>NC_045429.1:441885918-442576543 GCF_902635505.1 Sarcophilus harrisii | reverse complement strand
GCTGTATGGGACTGATGGAACTGAAAAAGGAAAAGTCTTCAGGATTCTGCCTTTACATCTGCTTTAGGATATAGTAGAAAGAATATCGGCTTTGGAATCAGAGGACCTGGGTTCAAACTCTGCCTTTGGAATTTCCAGGCCTTAGTTTCTTCATCTGCAAAATGAGGGGTTTAGACCAGAGAACTTCCGAATCTCTTGTTCCTCTAAATTTATCATCCCACCAGAAACTTTCCCTCCCTACGCTTGTTTTCTTAACTGTGATATAAGGAAGCTAGATGAAATTCTCTCTAGGGCCCCACCAGTTTAGATCCATGAGCCTGTAAATCACGCTCCCAGTTTGTTCTCAGTTTCCTCACTTTGGGCTTCAGGGCTTTCAGAAGCATATGAACCATGGTGCTTTAGCTGCCCTTGGGAGTGGGGGGGCCTGCCCATCTAAATGCTGTAGGCTCTCTGAAGCCCCTCATTTCCTCCTTCCCTCCAATCTCCCTTCACTCCAAAGTCAGAATCATGGCCAGAAGAAGAGGAAGCACCACCCCAGCATGCAGCACTCCCCATTAACCAGCCACCCTGTGCCCTCCCTCTCCTGTTTCTCAGACACCAACTTTGTATTACAAGGAGGTTTATTGGATTCAGGATTTATATGGCTCCTGAGTCTGTGTTTTTGCCTCAAACCACGTTTTTACATACACACACATACACACAGACACACACGTACACACACACACGCACGCACACGCACACAGAGTTGTTGACTGCCAGATAGAAAAGTCAAAAATAAAAGGCTGGATTCTTCAAGATGGACTGCCATTGAAGGCTGTCTCTGCCCTATTTTTCTTGATTTTCCTTCCCCCCTCTCTAACAGCTATGTCTACGGCCCCTTAGCTTGTTCAAGCCCAAACTATAAATAGCTTGGACCACTAGGCTCCATGGAAAGAGCACTGGCTTGAGAGGTCCTGGGTTCAATTTCCACCTCTGATACTGCTTCTGTGACCATAGCCAAGTCCCTTCAATTTTTCCACCTCAATCTCCTCATATAAAATGAAGGGTTTAGGATGGCCATTGAGGTCCCTTTCAACTCTACCCCTAATATGTTCAGAGAGAGAGGAGGATTGTTTAATCCTCCAAAAGCCCATGGTCATTTCCTTCTAGAGTCAGGCAGTCAGGCAACGGGCAGATTCCTGGTAGAGCAGAATCCCTTGGCCAGAAATCACCTCCAGGACCAGCTGCCATTCTCCCTCTCTTCTTCCTCTTCATTTCCCATCTCCTTTCATTTCATGGAAAGGTCTTGGATTATTAGGAAGTTTCACGATCACTCCAGAACCCATGGATTGTTTAGACTAGCGACGGGAGCCAGAGAAAGAAGGATTTGTTTGGGTCTAGGGCTCTTTTCAATTTTGATCCTTTCTTTCCATTTTGAAATCATTTCTCAGCATCTTGAACGTCCCCAGGCAGAAAAATAAATAAGCAGGGTTGGAGGGAAATGAAACACAAACTCTTCCCCAAACCCACACCAGCTCAGGAAGCGGAGAGGACCCAGGGTCTCAGGCAAGTGGAATATCCTTCTCATCCTATGCCAGGGACATCATCAGTACCCAGGATAGAGGGTAGCATAGTTATGGGGCAGTCTTGCCCTCCCCGATCCATCACCTCCCCCCAATCTCCATTCAACTTTTTCATCCATAAGGCAGAAAAACTAGGAGATCAACTCTCTGTGAGTTCCTGAAATAGGCAGCACTGAAGCTCTCCTCTGGGGCTGTAAATATAATCAATTAAAAACAGCCAGACTCAGGAGTTTTATTACAATATCTGTTTTTCACTCCACCCCCTCCACGTCCCCATGACTTGAATCTTTACAAGGCTCCCCTCCCCCAAACTGACATTGGGCACACTGCACACACAGAGAGAGAGGGGGGAGAGAGAGAGGGGGGAGAGAGAGAGAGAGAGAGAGAGAGAGAGAGAGAGAAACAAAGAGAGAGAGAGAAGAGAAACAGAGAGAGAGAAGAGAAACAGAGAGAGAGAAACAGAGAGAGAGAGAGAGAGAGAGAGAGAGAGAGAGAAGAGAAGAGAGAGAGAAGAGAAAGAGAGAGAAGAGAAAGAGAAAGAGAGAGAAGAGAAAGAGAGAGAGAAAGAGAGAGAGAGAGAGAGAGAGAGAGAGAGAGAGAGAGAGAGAGAGAGATGGAGATACACAGAAATACACACAGAAACATATTCTACCATTTCTTCCTATAAGGATTGTACATAGACTGGTCATATTTCCAAGCAACCAATCCCTCCAAAATTTTGTTCCACTAGACTCCTCTTCCCTCTCCCAATCTGACTTTGGACACACTCTACACACACACACACACACACTCTCTCTCTCTCTCTCTCTCTCTCTCTCTCTCTCTCTCTCTTTCTCTCTCTCTCTCTCCCACTTCTTCCTTTAAGGATTGTATATAGACTGGTCAGATTTCCAAGCAACCAATCCCTCCAAAAATTTGTTCCACTGGGTGAAGGGCTTGAGGAGGGGATATTTAAGAGGGGAAACTTGCCAGGTAGGGAAGTCAGGGGCCTGTCTTCTCCGCCGCTCCTCGCTCCCGCCGGGGGACCCCCTGCTTCCCTTTTCTTGGTGTTGGGGCGGCCCCTCTCCATGTTGCTCTGGTAGCCGCATCGGGTATCTGAAGCCACTGCGTTATTTTCCTGGAGATTTGTAAGCCCATCAAGGGACCAGCGGCAAAGGTGCCCAGACTCTGCAAAAGAGTTGACAGAAAACTTACTGCCTGGTCTGAAACCAGTCTATCATTTATTCAAAATAAATTTCCTAAATAATTTACACCTCCCCACCCCCTCCCCCCGGTTTAAGTAGGAACACAATAGTAGCACCAAGAATCTAATTACAGCTGTGACAGATGTTTAGTTATTAATAAAGCCTCAATGTCACCGCAGGGTATTACATAACAAACTCTACCCGGCCGGGGGAGCCAGCCCTCATATTTACAGGTACTTTTCCATTCATGCTCTCCTGGGCTTCGCTATAGTACAAAGACTGTGGGTAGAAGGGGTGGCAGCGAGCCAGATCGGAGCTAGTGGGGAACCCCAGCCCCATGCCGGCATCATTCAGCTGCCTTTCTATTGGCAGCAGGAGAAAACAATGGGAATTGAGGGTGAAATGTGCCCCATAAAAGATAGGAGGGGATTCTTGCCTACACCTTCTGGGTGCCTAGTGCCCAACACAGCAAGTCCCCTAACTTTCCAAGCTTTGATTTCTATATCTGTAAAATAGAAGTAATAATATTTCTAGAGTCTGTATCTCAGGGCCTCTGTAAAGTTCAAATGAAATAATATATGCCAGGAAACATGGCCTGGTGGATGGAGGGCTGACTTTGGAGTCAGTGCTTTTGACACAGACTCACAGAACTATAGAATTTTTGAGTTAAAAGGGCCACGGACTCACCTGAAAGGAATCCTCCTCCTCACCTACACATACCCAACAGGTGGCCTGCCAATGGTTACCTGAAGACCTCCAAGGAGGAGGAATTCACCCACTGCAAACCTGACTCCATTTATATATTGTTAGGGAGTTTTTTCTAACATCAATTTGCCTCTTTGTGAATCCCCCCACTCTCCACTCCCACCCTCTTGGTGATCTCTCTTCTATGTGACAGCCCTTCAGGGCCTTCTGGGCCTTCTTTTCTCCAGTCTAGTTCCTTCCAATACTCATATGGTATAAGCTGTTCCCCCATCGAGGTTGTCCCCTTCTGGACCATCTCCAGTTTGTCAGCATCTTTCTTAAAATAGGACGTCCAGAATTGGACATAGTGTGAGGTCTGATAGGGGCCATTAGCTCCTTCTTGCTGCAAGCTCAGCCTCTATTAATGCAGTCCAAGGTCCCATTAGTTGTTTCTGGCTATCATCTTGTGTGGTCCATTACAACCTCCCCCTACCCGGTCCAAACTATCTCAAGGGAAAGATGAAGGATGTCAGAGGAGAAAAAGAGAGGTTGCAAGATGATGGACATCAGTGATGGAAGATATTGGAAGAAGGGGATGGATAAGGATGGAGTAAGAATAGAGGAAGAAGTAGGATGGGAAAGAGAGACTCGGTCTTATTTCTTCTACCTTCTTCTACCATCAGAGAATATACATTGAATGACACATGAGTCTTCTCCAGAAAAGAAAAAGCAATTTTCCTCCGCCTTCACACTGGAGGCTCATCAAGTGCAGAAACCATGTGTCCCCCTTGAATCCAGAAGCTCCCTGAGGACAAAGGTCA
Organism: Sarcophilus harrisii; assembly: GCF_902635505.1. Lineage (NCBI taxonomy): Eukaryota > Metazoa > Chordata > Mammalia > Dasyuromorphia > Dasyuridae > Sarcophilus > Sarcophilus harrisii. The sequence goes on along the minus strand of NC_045429.1, from coordinate 442,572,292 downwards.
GGTCTCCCTCAACAGACCCTAAGTTTTCCAAATTCAGGCTCGATGCCTCTTCCTTCTCCATTTGTGATAACTCCTGCCTCTTGAAATGATCATGTGGATTTTATATCCCTAAAAGGTGTCCCAAAAGTCTGAGTGTAATTTTAAATTTCAATAGTTGAACATTCAGTATTCAATAGGTTTCAATGGGTTAGTTTAAATTCAATTAATTCAATAGGTTATCTCTAAACTGTAGGAATGGTTTACATATCACTGCCAGACGATGGGCTACCATGGATAGCACCTTGACTCTGGAATCAGAACACCTGGATTCAAGTACAGTCCTGATGCTTCCTACTTGTGTGACCTTGGACAGGCCACTTTATCCTCTGGGGCTCAGTTTCCTCATCTGTAAAATGAGAAGATGAGACTCCATTATCTCAAAGGTCCCTTCCAACTCTAAATCTGTACTCCTATTGGATAGTCAAGGTCGGTTTTCCCATTTTTGTGCTTTGGACCTATCCCAGTACTCAGCATGCACTTGGGCTTTAAGGCTTGAAAAGTGTTTTTCATATTTTGTCTCATTTAATCCTCACCATGATCCTGTGGGGTCAGTACTTTCATCACAATCATTTTCCAGAAAAAGAAACCTAGATTCTGAGGGTCTCCCAAGGATACCTGCTTAGAAGGTGTTTGAGATGGGATTTGAATCCAAATGTTGTAGACTTGAATTCTATCTGCTACTCCATGGGTCCTCATCTGGCACCCATCACTGGGCTACACTACAGTTACAGTCATCCCTTCCATATCATGGGAGTTAGGAGTGTGGTGCCCCCTTCATCTGGAAGATCTGCATGAAATTCTTAAGCCTCCCTTCATATTAAAGTAGGAGAAGAATTATTACATCACTAAGAGATGAAAATACGTTGATAGTATACTGTTCTATTCATATACTTTATGCATTTCCAAGTTTCTAAACTTTTTCTGTGTCATCTGTGGCTCCCACAAACTCCTTCAAAATCTCCCATTTACTTTATCGAATCTATGATACAGCGAATCCACAACAGAGAAAGTTGTTGTTGTGGAAGGACTAACTATATACTGCTGTTCTTAGCCATTCTAAGTGCCTCTGAAAGCTAATTGAGTCAGAATGTCCCACATGTTCTCCATGGGCCAAATGCTCCCCTCTTGAAGCAGCTAGTTGTGCAATAGGTGTAGTGCTGGCCTTGGAAGCTCTGAGTTTAGATCTCAACTCAATCACTTGCTACCCATATGACTAAAGTCACTTAATATCTAATACTTTCTTCAACTAAAATGAGGGTAATAATAACAGCATCTACTTTTCAGGATCACGAGAAGATAAGGACTTAGCATATTACCTGGAACATAGTAGGCACTTAATAAGCACTCATTCCCTTTCCAACCTCCAGGGGATGGGAATTGCCAGGAATTTTTAGGAAAAACAATTTTTGCCTAATTAATTAGCCCATAGGAACCAGCAGCCCAGGAGGACCTACTCAGCCACTTGCCTAGTGCCATCATACCTACTGGCTTTTAGGTGCTGTCTTGGATCCATTAGTAGTTGAAATTGAAATAAATTGTTATAAATTATATAATTACATTACTATAGATGGTGCACACATAAGTTCTGATCCCATAAGCCAGTGAGACAAGGCTAAAGAAAGGTAGTTCTGCACTCAATAAATTCCCCTTCTCAATGATCCCTTCTCCCTAGCACTCTCATGGGAGTACTTTTGACTTTCAGCCCCGAGCAAGATTCCTTTCCCTATTACTAACACAATTTGAACACCTATTCTGTCCAATCCCTTGAACCATGGTCTCAGTTTCCTAGGAAACCATAACAGGATGCACAGTTGTTCTAAATTGTCTTCTTCAACATTATGGACCCAGATCTGAAGAACCATCATTAGGAATTTTTGCACTTAGGGCTAAACCAGAGGTGGAAAATGATTTGGGACATTCTGGGAAATCATTCAGGGTCCATGCTCAGATGATGCTGGCAGCATCCATTAAATTTCAGTGCCCTGAACAAAGTCCCATTTGCCTAGCCCTAGGAAGAGCTCTATAGATTTTCCAAGAGATCAAACCTCCTTCCCTTGGACAAGCAAGTGCACATCTCCCCTCTTCAAAGTGTTCTTTTGGCAATCTAGTTAAACAAATCAGCAGAACCCAAGTTTCTAGAGGCATTAGCAGAACACACAAAGAAAGACATTTTATTTTATTTTCAAGTATGCTTTTAGTTGCCATGACACTTCCCAGAAGACAGGAAAACATTAAAGGCTATAAAAGCAGATTTCAGGGGAGAAAGATTGGTGTCCACATAGGAAAAGTACTGCTGAGGAGCTCACTTTCTGTCACCTCCTCCAGAACCCAGGAGACTGGCTGCCCCATCCCACTGTCACTGGTACTCAGTGGGGAAGAGCTTCTCTCCTTCTGTACTCATCACTTCTGTGGCCATGAGGAGGCAATGAGACTTGCCTAGAATATCTGGGCCTTAGGGATACTTTTGAGCTGCCCTTGTCCTCTAGGTTCAGACCCTATATCATCTCAATTGTAAAATCTTCTCTGATCGTTCCAAGGCAAGAGCTCTAAAATTAGGGTCCACGAGCTCAGAAGATACGTGTGTGTAAATGACATATTAAATATAATTACATAGAAATATTTGAAATAATTATAAGTAATATTACTATAAATACAAATATATAGTAATATCAATTGGTTTCCTTTATAAATATTGATTGAATTGTGATTGAACAGGCACTTAATAAATGTGCATCGAATTTGTTTGAATTTTATGAATTTAATAAGCATTTATTGAATTGGGTCACCCACAGTAAAAGCTTAGGAACTATTGGTTGAATTAAATTGCAAAGAGTAGACATTTAATAAGAATGAGCATTTATCTAACTATTTGAGGTTTGCAAAGTGCTTTATATACATTGTCTTGTTTGATGCACACAACAACCCTTTAAAGTGCATGTTATTATTACCTCATTTTACAGATAGTGAAGCTAGAGCTCCGAAAGGTTGGGGGATTTGCCTGGAAGCACCCAGAGAACTAAGAACATGAGACAGGCTTGAAACTCAGGTATTGCCAGTTCCAAGTCTACATTACATACATTAGCTGCCTAAATGATAAATGTAGGTTAAATTGGATTGAGCTGCACACAGCAGGCAATCAATAAATATTGCTTGAATTCAGCTGGATTATATAAGATAAACAATTAGTGACTATTGATTGAATTGGATTGGATTATATACAGTTGGCAATTAATAAATATACATTTGGGTTTTATCCGTGATTTAGTTTTAATTGACATGTAGTATGGATTTAATAAGTTGGCTAGTTGGGTCAGCAGCTAAGAGTGCTAAGTCTGGAGTTAGAAAAATCTGGTTAGAGACAGGACCGGAGAGCTGATGTGCAGCGAAGGTGAGGAGAGTCCAAATTTGGAAAGAGAAAGAAAGATCTATATTACATATCCCTCCCCCCCCAAAAAAAATATATATATCTGCTCAAGGACAGAGACTGGCTCTTTTTCTGTTCTGGTATTTCCTACAACACAGAGCTGAGCACACAGTAGGTGTTCACTATTTGTTGAATCCATCCAGATCCCTAAATTGATAACTATTTCTTTATTTTAAAGGGGGAAATGAAAAGGAATAGAAGGAGGAAAGAATGGGAAGAAATAAAAACATGGGCTTGACCTTCCAAAGTCAACTTGCAAATTCATGATCATTTAAAAAGCTTTCCAAAGGCTGGTCTCTAAGTAAAAGTCCTAATGGTTTTAGTTTCCGGCTAATTCCCAGCAGACCCCAGAATGCTGCTTTCCCTGGCCTGGAGCAACACACTTTTATCCCTCCATCAAAACAACTCTAAGATTTGGAGCTGGGAAGGACCTTAGAGATCTTTCAGCCCAATGCCCTCATTTTCTAGATGAGGAAACTCAGGTTCAGAGAGGGGAAGGACCTTGCCCAATGTCACACAGTCAGTCAGGTCTCCTGACAGCCTACCAGGACTCTTTGCACTTAGCTGCCCATCATCCCACCCCTACCCACAAGCCTTTCCTGAGCCCCCGCTATCAATCAAGACTATTCCTATGCTAGGGACTATGGGGGTTACAGAGGAGAAGGAATAGCCCCTTCCTGCAAGGTAGTTTAATTGGGAAAACAAAACCCAAAGAACACACAGGGAAGAACAGAAGGTAATCTCACCTTGGAGTCAGAATGGGCAAGCCCTTAATTCGACAATAAAGGAAACTAGGGCATGGGGACTTTCTCAAGATCACATTAACAGCAATTTTTTAGAGGATCTGGGAATGGGTCACTGAATGAACGAATCCTCTCCATGGGGCAAAGAGTTCCTGGCTTTCCTTCTCAATAAAATGAAGGACTAAATAATCCTAAGGATTCTCTAAATTATTCCTCCCTGTGAGACCTTGAGGAAGCCACATAAGCTCTTTTGGTCTCAGTTTCCTCACCTGTAATATGGAAAAGCCAGATTCCATGGACTCTGAGGTCCCATTCAGTGCGAAATCTCTGACTCTCTGATTCTGAGACATTCAGATCTCAATTTCCTCGCTTGAGAAAAGCAAGCATTGCCCTAGATTAGGGATTTTTATTCTTTAGGCAGTCTGAGGAAGCCTCTGGATCCCCATTCAGAATAATGTTCACAGTCTATCCGAGTAATTGAAGGAAATGCTAAGTTTCGCTTAGTGAAAATAAAGATATATATTTTCCCATCCAACTCACAGATCACCTTGAAAACAATTCCCAGACCCCTTGGGGGAATGCCAATCCCTAGTTAAGACCTAGAGAGTCTCTTGGGATCCTTTCTAGTTCGTCCAGCTCTCCAGCACTTGGCACAATGCCTGGCACATAGAAGGCACAAAAAATATCGATGGATTAATGGATGGATGGATTATTGTATTTCATCAAATTTAAGTTCTTTGAAGGTATAAATATTGTTTTGGTTTGGGTTTTTTGGTATTTCTAGAAACTAACAGGGCTTAGTACATAGTAAGTATTTACTAAATACTTTCATGATTGATTAATAAAGAAGATGGGAACATCCCAGTTTTCCTTCATTAGAGTTGACTAACTTACCCCCAAGAATACATGATAATGTGTATCTCTCCTGGAGGACCCCTGGCAGAGGACAAAGGGAGGTTCCTAAATCCTATTTCGAAGAAAGAAGAAAACTGCTATCAATTATGGTCTGGACTTCACTCCTGATATGGCCTGTACTTAGGAATGGAGAGTCTGAAGCAGATGCTTCTGAAGGTTTAGGTAAACCACTGAAAAAGCCCAGACTTCTGCAGATGGATGGAACCTCCGAGGCCATTAGTTCAATTCCTTCTGAAGAAAGAATTCCCTCTTCATGTGGTCATCCAACCATTGCTCGAAGGCTTCTGGCTTGAGGGAACTTCTTCCCTCCCAAGTAAGCCCATTCCACTTTGGGCTAATTTTCATGATTAACAATATTTTTCTTCTGTTAGACATACATATGCTGTCTCTTTGTGAATTCCATCCATGGTTCCCAATTCTGCCCTTTGGGACAAGACACATATCCTTGAAAATAGCTACTGTCTTCCCACAAGTCTTCTCTTCTCTAGACTAACCATCTCCAGGTCTTTCAATCGATCCCACAAGGGCATAGTACATGGTGTCTCCTCAATTAAAGCATAATTTCCATAAGGGAAGAGGCTGTTTTCTTTGTATCCCCAACACTTAACACAGTGTGAGGCACATAGAAAGTCATGAATAACCATTTATAGATTGAATGCTTAATTGTAGCACCATGAAGAAAAGAAGCATGGTTTTATTTCCCCTACAAATGAATTTAGAGGAAACACGCTGCTTCTGGAGACCAGTGTTTAAATCCTATCCCTGATACTACCTGTGGGACCCTGAGATAATCATTTAATGTGACTTATTTAAATTAGCTTGGCCCCAGTGACCCCATTTCCAGGTTTATGATCCCATGAAATCTTATCCCAAATCTGAAAAGTGAAAATAAGTTCATGCTACCATATCATTCTTCCTTGGACACAAAGCACTTTAACATCTCTTCTTTTTCCCCCTTTTCCTTTCTTTTTTTTAAATTATTATTTCAGTTTTCAACACTTACTTTGATACAATTTTGATTTCCATTTTTCTCCCTCTCCACTCCCTCCTTCCCAAGATGGCAAGCAATCTGATATAGGTTATACATGTACAATTATATTAAACATTTTCACCTGAGTCATGTTGTGAAAGAATCAGAACAAAAGAGGAAAAATCACAAGAAAGAAAAAAAAATGAAAACAGTATGCTTCGATCTGCCCTCAGATCCCATAGTTCTCTCCCTGGATATGGGCAGCATTTTTCATCATGAGTTTTTTGGAATTGTCTTAGATCATTGTATTGCTGAGATGAGCTCAATCTATCAAAGTTGATCATCCACCCAACGTTGTTATCCCTGTACAGAATGTTCTCCTGGTTCTGCTCACTTCACTCAATATTAGTTTGTGTAAGCCTTTCCAGATTTTTTTGAAATCTGCCAGCTCATCATTTCTTATATATAATTGTATTCCATTATCTTCATATACCACAATTTGTTCAGCCATTCCCTAATCCCTCTCAATTTCCAGTTCTTTGCCACCACAAAGAGAGCTTCTCTAACCATTTTTGTACATGTGGGTCTTTTTGTCGTTTTAATGATTTCTTTGGGTCCAGACCTAGTAGTGGTACTGCTGGATCAAAGGGTATACACAGTTTTACAGCCCTTTGGGGACAGTTCCAAATCCCTCTCCACAATGATTGGATCTGGCATCTCTTCTAGATTTATCCCCGGTTCATCCAAAATATTAGGGAATGTCAGAAGTAGGAAGGAGATCTGAGGTCATTAAATCTAACCTTTTCACTTTTCATGGGAAACCAACAGAGGCCCAAAAAGGGGAAAGAATTTACAAGATCATATGGGAAAGGAGTAGAATACCCTGGACAACTCCCACCTTACTAATGCCTCCTGAAACACACAAACACAAGCCTAATTCTATTCAAATGGAAATCCTGAAGTTCTCCACTTCCAACCAGGGAGGTACTTTCTGAACTTGGCCTCTGAGGACTATCATCTGTGTGCAAGGCCAGATAAAATGAAAATGCTCTGCAAACACCAGGTTGGTTTTATATTAAAGTGCGTCTGGAGTTCTTGATAATAAGACGATGCAGAGAGCATTGTTGAGCCCTGTCAAATTTCACTGTAGCAGGTTAGAGTGGTGAGCTGGCAACAACCTCCGAATTTGGGAGGAAGGAGACAATCTTACAAAATGCTAAGGCTCGATATCTTTTTATAGAGTGTAATTTGAAGGACGCCAGAAAGCCCTGGGCAACTAGGTGGTGAACTAGATAGATCTCCAGTAAGGAAGATTCCTGGATTTAAATCTAGCCTCAAACATGTACTAGTTGTGTAACTCTAGGCAGATGAGGAAACGGGGTTACGTACCCATCATTTTCCTCATCTGTAAAATGAGCTAAAGAAGGAAACAGCAAACTATTCCAGTATCTCTGCCAAGACAGTCCCAAATGGGGTAACAAAGAGTTGAACATGACTAAAAAAAAATCACTGAACAACAAAAAAAGTTTGCCTTCCAAAAATGGAGTATCTACAGAATGATCACACTAATAGTGTGTCCCTTGGCAAATCATTTACTTCTCAATTTCTTGCTCTGTGAAATGAAGTTAGATTAAATTACCTCTAAGGTAACGTTCAATGCAAATTAAAACAACTCTGAGGTACCACCTCAAACCTATCAGATTGGCTAGCATGACAGAAAAGGAAAACGATAAATGTTGGAGAGGATATGGAAAAATTGGAATACTAATGCATAGTTAGTGGAGTTGTGAACTGATCCACCAATTCTGGAGAACAATTTGAAACTATGCCCATAGGCATAATCACATTTTTGTAATTTTTTTAAATTATAAATTTACAATTGTAATTAAATTGTAAAATGTAAAAAGCATTTTGCAGATATCCTTTGACTCAGCAATACCTTTACTAGATCTGTATGCAAAAAAAGATTATGGAAATGGAAAAGATCATGGGAAAAAAATTGGAAATGAACCCACATGTACAAAAATGTTTGCAATATCTCTTTGTGGTGACGAGGAATTGGAAATCGAGGGAATGTACAGCAATTAAGGGAACAAATTGTGGTATATGAACATAATGGAATATTATTGTTCTATAAGAAATGAAGTGTAAGCTGATTTCAGAAAAACCTGGAAAGATTTACAGGAACTGATGCTGAGCGAAGTGAACAGAACCAGGAGAATATTGTATATGGTAATAGCAACATCGTGTAAATGATTAACCATGAGAGACTTTGCTCATCTCAGAAATACAATGATCAAAGACAATTCCAAAAGACCCATGATGGAAAACGCCATCCACATCCAGAGAAAGAACTGTGGAGACCGAAGGCAGATTGAAGCAGACTATTTTCACTTTTTTTGATGGTTGGTTTTTCTTTCTTGTGGTTTTCCCCTTTTATTCTGATTCTTCTTTCACAACATGAATATGATTGTATGTGTATAACTTATATCAGATCGAGTGCTGTCTTGGAGAGAGAGGAGGGAAGGAAGGGAGAAAGAAAAATGTCAAAAACTATACTAAAAGTAAAAAATATATATAACAAGGCAACTTCCAGCAGTGAGTGCCCAAGAAAGGAGTAGGTAAAGGCCTACTGGATAGTGTGCTACACTTGAACACTTCAGTTCAAATCTCACCATAGACCTTTACTAGCTGTATGACCAAGGTTAATCACTTAATTTCTCTGGGCCTCAGTTTCTTCATCTGTAAAATGAAGGAGTTATACCAAATCATTTCTAATGGAGCAGTAATGAACTGAGCTAGCTATGCCCAGAAAAATAACTCTGGGAGATGACTAAAAACCATTACATTAAATCCCCAATCCCTATATTTATGCACACATGCATTTTTGATTTCCTTCACAAGCTAATTGTACAATAATTCAGAGTCTGATTCTTTTTGTACAGCAAAATAATGTTTTGGTCATGTATACTTATTGTGTATCTAAGTTATATTTTAATATATTTAACATCTACTGGTCATCCTGCCATCTAGGGAGGGGGTAAGAGGTGAAAAATTGGAACAAGAGGTTTGGCAATTGTTAATGCTGTAAAGTTACCCATGTATAAATCCTGTAAATAAAAGGCTATTAAATAAAAAAAAAATGAAGGAGTTATAGACAAGAAAATCTTTTAAATCCCTTTCAGCTGTAAAACTATGAATCTATGATTCCAGTGGTAAGAATTTCAAGCACCAGAGGTTTTAAGAAGAGATATTTGGGACCAGGGTGACCTTTTGGGAGTCCTTATAATAACTTCCCTAGATATGTACTTATTGCACCCAGGCCTGGGACCATATATATGTATATAAATGTATATAAGTACATTCTGGTATCAGGCTTACCCCTCTCCACACCTCCCAATAACACCATCCTGAGGACAAAGATAGTTCTGCCCAAGAGTCAAAACAGACCCACAAAACAAATCATGAAAGGAGCAGCTCACCAAATACTAGGGCTGGAAGAGTCCTTAGAGAGTCTTCAACTTTTCTGTTTCATCCTGAAGAGAGGGAACTGAGGTATACAACAGGAAGTGATTTATCAATGTCACAAAGGTGATAAGCAGAAGGGCTAGGACTAGACCCCAATTGCCTTGATTCCTAGTCTTGTGTTCTCTCACACAACCTTCCTCCTTGACCACCACAGCACTCTCATAGGCTGAAAACTACTTGAGTTCACCCAAGAAGAGAATAAGACCCTCAAGAGAGCTTCTAAACAAAACCACCTGCATCTTCTCTACCTGCCCAGATTCTAAGGGATTTGCCCTCAGGGGATAGAGGTTGTACAGGTTCAAATAGGGGTTCAAAGAACAAGGTGTCTGGCCTTAAACAAGTCACCCTTTCTCCACTGCTGAAAAGTTCCTAATTTCGGGAACATTGGTTCCAAATTATTATTATTATTATTATTATTATTATTATTATTATTATTATTTATTAGCCTTAATCAAGATAATTGCAATGGCCTCCCAAGAGATCTTTTTTGCCTCCATTCTCTCCCTAGTTCAGTCCATTCTCCATAGACCTTGAAAAATGCAAATCCTGCCAAGCTACTTTCCCACCTGTGACCTCTAAAAGCTAATATCACTTCCTCTGTTTGCTTTTTAAAACCTTCCAAACCTGACCCCCATCTCACTTTCCCACATCACTAGACATCACTCCCCTTCAGAAACTCTGGTTCTTTGCTTTTCTTCACTGATGATGTGATGACTCCCATCTCCAGGAAATACTGTGACCGTCCTCCATCCCTGGAAAGCTTTTCCTCTTTATCTCCCCTTTCAAGAACCCTTCATTTCCTTCTACAGGAAACCATGCTTGATTCCTCTGGCTTTTAATCTTCTCCTGTATTCTCCTCCTCGGTACACTCGGAGGTCCATGATGGTCTATTGGCAGCTCCTCAAACACCCCTCTCTAGGACTGTCTCCTTGCTGACAATATCCTAGCCCATCAACCCTTCCTCTTTATTTCCTTGGCTTCCTTCAAGATTCACCTCAAAACCCCACCTTCTGCAAAAGGTCTTTCCCAGTCCCCTCCACTGATCATTCACCGATCAGTCCTTCTCCATTCAGATCACCCTCCATCTACTCTTATAGATTTTTTTGTCGATCTTGTAGATGTTGTCTCCCCCATTCACATATATACTATTTGGGCAAGAGCTATATTCTCAGCACCTGGCACAGTGCTACACACAGTAGGTGCTTAATAAATGCTTGTTTGTTGATTTGACAACCAATATTTTTAACAGAATAAAATGAGGAGTTTGGACTAATATCCCTTTAAATTATAAATCTACAGTGATGTTAAATCAAAAACCAAAAGAACTCAAATTGAAGAGACTGCCAATTATTGCTAATTAGTGAGAGGAATTTACAGCAGCACAGGGAAAGGAAAATGCTGAAAAGAAATTCTAAACCATTTTGAGGAGACCTCATTTCCCACATACAGAAAATTAAGAAGCTGCAAGAGCATAAGAAATAAATGGACAGGTCAATTAAAAAATGGTATCTTCTCCCAAGCTGAGGGCCTTGGGTCACCTAACACCAGCACCCATCTCGTTTAATTCTGGAGATGTTAAAAGATGAGGAAATCATGGTTTTGTTGAAATCATTTAGGGCTTCATCTTACCAAAAACATCTGGCCTTTAGGATTCTCCATCAAAACCAAGGATACTATGTCCCAGGTCCTAGGAAACAAGGGGCATATGTCCAATGTGGCGTCTCTTATATTAGCCATGTCTACTACTTAAGACTGCACGTATCTATTAAGCACCAACTATCTTCCAAACACTATGCTAGGAAGAATGAAACTGCCCTTGTCCTTAAAGTGCTTACCTATGGGGAAGGTGGGTTCAAAAGGGAGAGAGATGCTTTGCAACACCAACAGAGATAAAGTAATACAAGATCATTGGAAACAAAAGGATACCCATCATCCAGTGATCGTTGGCTCTGTGGGAAAACTCAGTATTGATGATGGAAACTCAGTCTGGAGCCAAAGTTTGTTTGGGAAAGGAGCCAAGGGCCATGGGCTACCATTAATCATTGGAAAACCCAAAACTAACAACTCTCAACAGCTCGAAGTCTATGATAGCTCAAGTTCTCCCCAGCTGGAGCAATCCAAATAAGATTCCATGGAGGACTGGGATTTTTTTCTGAGCCTTTCTTAAAGATTTGGACAGTGGGAGGAACATGATAAGGAAAATGACAGATAAAAAACATGATAAAATTAGGCAACTTGGGGATAGTGAGTAGGAATAGTTGGATTAGCAAAAAAAAAGTTGCATAAAGGGAGATAAAACTAGAAATTTATATTAAGGTCAAGTTTTGAGGGATGGGGAAGGGAAGAGAACTGAATACTAAATTAACAAGTTTGAACTCAGAGGCAATGGGGTGTTTAGGTTTTGGGAGAGGAGAGTGAATTATATGGTGATCACATGAGACTGATTGGTGAAGGGAGAGGCTAGAGGCAAGGAGGCTATGACAGCTATAGCCTACTTCAACTGGCAATTGAGAGCCTGACACAGCATGACCTTATACCTTTAAGTATAAAATAGGACAAGAGAATACAGAAGAAAGGACAGCGTCTCCCACTCACATTTTTACACAAGGCTTATCCCTCAAACGTGCCATTGGAGCCTTTAGGTCACCTTCAACAGGACATGGACAGAGCATGATTGAGCACACTTTTAAAAATGGTCCCCAGGCAGCAGCTCTGTGTGGAACAAATCTTATCCTGAAGGCTGAGACTGAAGGGAAACGTTGGAGTCTCATGCTTCAGTAAGGAACAGGATAAGCATTCTAGACGGTCAACAAAGCACCAAGATTGGGGAATTAGGGGGAAGGGGAAGGAAAGTCCACAATCCCTGCTTTTCCCTACAGTGTCCTCATTGCCAGCATCCTCATCTACATAAAGTGAGATGCTAAACTCCCCATTGCTTAGGCCAGCACTTCTCCACCCAAGTGTCACAACCCCAAAGGAGTCAGTTCGACTCTGATACTACAAGGTCTAGACATTTCAGGTCAAAACACAACAGGATATAGCAAAAAGAAGGAGGGGAGGAGGAGGAGGAGGAGGAGGAGGAGGAGGAGGAGGAGGAGGAGGAGGAGGAGGAGGAGGAGGACAAGGACAAGGACAAGGACAAGAAGGAAGGAAGGGAGGAAGGGACGGAGGGAGGGAGGGAGGGAGGGAAGGAGGAAAATATCCAAACTGCCTGAAGAGGGGTTAGCCTTATTAAATATAAGGTAATTCTCAGCCTCTCTATTTCTACCTTAATGGGAGCATGGTTTATCTTCTGTTGGCTTTTGATTTCCTTCTGGCTATAAAAATACAAAAACCCTATAGGCCCAGGGCCATCTATAAGCAGCATACACTATAAAAAAGCAAAGAATAAACTGCCTAATGTTACAAGTCTCAGAGAAATTTCATGTTAGAGGATATTACCTATGTTTATTTGGCATCTATTTCTTATAGATTTATATATTATGTGCTGTCACCTCTATTAAAATGTAAGTTCATTGAGGGTAGACTTTCTTTATAACCCCAGGGCCCTGCACATAGTGTGTGTTTAATTAGCATTTTGAGGTCAGGGACTGTTTTACTTTTGTCTATATTTTCAGCACCTAGAATAGTATATGGCACACAGTAGGAGTTTAATAAATGCTTATTGGCTGAATAATCGAATTTAGAATTGAATGATTCTTGGTGTTAGGCAGCTAGGGGATACAGTGATATAAAGCTGTACTTGTGGATTTAAGTGAATGTGAACCAGGAAGGCTTGAGTGCTAATCTTAGCTCAGACACTTACTCTGGGCCAGTAACTTAATATCTGTCTGACTCAGATTCCTCAATTTTAAAATGGGGACAATAATAGCATCAACTTCCCATGGAAGGGATCTGTGAGGATCAAATGATAAAATATTTGTAAGATGCTTAGCTCAGTGCTTAGAACACAGGCACTTGTTTTCCCTCATTAATTGTAAGCTATTTTTTGCTGTCTTTTGCCTTTCTTTGGATCCCTAGTGCTTAGCATAGCATCTGGCACATAATAAGTGCTTAATAAATGTTTATTGATTGATTTCTTATTCTTTGGAGGCATCTCAAATTCAAACTGTCCAAAACTGGACTAATTCTCTCCTCCACTCAGACCCATCCCGCTTCCAAACTTAAGTTCTGATGAGAGTATCAGATTTTAGTCACTTAGCTTAGAAATTGCAATCACCTTTGACCCATTACATCACCACGTCCAATCGATCGATTGGTTTTTCCTTTACCTAACTCGGGTTTTCCTTTCTCTTAATTCAAGGAATAATAATATAATAATAACAATATGTATATAGTGCCTGGAAGGGTAAAAGCCTTTACATGGCCAATAACTATTGCAAAAATCTCCTCCTTGAACTCTCTCCCTCCAACCTCTCCCTTTTCCAATCCACCCTCCATGCTTCCCGAGCCACTGGTCTGACCATAATATTCTCCTGACTAAAAGCTTTCAGTGGCTTTCCATTGTCCCCAGGACAAAATATAGCCTCCTTCACCAGGCTTACACGTAACTTTCCATTCCGTTCTGTACCAGGCCCCTCTGAAACACTTCATTCCAGCCCAACTGCCCTCTGGATTCAAAAGTCCATCCTCCTCCTCTCCCCCTCCCAACTTTGTCTGCCTTCAATGCTCAGCTGCTCTGGGGAACCTTCTCCATCCAGCCACTCAGTGCTCCCAAATCCCACGTGTTACTAAATCACTCCCCTGCTCAGGGGATTCCCACAGCTTCCTCTTCCTCTAAAGTTAAATAACTTAAATCCTCTTTTAGGCATTTTAACCCCCTTCACAATTCAGCCCTCATCTGCCCTTCCCAATCTTATGGAATCTTATACATTGCACAGCCTAGGCTGACTCAAAAGTCTACATCTCCCATCTTTGGGATCCCATCCATCCCCCAGGCGTGGAAGCCACTATCTCTTCACTTCTTCCTCTTAGAGCTTAGCCCAAGGCCTGGGAAAGACCTGAGCTTAAAAAGGCCCAGGTCTCCCCCTGCATCCGGGGCCGTCTCCAGTCGTCCAGCTCTGTGTCTGGCCACTGAGCCTAGATGACTTGAGAAAAGCCCCCCCCCTTACTTAAATCCAACTCACTTGCAAGTCACGACATCACCTCCCTGATGTCATGGTCATCTTTGAGCATGAAGGACAAACAACAACAACTGAGATAGCCTCCTTCTACAGGAAACCCTTCCCAATCTTCACATTAGTGCCCTCCCTCTTTTTCTCCCTTCCAAATTACCTTATACTTATTTTCTATATACTTACAGGTGTGTATGCATGTATATGTGTTTACACATATATGTATATATTTATTCTTTCCTGTCATTATATATGTAGGTGTTTGTATATATGTATGTGAGTATGAGGTATATTATATATTATATATATATACTTATATGTATATATGTATGTATATATATCTGATGTTTCCTGTCATTATATATGTAGGTATATATGTATATGTGTATTAACACTGTGTAGATATGTTTTGTGGATATGTATGTAAGTATAATAGATATATAATGTGTGTATGTATATATGTGTGTGTTTACACATATAAGTATATGTTTGGTGTCTCCTGTCAATATATATGTAGATGTAGTATGTATGGGTAGGAATATTGTGTAGAAATGTTTTGTGTTTGTGTTATATGTACGTGAATATAAGAGATATATGTGTATGTATATATGTTTGATGTTTCCTGTCATTATGTATGTAAGTATATGCGTATATGTGTATTAATATTGTGTAGATGTTTTGCGTTTGTGTATATGTATGTGAGTATAATATATAATGTATTGTATGTATATTTATGTGTTAACACATATATACCTTTGATGTTTCTTG
The DNA here is from genome assembly GCF_902635505.1 of Sarcophilus harrisii. Taxonomy (NCBI): domain Eukaryota; kingdom Metazoa; phylum Chordata; class Mammalia; order Dasyuromorphia; family Dasyuridae; genus Sarcophilus; species Sarcophilus harrisii. The sequence goes on along the minus strand of NC_045429.1, from coordinate 442,556,791 downwards.
TCATTATATATGTAGTTGTATGTGTATATGTGTGGGAATATTGTGTGAATATGTTTTGTGTTTGTGCATTTGTATGCGAGTATAATAGATATATATAATGTGTGTGTATATATATGTTTGTTGTCTCCTGTCCTTCTATATGTATGTGTGTATGTGTTGTCTTCCTTGACAGACTAAGGACAAGGATAACTTCATCTTTGTCTTTCTACCCACTCTGCTCAGTATTTTGGTTGGCACATAGTAGGGGATTAGTAATCATTTCAATCATTTACTAATATTGTTAATCAATTACTCACTAATGGTTGCCCCAAATTGTCATACTCTTCTGTATCCCTCAATAGAAAGTAAGCCTTGTGAGGATAGAAACTGTCATTGTACCCCCTCACACACACACTTTCTAGTATAGTGCCTTGCACATAGTAGGTGCACATTTTGGAATGGATTCAATTCTGAAAAATAAAAGCATGATTTTTAAGCTACACAGCATGCCTACATTACCCAAAACAGACTGAAACTAGAGGAAGAGGCAGGGATCAGGGGGGAGTAAATTAGGACAAAAATGAAAAGTGACAAGAAGATAAATTACAATCGTGTTGCGATTTTCTATTCCCAAGGGCTCCTGGAACCCAGATTTTTACAGACTACAGCCCTGGTTAGCAACCTGCTTCCTTTTTCAGGAAATTCCTGTTCCTAAGTGACTACTTAATCAGGCATTGTGTGTTCGAATGTATTCATTATATTTTAATTTGATTATATTCCAGCCAGCAGACTGAAACAGATTCGTCCAGATGTGTAATTATTTTCTAAATGCTTATTCTCTTTTTGGTGGCAACCTTGGCGTGGGACTCAGAAAACCAAAAAGCTCTTCCTGAGCACTCGGTGTTCATTAGTCACACAGGCTTCATTAATGGGGATTACTGTCAGAAACCATGGCCAAGAAGCATCCTGTCCAACAACAGCCTGAGAACGCTCCCAAAATCTTCCAGCAAGGGGTCCTGCGGCCACCAGGATCCCCACCCACCTATGGGTCCAGCCCTGTCCTTTAGAGACACAATGTGACATAGTATTTAAAGGCCTGGATTTGGAGTCAGCCGATACAGTCAAATCCCACACTAATTGTCTAATCCTGGGCAAGTTATTCAATTTTTTCTGAAACTCCATTTATTTGCTCATCTATAAAATGTGAGTCTTAATATCTCATGGGATTGTCATAAGGAAAAGATAAAATAATAAATGTAAAATGCTTTGTAATTGTTAAAACACTATATAAATGCCGGCTTCTATTTTGTTTCCCACTGTCGAATACAAAAAGAAAGCCCAGTTCTCAATCTAAAGTAGCTAGCTGCTTAATTAACCCAGTATTCCAAATCTACTACAAAGAAGAGAGGCTTCCTAATAGACAGAAAAAATTAATTCAGGACCAAGTGGCTCAACAGTTTGATTTTACATATGAGGAAACTGATGTTCAGAGAGATGAAATGACTTTCAAGGTCATAACTAGCAAAGGATGGAGATGAGATTCAAACTTAAGTCTTCTGCCTATAAATCCAGTATTTTCCCCCACTGCTCTACCTCATCCCTCATTTGATATGGATATATCACACTGAACCCCTTGAGTTCCTTCACCTCAAGATTCCCTTAAAAAAATTAGGAGGCTGGAACAATCTCCCAGTCATCCAAAAATATTGTTCCCTAGTCCAGAAAAGATCATCATTCTTTTAGATGACTTTGGCTCAGGAACCGAGCTCGGCATTGATACACAGCCTCCTCTGGCCTCCTGGATTATAAAGGACGTGAGCAGACTCTTGTTGAATCGATGATGTCTCCTGGGAGCCAGTAAGAGAGTATATTAAAGGCCGACCGTCTTCAGGATGCCTCAGTCTATCTCTCTGAAGCTTTGTTGGCCATATTTAGAGAAAATACGACTGTACCCAACCTGGATAATTGATTCCAACCTTTTCTCTATGTTCAGTTCAACCGATGATTCTTGAATGCTTACCCATACCAGCTACTATGCTAGATTCTATAGGAGATCCAAGGTAAGTGGGCTTTTTTAAAAAGGTGATGGTGAAATAAAGGGAGAGGACAGAAACACAACCACTATATTTGTAAGGCAAAAGAACCATAAAATACAGAAAAGAGGCAGAAGAGTTCAGAGGAGAACAAAATCACATCTGATTGAACAGGTAACGGATGATTTTCCATAGAGAAAGTGGTATTGGAGCTGGCTTTTAAAAGTTAAGCAGAGTCTAAATAGAGCTAAAAAGGGAGGACACTGGAACAGAAGCAAAGGTGAGGAAGAGTGGAGTGTATGCATGGAGCAATGAATGGTTCACTTTGAGTAGAATATAGAACAGGTACAGAGAATTCGTAGATGGCACCAAACTGGCAGAGACAACTAACACATGGTTTGACAGAGTCTGTCCCCAGAAAGATCTTAGCAGGCTAGAGAGAGGTTCTTCATGGATTTGGTGCAATGGAGTCTTCTGGCAATCTGGAAAAGTCTATGGACCCCCTTGTCTGAATCATGATTTTTAAAGCATAAAATAAAAATGTAGAGGATTACAAAGAGAACCAATTATACTGAAGTACAGTTATCAAAATGTTTTGAAGAGATTCACAGACTCCAAGTTAAATACCCTTGAGCTAAAACATTGACCTGAATCTAAGATAAAATTCAAGACACTTGGATTTTTTTGAAAATCACCTTTGCATGGTTATAAAGCAGTTTATCTGGAAAAAGTGAAGGTTTTAATGGACTTCTTAGCTCATTGTAAGTCAGTAGATACGGCAGTAAGAAAATGAATGCAGTCTTGGACTCTAAAAAGAGAGGCCGGGTGTCCAGGCTGAGGGAGGGAGTGAGTAGTCCTGTCCTACTATGCACTCTCAAGAGCATTATGTGTCGTCCTGAACACTACGTTTGAGTTAAGAGAGTGATAAATTGGGAAGCATCCAGAGGACAGGGACCAGAATGCTATAAAAGCTTATGTTCATGGCTTATAAGGACTGGCTGGAAGAACTGGGAATGTTAATTCTGGAGAAGAGAAAACTGAGGAGATACATGTTAGCTTGAAGGGACTTGACGCGTGAGAGCATTGGTCTTGCTGTGCTTGACCCAAAAGAACAAAATTAGGAATAATGGGTAGAAGTAAAGAAAGAAGTAAATTCTTTCTTAATTTTAAGAAAATTTCCAAATGATGGTGGTCCCTAAAGTGAAATGGGCTGCTCTAGCAGCTAGTGAGTATCTAGTCTTCAAGAGAATGCTAGATGGCCCATTATTGGGGTGCCAGAGGAGGATTCTTTTTCAAGTATGGATTGGGACCAGATGGTATCTGACGTCTTATCCATCTTTGAGATTCTGAGATTCTCTAAGGGGTGGGAGGCAATACTGAAAAAGAAAGTTGACATGTTGTAGTGAGCTTTGAAAACAAGGGATGGGGGAGGGCCCTGAATTTCACTTAACAGTCAATAGAAAAGCATTGGGATTTGTTGAGCAAAATGCCAGAACTGGAGCTATGCTGTAGGACATTTTTTAATATGACAGTGTAATCTAGTTATTGTTTATGTCTATAATATCACGATGCAACATCAGCATGTTTCTCCACGCCTAAGGTCGGAGAGAAATTGGGTTGATGCCTATAAGAGTCTGAACGGTCAAAACTCCTTGCCCTCGCCTTGTCCACACGTTATCCTTGGCTTCCTCGTTGCTATAGCCAGGGCAGTGGATGGAGTAGAAGAAAGGATGATTCAGAATGGTGAATGGATTCAATTTCATTAAAACCGTAGGCACCAATATTCAATCTTCCCTAGTAATTACAGCTAATATTAAGCTGAAAGGACATCATACCCATTATCTCACTTAAGTCCCACGGTAACTCTTGGAAATAGGCAATTCAAAGTTCTGTTGCTTCCATTTAACAAAGGAGATAACCCACAACCCAGAAAGACTCTGTGATGTCCCTTTGGTAGCATAGCAAGGAAGCATCAGAAGCTAGATTTGAAGTCAAGTCTACAGCTCTTTTCACTTTCCAACAAAGCTTCTCCATAGAAGGATGGAGCTCTATAACTTCATATTATAGATTCATATTCTAAAGCTTCATAGCTTCAAAAATCATTTCTCTTTTTGTATTTGTATGTCCAGCACTTACCACAGTGTCTGGTACGTGAATAGTACTTAATAAATGGTTATTATCTATTGCTGATAATTCTAGGGCCCCGTCCAAAACTGTGGCCTTTTGAGAGCTGTTTTGATCCTGATTCTGTCACTTGGGATGTTAGCTCTCATTTCTAGCTTTGTGCTATCCTGAGAAAGGTGGACTAAGTACATTGAAAGGGGTGACCGAGTGGGATTTTTCCTGGAAGGTCACCAAGAGCAGAAACAACTCCCACCCATCAGTATCATTCCTGGAGGAAATAACTTTCTGGGGGTTCTCCCCTACCCACTCACCAATAAATTTTGGCACAGGAGGAACAAACATCAAAGGTAGCTTTGATCAAGGAACCAAAAGTTTCTATAGTAGGAACAACCACAGGTAGATCAAGGTACATTTTGAAACACCAATATTTTGGGTAACAATCAGTTAACACCATGGGGATAAATAACAGGGACGGAGATGTCACCAAAGGGCAATGCACAAGAAGGGAAAACAGAAGTAAGAGAAGAGAGACAGAAAACCTGCCCTAAATCCTCCTTGTGTTGCTTCAGTAATCATGGGAAGGAGAGCATGGTGGTTTGTTTGGATTAGATCCAAAGTGAACCCCATTGTCCGATACCACATCCCTCTCACCGACCACCAGACTCCCCTATGACCCAGTGGAAAATAGAGAGATGATTCAACATCCCATAGGGAAGAGTTTTTTGTACTTTTGAAGGTAAGGAGGTTTACCTTCTAAAATCCAGTAAGAGGTGCAAAGGCAATCATCGGCTCAAATTAGAAGGGATCTCGGAAGCCATGTGATCTAACCCCTTCATTTTACAGAAAAGGAAACTTAGACCCAAGGTTAAGGGATTTGCCCAAAGCTACACAAGAAATAAATAGAACTCGGATCCTTTTATTCCAAATCTAGCTCTCTTTTCCTTGGAGCCACTCATTAATTTGACAAGCATGTGTTAAGCCTATGCTATGTGCGAAGTACCGGGAGTACAAAAACAGAGAGAAGCCAGTCCCCACCCTCAAGGAGCTTACATTCTCCTGTGCATCTATAACATACACAAAGACAAGTGGATCCTATGCAATTTGAAGTTGAGGAGCTTCACAAAGGAAGAGATTCAAGCTTAGTTTTGGTGGAAGACAAGGCTTTGAAAATTATAAATGTAAAGTTTGAAGGAATCTTGGAATCCTTCTAATCCTGCCCCCTTCTTTTTACACATGTGCAAGTTAAGGAGCAGAGAGGATCAGTGTGATCTGACCAAGGTTCTGAAGGTAATGAATGTCAGAGATGGGATCTGAATTTAAGTCCTGTAACTCTCAAGCTCCAGGCATTTTCCACTGTATCATGCTGAGTCCCCCAGTCAGAGATGAGAGATCCAAATGAGGTACTGGCTGCCCCATTTGAGAATCTCTTGGGGATTCCAAAAGCAACAGCTCTGGCTTGTACTGACAGTTACTTTTCATCTTCCCTGGCTCGGCACTCGGGCAAGCACCAGCCATGGGAAATCAGTTAATAACTATGCACATTTGATAATAAATTTTAACAATTTAAGAGTGCGGTACAGTTTTATTATAGTTTTTATTTTATCATACTAATTCAATGCATAATAACCTGCCAAAGACACAGAATTCACTTGACATATGCTCTGAGCTCTAAGAAATCGAATATGCTGAAGTCATAAACCTTGGGTCACGCCCAACTGGCATCTTGGGGAGGGCAGGGGGGGAAGAGATGTTTCCCTGAGCTGGTCTCCATTAATGAATGTCAATGTGGTGCTTCCCAACTGCTGTTTGGGTGTTCTAGTCCCTTGAAATTCCTCCCACCATTAAGGGGTAGGAGGAATATTAAGATATCAAACACACTGAGCTTCCTTAAAGCCTCAGACACCCTAAATTAGACTTCCAGCTCTTCTGGCCTCACTTGGGTTCCTACAGCGGCACAAAGGAGGTTGGGATTGGTTTATAGGGATTGGGCAGATGGCTCACTCCAAACAACCCTCAGTGCTGGACAACAGTGATTCTGGAACAGTTTCAAACCCTGCAAATTAGCAGGTTCTGGCTTAAAGAAAAAAGATAGAAAAGAAATCAGCCCAAGCTAATGCAAAAGCTCCTCCAGGATGGAAATCATGCCTTTATTTTTCCCTGTCTCTTCAGATTTAAAGCTAAAAGGGATCATAAAGGATGTCTATTCCAACCTCCTCAATTTTACAGAGATGAAAGGACTTGTTCAATAAAGAGAAGAGAGACACTTATTGGTTGAGTGATACTGAGCAAGTCATTATTCTCTTAGCCTTAGCTTACCCATCTGTAAAATGAGGATAACAATTGCTCCTACTTCCTAGGATTGTTCTAAGAAGCAAATGAGTAATGTATGTAAAGTGGGAACCTTAAAGCAGATATCAATGATAATTATCCTCATCATCACTCAATAAAAATGTCCAAATAAAAATGGACTAGAAGGAGAAAAAAAAACTTGAATTCTAGTCTAGGTTCTGCCAAGTACTTTGAATTCACCTTGGGGAAGCCATTTTTCTTTCACTTTTCACTGTACTTCAATTTCTTCTCCTGTAATATAATAGCTAAATATTATCAATATATATTTACATATATTGTATATTATAGGCATACATATGTAACATTATATATATTGTAAATATTGTATATTATAAATATAAATAAATAAAAAACACATTTATATAGTGTTTTAAAGTTTCAAAGTGCTTTAGCTAGTCAACCAACATTGAGTAAGCCCTCACTATGGGCCAGGCACTGTGCTAAGCACTTGGGATAAAATGAAAAGTAAAAACAAGCCCTGACCTCAAGAAGATCACCTTCTAATGGGGAAGAAAACGGGCAAAGATTTGGGCCCATTAAAAATGTCCACATAATAGACAGAGGGCAATCACTGAGAGAAAAATGCCAATAGCCAAGGAAACAAGGAAAGGACTCCTGCGGAAGATGGGAGTTGAGCTGACATGTTCATTTAATTGACACCCTCAACAACCCCGTGAGATAAGTGATTATTATCAGCATTTTGCAAAGGAGGAAAATGAGGATGATGGAGCTTGAGTGATTGACCCAGGATCACTCAGCAGGTAAGTATCTAAGGTGGGATTTATCTCCCGAGTCCAATATTCAATTTATGACTTTGAGGACTAGATGCCTTCATCCCATTCACTCTAATTCACTAACTGGCATAAATGAAATTGTGGAGCCATACTTAAAGTTCTCTTTTCATTAGATTTCTTTCTGTGCCTTCATCACAAATATATGAGATTTGCTTAGGAAAGGCCATTCAAATTCTCATTATTTGAGAAAACAGAGGGCAGAGAAGTCAAAAAGTGATCACCAAATAGAGTTTTCAAAGCCTAGAAGGAAATTAAACCTGCAAACTATACACTAGAGAGATTGGCTTTGATTTCTGGGGAAACTCTAGGATGTATTATTAAAGAGATGATTAATGTTACAGCAAAAAAGGAAGCAGTGATCATATAAAGAGTCAGCATTTCTTTGTGAAGAATAGGCTATGCAAAACTAACCCTATCTCTTTCCTTGACAGTTATTGTACTTATTGATCAGGGAAGGTGTAGAGATGGTTTATTTAGATTTCAGCAAGGAACTTAACAAAGTTTCTCATGCTCTCGTGGAGAAGATGAGAAGATGTAGGACATATGATAGTACAATCAGGCAGATTAGGGAGTGATTAAATGGACAAAATCAATTATTAACGATTAGATGTCAGTCTTAAAGGAAGTCTCCAGTGGAGTTCTCCAGAGATCTATATTTATCCTGTAAGGTTCAACATTTTATAAGTGACTTGAATAAAATCATAGATGGCAGGTTATCAGATTTTTCAGCTGGGAAAGATAGCTCATGTACTGAAAGGGTCAGAATACAATCCAATAGGATGAAATTTAATAATGATAAATGCAAAGATTTTCTCTTGGGTTCAAAAAGTCAACTTTGCAAAATGGGGTACAGACAACTAGAAAAAATAGGAGCATCTAGTTATACAGCAAATCGTTTGTTGGCCTAAAGTCAATAAGCTAAATGTGACTTCAGACCTTACTATGTGATGCTGTCACTTAAGTTCTGATTGCCTCAGTTTCCTCAATATATGGAATGGGGATAAAAATAGCACCTATCTTTCTTGTTGAAAGAAAATGAGGTAGTGCCTCGCACGTGCCTGGCACATTAAAGGGACTTGATAAATGTTAATGTTCCAACATGGAAGCCAAATCAAAGAGGAATTTCTTATAGATGATGAACTCTTCCAGATGTTCAGTTTTTCAGATAACCTTATGCTGTTTGCGTCAATCTGTAGAATATTAGCAAGGATCCTAAATGAGATCTATCATCATTAAAGAATTCGATCTACCCATTCACACAGGAAAAAGCAAGTGGATGAAAAAATGCCCATTGTCCAGATTATGTTATACAGTTAGAAATTCATTCCACAGAACTACAATTATTACATTTTTCTTAAACAGACACTGAGGTAGAACAATGTGCTGGGCTCAGAATTGAATAAATGGAGAACAGGTTGAACTGCCTTTGGAAAGTTGCATGGTACTTTTAATCACAGAGACCAATCAACCATGCCCCATCTTTTTATACTCTATATTTTTCTGATACAAGGACATCTGGGTGACACAGTGGATAAAGCGCCAGGTTTGAGATCAGAAAGACCTGAGTTCAAATCTGACCTCAACACTATCTATGTCCCCGTGGGCAAATCACTTCACCCTATTTACCTCAGTTTCCTCATCTATAAAATGAGCTGGAGAAAGAAATGGCCAAATGCTCCAGCATTTTTGCCCAGAAAACCCCAAAAGGGATTATGAAGAATGAGACACAAAAAAACTAAATCACAACAAAATTCTGATGACCCTGCATGGCTGGTCTTTGAAAAATTAAAGTTCTGAGTCACCCAAAGTACAACTAACAGGCGTATGGTGAGGGCACAAGCATTCTTCCTATCAGTCAAATTCATAACCTTGGAGCTATTTTTACCCTTCGCTCTTTCTCACACCTCATAGCCAGTTAGTTACCAAGTCCCATCACCTTTACTGACTCAACATCTCTCACATCTGTCCTCTTCTCTCCACTCATACAATCTCTTCCCGGGTTCAGGCCCTTGTCTCCTCTCATCAACATGATTGCAATAGCCCCTTAATTGGCCTCCTGCTTCCAGGCTCCGATCCATCCCCTACACAGCTGCCAAACCGATATTCACATATCTGATCATCTCAATGGCCACCCAAAACTATTTAATGGCTCCACATTTCTCCTAAGATAAAATACAAAATCCTCAGCTTGGCATAGATGGCTCCCACTTCGATTTCCAGAATTATTTCCTATCACCAGACCCATCAAAGCATCTCTCCCTTTCATTCACTCTCTATTTCAGTCAACCAGATCTGCTAACTATCTCCCTTATATAACATCCCATCTGTCTTGGAGCTTTGGTGCAACGGGCCTTTCTTGTCTGGAATATACTCTCTCCTCAGCTCTACTTCTGGAATCCCTGGCTCCCTTCACAGCCCAGCTCAGAAGGGACCTCTTGCATGAGGATTTTCCTGCCCTTCCTCAGCTGTTTCCCTCCCTCTTGAAATGATTTGGTATTTTCTTTATAGACCTTTATTGTATATATTATTTCCCCTATAAAATATAAGCTTCTTGAGAGCAGGAAATGTTTTATTTTTGCTTAGTGTGGTGCTCACCATATTTGTGGTGTTCAGTAAATGTTTTTTTTAAAATTTTAATACAATGTAATTGAATGTTAGATTTGAGTAAACTCAAAAAAATCAAAAAAAAAATTGAGTAAAATTAGGAGACATCCCCTTCAAAAAAAGTAACAGAGCTGCACGACTAGATAGAAGTAGATCATGCATCAAAAATAAGGGATAATGTATGGATCAGCTATTATGTTCCATTGGCGTCCATACAAGTCAAGGGATGTGAAGGAAGGTCCCTGGTATATCAGAAGCACAGCATGCTCCTCCCACTTCTGCTTCAGAAGACTTATGGGACAAAATGGACAAGGGTGATGCAGGATAAGAAGGTATAAATGGGTGGTGTTCTATACCCATTTGAAGAAGTACCTACATGGATAAGATCATAGACCTTTTCCATTGCTGCCATTTTTAAGCTCAAGTTATAAAATCATAGACTTAGAAATCAAAGAGATTTTTAAAGTCCAATCTTTTATTTATAAATGAGGAAACTTGAGGCACAGAGAGGTTGAATGGCTTTCCAGGGTCACATAGCCAGACAGTGTCTGAGATGAGGTTTGAACCTGTCTTCCTGACTTCAAGTCTACAACTCTACCCACGCTAGCCATCACCTCCTGACTAGGCTTTTATACTAGTATTCAGTCCTGATTCTTTCCCCAAGATTCCATCCCAGTCCATATGTCACTGGCAGACTAATCTTAATACACAGTTTTCATCTTGTTACATCCCTTCTCACAACCTTCAGGATAAAAAAGTTATGTTTTTTAGCCTTGGCATTCAAAGTCCTGCCCTTTCTAGCTCTAAATTAACTTATTACTTCCCACCATGAATATTCCACTGTAACCACATTAATCCATCCCTAAAATCTGATTTACTCTATAATCTGTTCAATTTATCCCATCCAACATATCCCAGATTTTCTTCCATCTCTCATCAACACCTTTTTGAATCCCACTCTTCCTTCAGAGAACTGTTTCATCTCTACTTCCTCTAGAGAGTCTACTTTGCCAGTGCCCATCCTACTATGAAGTGTGTGACTTGTCCCTGAGTGCAAAAGTATTAAGGTTTTAGGTAAAAGCACCAGTCTACTTGCTCCAAGTCCAGTTGCCATGTTGATTCATAGTAAATAGTAAAGGAAGGATTGAGGAGAGGGGAGGTTAAGTCCCATAAGAATTCATAGAAGACAGAGAGAGAGAGAGAGAGAGAGAGAGAGAGAGAGACAGACAGACAGACAGACAGACAGACAGACAGACACATAATTTGCTCTAGATAGTAAGCACCACAACTGGGAGGTGAATGCAGAAGCTATGACCGAAGAGCCCACACTGCACTCCTCATTCTAGGCTAGAGGGGAAATAGACAGAAGCTAGTCCTGGAAGGAGCATAGTGAAACTCTCCAAATAATTCCAGATTGCAAATCATTTTCCCATTTTGACCAATGTCACAAAAGGACAGATTGGGAATCAACGGGATCCCGGTATAAGTGTATCACTGCTGTGTGGGTCACTTTGAGTCAAACTCAGTTTCCCCCCCACAGTCACATTTTCTTTATACCCAAGTAAGTTTCTTCCCAGGACCAGTGGGACTGTACTCAATTCACTGTGTTAAATAAACAGCACAAAAGTTGCTTTCGTCAAAGTGCTGAAAACCCACCAAGCTACCAGCTAATATTCTGCTGATCAAAATTCAAAAGTTGGAAAGGATTCTGAGGATGAGCTCACTTTACATATAAGGAAACTGAGGAAAGCTAAGTGCCTCGGCTCCTCCAAAATAACTGACAGAACCCAGAGTTGACCTATGTCCACAATTATAAGTTTTCGTTCACTTAAAGAAAATGGGTCCATTGTGCTTTCAAATTAATTTCTCAGCCCTATGTGTTTATTTAACTGTAAGCTGCAGTCCTACAAATCATTAGCCCATCGATAGATATTACATCATAATTGGCTAAGAGTCTATTGGTTTGTTGTGGGAGTTTTTTAAAGATTAGCCTAATGAGCATTTTTTGATGTACTTAAAAGCTCCCATGTAGGACAGCAGCCATCTCTTAAATTTTCAAATAAACAAGAAAACATTACGTTTTAAACAGAAATGAATGCAGAGGAATAAATCTATCCATTTGTGGGTCACTAATGGACGCTATTTTGATAAGAGACATCTAGGCCAGGCCAGGAATGGCCCAAGGGAAAAGATGCTGCTGGAGAAATGAGGGGAAAGATTCTGGGTGTCTGAAGAGCTGGGTTCTAAGTCACAGAACAACTTAGTGATCCACTATGTGGCCATGGGCAGGGCTCTCTGTGGGCCTCGGTTTCCTCCTCTGTAAAATGGAGAGAGGAACCTAATTCACTGGATAGTTGTTAGGATCACCTGAGATAATATATGGAACGGGTTTTATAAACCTTCCAGCTAGCTCTATATAAATGTCAACTAATATTATTGTTTCTAGTTCTAAACGGTCTATTATTTTCCCTCGGGCCTCTTTGATTCTCTCAATAGGAGGAAAGAAATAGGAAAAGTTGGCTCCAAGATGTTCCACTGTCGTTCAGGAACAGATGGCAAAGAGTAAAGTTTCCTCCCAAAGCACCTTCATTGCCTAAAGATGGAGGCAGCGCAGAGGAAAAAAAGGGAATCCCTGGGTTGCGAGGGCAAACTGCCGATCTGCAAATCAGATCCATAATTTCAGAAAGGAGGAAAGATTATGGGATGGGGGGAGAAGAAAAAAGTCATCTACTCCTGCCCAAGATACCAGGACTTTCCCTCTGACCCTCATAAAGGACAGAATTCGAGATCTAGATTTAAATCCTTCCTCTGACACTTAGGAGCTGTGTGACTTACAGACAAAATCACTTTCATCTCTCTGTGCCTCAGTTTCTTCATCTGAAACATGAGGACACTGGACTCTTTGACCTCTAATGTCCCTTCCAGCTCTAAATATATGATCTCATAGACTCCAAATTCAATGATCTTTACACTACACATGTACCTGTGATCCTAAGAGTCTGTGGTCTATACCCCATATGGTGGTCTGTACCTTTGAATAAGGGTGGGGGTTGGGCTATGGCCTATCTACTTTCTCACCTGTGCCTTAATTAAATCACTTTCCTCATGACCTCCCCAGTGTCCTGGATGGCCAGATACTCAGGAAAATAATACACAGGCCACCAGACCACAAAATGGAACATAGGCAGAGAAAAGCTAATGGAAAATTTTTTTAAAAACTTAAAATAAAATCACTTAACTCCTGCAGCTTTCATCCCTCCTTCCCTTCCGACTTAATAACAGCTTAGACCGATTTCACCGTTTCCTGACACTTTGGGCTCCTGTTTGCAGAGAACTTTCTGGGCCGGGTCCTTGTGTTGGACTCCCCAAATAATTACCCGAATCCTCGGCTGCCTGGTGCAGTGATCCCGGATCCTATCAAGGATTCCATTTGTATTCCTTGAATAATCTCTCTTCATTCACTAGAGAGCTCCTGTTTGGTCTCGGTGTGCTGGATTAAGCCCCCACAGCTTTCCCAGGCTCCCAGAGCGGCGGCCCCGGTGCAGGGAGAAAGTTTAGACCCCCTCCCCGGGGTTTGGGAAGGAATTTGGCCGTGCTCTCTCTGACCACTGTACTGTCGGTGGAAACAGCCTGTGACATTCCAGGCTGTAACTTGCCGGCAAAATCCTCATCCGGATGGATCAGCTGCTTCCTCTCCTTCTCCACTCCCCCCCCCAACACCCCAATCCCCATCCCAAACTGGCTAATTGTCCAAGGAGGCTTTGTGAGCATAAATCCTAAAGGGGCCGCTCCTTTGGGACCTGGCAGCCAAGGATAACTCTCCAAGCCGGCCAGCCTTGAAGGAAGGGCAGAGAGCAAGTGAATAGCTCCCCAAAGTGAGAGGGACTTAGTCCTCAATAAGTGAACAAGGCTTAACTTCACCCAGGGCCTGGCGTGGCTATGAGGTCACCCCAGGCAAGATTGAAAAGGAAAAGGCTTTATTGGGGGGAGGGGAGGGGGCTGGAGGGAGAAAAAAAAAAAAGACACTTCACCTAGAAGAAATGGTCCAGGAGGAGGAAGAAAAAAATCAATTGGGGATTTAGAGAAACTGTTCTAAGCCCACCTGGTGCAATCGACAAAAATGCAATTTACAAGGAAGATAAATCCTCTCCCGGGACAAGCCGGCGAGGCTGACTCCGCGCGGCCCCGACTCTCCTCCCTCTAAGAAGCGCCCTGGCTATCACGGAACTCTTTGAGGGGCCGCGGAGGAAGGGATCCCTGGGATCCCGAGCCCTTTGCCCGAATAACCTGCCCCTGGTGGGGGGCGGATGAGGGGGGGAGGGGAACCAGCCGGCAGGGTGTGCCCCCCCCCTCCCCGAGGCCGTTTAGAGAGAGGGGCTGAGTTCAGCCATTCAGGAGAGCAGCCTCCCAACTTCTGGCAGCCTGAGGGGCAGGTCACGGTTTCAAAGAGTAGAATGGAGCCCAGGTTATGCCCTTTCCTTTCCGCCGGCACAAGGGAAGGGATCCCGACCCGAGGAAAGGTTCTTGCGGTAGTCCGGTTACAAGAAGCAGCCCCCCCCCCCCCCCCCACACACACACACACTTCGGAAGGACTTTGCGAGCTGGGGGAGGCCCCCGGCCAAAACAAACGCACCCGGACCCGGACGCAGCCAGAGACACCCCGAACCGGGAAAACTTGGCCGGCTCTCAACTCAGCCCGAACTGGGGAGGGGACCGACCCGACCCGGGAGGCAAGCGGGGGGGAGCGGCCGGGGCAGCGTCCATGCAGCCCGCTCCGGGGATCCGGAGCCCCCCCTTCCTTGGCAAGGCTCATACCTCCTGCTGCTCTCAGGGCAGAGGCGTCCGGGATCCATGGCCCGCAGGGAGCTCGGGGGAGGGGGGGCTCGGTCAGACCATCGCAAGGGGACGGGAGAGCCGCAGCTCCTCTGGAGGAGCCCAGCCGGCCAGGAGAGCTAATTAAAAGGGGCTGATGCCTCTTTTTGGGGAGCGGATAAGATTTAAAGGGCTAGAGTCCCAGGATGGGGGAGGCAGTGGTGCGGTGCCTGCCGCCGCCGCCGCCGCCGCCGCTTCTGCCGCCGCCGCTCTCGACTCTTAGGAGAGCCTCATGCAGTCAGCGCTCTGGGCTCAGCTCGGAGACGGAGCCCAGCAGGGCGACCATGGGAAGTGTGCTGGAAGCCAAGCTAGCGGGGCCCTGCGGGCGACGGCCGGGGTCGGCCCCGGGGCCGCGGGGCAAGTCCCGCTCCCCCTTCTGCTAAAGGGACGGAGCCGGCCCGCCCCGAGCGGCCAGAGAGCCGGGGGAGGGGGCGCACCCCATGGGCCCCAGGCAGCCACCTCGGGCCCCCGACACACGCACGCAGGCTGCGGGTTCCGGCCCAGGTGGCTGGAGCTCCTAAACAAGGGAACCCCCCACGAGACGCCCTCCGGGGAGGCTGCTCATTGTGCGCCAGCAATGGGTACAGGTGCAATCCGTGGGCTGAAGGCTGAAAAGGAGCATCGTGAGTCACGGTGGGGAGAAAGGGCGCGCAGGGGAGTCAGAGTGTCCCCGAGGTGGGAATTAGCCCCAGTGAGGGGGAGGGAGGGGGAAGCCAGACAGGGGCTGCTTTCTGAAGTGAGAGGGTCCTATGGTTAGAGCTGGAAGGAGCCTTCGAGAATATCTGGTCTCCCCTCCCTCGTTTTACAGATGAGGAAACTGAGGCAGAGAGACCTTACCCAAGGTCACGAGGCAGGATTTGTAGGTAAGATGCAGCCAGCCTGGAACTGGGCACGGAATTAAAGCAGGGCTTCTCCACTAACTTTGTAAATCACCCCCCAAGTGTCTTTTAAGTATCTATAGATGGCAGAGAAGCCCTCTTTTCCGGGGTCCTCGTTTAGACTCACCTGAAACACCCAGGCCAATTCTGATGGAAAAGTGAACTGAAACAGCGGGATGGAGTCCCAGCTCTGCCATCAACTAGCTATGTGACCTTGGCTACACAAGGTGGCCTCTCTGGGCCTTGGCTCTGGCCTTTGCAAAATAAAGTTGACCAAGAGGCAAAGGGGCCTAGCTAGAAAGGACACTACACCCACAATCACCAGTCACCAGAGTCCCAAGTTCAAAACCTGTCCCTGCTACTGTGATAGGGAACAAGCCATTTTCTTTCTTCTACAGAACGGAGGAAGCTGAGCAGGGGGCTTCCGGCCTTGGACCAGACTCTCACCTGTGACCCCAGGCTCCATAAACACATAGCGAGCGGTCCAAGTGCGTGGAACACTTCTAGTGCCGACCATTACTTAGCCAACCGACTCTAGAACTGGTCTAGGCCCTGCCCAGAGTTATATTACTAGATGCTGTTGTGATTCACAGAATACAAATGCACATAAAAACATTACTGACCTCGTAGCAGCTTTTTGCCATGATGGACTTTCTCCATCGGTGGGGACTAATAGTATAACTGGTACCCTGTGGGGAGCAGCAAAATTCATTTTCTAACGTTTAAAAGGGAGTCTTTGCACTGGCAAAGGTTGGGAACTAAAAGACCAGATCTCCCCAAGATCCTCTCTAACTCCAATCTTCTGGGATCCTGTGAGTGTGGATGGCTCAGGATAATCTGTCACTGGATTTTCGTCAGGATAAGAACAATTCAGACACTCCTCTCACCTTGTCATATAGCTCATTGGTCATCGCCCCACAGACATAGTCATCTCAGGGCCTTGGAGGTCCCCAGGACGCCAGTGGCTTCCCACTGGATCATAGGCCTGAAGCAGGAAGTAACCCCAGAGGCCCGGGAGTCCAAATCCCTGGTTATATCAATAAGGAAACTGAGGCTGTGGTCTGCTCCGTTGCCAGTGCCTCCCATTTATGCTGTATAGATCTTGCACGCCATAATTGTTGAATACCTCAAAGGTACATTTTTACCTTCTCATATTTAGGACAGCACAGTGTCCGGTACCTGGTAGGGGCTTAATAAATGCTAATTGCTCGAATGGTTCCCTAAGCTCACATAGGAAATGTCCGAGGAAGGTTTGAGCCCAACACCTCTGACCCCAGTGACCACCTCCAATTAACACAGCCAAAGCAGCAGACTGGGAACACACCTTCAGGGAGGAGTTTGTCTTGGCTGCTCTCGTTTTTGTTTCCTTCTTCCCTCCTCTGGTCTCCCTTCAATGACGTTTCTGCCCCTTCTTCCCTTGCTCTCAGGCAGTCTGGTATCAGCCCTTTACACATCAGTGTGAATGAGTGTTAACCACAACTTCCCTCTTCCAGGAAGGTCTTTCTCCATAAGGACACAAGTTGTCCTTCCCAGGCCTGGAAATTACCTTGCTCAGGATGCTTCCTGCTCTGCCTTCTACTGTCAGTTATGTGAACAGTGGGGGTGGGATTAGCCAAGGTGAAGGTCCCAGGGGAAGTCATCTTCCCCTGTAAAATAAACTGATCTAATAAGTTGCAGTCATTGTAACTCTAACACTGATTATCAAATAGGAGACAGGGACAGAACCCCAGGGGAGGGAACTCTCTTACCTTCTCTGTAACTATAGTCTTAAAGAGATGTCTAGAAAACAGAGGTAAAGTGACTTGCTTAGGATCACGTAATAGGTTAGTTTCTGAGCCAGGACAAGGACCCAGGGCTCCTCCCTCCTTAGCCAGCGCTTCCTTCATCCCCTCTCCCTATGGCCATGGTTCATTCTGGTTCTACTCTTGGAATTACCCCCATGTTCACCTTTTACAAGGCCCAGGGATAGAGCATCCTAGGTTCCAATCCAGCCTCAGATCCTCACTAGCTGCGTGACCCTGGACAAGCCATTTAATCCTGTTTGCCTCAATTTCTTATCTGTAAAATGAGCTAGAGAAGGAAATGGCAAAGTGCTCCAGGATCTTTACCCAGAAAACCTCAAAAACAACAGAAGCTGCAGGTATTTGATAATTAGCCACCTTTCCACATGACCCTAGGAGGCACCCGCCTCCATCAAGGCCCACTTGACCCACTTCATCAAAGTGCTGATTCTTATTTTATACTCAAGGAAACTGAGTGATTGGGTAACTTGTCCATAGTCTCATTATGCTTCATAAAGCAGGAAGCTAGACAAGTTAGGTCCAAGGGATCTGCCTGTTCCTTCATTGTCTGCAAACCAGCAAGTCTGCTCCCAAGGAGCACGATGGGTAATGAATGGTCCCTTGGACCTATGGGCTGCTCTCAACCATTTCTGCTGTAAGGATCATAGGATCATGGGACTATGCAATAGAAGGAAGCTTAGGGATTTGAAGAACATGGGTTTCATTTCGGGGAGGATTTCAGAAGCCTTCTGGCCATGTTATACGTGAGGAAACAGGCTAAGGAAGGTGGGCAACTTGCACCATGTGCGTAGGAGGTAAATGGCAAAGCCAAGGGTCAAATCAGGGTGTTCAGCCCTCCCCAAGTTCATCCCCTGAATCATCAGGGCTCATCTCGCATTTTACAAAGAAAAAATGAGACCCAGAAAGGGAGGGGAATTTGCAGAGGGCACTTGGGAAATAAATGACAGTCAGGATCTAGACCAAGGCTGGTTAGCACCTTGCACTCCGTCACGTTGCCTCCACTTTGTCTAAAAAGAAATGGACTCTCAAAGGCTGAGTTCCACTGTCATGTCTATTGAATGAATGAATGACAGGTGAAGAAAAGAAATTCCATTAAAGCAAACCTTGTCTCCTCATCTAGAAAACCGATAGAAGCACCTGCACTAGAGTACAAAGAAACACTAGATTGAGTCAAGAGATCTATTATGTTCAAGTACCAGCTCTGCTGCTGAGTTGCTCAATTATTTTAGACAAGTTACTTCTGAGCCTCAGTTTCCCCTTCTGTGAAATACCAAACTTGGGCTAGAGGTGTAGGCTAAATGTTCTATCTCCCTTTCTTGTCTTCTTTCTCTGTCTCTCTCTTCTCTCTGTCTCTCTGTCCATCTGTCTGTCTTTCTCTGTTTCTGTCTGTCACTCTCTCTGTGTCTCTCTGTCTGTCCATCTGTCTGTCTGTCTGTCTCTCTATCTCTGTTTCTCCTTCTCTCTGTGTTTTTCTCTTTCTCTGTTTCTTGGCCTCTCTTCTTTATCTCTTCATTTCTCTCTCTTTCTTCTGTCTCTCTCTGTCTCTGTCTCTCTCTCTCTTTCTCTCTCTCTCTGTCTCTATCTCTGTCTATCTCTCTGTCTCTGTCTCTCTCCTCTCTTCTTTATTTCTCTCTCTTTCTCTCTCTCTCTCTCTCTCTCTCTCTCTCTCTCTCTCTCTCTCTCTCTCATCCCTCCTGGCTGCAAATCCCTATGTAGACCTCACTTTTTTCATCTGTAAGATAAAAGCCTTGAACTTAAACTAAATCTCCTCCAAGATCTCTTCCATCTCCAAGTCAACAAGCTTTTGATCCTACATGAGTCACTTTGGCCAAGTCCCTTGCCCTCCATGGGGCAGTTTCTGCCTCTGAGCTCCTTCCCAGCTCTAGGCCCATGATCCTGCGGGTCTCTGTTTCCAGCTATAATTTCTGTTATAGATAAATGGAGCGCTCTGGGGCCAGCGAGCTTCCTGCTAGTGGAAGGCCAGGGTGTCCCCAGGCAATCAGGGAGCTCCATCACTCTGTTTAATGTACCCGGAGCATCCAGTGACTCACGACCAGCTTGATGGATGGAGGAACGACGTCTACCTCACCCGGAGGCCCCCACACAGTTGGCAACACCCCCGCGGCTGCCTCTTAACAAAGGGCCGTCTCCCAGCCGAGCAGTGACAGTGATCGGTTTCCCAAGCACATGGAAAATCCAAACTTCCTCCCCTTAGCTCAGAGCCGGATGCTGTGTCTGCCCAGAGCTGAACAAGCAGAGAGAAGAGGATGTGTTGGATGGGGGCGAGTGTGTGTGTGAGTGTGAGTGTGCATATGTGTGAGTATATGTGTGTAAGTGTGCAAGTGTGTGTGTGTGTGAGAGTGTGTGTGTGTGTCTGTGTGTGTGTGTAGACGCCAAGGCAGCTCAAAGGCCCCCAGAGCCTCCTCTCTCCCTATGCAGCTTTCATGGCCCGACAGCCAGTCTTGGCTCTCCCCTTAAGCCTCCTCAGTCACCTCACAGAAAACAAGTCCTGAAAGGAGTGAGTTATTGTTACTGACGTTTTTTGTTACTGCTCCTATCATGGTGATTTCTGGCCTTTTCCCAGGCTTGGAACTCTTGAGCTGAAAGAGCCCCTCTGGGCAGGGGATTACACTTGAAGGCAGAAAGGATATTAGAAGTCATTGAGTCTAGAGTTCTCTCACTTTACAGATGAGAAAACTGAGGCACAGGGGGATTCAGGATCACTTACCCAATTACAGGTAAGGGAGTGAATCCGGGTAATCCCAGCCCCACATCCAGTGTTCTATCTATTACACTGCCCTGCCTCCTCCTTCTATAGAAGAGGAGGCTGAGGTCTCAGGAGACCCTTTACTAGACTATAAACTCCATGAGGTCTGGCTGATACTGTTTTTGCATCTTTGGATCTACTACAGACTCCTAGATGATGGATGTCCAGGTGGCCTCAGCTCCAGGATGCTGGCTAGCTGTCCTGGTGCTCTGGGGTACTTGGGAATTTGTGCTCTCACTCAACAGCGGAGTTTCCTTACCCAGAGACCCCCACAGCAGGGGAAGGAAATGAAAGGAGAAGGTGATGGCAAACCTCTCGGCATCTTTGCCAAGAAAGCCCACAGCAGTGTTGGCGCTGAAGCCCACGGAGTCACAAAGTCATCGGTGACGGAACAACTGAAGCACAGCGAGGC
Source organism: Sarcophilus harrisii (assembly GCF_902635505.1). Taxonomy (NCBI): domain Eukaryota; kingdom Metazoa; phylum Chordata; class Mammalia; order Dasyuromorphia; family Dasyuridae; genus Sarcophilus; species Sarcophilus harrisii. The sequence continues at coordinate 442,536,177 of NC_045429.1, read as the reverse complement.
CATGGAATCTGGTGTCCGAACAAACAAGCCAGAACCAGAGGTCATGGAGGTACATGGGAAAAGGAACTTAGAGGTGGCTTAATCCCGTGCTTCTTGTTAGACAAATGAGAAAAGGTCCACGGGTACCAGGGGGCGTGTCCACAGGTACCAAGGGGAGTGTCCAAAGGTACTAAGGGGTGTGTCCTCAGGTGCTAAGGGTTGTGCCCACAGGGATCAAGGGGCATACCCTCAGGTGCCAAGGGGCGTGTTCGCAGGTACTGAGGGACATGTCCGCAGGTACTGAGGGGTGTGTCTACAGGTACTAAATGATGTACCAACAGTTAAATAGCTAATGAATGTCAGAGGTCATGGGACACTGAGAGATTAAGAAGTTACTCAGGGTCACATGTCTCAGAAGGACATAGACCCCTGGCATACAATCTCCAAGGCTTGCCCTCTATCAGCTTTACTCTATTAGCTTCTTCTCATCTAGGAACTGTTGCCTCCCAAAGGGAAGGGATCTGGTTTCATGGCACAGCCCCAGCTCCCAAGAGGAGACACCTCGTACATACATAAATATTACAAGACATGTACAAAGCCCACCCGAGATCATTTGGACGGGAAGGCCTTGGCTCCAAGGCTTATGCCCCACAAGGGTCTACCCAAGGACCAGCCTGGCAGGGGGGAAGTCACGGTGCTACCCAAGCAAGGTCAAAAGCTCTTGGGTGACTCCTCATTGGAGGATCTAAGGAAGAGCCTTGTACAAGAATCCCAAAGGATAAGACGGCCCGGACTGGCTGCAAACTACATGAACAGAATAAGTAATTATATGATGGAGTAGATGCTCCCCACTGGAATGGATGGATGAGAATAATTTGTTCCAACAGCCAGGGGAGCCGCTGAAGCAGGCAGGAGCCCTTAGAGCTTAGAAGCCCTTAGAGACATTGAAGTCTTCCTCTTCATCCACTGCATCCTAAGCCCCGGCCAGTTGTCCGATTTTTGTCCTGCCGCTGGACTTCGATGATCCTGGAAGAGTGAGGGTGATGACTCTGCCCAACTCTGCCATACTTAAATCCAATCCACACCCGAGTCAAGACATCGCCCTCATGATGTCATTGGTGTTCTTTGAAAACGAAGGGCAAACAACAACAAATGCTTACGTGGAGGAGATGAAAAAGGAATAATGAAGTCAGTGGGAAAGATCTGGAGCAAAGTAAGGATCCCCAACACTTACGGAGACCTTTATAGCTACAACACAGGCTGAGCAAGATTATGTCTCCCGTCATTGTCCCTCACTTTGGCTGTCCCTCATTCCTGGAATGCACTCCCTCTGTCCCTCCCTAGTTTCCTTCAAAGACACAATTCAAGAGTCTTCTCTTCACAGACACTCCCCCACAGCTGTCTGCTAATTTCACCCCCCAAAAAATTTTTTGACTTTGAATTTATTTTGCATGTATTATATATATTATATGGAATATATTTATCCATAGATTATATGAAATACATACAATATATGCATATATTATATATGTATTCGTGAATTCCATGAGTAAAACATGGATGTGTTGTCTCCCCTGAGAGCCCGTCAGCTCCTTGAGGACAGGGGACCATTTCATTTTGCCTTTGTTCCCCAGAGCCTAGCAAAAGACCCGGCACATACCAGGTGCCCAAGAAATGCTTGTTGATGGATTGATTTATCTGTTGTCCAAGAACCAGCTGCTAAGTTCAGAGAAACTCATTATCAGGGTCACTGGAGGGAGATGAATCATTTGGGCCTCTGCAGCACTCACAAAGCCCATTTGCCAAGTCATTAAGAAACCAGGACCTCTCCCATCGCACGGTGGAAGGGCCCCTATTGAAGAAAGCCCAGAGCTTTGATGCTACTTACAGTTACAAAGTCTTTCTTACAATCCTCATGATTTAGGGGTGACCCTGGGCTGTTGGTTCCTTCTCCATTAAAGGCCTACTATGTGCCACCCTCTGTATTAGGCTTGGGGGATACAGAGGAGGGATTTAAACAACTCCCATCCTGAAGGGGGTATTGGAGGAGATTCCACCAACATATATAAATACCACAAGACGCTCTACACTGGCTCAGAATCTGTGACCTGGAGGAGTTTGGAAAGGCAGGGTACAGGGAGGTGGATGACCATGGGATACCTGCTTGGGGCTTGGGTTAGTGGCAAAGACCCCCTGCTAGGGTATAATAAAGCTTAGGAATGGATCCCGACAGCATTACAGATCCTCCAAGTATCATGCAGTGATCCAATGCTTTGCATCCTTTCTCTCTTTGGGAAATGAGAGCTACTGAGCAATACAAGTTTTCTTTCTGGACCTACAACATAGCACTTGGAGGGCAAGAGTTGCGACCATCATGGCCAATTTACAAACCACAGTATCTTAGATTTAGAGCTAGAAGAAGCTCAGAAGCCATCTAGTGCAACCTCTGCATTTTACAAACCAGGAAACTGAGACCTAAGCAGTTAAGTGGGGCAGTAAATAGAGAATTGTGCTCTCTAAATAGTCAGGAAAACCTAAGATCAAAACTGGATTCAGGAACTTACCAGCTCTGTGACTCTGGGCAAGTCATTTCACCCTGTTTGCCTCAGTTTCCTCATCTGTAAAATGAGCTGGAGAAAGAAGTGATAAACTACTCCAGTGACTTTGTTAAGAAAACCCCAAATTGGATCATGAAGAACATGACTGGAAATAACTGTACAGCGGAGGTCCAGAAGAGTGAAAAAGTGAATGACACATTTGTGACTTAAGTCAAGCTTAGAGGCTCCCCGAACTCTTTCCCCTGTACCTTTAACTGCTGTCTTGGGAAAATATGTGAAGATGTGGGAGACAGACTCCCATAATATGTGCTAATTGTTTAAATGAATGATTAGAAGAACCCAGAAAACTTTAGTGCTTCAAGGATTTAATCAGTGTGATTAGTGTGACTTGCCAAACTTTTTTTTTTTTGTCGTGAAATAATTTCAGACAAGTGTGATTCTTTGTGATCCCATTGGGGTTTTCTTGATACTAGAGCATTTTGTTAGTTCCTTCTCCAGTTTATTTTACAAATAAGGAAACTGAGGCAAATAGGATAAAGTGACTTGTCCAGGGTCACATGGGTAGTGTCTGAGATAAATTTGAACTCAGATCTTCCTGACTCCACCTAAATGCCCATAAAAAATAATAGGTAATAAGTGACAATGGCAAGATTTGAAACCATGTCCTCTGACTCAATTCCAATCTACCCTATGGGACTTTCACAAAACTCAGGAAGAAGCACCAAGCCAGCCCAATTTATAGAATCCCCTTGGAGTAAAAATGCTTCTGGAGCCTTCAGGCTGATGCCAACCCAGAAACTTTTCAGATCCTTCCCTAAGGCACTTAGGTAACTGTAATTTCTAATAACTTGTAATAAGAGCCAGTCTTTGGGAGGATAATTCTAGCCTGGGTCAGCTCAACCTGTATTTGCAGCCCCTAAAATAGAAACACTTTTATGTGAACCAATGTGCAAAGAGAGTACTTCCTGTGCTGATGCTTCTGGTGGGGAGGTGAGCTCTGTAAAGTGGCAAGCACCTTCCCTAGAAAGCAGGGGGAAGAGGGAGGAATGGAAGTCCTGCATCTACCCATCATCCCTAGAGGCACTCTCTGCCCCCACTGTGGGTTGGAAATGAACCTTCTTTTCAAGCATTCAAAGATCTAAATTGGGCTGATTGCCATCACTCCAGGGCCTCAGAGAACTCTGGAAAGGGCTTAGAGTTCCTTCCACAAGGGCGATCATTAAAAGATTAGGATGCAAACCACAAAAGAAATGATTCAAGGACCTGGGATTATTCAACCAGGGGAAGTGAAGGCTGAGTGGATGCTCCATAGGGAGAGAGGAGTTAAATTCCCTCCTTCCCACCTTCAGAGCTGGAAGGAATTTTAAAAATCATCTCACCCAGAGGTGCTCAGTGTTTTATATGTCATAGAAATCTTTGGGAGCTTACGGAGCTCTTCTCAGAAGAACATTTTTGATGCATAAAATAAAATACATATTTTACAAAAGAGATTAATTAAATTGAAGTAGTTATAATTTTTTTTAAGTTCACAGAATCCAGGTTTAAAAGCACTGATCCAATCTAACCCCATCTCATTTCACTTCAAAGAGGAGGAAACTCGGATCCGATGGGAAGTGACTTGCCCAAGATTGGATACTAAATGACAGAAAACCCAAGTCACTTCTCTGATCTATGCAGTCTCCTTCATTTTTCCTGATGCCATTTCACAAAGTCGATTTACTGATTGAAGCCATTGAGATAACAAACCGGATTCTCAGACTCCAGATCCAGTAATCGGCATAGTCTTGCCTCCTTTTCTCAAGGGAGAGTTAGATGGGCTATTTAATCATTGCTCATTCTCTTCCCTTCCCCATCCTGAACTCTGATCCTGGGGAAAGATATTTTATCTTTGATGATCCTGGAAAAGGAATGTTCTTTTATGGCAAGAGGGAGCCCTCGAAGGTAATTTTCATCTCTATTTCCAGAACCTCAAATAGTCCAGGCTTATTGATTGCTCATTGAGTGATAGAAAGAAAGCTCCTTGAGGGCAAGAACTATTTCATTTTTGTCTTTAAAACCCCTACTACTAAAATAAAAAATAAAAAATAAGAATAAAATAAAATAAAAATAAATAAAACCCCTACTACTAGCATAGGGTCTAAGACATATCAGGTACTTAATAAATGCTTGCTGATGGATTGGTTTTAGCTATCTCATCCATTTGGATGTTCTGACACCCATTCTGTAAGATTATATATAGGTCTTACTGAAAGTCTACAACCTTTGTCTTTAATGGCATGCTTTTATTCTGCCTTTCCTGATATTTGTGACCAGAGAATCATGGAACATGGGTAAATGCGAAGAGAACAAGCATTTATTTAGTGTCAATTACTGTTATAATGCTAATGCTCTCATTGAGATTGCCTTCTTCATTCATGGATGATTCTTATAAACAATCTAGATGGGAAAATAGCCATACATATTCCAGTTGTTGATGTTCTCTCTGTTATCTTTTTTAATAAAGTCCAAGATTTTTTTTCCATATCTTTGGTCTCTTCCCTTCTTCAGTTAACTTGTGAGCTGATCTCTCAAAGCCTTCATAACTGTATTGCTTCTAGCACATATCTCCTTGGAACACACTTGGTTCCATCTGGCTGCTTTTTCTGACTTTGTTCTCTTTAATTCCATTTTACTTCCTATATAAAAACATTTGAGACTGTAATGTTAGATTTCAAAAGTGAAAAACAGTTTATTAAAAAAAATTTTTTTGCAGATCTTTTCCATTTTTTTCTTGTGTGTCATCCTTCTGTTTTCATGCTTAAACGCTATTGGGATGACCTTTCTGACTTAAGTCCCTCATCAGGTTTTTTTTTTTGCCCTTCTCTATTTCTCTCTGTTTCATAATATGCTACTCCTTAAAATCTTCCACCATCCTTCTTCATAAGATTTTCCAAATGGATTTATATTCAAACCAGGTGCTGCCTTTGGCTGCCATTTCTTTTTGCCTGGTAAGTAACTCAACTATTTGCTGAGTACGATGCTTTGTTTTTTGGTTTCCTTGCTATGGTAATTGATTTACATTGGTTAAAATTCTGTACAAAATTATTATGTTCTATGTCTACATACTTTCTTTAATCTCTTTAATCTTCGTTATCAGTAACTTCTCTAACTAGGTCAGAATTGAGTTGTTTGGGTTATATTTCCTATATTTTTCTTGCTTTAATTCTCTCTTCTAGTTTTGTATTAATTTGCTTCTTTGTCTTAAGTCAATTTTCACTGTATATGGACAGCTGATTCAGAGATGACTTCCCACATCAGGAATGAGTCACTTCCTGTCAAATAAAGTTGAACCAATTCCATTTTGTGGTGTTACTCAGTGCTCATCATTTTCTTCTTGAATCAAATATTTATGATATGGAGGCACAATATTACTATGTGTAGTTCATAAGCCTGTGGCCTTTCCTTTTTTGCCAGTTTATTTCTCACCATGCTCATCTACTTCCCCCGTTACTGAAGTCACCTCATATTAAAGATTGATTTAATTTGAAGAATCTCATCAAGTCCTTCATGGCTATCTCTTAATCCTCTGCAACAGATATTGATCCATAAACTGCAACTGTTTTCACAGTAGTACTTTTGCAAATATCTCTCTTAAACACTGTGATACGAGATGACCAAATGTCCCATGAAATGATGGTTTCAGCTGCCTTTGGGCACACAATAAAAACAATTCAATCAATATCTTCATTTGTTTCTTGGAGGAAGGACCTATGAGTCAGCCTTCCATTTAGCTGTTACTGACTTCTTCTTTCTTTTTGGTTTCATTTGGGGCAAGACTGCCAAGATGGACACGAGTCCATTCCTCTAATCGTAATATCTACTCGGTTGGTCATTTGACAAGAATCTCATATTTAGAATATCAATCGCCAAGTTAAAGTTTGGAAGTGATCTTCACTTTCCGTGTTCCTCAGTACCTTCTGTCCCTTCCCTCCTGTTAAGCCGTCATCACTAAAGAAGAAGAAAAAACTTAAAGCTGAAGGACACTGTGGTTTTTGCTTCAGAGGTCACTTTGGCCAAAGAACACGCTAACAAGTAAGCAGCATGTTGGTACTTAGCCACGCTAATCCCGGGGAAACAGACTCAGTATGTTACCCAGGCCACACTGAAAACTCTCCTGGCATGGTGGGCCCTTCCAGTGTGGCCAGCTACTCGCCTAGCCTTCAAAAACCAGGCTCACTTCCACACCACAATGAGGTACTGGGAATCAGCATTCTTTGTGACCAGGCCTGACGGGTAGTCCACAGCACTCAGAAGATTCTAAGATCCTTTAGTTAGTTGATAAGGGAAATACTTATTTATTGCTCTGGATCTGAAAGTTTTTCAGCTATGAGATTCCAGTTGGGGAAATTATCTCCATCAGCTAATCCTATGTAATTTATGGTCTTCTAGAGTTCTTGATGGCACTCAGAGCTTCAGCAGACTTGAAGGTAAACCTTTCAAGAGTAAAGATTATTTCATTTTTATCTTTGTTCAAATGAGATCATATACATAACACACTCTACAAACCTTAAAGGGCCATATAAGTATTATCTATCTCTCTCTCTTTCCATCCATCCATCTATCATTTGATCCAACTATCTATCTATCCTTCTATCTATTCATCTATCCATCTAAATTTCTTTCCATTTATCTATTTATCTCTATCCATCCATCCATCTATCTATCTATCTCTCTATTTTTCTATCTATTCATCTATATATATATATATATATATATATATATATATATATATATACATATATATCCTTCCATCTGTCTATCTGTCCATCTGTCTCTCTATCTTTCCATCCATCTATCCAATCATCTACCTATTTATCTATCCATCCATTCATCATCCATCTATCTATATGTATATATATATATATAATTCCATCTATTTATCTATCTATCCATCTTTCTTTCAATTTATTTATCTATTTATCTTTCTATCCTTTCATCTATCATCCATGAATCTATTTATCTGTCTCTTTCCATCCACTTATCTACCATCTGTCTTTACATCTATCTTCTTATCTTTTTTCCAACCATCCACCCATCTCTCTGTCCTTCTTTTCATGCATCCATCTTTCTATACATTTATTTCTCTATGTATCTATCATCATCATATCCCCAGAGCCTAGCACATAGTAGGTGCTTTATAAATACTTACAGGTTGATTCCCTAAGACATGCTGCCTCTTTAGGACAAATATTATCTTCCCTATTTTACAGATGAAGACTGAGGCTGTGATAGATAAGCTGACTTGCCTAAAAGTTACAAGCTTGTGACATCCCCCAGCCAGAGAGTGGCTAGATGGGATTAGCATCCTAGCCTCCTCACTAGCAAGCCAGAAGTCTATCCATAATGCAAGACTGAAAGAGAAATTCTGAGCCTGCCAGTGTCTGGAATAGAGAGAACAAGTAGAGAACACACAAAATCTCTTGAATTTTGAGTCAAACGGGGGAGTAGCATTAATGATGACAGTCACCTCCATCCCAGGAGCTGTTACATGTGGAACTCGTCCAGCTTTCTGAGTCTCCACTTGAGTGTGAATAACCCTTCTTGTCTAGCTCACACCTGAAGTTGTTGTCAGCTCCCAATTTAATTATTAATTAACACTTGAGAAGGATTAGGCTTGGGCTGCCTGTGAGCAAGAAAAGAAAACAAGAAAAGAAAAAAATATCCTGGGCAGTCTAAGGCAATGAGATTGAGAGGAAGATGAGGAAAGAGAAAGCTGAGGGAGCAGAGAGACCACAGAGCTAGGAGACAGGCCCAGTCCACCCCCAGGTCTAGTCCCAGCTCCACATCTAACTAAGGGGAGGTCCTGGGCAAACAACGTTCTCCCTTTGAACTTCAAGCCCTTCATCTTAGAGAGCTGGACTCACTGGCTTCTAAGGTCCCTTCCAGCTCAGACAGCTGAAATCTGTGAATTCACATAAAGATCAATGGAGTTTAAAATTCCATAAAGAGAAAATAATCATAAAAGATATAATAGTGCACTCTATTTGGTAGATATATAGATACTGTTTATGCAGTAGATATGTATATGCAGGGGATATGTATACATTTATGTGTACATGCATGTATGTATGTGATCGTGTTCACGTATGTGTCAATAAGTTAGAAAAGAAAATCCCAGTAAAGACAACATAGAGCTACTGATTCCAAGGTCATGAGTTCATCCCCCGGCAGATCAGGAATCTTGGCTCTTTCCTGACTCTACTCCAAGATAGCTATTTCTGAAATGCACCATTTAATTTTTTTAATTGAAGTTTTTTATTTTCAAAACATATACAAGGATGATTTTCCAACATCGATCCTTGAAAAACCTTGTGTTCCAATTTTCTTCCCTTCCCCCATCTCTCCTGGAGAGTAAGTAATCCAATATATGTTAAACATAGTAAAATATCTATGTTAAATCCAATATATACATACATATTTATCCAATTATCTTGTTGCACAAGAAAAATCAGATAAAAGGGAAAAATAAGAAGGAAAATAAAATGCAAGCAAACAATAACAAAAAAGAGTGAAAATGTTATGTTGTGATCTCTACTCAGTTCCCACAGAACCTCTCTCAGGGTATAGATGGCTCTCTCTATCACAAAATCACTGGAACTGGTCTGAATCATCTCATTGTTGACAAGAGCCACGTCCGTCAGAATCGATCATTGTATAGTCTTGTGGTTGCTGTATATAATGATCTCCTAGTTCTGCTCCTTTCACTCAGCATCAGTTCGTGTAAGTCTCTCCAGGACTCTCTGAAATCATCCTGCTGGCCATTTCTTACAGAACAATAATATTCCATAATATTCATATACCATAATTATTCAGCCATTCTCCAACTGATGGGCATCCATCATTTTCAGTTTCTTGCCACTACAAAGTGGCCACAAACATTCTTGCACATACAGGTCCCTTTCCCTCCTTTAAGATCTCTTTGGGATATGAGCCCAGTAGAAGCACTGCAAGATCGAAGAGTGTGCAGTTTTATAATCCTTTGGGCATAGTTCCAGATTGCTCTCCAGAATGGTTGGATCCATTCACAACTCCACCAACAATGCATCAGTGTCCCAGTTTTCCCACATCCCCTCCAACATTGGTCATTATCTTTTCCTGTCATCTTAGCCAGTCGGAGAGGTGTGTGATTTGCATGAAATGTACCATTTTAGGCCAGAGATCATGGTGGGTGAAGGAACAAATGTGTACACACATTGTAGAATCCTCCAATGATCCCATCTTAATATGAAGCATCCTAGGATAGTAGAGAGGGCCCTGGACTTTGAGTAGGGAAAAACCAGCATTCAGATCAAGCCTTAGGTGCTTACTAATTAAGCCATCTTGGACAAGTCATTCACTACTCTCAGCTTCAGTTTCCCTTCTCTATAAAATTAAAGTAGATGGCCTCTAGGGCCCCTTTCAGCTACAAATCTGCAATCCTATTAATTCAAGAGAATAAAATCATGAAGAAGAAAAAATGACTCGTGTGTCCTCCTCAGATTGGTGAGGAGGCGGCCGGGTCCACCCTTCTATTTCAGGTTCCCCTATTAGCACCCACTTTGTTCCTTGGAAGGAGAGGAAATGATGAATTAAAAGCAGTCACCCCCAGAGTTCCTTCTGAGTGAGATCCTAAGATGTGAGACTATACGAACACTGAGGAGCCCATAGGGACTTGCTGGGAAACCATCCTAGCCCAAGGCAGAAAGTTCCACACTAGTGCATTGTGCTACAAGATGATGACCAGGGCTAGGATCCCTCCTGGAGGTGGGTGCCGGGGAACGGAGGAATGGCTGAGCAGGCGGGATACAGAGGGAAAGCAATGGATTTCAAATCACTCAACCTGGTTTCAAAACTCAGCTTTGCTACTTGTGTGGCTTTGTTCATCACTTTTTCCTTCCAGCCTCAATTTCCTCATCTCTCAAAGGACATGGACTAGAAGGCCTTTGATGGCTTCTAGCTTCAGATCTCTGGTCCTCTCAGTCCTGTGGCCTTCCTGGGTGTGCACTGCATAAAGGACTTTGTTGCTTTTCGCACTCACTGACCCATCTGATTCTTCTACAAAACCCCTTTGAAGCCCGGAAACAGATGAAGACTGCTTTGTTCTGGCCTCCTGTCAACCTGCAACTGCTGGACAAAACCTTCTTCTATTCCATCCTTTACTGAAATCTCACCACTTCCAGGCAGCCTTCCAGACCCTAACCCCACCATCCTCCTCTTCAGTTCCCTGTGTCATCCCAGCGATTGTCTCTCCTTACCCGCCACCCAAATCCACTTGGCCTTCTGTGTCCAACATGGGAAATCACTGTTGGGGTTTTAGACATTTGTCCAGTGCCAGCCCACGCTGCAGTGTCCTGACCTCTGTTGATTCTCCTCAATTTGAATTTAAATACAATTTAAATGGTGTCAGGAGACTATAGCACAAGACTTATACACACACACACACACACACACACATATGTATACTGATTATGTATATATGTATATTGTGTATCTGTTTATATATACATATATCTATAATACATATATGTATAATATACACATATTATACATGTATATATGCTAATGTGTACATATATACTGAATATATTATACACATATGTGTATTGTGTATCTGTTTATACATGTATATGTCTATAATACATATGTGTTCAATATATTATATATGTATATATACAAATATGTACATATATACTGAATATATTATACATATACGTGTATTGTGTATCTGTTTATACATATATATGTCTATAATACATATATGTATAATATATACATATTATACATGTATATATAAATATATACATATATACTGAGTATATTACATGTATGTGTGTTCTATATCTCTGTGTATACATACCTATACATACACATATGTGTGTGAACTGTACATATTATACATATGTGTGTAGATACACAAATACACACATGCACACTAAGAGTGTTATACATATGTGTATATTGTATATCTATGTATAGATAAACATGTGTATATATCATTCATATATATGCGTATATATAAACATTCTACAATATGTCTACACATTGGCTCCTTCTATAATGGTTCCCATTCTATTATCGATGAAGCAGATTTCAATGTAATGTTAAAGAAAGACTTTGTTGTGCTGACAGCCGTCCCATCGGAAGATTAGGGGCTTTCTACTCTTGGACATCTTCAAACAAAGACAATTAAATAAAGCATTTAACAGATGCCACAGAGACAATCCTTTTCAGATGAGTTGAACCTGTGCATGTGTGTGTGTGTGTGTGTGTGTGCACGTGTGTGTGGCTACTGTTCAGTTGTGTCCAACTCTTCATGACCCTATTTGAAGTTTTGTTGGCAAAAATACAGGAGCGATTCATCATTTCCTTCTCCGGCTCATTTTATAGATGAAGAAACTGAGGCAACGAGATTGAAATGACTTACCCAGGGTCAGACAACTAGTAAGTGTCTGAGGCCAGATTTGAACTCAGGAAGAGAAGTTTTCCTGAGTCCTGGCTTGGTGTTCTAGCCACTATATCACCTAGCTTCCCTACACACACACATACACACACACACACACACACACACACACACACACACACACACACCCCTGGCACATAGTAGGCACTTACTAAATTACTAAATGCCGGCTGGCTGGTTGGGTTGCCTCACAGGCTTAGGGAATCCTCAGAGTCAGGAGTATCCATTGCTTGAGTCACATGTGTCACACGTAGCTGTACCCTCAACAATGTTTTGATTCATGAAACCATTGTCCCCAACTTCTCCCATGGTCCCCAAAGACTCTTCCAGTCCTAACAAGGCAGATTTCAACTTAATATAAGAAAGGCTTTCTTGCAATGAGGACTTCCCATGAGAGGATGGGCTGCCTTGAAAGCCAGGGGCTTTCCCTTCCTTGAATATCTCCAAACAAAGGCCAATTAGATAAAGCGTTTAATAGGATTGTTGCAGGGAGAATCTATATCTCTGGTATCCTTCCAACTCTGAGATTTGGAAAGAATTTTAAACCGGTTATGAGGTATGGGTATGAGCAATAGATCAAAGGACCTCAGATCTAGAGGAGGAAAGGACCTTAGAAGCCATTGAGCCTAACTCTACCATTTTACAGATGAGGAAACTGAGGCTGGCAGAGGTTAAAGGACTTGTCCAAGGTCACACAATGTCTGAGGTAGGATCTGAATGTGGTCTTTCTGATCCCTTGTCCAGTGCCTCAGTGCAAGGGCAGACGCTTCCTCTACTTTCATGACTCCTGTCCTTCATATCTCTTTCATACTCTGCTGAAAATGACCTGATGTATAGACTAGACAAAGGATCATAGATCTAATGCTGAAGGTGATCTCAGAGGTCAGCCCTCATTTTACAGATGAGGAAATAGAGAGCCAACGAGTGGCTAATCTAAGGTCACACAAGTAAGAAGAGTCGCAGGTGGGAGTGGAGACTGGAGCCTACCTAGGAAATAAAAGCAGAGGCTTTGACCCCAGGAAGGAAGGGATGATGACAGAAGCAAGGATGGCAGAAGGAGAGATCCAGTAGGAAGGACAAGCCTCTAGAAAAAGAAAACTTGTCAAGTTCAAAGCATTTTCAGTCAGTTAATCAATAAATAAATGTTTACCGAGTGCCACATAGTATGTGCCAGGCACGGTGCTAAATGCTGAAGATACAAAAAGAGGAGAAAGGTAGTCCCTGACCTCAAAGAGATCGCAATCTAATTGGTGAGATGACAATCAATAAACATTTATTAAGCACCTACTGTGTGCCAAGGACTATACTAAACATTGGGGATACAAAAAAAGACAAAAGATAGTCCTTTCCTCAAGAAGGTAACGATCTAATGGATCACAGATTAGATCTGGAAGGGATCTCCCCATCTCTCTACTCCAATCCACAATCAAAGAATCCCTACGATCATATTCCTTTGGAGATTCCTAAGACTCTGAAGTAACCTTAGATTTTTAATTGTACCCACTTCATAGTCTTTTTTTTTAAATTTTATCAGAAGGGGATGTTTCCTTTATGTTGACTTACAATCCAAGCAACAGTCATCTAAAGCAATCAGGGAAATTCAGGAATGGAAGATACCAATGGGTTCTATTGTCAGAGCTTGGTCGGGGCTCAGAAAGGATCAAAGCAGAGAAAAATAGAAGCAATATGGTAGAAGAGAGAAAGGTATGGTGAAAAACAGAAGGTTATGTGCACAGAAGAAGGACTTCCCCCTTTCAAGACCTTATATTTTACAGTTACCTGCCTCTGCCTGAAGGCTGTCAAAAGGCAGGGTTTTTATCGAGATGTTCTTAGGCTAAATTAGAAATCAAATACTCTCCATGCTGTCCAAGCTGCCAAGGAACGGAAAAGGACAGGAAATCTTAACTCTAAGGGAGAACAGAAAGTTGTCCCACTGTTGCCCATCCTTCATTTTTGATTGATGATATCACTGATGATGTCTTGACTCGTATGTGAATCGTATTTCAGTGAGACAGTCACACAAAGTCATCAGTCTCATTCTCTCTCCCAATAGTAAGACAAAAAGTTAAGAGGACTGCTGATGAGGGGCAGCTAGGTGGGGCAGTGGATGGAGCACCAGCCCTGAAGTCAGGAGGACTGGAGTTCAAATCTGTCTCAGACACTTAGGACTCTTTGCTCAGTGCACCCCAACTCCCAAAACGTATCTGTTGTTCCTCAATTAGGCTGGTGATCTTCAGGTATTCCTCCATCATTCCTCAGATAATCTTCAAAAGTGTCTGTTCCCACAGAGACAACCCCCAGATGTGTCTAAATTGGTATTTTAGTAGCTCCGAGATTTCATTAGTGAGTCTTTTTCTACTGTCTCCCTTCCATCGATCAGTCTCATCCTGTGCAATTCTTGTGTTTTCCAGTAAATCCCCCAGAGCTACACAGGCCACAGCACACTTCCTCTGGCTCTTTAAGTATCTCAGCAGTCACTATGTATTGCTATCCACCTATCGTCTCTTGTTCTTACAGTGATTATCCCACCGCTTTTGCCAGTCATTCCATAACTAGGTAATGCTTCTTGCCCTGTTTTGCATGAAACTATTCCTAAATCATTCCTCCAATAATCCTCAGATATTCCTCAGTTACTCCTGCTCTTGGGTTATTACTCACATATGCCTCAGTTTCCCCTTAGAAAAGAATAATAAAACTGAAAGAAGCTTCTGTTTTCAGAATTTCCTCCCTCCCTCATTCTTTCCCTTCCTTTCCTCTCAATAATCCTAATATTGTTTCTGTGCTTGGGTTAAGTAGCCAATGATGGGTGCCGAAGCCCCTTCCTCAACAGGGTCCCTCCAGCAGCTTCTGATCATGTCTGGAAAGAGGACAAGAGAAGCACAGAAGGTGAACAGAGGGAACAAGCTGACCTTTCCTTTTCTTTCCTCAGAAGACCCAGCTCCAGTTAGTCTGAGGACATAGAGAACCTATGATTGTAGAATCAGAGATCTAGAGCTTTAAGGGCGGCAGAGGCCCTCTAGAACCCTCTCTTTTACAGAGAAGGAAATTGAGACACACAGAGGCTAAGTGAATATTCCAGGTGACCCAGGTTGGAAGCATCAGAATTGAACCATTTCAGAGCCGGGGCCTTCCATCCATCAGATGTACCGGGAAGGCAGCTTTCCAATAATGAGAAGAGCCCGCAATGTGGAGTAAAAAATGAAATTCTAAAGGCACGAAGAGAAACAGTTCAATTAAGGAGAGAGAGAAACACAGTTGTTCTGGGGAAACCAATGTGGATAGATGCAAAAGTACATACCGAGAAATTTAGAATTTTTTAAAGGCAGACAGGGAAGAAAATCAAGTCAGATGAACAGCCAAGTGTGGCGCAGTATTGGGAGAATAGTGTCAGGAGGCTAAAGCTCAGACTGAATGAAGGGGAACCATAAAGATGATGGGGGGAAGGGGGACTGTCACCCAGGCTTTCAGCTGGAGAATTTGCCTACAAGTCTCCTCATTGGTAGGAAGAAAAACGACTCCAGACTTCCTGCATGTGAGGGACAGAGCCAAAGCTATGGAGGGAGACAGAGTCTTCTGCCTCCTGATCCACAGAGATCCCAGCCTCCCTTCTGGGAGAGAACCATGGGATATAGACACGTAGGCAAGAGCTGATCCCCAGGCTCATCTTCCTCATCTGTAAAATGAGAATAATGACACATGTTCTACCCAGCTCACAGGCTTGTTGTGAAGGGCAGGCTTTTGTAAACCTCAAAGCTCAGGCAATAAATAATCATAGCAGCCGGCATTTATAGAGAGCTTTAAGGTCTGCAAAGCACTTTATCCATGTTAACTCATTTATTGGCCATTTGTTAAGTACCTACTATGTGCCAGGCCCTGTGGTAAGTGCTGGACATATAAAGAAAGGCAAAAGACAGTCCTTGGTCTCAAGAATCTCATAATCTAATGGAGAGAAAATGTACAAACAAAATAGATCTGGCCTGAATTGGAGATAATTCAGAGGGAAAGCCCAATTGCCTCAACATAAATAAATAAACAAATAAATAGCTAGATAGATAAATGAAAGAATAAACCAACAAATAAATGAATAAATAAAAGCAGCTTGTGTGGGTTAAACATGAGCACATGTACTTACACTGTTTCATGAAGGATCAAACATGGGCTGACAAGAAATGGACCAAGAGTGGAGCTCCTGGTGCTTCTGACACTGATCTGACAAATACAACATCAGACAATATGGAGGCAGGACTAATGACTGAGCAGCTCTAACTGCCATCCAAGTCCAAGAAGGCTTGGTTCCAGCCATGGTCCCAGAGGCTAGTTTCTACCTCTGCTTTCCCAGGTCTTTGAGGTTATTCATGAAACTGGTAGCTGGGGAATGGTCTGGGAGGTGCTGAGGACCTGAAGAACACCATGTCTACAGCTACGGGACAATGACAACTGGGTATTAGGCCATGATACTGCTGACTGGGTTCCTGCTTTGGGCTCCCACTAGCCTCTATGTGCTGTCAGAAGTCTGGTTTTTAGGAGACTACCTTTTGTAGACAGATCCTCCAATAGGGTGGTAGCAATAATTACAAGTATAATAACTATAATACATTTAAATAATTAACATTTGTATAATATTTATTATGTACCAGACACTGTGCTAAGTTCTTTATAACTATTATTGAATTCTCACCACAAGTCTGGGCAGTAGGTGCTGTTATTAATCGCAGTTTACAGATAAAGAAACTGAGGCGAAAAAAGTCACTTGTCCAGGTCACACAGCTAGTAAGAGCCAAGGCCAGATCTTCTTGATTACAGCCCGTTAGCTACTGTATCAGCTCATTGTGAAAACGCAGGACTTAATGCGACACAATGTCTCTGGATTAAGAGGCTGAAGCTTCTTACAGTTATATAACCTTGAGCACACTATCCCAGAGCCTCAGTTTCCTCAGCTGTAAAATGAGGAGGATGGGACTAGATGGATATTGAGGTCTCTTCCAACTCAGAATCTATGATCCTATGATCAAAGACTCTTGTCTGAAGACATTTACTCAAAAATTAGGAGGAGAGAAATTAGCTAAATTAGCTCTAAGTTACTCAGAAATTAGCAGGAGAGAAATGAGCAAAGCTAAGGAGCAGTGAGAAGTCAGACAAGTTAGTGTAAGGCAGCTTAGAGGAGAAAACGCTATTGTTCATGCTTTCAAAGAAGATCAGTGACATCGTGGTGATGTCTTGAGTGAATCGGATTATAGGGAGGTAGAATTGCACAAAGTCACCCATCTCTCTCTTCCTGAGTCAATGCAGTCTGGGGGCCAGACAAAAGTCAGGATGACTGAACTGGATGACCTTCCATCTCCGATGTCTGACCAAGCCTGGAGCCCTCCACAGTACCTATAACCTGGTACCTTCATGGGTTGTCGGAACAAATTATTCTCATCGGCCCATTCCACTGTGGAAACCCTTCACCTTGGGGGGGACATCCCTTTTACTCACCAATGGGAGATCTGTTGGCCCATCGGCCAAGACTGTTTTACAGGGATGTGGCTGCAGGACATACTATAGCTTCCTGGAGTCAGAGGTGTGGAAAGGTAGACCCGAGAGTGGATGGGCAGCCCTGAAAAGGGCTTGGAAGGCCCTCACACCAGGTGCTGGTCCTCTCTGAGGAGACATGCCTCAGACAAGAGCAAAAAAGGCCAATTGTTATCCAGTCATTTTTCAGTGGTGTCCAATTCTTCTTGACCCCATTGGCGGTTTTCTGGGCAGAGATACTAATGCGGTTTGATGTTTCCTTCTCTGGTTCATTTTACAGACAAGGAAACTGAGGCAAACAAGGTTAAGTGACTTAGTCAGGATCACACAGATAATAAGTGTCTCAGGCTGAATTTAAATTCAGGCTCTGACTCCAGGCTCTGTCCACTACACCCCTAACAGCAGAAGCCCAAGGGAAAGAAAAGAATTAATTAAGACAACAGGTGGGCACTAGACAGGGAGTTTGGAGGCTGGGTTCTCTGCCATTAATTCTTTGGTATAGTCATTTCCTCCTTCTTAGGGTTTCCAATCTTCCTCTAAGAATTAAAACGGGTTTTTAACCTTTTAAAAGATTTCTCATGAAGCAGCTAGGTGGTGCAGTAGATAGAGCACTGGCCCTGAAGTCAGGAAGACCTGAGTTCAAATTTGACTTCAGACACTTAACACTGACCCTGGGCAAGTCACTTGGCCCCAATGGTCTCAGTATATATATATATATATATATATATATATATATATATATATATATATATATATTCTCATAATCATATTTTAAAATGCACAGAATTACAAAGATTAGAGGTGAGGGAAAATTAAAAATGCCATTTCCCTCATCCAAGTTCACAACCCCCTGAAGTAGATCTACTCTTTGTGACCCCAGATGCAGAACTCTGGGTTCTGTGATCACTAAAATTGCTCCTAGCCCTAAATCCTAAAATGGCAACCCCAAGCCAGGACCAGAATGTCCCTCCCTGCCCTTCCCTTATGACCCCCATCGGCCTCCGTGACCCTGGACAGTCCTTCCCCTCGTTCTCCTTCAAGATTAGTCTCCCCTGGGTTACAGACAGAAGGGCGCCTTGCTCCCTCCCCCTGCCCTTGGAGGAGGCTGCACCCCCCAGCCTCATACCTCTCCTTGCACCTGTGGGGAGCAGCTCGCTACCTTAATTTATCTTATTTCATATGCTAATGTCTTTGCCTGCAGAGGAGGTGAAAACCTTCCAAATAAGGGTGGCTAAAGGCACTCTGGGAGCCGGGGGGAGGAGAGCTCTGTTGTTCCCATCTCTCCTCCCTGGTTGAAAGTCAGAGAGAGGAGGGGTTGGGACTCTGTGATTATTATTTTTTTTTTTTTGCCTCAAATCTCTTTTTTTTTTTTAAATCACATTTCCTTTGTAAGAGCTTTCTGTTGGATTAATCCTGATTTCCTATTAAATGTGAGAGGACGGAATAATGGCAGGACCAGGACGGTGTGTGACAACTGGTAATGTTTGTAAGACTCTGCTCTTGTCCATTAATGCAGGCTGGATTACATGACTCCAGCTCGGCTCCTGAAGCAGCAGGATTAACTGCTCAGCCTTGAGGAGGGAGCCTCTCAAAGGCCGCCTCCATTTGATTTCCTCCTGCAGAGGAAGGAGCGGCTTTAAGGAAAGGACAGTGTGGCCCAGAAGCCCCGGCTCCCGAGACGGGGAAGGGGCACGAGATGCTGAGGAGGTGACGTCGCGCTCCCCAAGGGGCAAGAAACCCACCGAGGAGGTCAGGCCGTGTTCTGGGGCCGGGGCCTAGTCCTCCCGCCCCGTTCCTGCCCACCAGAAACTTGCAGTCCTAGAACCAAGTGGACATCCAAGGGAAGTGGGTCCTTAGAGGCCCTCCGAGCCCACCCACCCCCATTTTATAGAGGAGGAAACAATCCCAGAAGAGCCCGGGCCTTGGCCAAGGTCATAGAGTGAGTGAGCCGCAGAGCCAGGGCTAAATCTGAGGTTAAAGGATACAGCGTTGCTCTCTCTCCCTCTGATTTACCATATTTCTAAATAGGGTGTCTACTAGTTCCAGGCATTCAGTAAACACTTAATAAGTGCTATATATATATATATATATATATATATATATATATATATATATAGCACTTGATCCAGGGATAAATGTGTTTTTTTAAGTGCTCTAGTGGAGATAGCTAGATGGTGCAGTGGATAGGAGCACCAACCCTGAAATCAGGAGGACCTGAGTTCAAATCTAGTCTCAGACACTTAGGACTTCCTGACTGTGTGACCCTGGGCAAGTCACTTAACCCCAATCACCTCAGCAGAAAAAAAAAGTGCTTTGGTGTACTTGTTTAAAAAAAAAAAAAAACACTTATGAGCTAAGTTGCAAAATGGTTACCTAAAATCAGGAAGGACTGAGTTCAATACCACCCTCAGACACTTACTAGCTATGTGATCCTCCACCAGTCATTTAATCTTGTTGACTTCAGGTCCCTCATCTGTAAAATGAACTGGAGAAGGAAATATTTAGAATTAGAAATATTATTTATTTCTAATGTTTAGGGTTAGAAAATTAGAATATCTCTTCAAAGAAAACCCCAAATAGAGCCAAGAGGAGGTCAATAAGACTGAACAACATCATGTGTAATTTGCACTTGATAGCTGATATTTATAAAAATATGGCTTCCAGAGTCCCTTATTCAATCAATCACAAATTAATCAGCCACTGTGCTAAGCATTTAGGAATATAAACACAAAAATGTAACCCTCCAGGGGTTTATATGTGGGGAGACCCGTACATATGTTAGCGTCTAACAGGAGACTGGTCAATGAGCCCAGGCCTTATTAGCATGCAGAGAGAGCTTGGCTGCTTTAATCCTCAAGCAGACTTCTGTAACATGCATAAACATCCTGTAACTGGTTCCGGTCTGCTAACCATGGACGAAAGGAAACCTTTGTGATTGACTGTAGCTAGCAGGAGGCCATGGCCGCAGGAGCATCGGGCAGGTAAGGTCCTTCTTGTTCCAGCCTCTGGCTTGGCTGGGTTCTGTGCTGCAAGAGGAGAGGCCCTTGGCCCTTCCTGTTCAAGGTCAACTTATGGCCTGTGAATATTGGTCTCTTTGCATTTATTCTTTTCTATCTTAGCTAAAGAAGATGAGAAAGAAAGAGAGACAGAAAGAGATGAAGGCAAAGAAAGAAACACGAAGACAGAAAGAGAGATGGGGGAGCAAGAAAAAGAGACGGAGACAGAAACAGAAAAAGAGGCAGAGATAGAGACAAAGACAGAAAGAGAAAGAGACGGAGACAGAGACAGAAAGAGAAATAAAGACAGAGATAGAAACAGAGACAGAGACAGAAAGAGAAATAAAGACAGAGACAGAGACAGAAAGAGAAATAAAGACAGATAGAGACAGAGACAGAGAGAGAAATAAAGACAGAGCTAGAGACAGAGACAGAGACACAAAGAGAAATAAAGACAGAGCTAGAGACAGAGACAGAGACACAAAAAGAAATACAGAGCTAGAAACAGTGACAGAGATAGAAAGAGAAATAAAGACAGATAGAGACAGAGACAGAGAGAGAAATAAAGACAGAGCTAGAGACAGAGACAGAGACACAAAGAGAAATAAAGACAGAGCTAGAGACAGAGACAGAGACACAAAAAGAAATACAGAGCTAGAAACAGTGACAGAGATAGAAAGAGAAATAAAGACAGAGAGACAGAGACAGAGAGACAGAGAGAGTGTGTGTGTCCAGGAACTGGAGTCCATGGTGCAATTTGCTGGGTGCCAGATGGTGAGGAACAGAGTCCCAAGTCACCTTCCTGGCCCAGTCCAGCAGTAGCAAAAGTGCAGACGTTTTCATCCCACGACCATGCCATATTTGGAAGGGAACTTGATGGGATGAACCCTCCATGGAGACTTTCTTAAGTTGGAGCCTACTGTTAAGGTGCTATAGGAAAGACTGCACCTCCCAGGTGGTGAAAGGGAGTGGAGCAGATCCTTGTCCTCTTATTATTACCATATCTTTGCCAGAAATATTATCCTTTTGTAAATAGAATTGATGCCGATTGGTTAAACAGATTGGGATGCAAAGTTTGGGCATCTGTAGTGGGAAAATCCACAATAGCTTTATGGAGAGAGATCATGGACATCTCAAGGGTACCTTAGAATCTTGAGGCAGAAGTATAACCAACTTAATTCTATAAAAATGAAATCAGAGAATTGCTACATAAATATATAAGGCTATTTGAGAGGGGGTTTAGGGAGAACGGTGAGGAGAATCAGAAAGGGCTTTATGTAGACGGTGCTTGAACCAACCAAGTCTTGAAGGAAATTCAGAATTTTTGAGAGGGGGATCAGAAAAGACTTTATGTAGAAGATGGTGCTTGAATCAAGTTTTGGAGGAAATTCAGAATTTTATGAGATGGAGATGAAGTGAGAAAATATTCCAAGTAGGAGGGAGAGCCTGTTCAAAGTCATGGAGGTGGGAGATGGTTTATCAAGGACTTTCTTAAATTTTGGTGTCCAGAAGTGAATACAATATGCCAGTGAGACCTGATAAGGCCAGAATTCGACGTATTTGACAGAATACTCCCACCCTCTTCTTACTCTCCCTGGGCTCCTAATTATTGATGACCCACCTTCACTTCACCCCCCAGCTGTCAGATTCCTCATTCCTGTCCATCTCAATCCTACGCCTCCAATTCCCTACTCCAGATCTGCCCACCCCTCCCATTGTGCCCTTCAGAAAGCCCATTCTACATCTCATCTTCCACCTCTTCCTCCTTCCATCTCTTAGCACCAGTAAGACCTGGCTGCCCTCATGATAATGCATCCCTAGTCACCATTGCCAGAACTAACTGTACTTTCAAACTCCTTATTTACTAGGATGGGGAGAAAGCTGTAATATTCCTTCTCCTCTGTTGCCACTTTTAGACTTTCCCTCTACAGTCACCATGCAGTAAATTTCCCTCCTTTGAGGTGCATGCAAAACAAATTTATTACCCTATCTAGATTCTGTTATCTATTATCTGCTGACTCCCAGGACGGTCTCCCTCCTTCTTGAATGAGTTCAGTGAGTTATGACCACTCTTCTTCTCTCTCCCGAATCCTAATTTCTAGGGGACTTCAACATCCATGTTGATGACTTCTCAAAGACCCCAACTTTACATTTCTACCCCATGAGCCACTCCTGAATTTCATCTAAATTACAACCAGCATAGTTAAACTCTTGATCTTGCCATCATCTTCAAGTTTGCCATTTCTGTGTTCAAGAACTTCAGATTTGCTTTATCTAACATAATCTTTTATCTGTCCGTTTATTCTGAACTAAACTCTTTGCCCTTCCTGAGATGTCCAAGCCCCGTCATCCCTCACAAAAAGAGCTTTACACTCTTCCTAAAAGCAATTAGGTGGTACAATGAACTGAGCCTGGAGACAAGACCCGAGTTCAAATTTGACCTCAGAGACTTCCTATGTGACCTTATGCATCTGCCTTGTCCCTGTAAAAAGACAATCCACTTCCCAGATCTGTTGTGAGGATCAAAGGAGGTATTAATTATTAAAACCCTTAGCATAGTACCTGGTATACAGTAGGTACATAATAAATGTTTGTTTCAATCCTTTCTTCCCAATCCTGGGTTACTGGTTCAGCTCTACACTATCCCCTAGTCTTGATTCCCTCATTCACTTATCACACTCTGCCAAAGCCCAGTCCTAGTTTGCTCCCACCATCTGCTTCCTTCATTCCTACTATTCACATGCCTGCTCAGTGGAACTTGAGGAAATCACAAAATCATGTTGAATGGGTCACTTACAAACGTGCTCGCTAACATCAACCAAGCCCTCAAATTGGCAAGGCAGTCCTGCATCCCTCCCTGTTGAGTGCTGCCCACTCATCGCAGCAGCTGCTCCCAAACTTTTGTTCTCTCTCCAGCCTCCCATGTCAGCCCTGGTCCCCATCTTCCCAGTTGAGTACTTGAGCTCATAATTGACAGGAAAAAAATAGATAACTTGCCAAGAGCTCCTTTTTCTCCCCTCCTCCTCATAACTCATCCCTCTGAAAACATCCCACACTCTCTCCTCCTTCAGTCTCTAATAATAATTAAAAGGCCCTTCTTCTTGTCAAGACCACCTCCTCTCCATGTACCCTTAATTCCATTCATTCCCATGTTCTCCAGAAGCACATCCCCACCATCATCCCCACTCACTAATCTTCAGTTTCTCCCTCTCTTCTGGCTCCTGCTCTGCTGCCTCCAAATGCTCTCATGGCTCCCCCATCTTTTGAAAGACCTCACTAGATCCTACCATGTCTTCCAACTATCAGCTAATTTCTCTTGACCCTTTCTAAACTAAACTCTTTAGAGAAAAAACTGGATTATTCAATGCCTCCATTTCTTCGACATTCATACTGCTAACATTCAATTTCTTGATATCCTTAGCTAAAAAAATCTCTGTCTGTACCCTACTTCAGGTGCATTGATAAAAACTGATGGATGGTAGATGAACAGATGGATCAAGAAGCAAGTAGGTGGGTAGGTAGACAGATAGATAAATAGATAGATAGACAGACAGACAGGCAGATAGATAGTTAGATAGACAGACAGATAGACAGATAGATGGATAGACAGATAGACAGGCAGGCAGAGAGGCAGACAGATAGATAGACAGATAGATGGATAGACAGCTAGGCAGGCAGAGAGGCAGACAGAAAGATAGATAGATAGATAGATAGATAGATAGATAGACAGATAGACATTCAGACAGACAGACAGAGAGGCAGGCAGACAGACAGACAGACAGATAGATAGACAGACAGAAAAGCATTCAGACAGATAGATGGATAGATAGACATTCAGACAGATAGATGATAGATAGATAGATAGATAGATAGATTAAACATATAGATAGATACTTAGAAAGAACATTGTGCTGGGCACTTGGTAAGTATCTGCTGATTTGGTTGATTTCATATTTCAATAGCTTCTACCCTAGGAATCTTTGTCAGCTGACCTTCTGTTATTCCTAACCTATGAATTCTTATCTTTGAATAACCCCTAACTATGACTTTTCAATTCCTGCTTCAGGGCTGTTGCATGGTGCTGGAGAAAATAAAAATAAAGTGATTTCATACACATGTTAAATTCAAAATGAGATTTATTAAGTTCAGCTCCATCCTCGCCATCACTTGACAATCCCGCTCTATCCGACTGACTCCACACTTCATTGGTACATTGTCCAAACCTTTTCTCCTCTGCTCTTTCTCCTCGCCTGACAGCCGATGACCTCACCTCCCTTTTCTCTGAGAAGAATAAAGCCATCTGGCATGAACCCTTCTCAATATCATGTTCTTTTCACTGCTCACAAAAGTCTTCCCTCTTCCTTCCTATGGCTAACTATTCATCAGTGTCTCTGATTTTATTCCTTCCTACCTCCTTCTGGATCTTCTCGTGGCAATGGCCACTTCCTCCTCCCCTCTCCACTGCCCCACCTCCTCTGATTTCAGGTAGAATGACAGATGGGACATATAAGATCGCCATCGGAACATATTATTCTCATCTCCCTATACCTCTGAAGGAAGTCTTCATATGCTTGGGATAGCCAACCCTCTAACTCATTGAAGGGTTTGAGACTATTTATTATTTAGTGTAATCATGAGGATGGGCTCATAAACTCCTATCTGAAGCAGGCAATCGATGAGCATTTATTAAGCACCAACTATGTACCAAGCACTACACTAGAAGCTAGATATCAAGAGAGCATGAATCAGTCCCTTTTTTTGTATTTTTTTTTGGCTGAGGCGAATGGGATTAAGTGACTTGCCTAGAGTCACACAGCTAGGAAGTGTTAAGTGTCTGAGGCCAGATTTGAACTCAGGTCCTCCTGACTTCAGGACTGGCTCTCTATCCACTGTATCACTGCCCTCCAGTCCCCATTTTCAAGGAGTTAATATATTCTAAAGTGGAACACCACATGCATAGGCAGAAGTGTAACAGCTGTGGAATGTGTTTAGGGAGACCCCCACAGCATATGCACAATGTCATGCTACTCCAGTCGCTTCTCTTTCCTGAAATTGGCCCTCCAAATTCTCGATTGAGTCCTTCCCACAGTGTCTCTCTTCACATTTCCCCCTCAAAGTTGCATTTCTTCTTATTAGAATGTATTAGTTTCCCATAAACAAAAATTAGACAGTATATACTGTACAGTCCCTACTATCAGGAGTGTCTACTCATTCACTGTCTGGGCTGGCGTGCTCTCCTTATTCTGCCCTCACAAAAGATTCAGAAAGAAATACTATCGTCCACAGCCATAATCTAAATTCTCTTAGGGTCCTAGGAATCACCTTGTTGGGGGTAGGCATAGGGAAGATACACCAGTTGTATTTGCCAGGGTAAGTCCTGAGCCCCCATTGGTGTGTTTCTTACCTTCCTTTATCATTGATTTTTAAATGTAAAATACTTAATGATAAGACAAAAATCAATGTTTTAGAATTGTTCGTTATGAAGCAAATATAGGAATAATCAATGTCTCACAATTCATCTATAATTAGGGTCACACATCCTACCAATGCACCAAAACTATTTGTGGCGGAGAATGAGCATATATTTAGAGAAACCTAGAAGGGATGCACAAAAGCAAGAACAACCCATGTGCTTGGGGCATTATAGTTCTGGGTTAAGGATCTTGAGATTCCTGTGAATAACGTGCACTACACAAAGCAACTCTCCTACTTTCTAGCTCGTACTGCTCTCCCATAGGACAAATTCTATTCTTGGACAGATGAAGCAAAGTAAGGCCCTTTGAGCTCACCATCTCCCTTAAAACAGCACTGAGGAAATACTACACTATTGTAATCATTGTAATAATTGGTTTAAGTCACTCTAAGAGAATTGAAAAATCCTTAAGCTGGCTCTCTGAGCAATGCAGACAAGCCCACTCAGCTCCTCATTCAACAAGACGCTGCCTCGTTCGATCAATTTTGAGACTTCTCAAAGCCGCTTCAATTGTCTTTTTCATTTAAGAAATTGCCTTTTCCATTAGATTGTAAAGTCCCTGAGGTCAGGGACCCTCTATTACCTTTCCCTCTTTTGTATCTCCATTGCTTAACACAGCAGACTTAATAAACGCTTATTGATCAATTGGTTGATTGGTTTTTCCATTCTATTTCTTCCTACAAACCCAATGATGAAAGTACAGAGTAAGTTGTAGAAGGCACTGGAGGGCGATGAGCATAATTTGACTCTCTTCCAATGAGCTTCAGCCTATCTCTAACCAATTAGCAACTCCCAGCACAGCAGCTGATTCTCCTGCTGTCTTCCAAATTATCACCTGCTGTCTCCTCCACTAGGCTCCTTCCAGCTGGTTCTTCCACTTTTCTCCTGCTGGCTTCCTTAACACTCTCAATGGCTCAAATCAGAACCTCCTGCTGTTCAATGACGCATCTTTCTCTATGACATAAAACTCATTAAATTCATCTTTTGTTTGTTAGTTATGAAGCCAACGGTCCTTATTTAATTATTCCATAGTCTCTAAACAGTTATTTGATTTATGACCTTGTGAGGATTACTTTTTCAAAATCAAAAAATTTTATGAGCTAGGGGACCACAATCCCTTGCAATCTCCATCACTTCTCTGTCCTCAAAAAGGTCCTCCAAGTTCTCAATTTGGTCCTTCCAGCAGGCTATCTCTCTTTATAGTTTATCTTCTAAAATAAACTAGGCTTCTTCATTTTTGAATTTTATTAATTTTTCATAAACTAATGTTATAGAGAAGTAAATCAAGGTTCAGTGACTTGTTCATCAACACTCAGGTACCCTGTCTCCCTTAAAACTTCTCTTCTCCAAACTAATCAATCATCTCCATTTCTTTCAGCCAATGCACATTTTGCATATCCCAAATCCCCTCACTCTTCTGGTCACCTTATGTTAATTTGACTTGATTATTTCATTTGCTCTGTGAAGCCAAAGACCATCTATCTCATGTTTGTATTGCTGTCCCCAGAATCTACTTTAACACAAAGTGCACAGTAGGCCCTCAATTGATGTTTCTTGGCCTTCAAGGTATATCCAGTATCCAGTAACTAGAGTACTAAGCCTATAATTGGAAAGCCTGACTCTGAGCTAGTCACTTAAGTGCTGTCTGCCTCAGTTTGTTCAACTGTAAAAATGAGGATAATAATAGCAGGGTTGTTGTGAAAATGAGGATAATAATAGCAGGGTTGTTGTGAAAATCACAGGAGATATTTGTAAAAGCCCTTAGCACAGTCCCTGACACATAGTAGGCATTTAATCCATGCTTGTTCCCTCTTTCCAAAGATACTCTCGCCTCTCTGCCCCAGGTTACCGACTCTCTTTAATATACGTTAAAACCATGTTGGATTTTTTTGTTGTCATATCACGCAATTGACTCATATTGACCTTGAAGCCCCCTGAGACTTCAGAAAGCCCAGAGTTCAGAGGAATTACTTATTGACCCCATGTCTCCTATCATACAAAAATAACACCAAGCTTGTGTGCTCAAAGAAATAAGAGAGTTCTATGAGCCAGAATGTTCAGGAAAAAAACTTCCCAGGGAAGAGAGCAGTTGAGACTCCACTCTACTGCCATCCCAAGAAAAAAGAATTAGTGGGGAGGGGGAGACGAACGGGGTAGAGTCAAAGGTGTCTGCTCTTCAGTGGGAAAAAATGGGCATCTTATTTGACTTAAAGCCTTGAGCGACATGAAACCAGGGGAAGAGGAAAAATGGCTTCCAAAGTACCTGACACTACCTGTTGTGAAAGATGGGGGGAAAGCAAAATAATGAGCCTGAAGTGGGCCGGGGCGCTTTGAAGATCTCTGCAATGCTTTTCTGTCTGCAAGGAATGTAATTTGCACTTAAAATGAAAGATGAGAGGTTCACACCAAAGGATGCAAATACTCATGATTGAAAAGTAGGAGCAACCTTGAAGCTGAGACACCTGAGCAGAGGAGAACAAATGAGTCCCTCCAGGCATATATTTCCCTGCAGGCAGCGGGCGAAAGGCATTGGATTAGGAAGTCAGGAGACCTGCATTTGAATCTTGGCTCTGACATTTCTTAACCGTATGACCTGGCTCATAGTAGGTTCTTGTCAAATGTTTATGAGTTAATTGGTTGGCCCCATCGGTTAACCTCTGAGCCTGTGAATTCATCTGAAATGTTGAGATAATAAAGCCCTTATGAACTATCTGGAAGGCTGGGTGTGCAGAAAGCTTTGCAAATCTCTGGAAATGGGAGTGGTTTTAGGCTCCTTGGATATAGGGAGAAGGTGAGATGATTTTTTTCAATAAAGCCTTCCCCTCTCGGAGGTCTGGGGAATATTTGGAATAGAAATCAAACATTGATCAAGCATTTATCAAACACCAATTACATATATAAGTATAATAGGTATACTTATATGTTATATATATTATATAAGTATACATATATAATTACATAATATATAAGTACCAATATAAGTAAGTATATATTTAATATACAGAATATATAACATATATTATGTAATTATATAATGTATGCTCATATATAATTGCATAATATATATAACATATAAGTACAAATATAACTAATTGCATATTTAATATACATATATGACATATGTAATTATATAATATATACTTATATATAATTATTATATATAATATATAACTACAAATTTAGCTAATTATATATTTATTATACATAATTATAGGGTTATATATGATGTAATTATATATAAGAATATATGTTATACTTATATATAGGCCCAGTGCTGTACAAAGGAGATACAAGGACAAAAATAAGAGTCCCTGCCCTCAAAAGGCTTATATTTTATTGAAGAAAACAATATGTTTACATATAAAAAAAAATCACAAAATAAATACTGAGTAAATACAAGTCATGGGGGAGGAATGAGTGGTCAGGGACATTGTGTATGGCTTCAAATAAGAGGTGGCAACTGAGCTTTGAGGCTTCCAAGAGGCAGAGGTGAGGAGGGTGAACTTGCAGAAATGGAGGACAACCTATACAAAGGCAGAGAAGGCAGATAGGAGATGAAAGGTCATTTACAATGCCCCAAAAGCTTTAGTGGAGTTTGAGTCTTCAAGAGCTTAAATTTAAGTTTTTCCTTATGTAAGGAATGATAAGTGGGTGGGCCATTCTGGCTAGACCTCAGAATACATGAAGAGCACGTCTAATAAACCAGGAGAGATAGGTTAGAGTCAGTTTGTCAAAGCCTTTAAATAACAGAGTTTGTATTTTGTCTTGGAGGCAATAGGGAGCCACTGGGACTTCTTGAGCAAGGGAGTGACTCAGTGAGACCTGTACGTTAGGAATATTACTTTGGCAGCTATGCAGAGGATGATTGTAGAGGAGACTGCCAGCATGGAGACTGGTTAGGAAGCCATTGTGATAATCCAGGGGAGAGGGAATGAAGGTCTGAACTAGGGTGGTAGTCATTTAGAAGGATGGGGAGAGATGACAGCTGTGGTTGAAGGAAGCAATCACCAGACTTGACAGCTGCCTGGATGTGGGGTATGAGGAAGGTCAAAGAGAATTAGGAGAATTTGGGCATTAATAAAAGTAAGGAGGTTAGGAAGAGGAGTGAGCAGGACCAGAGTACAGTGAAAAGAATCTCAGACTTGGAGACTGCATTCAACTCCTTACTCTGCCTCCTGCCACCTGAGTGATTTTGGGCAAGTCACTTTTCTGTGTCTCAGCTTCATGCATAAGGATCTTTTTTTTTCTTTTGTTATTTAGTCCAATCCAATTGTATGGGCTATGAAGTTTCTTTATTTAAAGGCCCACAAAGCAAAGGTTTTGTTTTTACTATAGTCTGGCCCTCCAACAGTCTGAGGGACAGTGAATTGGCCCCCTATTTTAAGAACTGAGGACCCCTGGAGAAGAACACATCAAATCAAATCAAAGTTTGTTGTTGCTGTTCCGTCATGTCCAATTCTTCATGACCACACTTGGGATTTTCTTGGCAGAGATATTGGAGTGTTTGCCATTTTCTTCTACAGCTCATTTTACAGATGGGAAAAGTGAGGCAAACAGGATTAAGTGACTTGCCCAGAGTCACACAGCCAGTAAGTTTCTTGAGGCCCTATTTGAATGCTGAGTCTTCCCAACTCCAGATCCAGCACTCTATCCATTGCACCATTTTCGAAGTATTTACCGTAGGTACTGACAAATGACATATTGAAAAATAACCATACAATTAGGAAATAACTAAACAAATTAGGGCATATGAATTTAATGGAATATAATTGTACCATAAAGAATGAGGCTCATTATCATCCTTGTCATTTCCCCTAAGCAAAACCCCTTTCCCTGGATGCCTGATATTTATTGGTTCTCTCTACTGAAATGTATGTTGTTTTATGGCAAGATCTGTCTGGATTTCGTGTTTATATTCCCAGCCCTTAGCATAATATACGTGCTTAATAAATACTTTTTTGTTCATTTATTCAATTGATTGATTCCTCCATTCTTTCATTGCCCAAACTCACCATATTTTAGGAAGAATACTGATGAGCTGGAGAGCATCCAGAAAAGGTCAAGCAAGAGATGGAAGGTCACAAGACTATATGTGGACACACAGGAAGCATGCAGAAGAGCATGTGCATCAGAAGGCCAGGACACACCTGCGATAAGATAACAAACTTCAGTCAGTATTTTCATATCACTCCTGCAAGATCTACCCTTTACTGAAGTTTCCTGGGTTCATGGTCCCTACAGACACATACATAGCCTTTGCGGATGCATGGTCTCTGCCCTATGCTGCTTCTCTGAACATGTGACTCAATTGGGCATATAATAAAATATAATATTAACATAACATAATTAATAGAATATAAAGCTTCTCTCTGCTTCCAGCTTCTGGTTAGAGCTGGATTCCTCAGCTTTAACAGAGAGTGAACTCTGCCATGCTCTTTTAGCTTAAGCAATGAGGCTTTCAGAAATGCTACAGCACCTTTTTCTAATAGAAAGTGGGGTAGGAGGAGGAGAGGAGATGGATGTGGAACATTATGTAACTGTCCAACTTAGTTGATGCTTCTCCTTCTCCCCCCGCCCCTTTTCTTTTCTACTTTCCTACAAGCAAAAATTTAGTGAATGTAAAATGAATGAATGTAAAAATATAAAAGAAATCAATAAAATTGTTTGAAAACAATAGTTCTTACATTCAGCCATCTGATTAAGAGGGGGACAAAAACTTCCCTGATATTTTCTTCAAGGAATAGTCTATCTCTTTCTTAGAGTCTTAACTAGAAAAGCCTTTTTTATCCCTGGCAGTTTCCTGATCTAGGAGCAAAGTCAGTCCTAGAAAAATAGCTCATACCCAAGCTTTCGGCTATATTATGAACTCTCCTTCCTAGTCATAGGGCTTGGGTTTCTCCATTGGATACCTCATTGTGGTTTAGGACAGACCTTCACTATGCCCCACTATTTGTTTCTAATGGCTAAATTATACCAAACCAGCCTCCATTCTCCAGGCTGTTCTTCCAACAAATTGTCAGTGTGCTTAGGATCTAAACTCCACTAGATTTCTAAATTTTTAAATTCCTACTGTTTTCCCATAAAAAATATGTGATCAAGGGAGAGACACTGTCAACAAAATAAGCCCTGGCACAAGGTCATTATCTTCCTTCTGCCCATGCATATTCCTGCCTTTATTATGTATACGTGGCCAGTAAGGCCTTTTAAAGATTTGAGCTTCTTTATATCTATATGGTTGAAGTCAGCGTGTAGATAATTCCAGTTCTACTGATCTCAATTTTCATTATCTACTCTCCTTCCACATTTCCTTTTATGCTTCCTATTTAAGATTTTTCTCGTGTTGTAATATTTTATCTCATTAACATGCTAAAATATATTTATAATATTATTCAAGGTATATCTGAATATTGGACATTTGGATAAGTTCCAGTTTTTCTTATTATAGGTAAAATCACTCAATACTTTTAAGCAGCTAGTTTTTTGTTTGTTGGTTTGTTTTTTACCAAATTACAATAGTTCAGAATGAGATAAATGGTAAGATAAAGGGAGAGGTGATGACGATGGATGGATGGATGGATGGAGAGGGAGAGAGATAAAAAGACAGAGACAGAGAGATCTGTAGGTACATAAGTAAGTAGATAAGTCGGTAAGTAGATAGATAAAAAGATAGAGGAATCCAGGGATAAAGAGAAGCATTTATTAAGCATTTACTATGTATCAGGCACTGTGCTAAACTCTGTGGATACAAATATAATTTAGCACATATCTCTATGTAAGCTGCTTATATGCCAGTGGTTCTCAAAGTCTGGTTCAGAGCATCCTGGGAATCTCTGAAATCCTTTCAGAGAATCTATAAATTCATAATTCGTTTTTATTTTTAATGTGATCAATATCTATAACTATAAACCACATAAACCAAAACTCTTTGGACAGATCCTCAATCATTTTTAATAGGATAAAGATATTGAGAACAAAAGTTTGAGGACCACTGTATGCTAATGCTATTCTAAATACATAAAGGGGCAGTTTAGAAAAGGGAGGGGGAGAGAAATTAAACTACACAAATTTGGAGCTGGTGATTGGAAAATTAAATAGAAGGCTGATCCTGACAAGAAAGAGATAACCTATCAGAACTTAGGGCAGTCCCAGAGATAAGTATAAGATTTTGTGGAAAGGAAATAGAGATGGTGACTAAAATGAAGGCCACATGGTTTGGTGCTAATGACAGTGAAACAATGTAGTGAAATCACTGGGCCAAAAGATATGATTAGTTAGTAACTTTTATGGTATATTATCTTATTGCTTTCCAAAAATGCTGTATCAAACTACAATTCCACCAACAATGTATTGGTCATTTTTTCCCCCACAGCCATGCAAAAGCTAGATTCTATCTTGTCATTTTTATCTATTTAGTGGGTATCAAGTGTTATCCTAAACTGGTCTTGATTTGCTTTTCTCTTATTATTGGAGAATTGGGGTATCTTTTTGCATGATTATTAGCTGTTTATATATTTCCTCTTTCATATGTATTATGAAATGTTATATTATTATTCATGTCTTTGATTATTGCTATATTAGGGTATGATATATATATGCATATATGTATATATATAGAGAGAGAGAGATTAGTCATATAAACATATATCAGTTTCTATTCAGATGTCAGTTGTTTTTTGACCCATGATTCCATCGACATAAGGAAATCCTCAAGGGGGAAACTCCTCTACCAGTGCATATCAGAACCTCTTCTACAGCTCACTGTCTAGAAGTATTGTGAAGCAAAAGCAGTCATTTTGTGTCAGAGTCAAGAATTAAATCCAAGTCTTCCTGCATCTAAGATTGCTTTTCTCCAACTACTGTGCTTTTTGTCAAATCATCATTTGATATACTAACTACGAGTATTTTCCCCAACCTATTTATTTTCTTTTAATTTTATGTTGTCTTAATATAATCAAAAACATCAATTTCATCTGTAATTATTTCCAACTCCTTGACAGATATATAAAAAATCCTCCTTTACTCTCCTTACTAAAGGCAAATATATTTTCCTCTTTCTTCTAGATTTTTTATTGTTTTTTAAAAATACATATACATCGCTGAGTTTTTAATATCATGATGGTATTTGGAATGAAGCATGGTTGTAACACTGCCCTGTGCTTTTTTTTTTTTTTAGCCATACAACTATCTAATTTTCCTGAGAGTTTTTATTGAATAGTTCTTCACTGTTATATAGACCTTGATTTGTTTTATTGACTTCCTCTTAGCATTGGATTCAATTTCTGGAGCCTCTGTCCTGTTCCATTGATCTATTTTTCTCTTTTTTCCCAGGATCACATTGATTAAATATACATTTTGAAACCTGATAGGGCAAGTCTTCCTTTCCCAGTTCTCTCCTTTTATAGTTCTTCTTAATCTTCTCACATGAAATTTAAGCTTTCCACATGAATTTCATTATGACTTGATCTTGTCCTAAGACATATTCCACTGATATTTTGACAGGTATTATATTAAATCTGTAAATTAGTTTGACCTTTTTACTATATTGCTGAACCCAGCTAAGAGCAGAAGATTTATCTTTTCCTCAATTTATTTCCCTCAATTTCTTTTTTCCTTTTATATCAAAATCACTTTCATGCGATTCCTGTATGTCTTTCACATGTCTGTTATTTGATTGTTTCATATTGTTATACTATTTCACTTTTTGCCTATTGCCTTTAATTCTTGTTGCAACATTGAAGAATGTAGATGATTCCCATCCACCAGCCATTTATCTTGTATCCTGTGAGAGTAATTGTAGCCTATTGCTTTCCTAAACTCATTACCTCAATTCAAAGTTTCTGTGGACTCTCTTAGCAATTCTAGGCAGTCATGCTGACTGAAAAGAGAGATGATAGGACTTCTTCAGAGCTATTGCCCAGTAGAATGGAAAAAGTAGAATGTAAGTTCCTTGAGGACAGGCACGATTTCTAATACTTTGTGTCCTCATCACCTAGTACCATGCCTGGTGTGTTTGGTTACCTCATAATTACTTGTTGAATTAAGTTGAAAAGAAATTAAAAGAGAAAGAAGAAAGGGAGAAAGGAAGAAAGAGAGGAAGGAAGGAGGGAAGGAAGGAGGGAAGGAGGGAAGGAAGGAGGGAAGGAGGGAAGGAAGGAGGGAAGGAGGGAAGAAAGGAGGGAAGGAGGGAGAGAAGGAAAGAAGGAAAGAAGGAAGGAAGGAAGAAAGGAAAGAAGGAAGGAAGGAAGGAAGGAAGGAAGGAAGGAAGGAAGGAAGGAAGGAAGGAAGGAAGGATATATATAATGCAGTACATATATACATACAATATATGTATTGTTGTGTATGTATATACACATATATGGTGTGTGTGTATTTGATATAGAAAGCCTTTATTGACTCAAACAGAATTTTTTTTTCTAAAACACAACAGACAAAAAGGAAGAGAGGAGAATGAAGGAAATAAACATTTATATAATACTAGATACTGGACCAATGCTTTACAAATTATTTCATATAATTTTCACAACAATTCTTCAAGTTAGGTACTGTTACCATTCTCATTTTACAGTTGAAGAAACTGAGGCAAAATTTAAGTGACTTGCTCAGGGTCATATCACTGGTGCCTGGGTCTGAAACTGAACTCAGGTCTTCCCCAAAAAGCCCATAAATAGTCAACATAACTCACCTATCTTCACCTACACCAATTTCCTCCTCATACCTCCAAGGCCCTAGTGGAGATGCCTTTGGAGAGGAAAAACAACCTGTCAATCATGATGAACTTCATTCTGTCTCCACTCAATTAGAAAGCTATCAGCCTCCAGAACTGGAGCACTTCATTTTAGTAGGGTGCCACAGCCAAGCTTACCCAGAAGGGAAACACCCTCCCCATCCAATGACTCCTCACAAAACATTCATTCATAGTAATAATGGAGCAAAAGGTTCATATGTCATAGATTTGTCCCCTGCTGCTCCTCCAGCTTCTGACTTTTCCTCTTCTCTGGAAGACTCTAGTTCAGGAACTCCAGTAGAGTTCTCATTACTGTACCACCACCTCAGTCTACTTTGTTCCCAAACCCTACAGAAGCTCTTTGTCTACTCCTACACTCCCTGTAGCTCCTACCTCTGAAACATAAGGTTCCCCTGGAGGACTATGGGAATGTGTGTGTGTGTGTGTGTGTGTGCACGCGCACGTGGGTGCTCAGTTCAGGTCCACTCAGATTGTTTCCAGTGACAGATCTGATCTATCTGCTGTTTTTTTGTAATCCTAAAATCCGGGATATAACTCAAATCCGAAAAATCCCTGATTTGATCAAATTATGCCCCAAGACACTCATTCAACCATCTCAAAGTGATGTTAATGGAGATGTTCCCACCTTAAACAGGAAGATGTCTTCAGGCTATCCCTGGCCACATGTTTGACACTATAGCCAACATTTCTAAAATGATCTCAAATACAAATGGTGACAGCATCTGCTTTGCAAGGAAAAATGTCTTCTTGTACCCCATTATCAGATTATCCGAGGGTCTCAACGTTTTGTTATAT
The DNA here is from genome assembly GCF_902635505.1 of Sarcophilus harrisii. Lineage (NCBI taxonomy): Eukaryota > Metazoa > Chordata > Mammalia > Dasyuromorphia > Dasyuridae > Sarcophilus > Sarcophilus harrisii. Next base: position 442,499,639 of record NC_045429.1, on the reverse strand, counting down.
TTTTACCCCACACTGTAATTTCATTAGTCTAGAACACTTCTGACAAGGAAACTCCCCCACCAATGCAGATCTACATCAGCTCTGTAATTCATTATCTAAATGGTTCTCCTGGGAGAGGGTCAGAATTTGCTTAAGGTTATTGTGGCAGAATCTAGGTCCTCTGGACTCTGAGAAAAGCTTCCTACCTAACCTCTCTCTTTTGTGCTTTTCAAATCCATATTTTTAAAATTATGTTAAAGGAAGATACGACAACCATAGTTTTAGTAAATTTTAAGCCATCATTTTTTCCAACTATTTAAATATTTCTGAATTCAATGGGTTTCCTGTAAATGATGTTGTTGAATTCTACATATTAATCTATTTCATAACTTTTAATGTGACAGTTCAGCTTATTTCCATCTAGAGTTATAAATGTTGGATTTATGTTGAAGGAAGGTATACTTAGATTCCTGCATTTTTAATGTAACTAAATGTTGTTTCTCTCAAAGACTTTCTCTGCATATAATGATGTAGAAGCTATCTTTCTTATCATCTCCCTTTGCCAGCCAGTCTCTTAGAAAAGCTGTCTAAACTCATGGTTTTTACTTTCTTTCCTCCACTTCTTAAATCCTTGCAGTCTGATTTCCCACCTCATCACTCACCTCATCACTGTTTTCTTCTAGGTAATCAATGGCCAATTAATTGCCAGATCCAATTGCTTTTTTCTTAATCTTTATACTCCTTGACTTCAATGCAGTATTTAAAATTATTGATTACTCTCTCCTCTATCCTGGAATACTTTCTCCTCTTGGAGTTTTCACTTTCCTTCCTTCCCTCCTGCTATCTGCCCTTCATAAGATTTAATTCTAAATCATATGTTCTTTATGAATTTGTTTCAGAATTATTTGTTGCATATAGATTTTAAGGAGGTTATGCTCTCACTTTGAATAAAACTTTATAGCAGAAATAATAATTTTATCTACCTCCTTTAATGTTTTGTAATTTGATGGTGATTCATATCATCAAGGCCATTCACTTTTTTGTGATTTGGGAAATTTGGAGAAGATTTAGTAAATTTTCAACCATCATTTTTTTCAAACTATTTAAATATTTCTGAATTCAATAGATTTCCTGCAAATAACATTGCTGGATTCTGCATATTAATCTATTTCACAACTTTTAGTATAACAGTTCAGTCTATTTCTATCTAGAATTATAAATGTTGGATTTATCTTTTTCTGTCATTTTAATTGATTTATCAGTAGAAAACAAAATTTTCTTTTTATTTCTGTGATTAAAATAAGAAAAGTACTCTAAACAACAGCCTTTTGGTTTATATTACTTGCCAGGTAAGTTTCTTTCATTTGATTTTCCCTTTTATTCAGGAGAATAATCTTACTTTAAAATTACCCTGCATCCCCAATAGATATCAGGGGTAAAACAAGGATGCTCATTATTACCACTATTATTCAATATTGTACTAGAAATGTTGGCTTTAGCAATAAAAAAAAAGAAAAAGAAATTTAAAGAATTAGAATAGGCAATGAGGAGATAAAACTATCCTTCTTTGCAGATGATATGTTGATATACTTAGAGAATCCTAGAAAATCATCCAAAAACCAGCTTGAAACAATTAGCAGCTTTATCAAAGTTGCAGGATATAAAATAAACCCACACAAACCATCAGCATTTCTATATATTACTGACAAAGCCCAGCAGCAAGAGACAGAAAGAGAAATTCCATTTAAAATAATTGTAGATGAAATAAAATATTCGGATGTCTACCTGCCAAGACAAATCCAGGAACTATATGAGCATAATTACAAAATGTCAGGTCTAAATAACTGGAAAAATATCAATTGCTCATGAATAGGCCAAACCAATATAATAAAAATGCTATTTTTGCCTAAATTGGTCAAATTGTTCGGTACTATACCAAAGTGCCAAAAAATTATTTTATAGAGCAGGAAAAAATAATAACAAAATTGATCTGGAAGAAGAAAAGGTCAAGAATATTAAGGGAATTAATGAAAAAACTACAAAGAATAGTGGCCTAGCAGACCTAAAATTATATTATAAAACAGCAGTCATCAAAACCATTTGGTACTGGCTAAGAAACAGAATGGTGAATCATGGAATAGGTTAGTTATACATGACACAATAATCAATGACTATAGTAATCTAGTATTTGATAAACCCCAAAACTCCAGCTTCTGGGATAAGAACTCACTATTTCACAAAAATTATTAGGAAAACGGGAAAATAATGTCAGAAACGCATCATGGACCCACATCTTATGCCCCATATCAGAATAAGGTCAAATGGGTACATGATTTGGGCATAAAGGGTGATACCACAAGTAAATTAGGATAATTTACCTATCAGACCTTTGGATAAGGGACAAATTTATGACCAAAGAAGAACTAGAGAACATTATGAAACACAAAATGAAAAACTTTGATTACATTAAATTTAAAAGGTTTTGCACAAATAAAACCAACTAAGACAAAATTAAAAGGGAAGTATAAAGCTGGAGAAAAATTCACAGCTAATATTTCTGATAAAGGTCTCATTTCTAAAATATATAAAGAACTGTATCAAATTTCTAAGAACACAAGTCATTCCCAAATTGATAATGGTCAAAGGATATGAACAGTCAATTTTAAGGTGACAAAATTAAAGATATCTATAGTCATATGAAAAAATGCTCTAAATCACTCTTGATTAGAGAAATGCAAATAAACTTAGGAGTTTAAATCTCCTTATATGCCTGAGAAAATTAGAAGAACTGCTAACTGTTGAACCCACGCCTAAAACACATGGCTTTCTTGCTTTTAAAGGATAATAGTCATCCATTGGTCTTAGGAACCAAAAATTTTGGTTCAATTCCAAATAAAAGTAATTAACTATGTAGTAAATTCTTCACTCTCACTATCTATTATCATATTTATTTTTCCTCTAATCTATAACATTATTTTCCCACATAAAACTAACAATTATGTAAAAACACAGTCAAACTCACTTTCTTTACCAGCCTCATCCCACTCACCCTCTTCAACTCTGAGTCATTACTTCAAATCTCTGAGATTGAGTAAGATAACAGGAAAAGATAATGGTGAATGTTGGAGGAGATGTGGGAAAACTGGGAGACTAACACACTATTGGTGGAGTTGTGAAATGATCCAACCATTCTGGAAAGCAATTTGGAACTATGCTCAAAGAGTTATAAAACTGTGCATATCCTTTGACCCAGCAGTGCCATTCCTGGGTTTGTATCCCAAGGAGATCATAAAGGAGGAAAAAGGAACCATACGTGCAAAAATATTTGTAGCATCTTGTGTGTGTGTGTGTGTGTGTGTGTGTGTGTGTGTGTGATGGCAAAGAATTGGAAAATGAGTAGATACCCATCAATTGGGGAATGGCTGGATAGGTTTGTGGTATATGATGATAATGGAATCTTATTGTTCTGTTAAAAATGACGAGCAAGCTGATTTTAGAAAGGCCTGGAAAGGTTTACATGAACTGATACTGAGTGAAACAAGCAGAACCAGGAATACATTGTACACAGTAGCAGCGAGATTGTGTGATGATCAACTATGAAAGACTTGATTCTTCTCGTGGTTCAGGGATCCCAGGCAATCTCAATAAACTCTGGATAGAAATGCCATCTGCACCGAGAAAAAGAACTAAGGAGATTGAATGCAACACAACAATGCAAATCAATGAACATGCTATGTTCACTTCTTTTTTCTGGTTTTTTTTCTCCTATGATTTTCCCTTTTTGTTCTGATTTATCTCTCCCAACATGATTCATAAAGCAAAGTGTATTAAAAATAAATTAACTTTAAAAATTCTCTTCCAAATAAATAAATAAGATGGAAAAACAAAAGAAATTACCCTGTACCCATTCCTTTTCCTTTTCTCCTCTCTCCCCACTTTGTTTAGCTCATATATCCTTCTGAACCATTTGGTAGTCTAACCAAATAGTATTCTGTTCATTCTTACATTTTGATTGCAATTGGTTTGTCTTCATTTAATTTCATATTTGTCTTCTCAACTTGGAGGCTTAGCTCAAAGACTCCCTTGAAGGTTTATATGTATGCTTCTAAAAACTTTGCAGTATCTAAGTGTTTCTTGAATGTTCATCTGTTTTCTTTACATATCATAACTTTTGCTGAGAAGTCAACTCACAAGTTATAATTTTAATAATATATATGATATTTATTTAATTTTCCAGTTTATTTGGTTATCTGTCTACATTAAGCATTCTATGGTGTTCCTATTTAATGTTACCTGGTATGTTATTTCTTCTTGTAGCTTGTAGGATTTTTTTTCTTGACATAATAAACATTGAAGCTTAACTAAATATATATATTCAGTTGATATATTTATATTTAAAACATATTTAAAAGAGTTGATTTTGAGGCTCTTCTTTGTCAGGATCTTATGTACTTTCTATTGTGTTTTGTCTCTAGTTTTTTGTTAATCCTGGAAAGTTTTCTTGGATGATTTCCTACAATGTTACAGTAAGATTTTGTTTCCAGATTCTCCGGATCTATGTTGGTAAATGCTTAACAATTGTCAGAGGAGGTAGAGAGGGGGGAATATTTGCAAGATAAACTTTTAAGCTGACTCTGCATTAACATTTTTTACATCACTTTCTATCACATTGTCCATACAATCAACCCAACAGTAAGTCAAGCCCTGATTTGCAGTACTGACAATTTAACAATCAGCTCTCAAGAGTCCTTAGAACTGGCTCCAGCACACTCCTGACAGGATTATCGTTAACTCTGAGTTTGCTGCATCCTGGCCTGTTTTCCAAACCTATCCTTTGGCTTTATATGTTTTCTGATTTCTTTCAGTGATTTTGTCATTTCCTAAATTTCTTTTTCCAATTAAGCTGTATTATCTGCCCTTATGTTTTCATGAATACTTATGCTAGTGTTTTTAGATTTTCTATTACAGTCCTTGTATTGGTCACTTACAATTATTCCTAATGAATTTTTAAAGACCCTTTTAAGCCTAGCTTCAGTTTTTCACATTTTTTAATTTACTTTCTACTCTTTATATATGCTTTTAAATTGTCTTACCAGTATTAGTTTCTGCTTAATTTCTTTAAATATACCACTGATTGACCTAAAACGATATTACAAAGCAGTGGTCATCAAAACCATTTGGTGCTAGATAAGAAATAGTCTATCAGTGTAGTAGGTTAGATTCGCAGGACAAAATAGTCAATGACTATAGTAATCTAGTGTTTGGCAAACCCAAAGGCCCCAGATTTTGGGACAAGGATTCACTATTTGACAAAAACTTCTGGGAAAATTTGAAACCAGTATAACAGAAATTAGGCATTGATCTACACTTAATAACACCTTATACCAAGATAAGGTCAAAATGGGTTCATGATCTAGACATAAAGAATGATATTATAAACAAATTGGAAGAACATAGATCTGTGAGGAGGAAAGAATTTGTGACCAAAGAAGAACTGGAGGTCATTTTTGATCGCATAATAGATAATTTTGATTATATTCAGTTAAAAAAAGTTTTTGTACAAACAAAACTAATGGAGACAAGATTAGAATGGAATCAATAAACTGGGAAAACATTTTTACATTCAAAGGATCTGATAAAGGGTTCATTTCTAAAATATATAGAAAATAGACTCAAATTTATAAGGATTCAAGCCATTCTCCAATTGATAAATGGTCAAAGGATATGAACAGACAATTCTCAGATGAAGAAATTAAAACTATTTCTAGTCATATGAAAAGGCGCTCCAAGTCATTATTAATCAGAGAAATGCAAATTAAGACAACTTTGAGATACTGCTACAATCTGTCAGATTGACTAAGATGACAGGAAAAGATAATGACGAATGTTGGAGGGGATGTGACACTAATACATTTATTGGTGGAACTGTGAATGGATCCAACCATTCTGGAGAGTAATTTGGAACGATGTTCAAAAAGTTATCAAACTGTGTATATACCCTTTGACCCAGCAATGTTTCTACTGGGCTTATATCCCAAAGAGATCTTAAAGGAGGGAAAGGGACCTGTATGTGCCAAAATGTTTGTAGCAGCCCTTTTTGTAGTGGCCAGAAACTGGAAACTGAGTGGATGCCCATCAGTCGGAGAATGGTTGAATAAATTATGGTATATGAATGTTATGGAATATTATTGTTCTGTAAGAAATGACCAGCAGGATGAATACAGAGAGGCCTGAAGAGACCTACATGAACTGATGCTAAATGAAATGAGCAGAACCAGGAGATCATTATACACAGCAACAAGAAGATTATATGATATCAATTCTGATGGACGGGGCTCTCTTCAACAATGAGATGATTCAAAACAGTTCCAATTGTTCAGTGATGAAGAGAGCCATGTACACCCAGAGAGAAGACTGTGGGGAAATGAGTGTGGTTCACAACATAGCATTTTCACACTTTTTGTTATTTGCTTGCATTTTATTTTGTTTCTCTCTTTTTTTATTTTTTTACTGGTTTGATTTGATTTTTCTTGTGCAGCACGATAATTGTATAAATATGTATGCATATATTGGAATTAACATATATTTCTACCATGTTTAAAATATATTGCACTACTTGCCATCTAGGGGAGGGTATGGAGGAGGGAGGAAAAATTGGAACAGAAGATTTTGCAAGGGATAATGTTGAAGAATTGTCTACATGTATGTTTTGAAAAATAAAAAGCTTTAATAAAAAAAATAAAAATAAATAAAAATAAAAAATATACCACTGACCTATTTAAGGATATGTTTCAAGCTGAGTGGTCTCATCTTCCATCTGGGTTGCTCTTGGTAGCTTAGCTGTCACATTGCTCCATGGTAATTTTTAATTGTATCAGCAGCTTTATTTATTTTTTAATTTTTTTTCATTTCCTTTATGATTTTTACTACCCTTCTCTTTCGTGTTTCTAATGTATCATGTTTGTGAGGGACATAAGAGGTTTGGCTCCTTTCAATTCCTCCCTCTGCCATCTTAGCTGAAAAAAAACTTCCCCAATTTTACATGAAGTGTACATTTTCAATTTCACTTCCTATTTAATTCTTGATGATCTCTTTCTGGTCGTCAGTGTATATTTGGGCAGAGTCCTCAGGGAACAATCCACAGTAAAATCTCATCTTTCTTTCCTGGGCCAAACTCAGTGACCCAATCTTTAGTTTTATATATTTAAAATTGAGATTATTTTTCCTCAAGTGTCATAATTCATTCCCCAAATGTCATACCACCAATCGTACACATGGTCTGAATGTCCAAGAATGGTAGAGAAATGTCTCCAAAGAATCAGTGCTCCAGTGTATTATAATCTGTGTTTAATGGACCCTTCCTTGGAACAGAAGAATGGGAACTACAAGAATGGAGACAATTCTATAAATCTAGAAAATGAAGGATTTGTGCAATACTTTCACTAAGTTGCTGTGGTCACAGGGAATAATCCCAGATAAATTAACAAGATTTCAGTTCCACATCTTTGCTTTATCTGGTCATTTTCAAGGCAGTGGTCCTAAGCAGCCTTTCATGCAGAATCACAAAAAGATTTTATGGAAGCCTAACTGCATCCTCCAACTCCCCTTTATCTATATGCTAATTTACTCCCTCAAAGAAGGTCCATAAAGTAGGTAGGTAGGATTTCTTCTTACAACAAGGTTGCCTTTCCCCAGCAGATGATTTTTCTTTCAGCACACTAAAGTGGAAAGAGCTCTAGGTGTTCAATGATTTGTGTTCAAATCCTACCTCTGACCCACCTACTAGCACTGGTGAGTCTTATACCTTTGCTAAACTCCAGCTTCCATATAAGCTATAAACAATAATCTGTTGGAGGAGCTAATGAGATAATGAAAGTAAGCCTTAAATTCTTGGAATCACAGTCTAGAATAAAGACACCTTAGGGATCATCCAGTCCAATACACTGCCTAGGGACAGGTGGCTCAGTAATACAGCACTGTGCCAGAATCAGGAAGACCTGAATTTAAATCTAGATTCAAGACACATTATCTGTGTGACCCTGAACAAATCATTTAACTCCTATCTATCTCAGTTTTTTTTCATCTATAAAATAAGAAAAATACAGGAAATTTCATCTCCTGTAGCTATTGAGAGGATTAAATGAAAAAATATTTGTAAAGTACTTTGCAAATCTTGAGGCTCTATAGAAAAACTAGGTGGCTATAATTGTTATAAACCTCCTCGATTTTCTTGATTTAGAAGAGAGTCTTTGTTAATTGTGTCCAATTCTTCATGTCCCCTTTTGAGGTTTTCTTGGCAAAGTTACTGGAGTGGTTTGCCCTTTCCTTTTCTAGATCATTTGAGATGAGGAAACTGAGGCAAACAGAACTTTCTCAGGATCACACAGCTATTAAATGTCTGAGGCTGGATAGGAACTCATGAAAATGAATCTTCCTGATTCCAAGGTCCCTGCTCTATCCCTTGGGCCACTGAACTGCCCCAAAGAGAGTCTGAAACCATAAATCCATTCTAAAACCCTTTATACAATTCAAGAATAATTTGAAAGAAGGTCAATCAGATTTATACACTTCTTGATTATATGAAATTTTATACCTCTAAAGTATATGTGATCATAGGAGATTAAACAAAGGTTTCCTGGTAGAGATCTCCTAAATGGATAGCAATTTATACTTAGCTGCAGACACTGATCCATTCATTCACTGGTTTATTTTCATTTGTCGAACACCTGTTAGGATTAAGGTTTTAAAAAGCAATTGTCATGACTCCATCTCAGAAGAAAGACTGATAGAGGCTTAGGATTTGGAATTGGAAAAACCGAGTTGAAATCATGACTCTGATTTTCACTGCCTGTATGGCTTTGAATAAGTCTTCTCCGTTCTCCAAACTTCAGTTTCCCCCTTTTGTAAATTAACGGGGTTGTAGTAAATGATCCTTAAGGTCCCTTTTGGCTCTAATACCTCCATGATCCGAGGACAGATTCTAACTAAAATACCTGAACATTTTACAGAGAATCAATCCTCAGCAGAAGCTACTGCCCTACTTAAGCATATAGAAGGCAAGGAACTCTCAAAACCCACCAAGATGGGAAAAGCACAAGCATGTGAGCTCAGGACGGGCAAAGAGAAGCATCAGATGTAGCCAACACTGGTTTTCATCCATTGGGATATTCCTCTCCTTGAGCACCAGCTCAAGGTGTATCTTGACAATGGTGATCCATTCGAGTTGGCTTTGTACAACTCAAGGGACCTAGCCGGTTGTTCTGATCTTGTTCAACTGAGCTTGTTCAACTGTGCTCCCAACAACAGAAATAGGAGCAACAAACACAAGTTGCAAAGAGGCAAATTTTGGCTTTTGGGAAAGAAAATTTCCTAATAAGAATTATCTAAAAATGGAAGAGTGCAGCTAGGGGTCTCCAGATAGTGCACACAAAACACAAGGCCTGGAGTCAAGAAGATTCATCTTCCTAAATTCAAATCTGGTCTCAGACACTTGGTAATTGCATGATCCTGAGCAAGTCACTTAACCCTGTCTGCTTCATCTGCAGAATGAGCTGGAGAAAGAAATAGCAAACCACTGCAGTATCTTTGTCAACCCTAACCCCAAATGGGGGTTTCAGAGAGTCAAACAAGACTGAAAAACAAAAATGGGGGTTGCTTTCAGAGGTCTTTGAACCAAACACCCGTAAGTTGGGTTTGTAAGTTGTAAGTTCATCAGATGCTGATTGGATAATATAAGCTTCCAACTCTGACATTCTGCAGTTCTGGAAAACTTGACTCAAGTTCAAGTCCAACAGGCACTGGCCCACTTGAGAAAGGAGCTCTGATATAGCATTTTTCTCTATTTTTAATGGAAAAAATAAGTAGCCAGTTCCTAGGAGAACTAGGATAAATGCAAAGCATTAATTTTGGAGTTGAGGCTCTAAATTCAAGCTCTTCTATGTGTCCTTGGATAAATCACTTAATTTTAGCTTCTTTTTTTTGCAAAACTAGGGGATTGCACTAGATACCCTTGTGGGGGCCTTCCAGTATATAATATATATATATGTGTGTGTGTGTGTGTGTGTGTGTGCATGTGTGTGTATGATTATGTACATATATATGCATATATATATGTGATCTTAATATTTTTAACCTACTTAGGTTTCAGTTCCATCATCTATAAAATGAAGGAGTTGGGAACTAAATGGCCTCCAAGGTCTCCACGCAACCAGCTCTCAATGATAATAGCTTTGAAGGTACACTCCCCCACCCCACCCCCCAAAAAAAAGAAAGAAAAAGAGAAAAACTCTCTGTGGTTTCCCTCTTCTTGGAATTTCACTCTAGAAGACTATATCCAGTATTGGCCCTATTTTAACTGCTTGAATATAAATGAAAGCCCATAAAATGCCTGAAAAGCTTGCTTAAACATGTAATCATCCCTCCTAGAAATCTCCTTTATGCTTTTAATTTGCTTAGCTTCTCCTCTTCTCAAAGATAGTACAGTGAAAGCAGGAGGCCAGCCTCTCTTATACCCTAGCCTGCTTCCTTTCCAACAAAATGATCACAAAATCAATTAGTGAAATCTGAATTAATGAGGCTTGAACAAATATCCAAAATGAGCTTTTAGCCCAACTTCCCACAAATCCTTTCCCTATATGACTTGGCTGGTTACCTAGAAGTAGAGGCAATTTTCCTATTAATAGTATATAGGTGAACAAACAGCTTTTGATTAAAAGTAGGTAGTGTAATACAAAGCTTCTTAAAACGTGGGTCCCGACCACATAGAGGGTCACAGAACTGAATGTGAGGGTCACGAAATTATAATTTATTATGAATAAATGTTTGATTAGTATTCCTATTTTATATACTTAAATACCAGAAGGTGTTTAAAATTTTCTTAGGTGAAAAGGAGTTGAAGGTGGAAAACTTTAAAAAAAACTTTGATATAAGAAATCTCTTGATGAAGCGCTAGCTTCTCAAAATGTTTGAAAGGAGAGCCATGGTTATTTGAAGAGAATCTCTAGGCTATATTCCCCCAAAAGACTGTATGGTTATGATATTCTTGCCTGGAGATTGATTAGCTAGATACACTTTGAGAATACTAAGTTGTTCGAGATCAACCAAATCATTTCTAATGGAGCAGTAATGAACTGAACTAGCTATGCCCAGAAAAAGAACTCTGGGAGATGACTAAAAACCATTACATTGAATTCCCAATCCCTATATTTATGCACACATGCATTTTTGATTTCCTTCACAAGCTAATTGTACAATAATTCAGAGTCTGATTCTTTTTGTAGAGCAAAATAATGTTTTGGTCATGTATACTTATTGTGTATCTAAGTTATATTTTAATATATTTAACATCTACTGGTCATCCTGCCATCTAGGGGAGGGGGTGAGGGGGGGTAAGAGGTGAAAAATTGGAACAAGAGGTTTGGCAATTGTTAATCCTGTAAAGTTACCCATGTATATATCCTGTAAATAAAAGGCTATTAAATAAAAAAAAAAGAGAATACTAAGTTGTTGTTGTTGATTTAAATGGATAGGATAAGAGAGGAAAAGAATGAGAGAAGAAAGGATGGAGAGGAGGAGAGGGAGAAAAGGAGATGAAGGGGGAGGAGAGGGAGGAGAAGAAGAGAGGAAGGAAGAGGAAAGTAGAGGAAGAAGGAGAAGGGATAGGGAGAAAGAGATAAATTGGTAATGTCATGGCTTCCAAAGCTCCCCTACTTTTTAAAATATTCATATGTCTGTCATCTCATTTTACTGTCACAATATCTCTATGAGGGAGGTAAAGCAGCATTATTTTCCTAGTTTTGCAGATCATGGGATCATGAATTTAGAGTCAGAGTGGCATACAAGTCCAATCTCTTTATTTTACAGAGACAGAAACTAAAAGAAATTAAATGACAAATCATTTTAAAGAGTTAAAGAGTTAGTTAAATCAGTTAAAGTAACAAATCAGTTAAAGAGTTCAAGATTTGAACTCTAGACTTCTGGCTCTAAATTCCTTCCACAGTACCATGACCATATTTTTAAAAAATGAACTGAAGAATAGAGAAAATAAATGACCTGTCCAAAATCACACAATGTGCTAGTGCTAGAGCTGAGACTAGTACCCATTATTCTCCATTCCCAGTTCAAGTTTTTCCACAACACTCAATGCTTCCAACTAGTTAAGGCTACCAAATAAAAAAAAACCCTAACATCTTTTATTTGAACTTCTTTCTTCTGCCATGTATTTTGTTTCCTTTACTTACGCTTTAGAAGAAGATAATATAGACTGATTTGAGTGATAATAAAGAATGAACTGGCCAAAAAATATGAGGACTGCTAGAAGAAAGGGAAGAAGGAGGAGAAGGAGAGAAATTTGGAACACAAGGTTTTGCAAAAGTGAACGTTGAGAGCTATCTTTGCATGTATTTAGAAAAATAAAATACTAATTTTTAAAGTGTTTGCTTGTGACTACCACTTCCCCCCAAGCTGCTCTCCCTTTATCACCACACACACACACGTACACACACACATACACACACACACACACACACACACACACACACACACACTCCTATCTCCTTTCCCTCTTACTTTCCAGGAGGTAAGATAGATTTCAATATCCAACTGAGTATATATGGCTATATAGCATTCCCCCTTTGAACCTGATCCCACTTACCGATCCCAGCTTCCTCTCCACTATAAAAACTCTTCCACACCTATTTTATATGAGGTCGTTTGCTCCATTCCACCTCTTTTTTCCCTCTTCTCCCAGGGCATACCTCTTTCTTACCCCTTAATTTTATTTTTAAAAATAATTATCTCGTATTTGCTCACACCAGAGCCCTCTGTCTACGTAAGCGCTTTCTAATAGCCCAATTAGTGAAAAAGTTCTTAGGAGTTATAAGTATCATCTTCCCATGTAGGAATGTAATCAGTTTAACCTTATTGAATCTCTTATGATTTCTCTTTCCTATTTACCTTTTAATGTATCTCTTGAACATTCTATTTGAAAGTCTAATTTTCTATTCAGCTCTAGTCTTTTCATCAGAAATGCTTAAAAGTCCTCTATTTTACTCATTTTCATTTTTTTCCCCTGAAATATTCTACCCAGTTTTGCTGTGTAGGTGGTTCTTGATTATAATCCTAACTCCTTTACCTTCTGGAATATAATAATCCAAGCCCTCTGATCCTTTAATGGAGAAGCTGCTAAATCTTGTTTTATTCTGTGTTTCTATGATATTTGAATCTTTTCTTTCTGGCAGCTTGAATTATTTTCTCCTTGACCTGGGAGCTCTGAAATTTGCCTATAATATACCTGAGAGTTTTTGTTTTGCTTTCTCTTTTTGGAGGTGATCAGTGGATTCTTTCAACTTCTATTTTATCCTATTTTATCGTCTGGTTCTAGAATATCAGGGAAGTTTTCCTTGATAATTTCTTAAAAGATGATGTCTAGAGTCTTTTCTATTATTCATTTCTATTATTTCTAAGCTCTTTCTACTCTCTGGGCCCCAATTCTTTCCTCTGTAAAATGAAAGAGTTGGACTAGGCTAGGAATTCCTAATTTGGGGTGCAAGGAGTCTGTTGATACATTTCAGGGAAGTCCATGAATAAGGATGGACGGAGCCATCATCCTTATTTTTACTAACCTCTAACTGAAATTGAGTATTTCCTTCCATTGTGAATATAGATAACAAGCATGATTCTGAGAAAGAATCCATCAGCATCAGTGGTTGTCCAAGGACACAAAATAAGTTAAATAAGAATCCTCAGACACAGACATCCAAGGTCCCTTCTAAGCCGAACTCCTAGGTTTCTAGATATACCACCTTCCTCCCCTCACCAACAATGAAAAAATGACTAAGCAAAATCAATGCAACTCCTCCATCTGATGGTGTGAGCAATACTCCCTACTCATTCCTCTTCCCATCCTCATCTCTGTAACAGAAGAAGGGAGAACTATCTCCTCAGATCTTCTCCAAGGCCCAGACTGATCATTACAACTACCCTGCCTTCTGTTTGATGCTGCATTATTTATTGCATTCTTTCTATTTCTTCTTTTCCTGTTCCTATTTACTTCACTCTGCATCAGTTCACACAAAGTGTGACACCATCCCTGAGCTATATCTTCCAAATCACAGTGACATTCGTGGATGGGACTGCAGAGAGTGGCTGTTACTTTATGTACTTGAGGCACTCTATGGATCTGCATCCTACCACTTTCCATTAATAATCAGATAGTGTTATAGGACCCTGGGCAAGTCACAACCCCAATTGTCTCAGCAAAATAAAATAAAATAATAATAATCAGATAGTGTCTGGGATATAGTAGGCGCTTAATAAATATTGATAGTAAACAGTAAATTAAATTACTCTCACCAAATGTATAGCACTCAAATGACATAGAAAAAGTAAGTTCCAAAACTTTCTCTCTGGGCACACTCTCCCCCATGTATACACACACACCCACATACACACACACACACATCCTCACACACTATCTCAGGAAGATGGGCTCATACTCATGACACAGGAAATTCCCAGGGCCTGAAGATCCTTTTTCTCTTCTCTTCTAGGTTTCCAGGATCTGCTCCTCCTCACAACTTAGGTCTCAACTGTCACACTCCCTAAAACTGTGCCCTTCCTTGAGGTCTCTTCCTAGAGTCGGGGGCTCTGTTTCCCAATGGGAGGATGGTCTCCGATTAATCCCCACTAGTCCTTCTAGGGCAGCTAGATGATGCAATGGATAGAGCTCTGGAAACCATGAAGGTTCATCTTCATTAGTTCAAATCTAGACTCGGACACTTACAACTGTGTGACCCTGAACTAATCACTTACCCCTTTTTGCCTCAGTTTCTCCTCTGTAAAATGAGCTAAAAAAGAAATTGCAAACCACTCCAGTATCTTTGCCAAGAAAACCACAAAATGAGGTCAAAGACAACCATTTCTCCTTCAAAGACTGATTTCCTCCTCCCCAAAATGGACAGGGGGGGAAGTTCTTGTTCCAGAAATACTTTAAGCCTTGAGTGAATCCAGCTCCTCAGGGCTTAGCAAATAAAATCCCCAGAAATGGCCAATTTATTTTCTCAGCTAATTCTTGATTCAATCACAGAGGTGTTCACACCTGATAAAAGGATCAGGGCATTGAGGCATCTAGACAGTCAGTTTAACACCTCATTAACACCTTTGATTAGATTCTGTGCCTTCTGTAACATATCAATTGGAGGGAGATGGAGAAATCCCCTCCTTTGCACAAATCTTCCAATGTTTTCTCAGAATTCCTAATAGTTGGGTTTTTTCTACAGTATCATTCCATTACATTCACATGTCACAATTATTTGTCATTCTCCTACCCATAACATCCTTGGTTTTCAGTTCTTTGCTATCACAAATGCATTTACATATACACATATATTACACAGACAGAAACTGAGGCCCAGAGAGCTAATTCTTCAAGACCACACAGCCAGTAAAAGGCTGAGCAGAGACCAGGAGTCTCCTGACTACTAGGGCAGTTTTCTTTCCAATTTGCCTCAGCCACTCAATGCAATGCCCCACATTAGTCACTAGAGGCATGGTTGGGTAGGTGTTCTTTGGGCTTAATAAGCAAGATATGACATCATTGCATTTCTATCCAAAACTGCATGAACTTAGGGCAGTCACTTTCCCCTCTGGAACTATTTCTCGCTCTATAAAATGAAGAAATGGCACTAAATGGCCTCCAAGATCCCTTTCAGCTCTAAATTCTGTGATATTGGAGAAGGTCCAATGAAAACAGCGAATCAATCCAGAGACTGACCCTTGGGGATCAATAAAAAGAAGCAAGATTATTCACCCCAATTTAACTGAATTCATGTTCAAAATATATCACAGTTGGAAAAGCTATCAGCTAATCTAACAAGATTAGAACAAGAGACCAACTAATCTAACCCCTTCTTTCACCGGCCTTATCATCATCCTTCCAAATCCCCCCACCTCTACTTCAGGTGTCCAGGATTCCCATTTGTCCTTCCCTCCTAATGCTCCAAAATCAACTCTGCTGCCAGTCCTTAACCCGTTGGTTTCTTGTTCTGGGTATTTGCTTTATAAGCCTATTTCTGGCAGGGACAGTCCTGATTTCCCTAAAGGACTTTAGGGATTTACCCTTCATCTGAAGGTTGGTAAGATTTCACCACTCTAGGAGCTGCCCAAATTAAAGCACTATGGGCTGCCACCTGCACTGCTGCTCATTCTGTGGTTCCTAGCTCCCCCCTCCCCACCTTAACTACATTACTGTCCAGCCACTTCTGAAAGTCACTTGTATCATCTTGAACCCTGCCAGCTGGACTAATTTCTCATTATTCCCCTTTTCTGAAGATTAAAAATTATACCGAGGTAGCCCCAGGAAAAGAGAATGAGACTTTGCACAGCCTTTTCTTACTTCAATTCAATTCGCTTGCAAGTCAAAACATCACCTCCCTGATCTCATTGGTCCCCTTCAAGAATTAAGGTGAAGAAACAAGAGCTGACCCAAGACTCCAAGCTGTTTCACAGTCCATCTGACCATCCATAATAATGTGAGGGGCAGGGAAGAAGAGGAGCAATGTTCTACCTCTTGCTCTGGGAATCCTAATCATATTAACACACCATCACTTTAAACATGAAATGTCAATTGATTGCCCCATGACTCTTTCCAGACAAATAAAGTCTTCCTTGGCCACATTTCCTTATATTGCACGCTCTCTCTCACTCTCGCTCTCTCTCTCTCTCTCTCTCTCTCTCTCTCTCTCTCTCTCTCTCTCTCTCTCTGTCTCTCTCTTTGTCTCTCTGTCTCTCTGTCTCTCTCTCTGTCTCTCTCTTTGTCTCTCTCTCTGTCTCTCTCTCTCTCTTTCTCTCTCTCTCTCGTTAAAATGCAAGTTTCTTGAGAACAGAGATTTTTCACTTTTGTGATTTGTGTCCCCAGACCTTAATCCAGTGCTGGGCACATAATAAGTGCTTGATAACTATTTATTTATACAAAACTGCTGCTTCCACTTGGCTATCCTTTCCCCAAAGACAGTCTGTTCATCTGTGTATGAGTATCACCAAGTCCCTACATGGCAAGATTATAAATTTCTGAAAGGCAGAGAATGTCATTTTTTATCTTTGTATCCCCCATATGTAACATGTGTATTGCACACAGTAGGCGCTTAATACGTTGATTGTTGAAATATGATTCTGCCCGAACTGGCTGCAGCTCCCTCTACCAATTAAAGCCCAGGCAAAACCCCTTCTCTTTTTTCTGTTGTTCAAATGAATTGCAGCAATGAGAGGCAACCTTCCACTCAATGTCCGTTCCTCACCATCGGCTCTGCCCCAAAGGCAGGCTTGAGGAGTGATGAGGGCCCAGTTACCAGAGATTTGCAAGCCTGGCTGAGATGAAGGACTCTGTCAGAGTTCTTACAGAAAGTTTGAAAGAATTGATGTACCTTCTCTGTGTCCAAATTAAATTGGATTCAACTGCAGTGAACTGAGTCATGTTGCATCCTTTTACTTTTTTGCAGGGAACCAGCCTCCCAACTCTTTCCTGACTTCCCCCAAATCTTCTCAAAACTCTCCATGACACTCAGTGTGATAAGTGGAAAGAGCACTGGACTAGCCCATAGTGGGACACGTCAACCAGACGGAATCAGCCTCTAACCCGTGGGGGCCAGAACCAAACGGAACAGATTAGAAACAGCAGAGTTGGAAATCAAACTGAAGTTTACCTTCAAAATAAGGGAAATAGCTTGTAAGCTCATGTGCTCGAGGCCTGCCCCTAGTGGGGAGGAAGACCTGCTTTAGGGTGGCCAAATCTCGATACTTGTGCCAATGGCTGCACAACAAGCTGTAGCCCCGAGGATGATGGGTACCAGCCACAGTGTGAGGTTTGATTCGTAGCAGGGCTTCATAACCAGAAACGGCTCTGAGCTTCTGCTGCGGCTGATCATGGGTGAGCACAAAGGACTGTTGTTAAGCTTGCTGGGCCTTAGCTCAGGGTGTCTCCTGATATCGCGACATGCAGTGATGTTTACTTACTGTTTTTTATCTATTTTATCTTCTAGAAAACAAAGAGTAACCCCTGCCCTGCCCACTCCCACAAGTTATTGTAATGATTTAATGACAAGACAATTCTTCAGAAACTTGGAAGCACTCCACAAATGTAAGACATTCCCCTTACTATGATCTCTATGATATTGAAAACCAGTGTCCCAGAACAAAAACGTTAAGGGAGACAGTGGAAAGGAGATTGTCTGGATCAAATCCTGCCTCTCCTCCTGTGTAATTTTCTTCATAACTTCCCCGTCCCTCAGTTTCCTTCCACACACATAAAAAAGGAGGGGGGGGTTAGACCTGGTGAATTTTGAGACTGTTTCCTACTCTAGATTTATGATCTGTGGACCTAAATTACATCACCTCTGGGTGCCTCAGTTCCTTCATCTGTAAAATGGCTAGAAATCCCTTATGAATGACCTCCAGGTCTATGATCCTCGGTCATTCAGTAACGACAAGAATCTGTTCAATAAACACTTATTATTTGCCAAGAAAAGCAAGAATATAGCCTATTCTCAAGGAACACGTGTTCTGCTGAAGGAGATGACGTGAAAATAACTATACACATAAACTGTATAAGGCAAATGCATATTGATCATGTAAGAGGGAGGATGATAAGTCTGGGAAAGGTCTCCTGCAAAAGGTAGAATTTTAGTTTGCATTTGAAGGAAACCAGGAAAGTAAAGTGGGGGAGGAAGGAAGGAAATGACCGAATAGGGAGGAATGGGCTAAACTGTGAAGGACTGGATACACAAAGAGAATGATTGGATATTTGATCCTGGAGGTAATAGGGAGCCAGTGGAGTTTGTTGAGGAGGGAGGGGGATTGTCTTGGTTCAGATCTGTGATCTTTCATTCGTCCCCAACCCCATCTCCTCTGCGTTCTCCTTTTCCATCACCCACTCTGGCTCTTGCTACATTTTCCCTTAGAAACCTGCAAAATGAATTCTTGCTGAAGGCAAGAAGAGCTTTCTGTTAGCACTGCAGGGAGAATGTGGGCACCTGCACGTGTCCAAGTGCCCAGCCAGGCTTAAAAGGGACTGTGGTAGGAGAAAATGAGAGCTGGGAGACGGGCCTAGGTGGGACAGAGCCGGAAAGAGATTTGTCGAGAGGTAAAATTATCTGAAGCCCTCAGTGATGGCCTAGCCATGAAAGGCAATTATTCTCCAGGCAGGTCTCAAGCCGAGGATCCCTGAGGACAGCTAAGCAGAGAGAGCTCGGGGCTTCCAGCCATTTAATGAGACCCAGTGGAGCTGTTCTGGGAAGCCTTAGAATCTCTCCAGCTGCGAGCGAGGAAGTCAGTGTGATCAGAAAATTAGGTTGACAGGGGAGACGACGGCAAAGCACCAAATGCTTGGCTATCCCAGCACCCAAGCAGCGTGGCCAGAGTCCCCTGCTCTGGAGAAGAACTCCAAGAGTAATATAATAATAATAATAATATCAGCAGGATTTTTTCATTGTCAGAAAGTATAAATGTTTTTAGGTTCATCCTAGGAGAAGCAATATGGAATGATGGGGAGAGAGCAGATGTCAGGAAAACTCAAAAGTTTGGGTTCAAATCCTACAAAAAAAAGATGCTCAACTTCTTCTTTCCTGATGTCACCTATGAAAGGAAAACCATTCTCTCTGTGCCTTTGTATGGGCCAGTGGGAAGAGGTAGTAATACCCTGGAGTTTGGGGTAGAGAGAAGGCGGAATGGGATACCAGTGGCTTAAGCCCGGACCAACAGGTCCAGAGTTAGTTACCAAATGCTTTGATCTCCCTCTTGCCTTTTCCTTTTCTGGATCTAATTTAGCTTATTTGAGAAGTGATCATTTCTGCTTCCTTTTCCAGCAAGTTCTTCATTTAACCCCTTCTGCCTGGTATATGGTGACTTGAATCTGAGGACCTGAGCTCAGGTCTGACAATCATGATGTGTGTCACCCTAAAGAATACCACTTTCCCTTCCTGGGCCTCAGTTTACTCATCTGTACAATTAGGGGAGGGGTGGCTAAATGGCCTCTGAGATCTCTTCTAATTAAATATAAGCGTCAATATTGACCCTTACAGATCATTTCCCAGGTTGAAATGAGAGACTCTCAGAATGGTTGGAGTGGGATGGAACTCTAATTTGCTGATTGTATCAGTGCCCAGGGACTGCAGCAAAGCGTGGGGAGAAACTTCTGAGATTCTGGACTTGGTCATAAGCAATCTGATGTGACAACTTTGGCCTAGAATTTATAGAAGACAAATGAATAGAGATTAGCCCCAAAATAACAATGGGTTGGGCAAGGTTGGGAGAGGGGGATGGAGGGAAGAGGAGGGAAGGCTACATGGAAGTCAGGAACCTTTCTGTGGAATCGCCTCCTTCAGCATTTTTAATGCTGGGATGTAGAAACTGCCATTGTACCTCAGACAAGATTGAAGACCAAGGGTTCCAAGAAGCTGTTTTGTGCTGGGAAGTGGGAGAGGTGGAAGGTAGGAAGCCTTTTTGGGGCTCCAAACCTCGATGGAGAGAGATCATTGAGAGTGTCCAAATTCTAGGAGGGAAGGCAACATGGTAGAGGAGAAGGAACCCTGAGTTGGAAAAGCTAAATTTGATACTATGCAACTCATTGTGTAATGGGGGCAAGTCACTTCAGGTGTCAGAGCAACCATTTTCTCGGCTGTAAAAATGGACTAGATTGCATCTGAAGTTCTATCCAGTTCTAGGTCTTCTTCCTGAGCCTTAGTTTCCTCATCTGCAAAATGAGAGAAGATCTCTTCCAGTTCTAGATCTAGTATCCCATGTTTCTGCTCTGGTCCCTCCCTAATAAGCCACCTTCTTTTCTGAGCTTAAAGTCCTCTCCTTAACTTTTCTGGTGCTTTCTTTCAAGGTTATCAATGGAAGCAAGAAGAATGGCTGGGAGAAAGAGGGAAGATATAAGCCCTAGAGGGAAAACCATTCCCAACTTCTGGCAAGTGGGCAGGTGGGTCAAAGAGACTGCCATATGGAACAAATGATTGGAAGGAATATATCTGTTAAGATTGAATTCTGACCCCGATAAATGGTCACAGAAAAGAAGGACAGGAAGTAAATGTAGGGATTGGACTTCAGTATTGTTTTTCTCTTCTCATGATTCATCATCTGAATTTTTAATTAGAATATCCTCCCTTAGATCAGGTATTAGCACATAAAATTAACTCCCTGGTGAAGAAGTAAATTCAAACAGCTTTGAGAGAAAAAAAAGCAAACACACTTCAATTTGCTAAGGGGTCGTGGGTTCAAGTTAGAAGTACTTGCTTTAAATAAATGTGTTTGTCCAGTTGAATTAAATCACAGAATCTCATAGCATCTCAAAACTGGAAGACTACTCAGTGCCCATCTAGTCCAGCCTCCACTTGAACAAAAAATCCCTTCTATAATACAATAATCATAACACAATAGATAATCTAATTCAATCCCCTCATTTTATAGGTGCCGACCCAAGACCCACAGAAAGGCAGGGATTTATTGTCCCAGGTTTCCTGGGTAGCAAATAACAGATTCAGGCCTTCTGCCTCCGAATCGTACTCTTTCTATTAAATAACATTTCCAACAAGTAGTTGTCATTTGCTTATGGACATCCAACAAAAGTCAGCCCTTTAGGAGCAAGCCCAGAAGGAAATGGATAAACATCAGCTTTGGGAATTAGAAGCCCAAGCTGGAACACAGCACAGGCATTTGCTGTTTTTCCCTGCTGGATCCTCGAGTTGCAACTCAGACTTGAGTTCTTTCTTCCACCCAATGGGCAATAGTGGCTAGATACTGGAGCTTCACACCACAGCTCATGCTAAATGCCATCAGACACCTCCGCTAAATTTCTCCAAATGAATGTGCTGAGTCAAAAGTTCTGTTGGGATGATTTGTAGCTCATTTGATTAAGAAGATGGAAATGTTCCTGGGGAGGATGGATCACTGGAAGCAATACTACCGCGTCAACAGATGGAAGTGTGATAGCTAAGTATCTTTTTAGAATGTCCCCGTGCAGGCAACTCAAATGGGACCAGAGTTCAGCCTATACTTGGGTTCACATCTGGTGCATTTCTGTAGCTTAATAAATGTTTTGGAGAGGTATTTTTTAACTACTTGTTCTTATGGCAATAATACAATTATAACTCTTGTACTTTTCAGAAGCATCCATTTCGAGAAATAAGAAAATTGTGGCACAAGAGATTCTCTAAGAGTATCAGATCATTGGTTTGGGACTGAAAGAGCCTTCAGGGGCATTTTAATCTTCCTCCTTCCATGCTATACTAATAAGGAAGTTGGGTTTGAGATACATTAATTGAAAAAGACTATTAAGGTGTCTCTCTTGTAGAAAAAAAAAAGAAAAAGGGCATTAGATTAGGAATCAGAGGGTCTGGGTTCAGATCCTTGCTCTTACACTGATGCTGTGTGACCTTGGGTGATAAGGTCATTTTCTCCCTCTTTATCTGGTAAATGATGGTATTGACAGAAGATTTTTAGCCTGGCAAAGCCTGGAGATTTAATGGGGAAAAACTTATCTGAAATAATTAGTGATTTTAGCAAAGAAACATGGTAAAATAGAGTCATAAAAAGCTTTCTGGATACTAGTAACAAAACCTAGCAAAGAAAGATAGAAAAAGAAATTCCGTTCTAATTAGCTCCAAAATGCCTAAAACATTTGGGAGTTAACCCAACAACTCCCACTTGGGCATGTAGATAATGGAATGGGATGGAAAAATGCCAGTTCTGGAGCCAAGAAAGTCTGGCTTCAAATCCCATCATGGACACAAATTATGTGACCTTGGGTAGCTCATTTGTTTAAATGGGTAAGGCATTGGACTGGATGAACTCTGAGATGCCTTCCAGGCTCTTTCTGTGATTTTACAAAACACCCTTTACAAAAATGTTGTTATTCAGTCAATTCTAGCTCTTCCTGACCCACCATTTAGGGTTTTCTTGGCAAAGATACTGGAATGGTTTACTATTTCCTGCCCCAATTCATTTTACAGATGAGGAAACTGAGGTAAACAGAATAAAGTGACTTGCTCAGGGTCACACAACTAGAGTCTAAGACCAATTTGAACTCTGGTCTTCTTGTCCAGACCCAATGAGTTATCCACTGTGTCACTCAGTTGCCCCCTCTTTACTACAACAAAGGAAGACAAATAAATGGAAAGATTTTCAGTGTGTTTAATAATACTGTGTCAATATAATAAAAGTGATGATGCTACCTAAAATAACATAGATTTAATGCTAGGCCAATCAAACTTCCAATGTCTTACTCTGTAGAAATCACAATATTTTTTGTTGTTCAATCATTTCAATTGTATTCAACTCTTTGTGACCCTATTTGGGGTTTTCTTGGCAGAGATACTGAAGTGGTTTGCCGTTTCTTTCTCCATTCAGTTCATTTTACAGATAAGAGCATTTTACGAGCCAAACTGGGTTAAGTGACTTGCCCAGAGTTACACAGTAAGTTTCTGAGATTGGTCTTCCTACTTCCAAGTCTGGAATCACCTAACTGTCCCAAGACAGAATATTAAATAGAAGAACAAAAGGTCAAGAATCTCAAGGTAAATAATGAAAAAATAAATTAGGAATGAAGGGGGCTTAATAGTACCAGACTCAAAACATATCATAAAATAGTAATCATCAGAACTCTTTGGTACAGTTTTGTTTGTTTGTTGAGCAATGAAATAGACTAGGCAGGCAAGAGCCAAAAACAATCAAATATTATAGCTGAGTATTCAATAAAATCAACTCCAACTTTCCCCAATAGATTGTAAGCTCCCTGAGGGCAGAGATAATATCTTTTGTCTTTTTTGGTATTCCCAGGCATAGTGCCTGGAACGTAGTCGATTTTTAATAATATTGATTCATTCCCACTACAGAAGTAAGGTCTCCCTATTTAACAAAAATTACTGTGGAAACTAAAATCAGATTTAGGTTAACATCTTGTGCCATATAAAGCATGATCTAAATACAAAATGTAATATTTAAAACATCATAGAAGATTAGCAAGAACTTTCAACAATTATGACTAAAGGATCCCTAAACAAGGGATAGAGTGGATCACAGAAGATGAAATAAATGGAAACTTCCAATTACATAAAATTGAAGTTTTTCATGATTAAAATCAATGTTACTGGAATTAAAATGGAAGCAATTAGTGGGAGGATCTTTGTTGTTAATATCCTGTAAAGTTTGATACCCAGGATGTTTAGAGAATTGAGATAAAAATATAAGAATAAGACACTTTCCCCAATAAATAAGTGTTCAAAAGATAGTCAATATGTAAAAGAGAAAATTCAAATTATAAACTGCCATTTGAAAGGCTACTCCATATTAACAAATAAAATTAATGCAAATCAAAACAGCTCTGAGATTTCAGTTCATATCCATCAGATTGGCAAAGAGGAACCAAAAAAAAATGATAAATACGGAAGGAGTTATAGGAAGATAGATGCACTAATGGACTTTTGGTGGAGTTAGGAATTGGTCCAACTGTTCTGGGAAACATTTTGGAATGTCACTTTAAAAATCACTAAACTGTATATTACCTCTGATCAAATGATACCACCAGAAGGCATACAGCTCAAGGAAGCCAAAGGGAAGGAGAAATCCCATAACGACAAAAATATAACTGCTGTTTTGTCACTTCAGTCATGTCCAACTCTTTGTGATTCCATTTGGCAAAGATACTGAAGTGATTTGCCATTTCCTTCTCCACTTTATTTTACAGATGGGGAAACTGAGGCCCTCGGGGCCCCATCTACTTGTTTTCCAAAAAAAAATATGAATAGCAACACTTTTTGCTATTACATTACCTGGAAAGAAAGTCAGTGTCCCCAATGGGGAATCAGAGCAGTTTCACAGGATTTTATAAGATTTAGAGTTAGGAGGATCATAGATTTAAAATTAGAAGAGGCCTGAAAGAGCATTTAGTCCAGTCAGATCATTTTATAGAGATGGAAACTAAGAGCCAGAAAGGAGAAGAAACCTGGCCTATGGATATCCTCTAACTTTAAATTCAGAATTCTTTCCATCCTACTCCACTGATTTTATCGGAACCAGGAGAGAGCCGGCTCTTAAGTCAAGTGCACACGAGGTATATGAATAGGATGTGATGTAATATTAATATACTATAAGAAAGGATTTGAAAAGAAGAAAAATAATGAGATTGGGTTAGAAAACTTCAACATACTTAAACTATAATCATACTCCCCATATTAAAAGAAACCCATATATAGATAAATAAACCATTTCAGATAGTTGTTACCTTGGATTATCTCCTTTTGCTCCCCAGGAATTCCCTTTAAGTACAGGCCACACATGATTCTCTTGAGGGAGAGAGGGACGAGGGAATGGGGAAGCTTAAGATCCCTGATTTGTTCATTTCTTCACCTCCACCTTCCTTCCTCTTTTCTGACTATCTGAATTTTGTTTTATTCAAGGCTCAGCTCCGGGGTTAGCTCTCTTCTCATTCCCCCAATTCACAATATTTGCCTCCCTCAACAAATCTCCCTGTAGCACTTTGGGTTTCTCTTTTGTCTCCATTACTCCCTTCTATATGTTCTACCCCTCGTTGTACACTAAGCTGTGTAGCTATTATATCTCCCAGCAGAATGTCAGTTTTCGATTTCCCCTTTATAATTGCAATGCTTTTCGAGATGCTCTATAAATGTCTATTCAGTTTTTTGAATTTATTTTTACTTTCATTTAACCATTGAGTGCCTACAGCTATCCCCTTTTGTCCATGCTTATGATTCTCTGCTCTGACACATGCATCCCTCTGCCCTGCTGGCCCCCTTTCCTACAATTCCATCTGGACACTCCTTGGTGATGGGTCCATTTGGTGAGTCTGTTTGGTGATACTTCCTTTCCTTCCCAGATAAGCTTCTGACCCTCTTGATTTTACCACCCCTACCCACCCTTTCTAACTCCCTTATGGGAGTTCTCCTTGACCTTTAGAATGTAAGCTCCTTGAAGGCGGATACGACTTTTCTTCTTGCTCATAATTGTGTTCTCACACACAGTGCCTAGAAGTACTTATTAACGTACTGATATGGGTCTCAAGAGATGGACATGTGCTACCTTTTTTTTTTTTTACAAATTGTCTTTTATTTAATTTAATTCCTTGAGGTAACCATGTGAGGAGAAAGTATTTCTCTGCTGACAGTAAAGTTCCCAGATGGATCTGAAACCAATATTTCTTGGCTCATTTTACTCAGCAAGGAACCTCAAAGTGGGACAAAGTGGAGAGGAGAGGGACAACAGCAGCACTGAGCTGAGAAATTAATCGTGTTGGAACATGATTAATGAGGGACATCCAACATGGCTTAGGCATCCCTCATCCATTACCTGGAGACCTCTCATAGAAATAATAGTCATCTGTCTCTCAGCTGAGTTGTCTCATAGATCTTTAGCAAAGAGGCAAAATGAGATGCTGAGGAAAGGGCTGGAGTCCCAAGTCAAACTCAGGATGAGTTGAAATATTGTTTACTGATATTACTAGCTATGAGTCCATGGGCAATCTCTCCAAGCCTCAATTTCAACTTCAGTGAATTTGGAGGATAATAATTCCTAGAGCACCTACCTCAAAGAGGCAAATTTATACTAAAACATAAAAACAAAACTTTTAAAAGTTTTAAAAATTCAGATAATTAAGTGATCAACCACACTGCCAGAGGATTGATAAAAGAATGCTGTCTACCTCATCACAGAGAGAGTGGACTAATATGCAGAAAAATATATGCATGATCAATGCAGGATTATTTTTTGCTTGACCATGTGTCTTCTTTTTCTCTTTCTCTCTCACTTTCTCTCTCTTTCCCTTTCTCCCTCTCTTTTCTTTTCTCTTTCTTTTTTCTCTCTCTTTCTCTGTCTCTTTCTTCCTCTCTTTTTCTTTTTTCTCTCTTGCTCTCATTCTTTTCTCTTTTTTCTCTTTCTCTCTTTCTTTTTCTCTCTCACTCTCTTTCTTTCTTTATTCTTCCTTCCTTCCTCTCTTTTTTTCTCTTTATTTCCTTCCAGTGGGTAAGGAAAAGTGGGAATGAGGGAAAAATTAATACTTAGTAAATTTTTTAAAATATTTTTAAAACAAAAAAAATCAAATCACACAGTAGCAAGTGACCATGGTAATCTAGTGTTTGACAAGAACTCACTATTTTTTTAAAAAAATAGGGAAAATTAGAAAGTGATTTGGCAGAAACTATGTATAAAACATCTCATATCATATACAAAAATAAGGTCAAAATGAATACATGATTTAAATATAAAGGATGGTAGCATGAGCTAATTAGGACAGCATGGAAAGTTTTCCCTGATACATCTATAAATAAGAGAAGGATTTATGACCAAACAAGAAATAAAGAGCATTACGAATATAAAATTGATAATTTTTATTACATCAAATTAGAAAGTGTTTGCAAAATTCAATGAGAACTGAGTCAGATTAAAATATGAGCCTCTACTCAATTGACAAATGGGCAAAGGATATGAAGGAGTAGTTTCCAGAAGAAATAAAAGTTATCTATAGTCATGTGGAAAAAATGCTCTAAATCACTGATTAGAGAAAGATAATT
Organism: Sarcophilus harrisii; assembly: GCF_902635505.1. NCBI lineage: Eukaryota > Metazoa > Chordata > Mammalia > Dasyuromorphia > Dasyuridae > Sarcophilus > Sarcophilus harrisii. Next base: position 442,472,088 of record NC_045429.1, on the reverse strand, counting down.
AAAACAACTCTGATACTTTCATACTGAATAATATGATAGAAAAGAAAAATCACAAATTTGGAGAAAATGTGGTAAAATTGGGGCACTAATGCACTATTGGTGAAGTTGTGAATGGAACCAAATATTCTAGAGAGCAATTTGGAACTGTGCCTAACGGCCTATAAAACCATGGATATCCTTTGACCCAACAATACCACTACCAGGTTTGTATCCCAAAGAGATCAAAGGAAAAAGATAGCAGCTTTCTGTGGAGACAAAGAATTGGTATTAATTAATTAATGTTATATCCATCAATTGGAGAATGTCTGACCAAATTCTGATATATGATTACGATAGGATACTATTGTGCTATGAGAAACGATGAACAGGAAGGTTTCAGAAAGACCTAGGAAGGCTAAAGTGAAGTGAGCAGAGCTAGGAGAATATTGTATACAATAACAGCAATATTGTATGATGATCAGCTACAAATGACTTGGCTATTCTAAGCAATACAATGATTCCAGATAATTCCAAATGTGATTTTAAAAATGCTATCTACTTACAGGCTGAATACAGATTGAAGCAAACTTTTTAAAAATTTTTATTGGGAGGGGTCTGTGTTTTCTTTTGCAACATGTCTAATCTGAAAATATGTTTTGTGTGGCTGCCCATGTATAACCTATATCAAAATGTTTGCGTTCAAAAGGAGGGGAGAAAGAAGGAAGGGAGGGAAAGAATTTGAAACTCAAAAAAATATTTAAATAAGTGGGTTTTTTCATTACATGTAATTAAGAAAAAAATAAAATAAGAGAGGATAAAAAGTATGTGTTCCCTATATTTATCACCATCACTAGCATCCCTTCTGTGGTCCCAGTTGTTAAACATTTCCTAGCATCTCTCTGGATTGCTTTATGAACATTGGTTGACATTCTGGAGAACCATTTGGAACTATAGCAAGGACTATAAAACTGTGCATACCCTTTGACCAGCAAATAGATCTGTATCCCGAAGAGTTAATAAAAATGGATAAAGACCCATATTTACAAAAATGTTTATAGCAACTCTCAATGTGGTTGCAAATTATTGGAAAAGAGGGGATGTCCATCAATTGAGAATGGCTGAACAAATCGTGGTATATGAGTGTAATGGAATACTATTATTCTATAAGAAATGATGAGGTTGATTTCAGAAAAACCTGCAATGACTTACATGAACTGATGCTGCAGGAAGTGAGCAGAACCAAAATATTATATATATTAACAATGACATTATAAGAATGATCAACTCTGACAGACTTTGCTTTTCTCAGAAATACAAAGATCTAAGACAATTCTAAAAACTCATCATAGAAAATCTATCCACATCCAGAGAAAGAACTATAGAGTCTAATTACAGATTGAAGCATAGTATTTTCGCTTTTTTTGTTCTTGCTTTTTTCTTTCGTGTGGTTTCCCCCTTTTTGTTCCAATTCTTCTTTTACAACGTGATTAATATGGAAGTATGTTTAATGTGATTGGACCTGTATAACTTATATCAGATTGATTGCCATCTTGGTGAAGGAAGAGAGGAAGAACAAAGTGGAAATCGAAAGTATATTCAAGTATCCTTATATAAGTATATAACAAGTATATAATGGTAAAAAGTATTTATATAAAAATAAATATCAAAAACTAATAAGTAATTTTAAAAAAACATTGGTTGAGAACAGAATTGATATAATAAAAGCTCAGGGAATGAAGTCATCATGAGACTGGAGGACTGGGGCCTACAAGCTAATAAGAATAATAATAATAACTGGCATTTAATAACTCTGTAAGATTTTCAAAAGCTTTACATCAATTATCTCATTTGAGCCTAACATTACCCACAATGGAATCTGATAAATGTTTGTTGAGTTCATACAAGTTGAATTCTTTTTTTTTACCCCATCAAAAGATTTCTACATTTGTCTCCAACAAATCTCTACCTTACCCAGGCAGAGAAGGTAAGTGTTTACCCATAAATCAAGTATTCTTAAAATCAGGCCACCATAGTGCCTCAATTTCCTAACTTTAATTTTTCTTTCTAGACTGTAAATTTCATGAGAGCAAAGATAGTTTATCTAAATACAATATCCCTCGATTTCAAGCACTGTATTCTATATACAAGCAGTGCCCACTAATTGTTTATTGAATTGAACTGAATTCATCTGAGTTAAGGCACTGAGGGCCATATTAAAAATGCAAATATTATGGGGGAATAGGTGGAGAGAGGACTATTAAATCCTTATCAACCATTAGCACTATAGCAAGCAACTAGTTTCTGAAATCAGCCTCAGTCACTAGATGGACAAAGAAGAAATTACTTTGGCTAATTGAGTAGGGCAGAAAGAGAATGCCTGGATAAAAAGGGGCCACCCAGATAGGAGATTGCCCTGGAAGGCCATGAGTAGTCAAAGGGTAGCATGAATATTCTGGAAGGCTAAAATTGTTAGATCATTAAAATACAGAGATGAAGGGGTCCTGAAGATAAGCCCATGTCACTATTTTCCCTGGAATCAATTCAACTGACTCAGAATATCATTCAGCAGCCTTACGACGAGGTAGCCATTTTCCTTCTAGGTTGTCAGCCATCTGGAGAGGCGGAGAGAGTATCACAGAGATGGGAACCCTGCCAGAAAATGTAAAATTGATTGACTTTTCATCCCACTAGAATTACATTCATGTGGGATGAAAACATCAAAAATTCAAAAGATAGTTCATGGCTCTTTAAATGAAAATCAGCAAACAAATAGCTGTTGAACAGTCTGATGAAAACTGAGATAAGAAATTATTCTGGAAGCACCTTTTTTTCCTCCTCTGGAAAAAGTGACCACTCTCTTTTACATGTCATTTGATTTAATGCATATAACAGAAGAAAACTCTAAGCAAAGAAAACTCCAAAGACTTACTGAAGTGTGTCATGACCCACTAGGATTGTGGACCACTTTCGCAATTAATGAATTTTTAGTGTCAAAAGGTGATATGACCAAGATCGTAAAGATGGGATGTCGATATCTGGATGGCAGGTTTTCAATTATCATTCAGAACTGACTTGAAGAAAATACTTTCTCTACTACCCACTCCTTTTAAAGGAAATCAGCCTTACCCACATGACAATTTTGACATTGGCCACTAATGCGAGGCCATTCTGTTTGTGTTTTAAGTGCTTCCTTCTTTATTGAAAAGTACCTTGTCACTATATTAATTATTCATGAAAGGAGAACATTATCTCCCCATGATCCAGCATCTCTGGTCTTGACAATTATTTTTTCAAATGCCTATGAGAAATAACTCTTTTAAAGAAGTACCACCAGCACCAGCCCTGAAGTCAGGAGGACCTGAGTTCAAATCTGAGTCCAGACACTTAACACTTTCTTGCTGGGTGACCCTGAGCAAGTCACTTAACCTCAATTGCTTCAGAAAAAAAGATGAAGAAGGAAGAAGAAGGAAGAAGAAGAAGGAAGAAGAAGAAGAAGAAGAAGGAAGAAGAAGGAGGAGGAAGAAGAAGAAGAAAGAAGAAGAAGAAGGAAGAAGAAGAAGAAGAAGAAGAAGAAGAAGAAGAAGAAGAAGAAGAAGAAGAAGAAGAAGAAGAAGAAGAAAGAAGAAGAACAGAAGAAGAAGAAAGAAAGAAGAAGGAGAAAGGAAGAAAAGAAGTACCACCATTGACCACCAGAGATTGCTCATCTTGCTAATTGTCTTTTCTGTCCTACCTACCACAAGCCAGAGGAGTAGAGATGGGGAATGAAATAATTTTAATTAAAATTTCACTTCCCAGTTTGGAAATTAACTGAGGGAGTAAAAAGGAATCTTGTTCAAAATATTAAAACATGAGATCTGCTGTTATCTCTGCTCTAAGCCCCACCTTGTGGCACTTCATTCATCTTTCTCATTTCATCGCTTTCATAGATTCAAAAACAGCATTTTGTGATTGTATAAAATAGTCTACATAGAATAAAGTTCAAAGGAAAGTCAGGGCTCCAGAAGGATGCATATATTTATCTCAAACCCTCTCCCAGTCCTCCTCCAAGCTGCTCTTCCAGATCTACAGATAGGGAGACTCTCAACTGCTCCCCCATGTATCTCATGAAGGAATATGCATTTCCCTTGTGAGCATCATGATTAAAACAAAATTTCAGCCTAGTAAGACTCAGAATAAATAGCAATTGTAGGAATTCAAGCTCTTTTTCTCTATCTTAATCCTGAACTCTGCTTCAGGATCAGGATCTCTGCTGACTCTGCTAACCTTGCGCTCTGCTCTGGGTTTAAAATCTCTCCTCATAGTGCCATGGCCTCTGGTCATTACCGGTCCCCACGTCTGTGACTCTCCATGCAATCTCTCCTGTTTCTCTCCCCTCCTGGGAGTCTTACCAGCGGGGTCACGGGTTGCAAGGAAAACCGAAAGAGAAAATTGGCTGCCATAACAGAGAGACGGCCTCCCCTCATCCCAAAGAGTGACCTCTGTTCTCAGTCCCTGATGAAGGGTAAAGGGGAAATGAAGTTTCGCTGTCATTATAAATTGCTCTGTCAGTTTCTTTCTGTCGCCGTGACTCATTTCCCCAGGTCCAGATGAAAACAGTAATTCAAAGTGATAAGAGGACAGCGAGAGTTATCCAGAGAATTAAAGAATCCGGGAATCTCAGAGTAGACCAGGCCTTCGTAGACCACCTTGCCAGAAAAAAATCCTTTTAAAGCACTTCTCCTCCATCTGAACATCTCCAGTGAGGGGGGAACGCGTCATCTCCCAAGGCTCCCTAGTCCACTTTGGGATAGATTTAACAGTTAATTAATTGGTTTTATATTGTTCTAAATCAGCCTCTCTGCAATTTCCTCTTATTGCTTTTGGTTCAATTCCCTGGAGCCCAGAATGAGCCACTGACCCCAGCATTTTGACAAGGTCATGTCCTTCCATCTATTCCTGGGGGGTGGAAGGTCAGGAGAAGCATCAGCTGAGATGCAAGGCTATAATGTAGGGAAGGACGTTGGAGAGAGGAGGGGAAATTGGAGCACAAGGTTTTGCAAGGGCTAATGTTGAAGAATTGTCCACACATGGGTTTTGGGAGGGGGGGGAAGCTGAGAGAGAGAGAGAGACAGAGACAGAGACAGAGACAGAAAGAAACAGACAGAAAGTGAGAGAGACAGAGAGAGAGAGAGAAGAGAGAGAGAAAGAGAGAAGAGAGAGAGAGAGAAAGAGAGAGAGAGAGAGAGAGACAGAGACAGAGACAGAGACAGAGACAGAGAGACAGAGACAGAGAGACAGAGATGCAAGGCCATAGTTTGAGCCCTCTATAGAATAGGTTCTTTCCTCTCTGGGATGGCTGTACCCAAGCAAGACTTGATGTCCTCCCACCCCTACCCCACTCAACTGAATTGGCCCCGGGTGCCCGACTTCCTAGCAACAGCTCTGAAGACCATGCAAGTGCTGACTTCAGCAAACCAATATCAGGGTAACAAGTTTTGTAGGAAGCTGCAAAATGTGCTTTTTGCACAGAGAACAGATTTCATGTAGAAATCAACCATGCATGACCGACAAGCAGAATCAAATTCAAGCCTACAGTAAGGAAAAAACAGAGGCTGTGCTGTGTTTAAAGTTGGATTTGTTCAAATAAGAGTTTGCAGATATTCCCATCATTCTTGGCTCCTGACCATCAGTGCTCTGGGGGTTTGCCCACATTTGGATGCTCCAGATCACTGGATTTTTGTGAAGGGCATTCGATTTTGGCTCCTCACGTCAGTTTGGATTCTCCTCCTTCTTCCCCAAGGACTTCCAGTTGGGAAGCAATCATTTTTCCCTTTTGGTTTTGACTCAATTATTTTCCTGTGATCACTCAGATGAAACACTGCCCAACGCCACTTGAATTTCACTTTTCCAATGAGCAAACGGATCCAAGAAAGAACATTAAGGAATATGCTTCCAAGTTCAAGACAAATGTTCTCACCAAGGGTTCGGGACATTTAATCAAGAAATGCAACCTGAATTGGCCTGGAGCTTAGCAAAAGACAGTCCTGTCCAAAGCCACAATCTCCCTATCCCAGCTGAATCCAGGGGGATGCAATAAATCTAGCCCTTGACTGTGCTTCCATTTCAACCTGGCCTGGGGGCAGTGAACACACTCCATCTCCATAAAAGGCTGGACTTTGGAAAGCTATATTGAGGGAGACATTGCTGGTAGTGCAATTCCTGCTGCCTGGCTTGAAATTTCTAGGAAGCTCCCAGCTTTTTCTCTGTCATCTCTGTCCCTTGGGTTTGAGTACTTGAGAGACTCTACCTCCAAGTCTGGCATTTTCCCTTGCTCAGCCCCTTTTTGGGACCAATTCATCTTTTTTTTTTTCTGAGCCCTTGTGAATCACCAGCATGTGACAGCCCAGACAATGGAGACAACAGGCCCTGTCCAGCAAGGAGTCAGGTTCCACTTGCTTCTAGAAGTGCTAGCTTTATTTCTCATCTCATCTCCTAGTCACATTTCCTTGGCCTTAATTCCTTTGGGAAGAAAATATTGATTTAGACTCCCAGGGAGCCAAATGGATACCCATGTTCTGAGAAATTGTCATCTTCATAATTAATATCATCAGATATGAAATGCTTGCTGAGCTCCTATATGCAAGGCATTGGTGGCGATGGTAAACAGAAATACAAAGACTCTCAGAATGTGAGTCTTCCCACATGTGATAACCTGTATCAGATTACTAACTATCCCAGGGAGGGAAGAAGAGAAGAGAGGGAGCAAATCTGGAACTCAAAATTTTAAAAAGAATCTTAAAATGTGTTTTTACATGCAATTGGTGAGGGAATAAAATATTATTTTTTAAAAGTCTTAGTGTATATGTATAACCTGTATCAGATTGCTAACTATCCCAGGGAGGGGAGAAGAGGAGAGAGGGAGCAAATTTGGAACTCAAAATTTTTTAAAAAGAATCTCAAAATTGGTTTTTACATGGAATAAAATATTATTTTTTAAAAAGTCTTAGGGTAACTATATGACCTGTATCAGATTGCTAACTATCCCAGGGAGGGGAGAAGAAAAGAGAAGAAGCAAATTTGGAACTTAAAATTAAAAAAAATCTTAAAATATGTTTTTATATGCAATTGGTGGGGGAATAAAATATTATTTTTTAAAAGTCTTAGTGTATATGTATAACCTGTATCAGATTGCTTACCATGTCATGGAGGGGTAAAGGGAAGGGAGGAAGGGAGAGAATTGGGAACTCAAAACTTCTTAAAAATGAATGTTGAAATGGTTTTTACATGTAATGATTGGAAAATAAGTTTTAAAGCCTTAGTACATTTTAAACTTTTTAATAGCTTTTAATATCTAGCAAATAAATCTTCCTAGGCCGTGTGATCCTAGGCGACTCATTTAACTTAAACTCTGTCTCAGTTTCTTCATCTATAAAATAACAAGAGCACCTTCCTCTCAGGGTTATGATGAAAATCGAATAAGAGGTTATTTGTAAATTGGTTTGCAAATTTTAAAACCCCATGTAAATGCTCACTGTAGCCATATAGCCACCGACTCTGCTAGACCAAAATTATTGATTGAAATAAGTCTTCGGTTAGTGGAAGACGGAGAAATATTTTTTGAGCATGGGACAATTTTGTGAGCTCATAGTCTAGAGAGGATGTAAATGAAATCTCTAAAAGACTCAGTCCTATGGTAAGAAGGCATAATGTGGCCTACTTTTTCAAGCAATCCCTTCCTGGAGACGTGTCTTAAAGCAGATTTCCCCAAAGAGATATCCTTGCCACCTGAAATATTTATCGCCTCTGTCTGTTAGAGACATGAATTGGGCATGTGAACGTGGAAGGAGATAACAGGAAGGGATTGGCCATCACGAGGACTTGTTGGGTACACACATTGGCTGCGTGTGGGATCAGCAGAACCACCGGATTAGAAAAAAGAAACCCACTTACTTCCCACATGACCTTGGGCAAATTCCAGTAGCTGCCTGTTATGTCTAGCATAAAATAGAAACTTCTTTGTTTGCCATTTAGGGCTCCTCCTAATCCAGCTCGGCCCAAGCTCTTTCATCAAATCTCCTGGATTCCTGGTCTCTTTCATACCTCTCTTGGAACGGACCACCTCCTTTCTTCCACCTCTCAAAATCCCTAGATTTCTTCAAGGCTTAACTCAAACCCCACTTTACTATAATATTTTTTCCTTTTATATTTTTATTTTGACTTCCAAATTTTCTCCTTCTCTTCAGCCAGTCCCCCACTTATTGAGGCAAGCGATGTGATACCCTTTGAACATGGGGAGCCATGCAAAATATATTTCCATATAAGTATAAAGTCTGGCTTGATCTCCCACTCACCAATCTCTCCTCTAACCTTGCCCAATATTCCCTTATATTTATATGAATTCTTATGCACTTATCCATGTAAATGTTGCTTCCCTCAAATAGAATGTATACTTTGTGAAGGCAGGGAATATTTTTTTCACTGTGTCCCTAGAATCTACTACTATCATTGGCGTGTAATGGGCCCTTAATAAATGCTTATTAAAATGAAAAATAAAATAACTTGAAAGCTAGAGGTCTGTTTCTTCAATTGTAAAATGAAGGGATTAATCAGAGAATCTCTAAGCTAATTCTAGTGCCAAATCCTGCGACGCCATACAAGGTCAAATGCATACCTCAGATTTGGGCAAAAGCTTGACAAAGCTGACAGTCTGGTTATCAACAGCTTCAGTTCCCCCCAGCCAAAAATGAAGTAAATACATTCTTATACATTTAGTGAAGGCTATACCCACCACACAGTCACAAACAATGGTTGTTGTTCAGTCTCCTTTCAATCGTGTCTAACTCTTTATGACCCCTTTTGGGGTTTTCTTGGCAAAGATAAGGATGTAGTTTGCCATTTCCTTCTCAAGAATAATTTATGTTTAAGGAATTCCTTAAGAAAGAAATCTAGCCCATAAACTCCAAGATACTTGCAAGGTTTCAGTGATCAAAATTAATATTTCTCTGGGCAAAGCACCCACAGGTAAGGGTACAGTACCCTTTCTCAAGTTGAAATCCACCAAGTACAGTAAAAATTAAAAAAGAAATAAAAAAGGAGAAAGAATGAAACCCTAGCACACAAAAATAACTGAAGAAAACTAAAGAAGAATTGTTTCTAATATTAATTAGAAAGGGAAAGTTTCTAATATAGTGAGGAAATACTATGGGGCATGCAGTTACTGGGAGAAATCTCTAGAAGTATGTCTAAGAACAACTAGAAGTCCAGAAAATACAGTAAAAGTATATAATTCATCCCCAGTTCCTCTCTTTCATTCGTGGCCTATCTGCTTTTGTTTTTTTCAGGCCTCAGATCTATTGATAGTTTTCAACCTGAATTTGAACTGATCACTTGTCTTCTATAGACCTCTGTTTTCTCCTCAATAAAATGAGGGAAAAAGGGGTCAGGTACATTACTATGGATGGAAAATAGGACTTTCAGAGGGAAGGAGGAAAGAAGAGAAAAAGCAACTCAGAGACAAAGAGGAAAATGGAGGGCTATAAATAGATAGAGATAGATATATAAAGAAGATAAATGATAGATAATAGGTACATAATAGAGTTAGATGGTAGCTAGATTATGGATAGAAAGATATAAATGATAAATTGATAGATAATAGTAGATAGAAAGACTGATAGATGATAGAAAATAGGAAAATGATGGAAATAAATAATAAATGATGGATGGAAAGATAAATTGTAGATAAACAATAGAGAAATAGGTAGATAGATAGAATCCAAAAGAATTAATGGAAGAAACAAAAATCTCTGGAGTAGACACAGGGTTGAAGTGGGAAAAAGTTAAGATTGAGGTAGATGGACCTGAAAAACTCTCAAGCCAAGAATGGGAGATAGGACATACACAGCAACTGTCCAGGGTTTAGGATTACTACAGTGGGGGGAATATAACGGGATGGAATTATGCAAACCACTGAACTAATCCATGCAGAATATCAATAGTTAAAACTTGACATAAACTTGTCAATGCAGAAAATCCTGGAGTAGATCTACATTAGAATAGAAGGCAAAAAAATAATGCTTCCTTTCCATTTAGAGAAAAATAAGCATTTATAAAACACCTACTATGTGCTAGACATTGTGCTAAGCATCTTACAAGTATCCATGAAGTGGCCCATGTCAGGGACCTATGTAAGCAGGATGCGAGCATCCATCTGTGTTTCTGTACAGCTGCAGTATCTTCTGGTAGGTTCAGTGGGCTACACTACTGTGGGCGTTGGCTCCCTGGCCTCTGGTCTCTGGCCACGTGGTCTCTGCCAAAGAATCCATCTTTTCTTTTGTGCTGGTTAGTCTGTGCAAATGTAAAAATGTCCAAAAGTGAAATCACTTTCCACTGGGTGCTGAATGTCTCCCATCACTGAATTGCTCTCTGCTACCATCTACTGGGCTTCAGTTATTCATGACCATATTAATACTGACCTCCCTCCCTACTCCCAGCTAATTAGGGATGGTGTCTTGAAAGCTTCTCCAAGACAAGAACAAACCATTAGCTCTTTTAGGCCACAGTCTAGGCGACATTAATCTTCCAGACTGAACGTAGGGAAGTCAACAAAATCCAACTAGAAAACTCAGGCTAAGATTAAACCTATTCTTTTCACTGGTGATAATTTAAGGTCCATAGTCCCAGACAACTATGTGATTTAGGATTAGAAAATCCTGTTTAAACCCTGATGGGAATCCTGTTCCCCAAAAACTCTGATTCAAAAAACCCCACAAAATACCACAGGAGCATTGTGGATCTCTGGGGCTACGAAGCCCTGCTTCAAAGTTTCATGATGCTATGGTAAAATGAAAAGATGCTCCTAAGTCACTCCAAAAACCATGAAAGCTAAGCAATAAAGGTAAGGCTCTTCATGGCCGTCTACCCATCTGATTCACATTTCAACCTTAATTATGTATATCTGCTAGCAATAAACACTAAACTTTTATAAAATCTCTCCATCTCCTTACTTTGGAATGGACATTTTCAGCTGCCTTCTCACTTCATAGTTCCAAGAATTACCTTCCCTAAGGATTTCACTTCCCTAGTCAGAAAATTCCTCTTCCAAACAGAGGACCAACTAAAAAGACCTTTGAAAAGGCCAGAATCCTGCCATGAGTAGGGAGCTCATTCAGCCTAGGGAATAAAAAATCTGATTTCTAATTCTGGCTTGCTGCTGAGGTCCTAAGTAAGTCAAAACTTCTGTGCTTCGGTTTACCTAAAAGTAATATGGATATGATAAACTCTCTGCACCTCACAAAGGGTTTGGGAGCATCCCACCAATGAAAAATAAAAGCATACTTAGTTCCTTTCTAGAAGAAAAAAGTCCCAATCATCAACAATCTAAACGGCCTTTCCCTTCAACCACCATTACTTCCAATCAACAAGAAGAAAACCCCAAATGACCCAGAGCAAAAAGAAACCATCACAAAATGAGAGGCTTCCTGTTTGCCGGCCCCCAAGTCAGATCTCTAAAGGAAAACCATGGATCTGGCTAGGATCTTAGTGATCATTGAACTCAACTCCTTCAGTTCACAATGAGACCTCAAAAGAGTAATAGTTGGCCCCTTTTCAGAGAGTTCAGAGGGCATTGGGGTCACATTGGAATCATGGTAAGCCAAGATTGGGTCACAGAATTACATATTCAGGGTTAGAAGGGGCCTCGAAGACCATTCAGTTCCAGGAGGAAATTGAGGTTTGGGTGGAGGGAATAGGAGGAACTTTCCGCAAATGGTGACCTTCAGAGGTAGAATTTGAGAGACTACCCCGACTCCCATTCTGGAGACCCCATATGATCCAGGACCTCCAGGCTAACAGGGATCTAAGCTATCCTTCATGGCAAGCTGTCCATTCTTTTGCGTAATTCATCCCCGGTTCCTCTCTTTCCCATTCATGGCCTAACTGCTTTTCTTCTTTTTCAGGATTCTGATCTACTGATAGTTTTCAGCCTGAATTTGAGCTAATCATTTGTTCTCTCTAGACCTCTGTTTTCTCCTCAATAAAATGAGGGGAAAGAGGATCGGGTACCTTTGACATCCAATGATTTCATTTCTGGGAAAGTACAATATTGCTGAGTTGTATCTCTTGTCCCATAAGGAAGGAGCTGAGTAGATCTGTAATTATAGATGTTTTACCACCAAGTGTTTTAAAAGTGACCTCTGGGATTTACAGAGTGATTTTTTAAGCATCAATGTTCATGTTAAAAGGTTTAGTGTAAACAGAATAATTTAATGTTGGTTTTATATATCAGACCAGATAAAGGTCAAGGGAATCAATCCACTAAGAGTAGGTTGCTTGGTGCAAGAGGAGGGAAGAGGGATGCATTAAAATTTCATGGGCCACGCTGCTTGGCTGCCGTGGCCCCTGGCAGACTTGGTAAATCTAAGTCATAAAAACTGCACAGAACAAACTAAGAGGCAGGGACAGTCTATCCAGAACCCAAGAATCCCTCTGAGCTCAGGAATGGCCAGGGAAGCATCAGGACCTCTGGCAACCTCTGGAACAAAATGGCCATGGATGGAAGAATGAATCCATTATCAAAAACCTATGGAACACCTACTATGTGCCAAGACAAGTGGAACAATTCCAACCCTCCTAAAAGAAGAGACACATGAATGGAGAGAGAGGAGAAATGCAGAATGGGACCCCGATCTTGAAATATGCATAATATTCTTTCTGCCAGCTGGGATTCCCCCATGGGAAGACTTGGTGAGCCTATACTTAATCAACAGAAAGAGAATAAATACAAGGGTACTGGGGAGGGAGTTCACCAGCAGTTGGGTGAAATCAGAAAAATTTTATTAGAAGGTAGTATTTGAGTTAAGGTTTGGAAGAAGATGTTGAAGTCTCCAAGACTTCACTTATCGTGGAAATGTTGTGGACAGGTACCAGTTGAACCAGATGCCGAACTTTCCAACTTGGAAATCCTACAACATCTCTAGTCATCTCATTCTAATCGCTAATCTAATCACTAATTCTTGACTAAGCAACAAATCCAGGAAGGATGCAGCCTCTGGCCACAGGCAACCTCAGAAAACTGACAGCTGTGTGGGATGGTGGAAGTCCAAAGACTTGGGTTTGAATCTCATTCCTGCTGTTGACTATTTGTATAACTATGAGCAAGCTGCTTGGACCTCAGTTTCCCCTTGAGGAGTTTGATCTAGAAGTATAATCCTGTGACTAATAATATATGGGATTAGAATAAATAATCTAAGGTCTCTCTCATTTCTAACATCCGGTGCTTTAGTTCCTTTATTCTAGTTCTGGTTCCACTGATAAAAAGAGATATATAACTTTAAAGAAAGGCACTTCAACTCCCTGGACTGCATTTCCTCCAACTATAATTTATATTTATATTTATAATTTTATATATATAATATTTATATTTATAATTTTTTCAGTGGCTCCCTACTGACATGAAGGAATTGGGTACACTTTTAGGAATCCCTCACTCTTCAGGTGTGCTGCCCCCCTCAGGCAGAACCTGGAGATTTCCACCTCTGGACTCTTCCAATTCGTGCCATTCCCTCCCTCTTACAACTCCCCAGGCTCACAAGGCTTTATCTTACACACTGAGAGAATTTGCAGAGTCAGGAGATCACCTCCCCCTTACCCAGGGAAGACCTCTTTCCCCAAGAGGAAGTCAGGTAAAAAGAATAGGGAGACAAGAATCTTTCCCGTGTTTATAACATTGAAATAAGTTATTTAAACCAATTTCCCTCCTATAGGCGGAGATGAAAATATCACAGAGGACTCTCTGATACCCCTGCTGGGTTTTTGTTTGTTTGTTTTTTAAACTTAATTTTCCCTACCAAGATTTCATATACCTCTTTTGGAACATGGGGAGCCGGTGACTGGGGACATTCAGATCTCAGCAGGTTACCGGGCTTAGAATTGTCTCTACTGACATTTCCCCAGCCTGATACATTTCTTATTTTAGCAGAGCAGAAGGAAACATGCAAATGTCATTTCACCTTTGAAAATCTCAAAGAATTAATTCCTTGAGTCATCTTTGCAATGGTACCTCACCAATAATAATGGTAGGAAATTAAGAGCAACAAGAAAGAGTGATTGTTACAAAATGAGATTTCCTCACAGGGCCAGGAGATCTTTTGATCATTAACAATAAAAATCATTAATAATAATAATTGCATTTACTTAGCACTTCGGGTTTTATAAATTGCTTTACAAATATCATCTCATTTGATCTTTACAACAACCCTGGGAGGTAAGTACTATTCTATGATTATTATAATATAGCAATATTACATATTATTATTTATAGAGAAGGAAACCAAAGTGGACAGAGTTTAAGTGACTCCAGTGTTCAAGGACAAGTTTAAGTTGGAAAAAAGGGAATGTATCCTAAGAGCTTGTTCCTCTCTGCTGCCACCTCTGGCTTGAGAAAGAAAAGCAAGAAGAGGTAGCTAAGCAATTATGGGGAGTAAGGCTTTCTGGGATCCAGTTTTCTACATTTTGTAGGGTCCAAGGTCATACCGCTGGTAAGTATCTGGAGTGGGGATTTGAACTCGTCTTCCTGACTAAATTCTTACAGCCGTATGGCCTAGCTATATGTAGATGATCCAATTCTGATTTCCCAACGCTGATTTTTCACAAATTCTCTGAGGAAAGTATCCGGCACCAGGGCAAGGATTCAAATTCATTTTCTTCTCATCATCAGTTCTGCGATGCTGGCCAAGTCACTTCTTCTCTAGGGTCAATTCAATTTCCTCATTTAGAAAATGTAAACAATCCCACTCCTTGTTTCCTATCTTTTAGGGACACTGAGATGAGTCAGAGATTACTTGTAAAGTAACTCTAGCTGGAAAGACCATCTTATATAGTGAAAAACAATACTACATTTGGAGTCGGGAGAGACTTAATTTTCTTTCACTTTACAGTTTTTCCTATGAACAAGTCATTTCAAATTTTTTGGCCGCCATCTTTTTCATCTCAACCAATCAATCAATAAACATTTATTAAGCACCTAAATTCCTTTGAGCAGAGTAACTGCAGGTAAGGTTATGATATCCTTTGTGGACAGAGCAAAGGGAAGGGAAAGAAGAAAGAAAAAAAGGAAAAGGAGCTGGCCAGTTTCACTTGGGTCCCCAGTGGGGCAGCTCCTGCACCTACTCATAGTGGTTATTGTTTGTCCTTTGTTCTCAAAAAGGACCATAATCTCAAGGAGGTGATGCTCTGATGTGCAAGTGAATTGGATTTAAGTGAGGGAGGGCTGGGCAAAATCACCACAAATTTCCCCTGGAGTCACTTAGGTCTAGTGGCAACATAAAGTACACCGGAGATGTCCTTCCCATATGTAGTAGATGGAAGGATGTCAACCCAGCAAAGACTAAGGAGAAGATTAATGGATATCAACAAGATAGTTGGAAAAGTAAGGGAAGAGAAAATGTCCAAAAGATGATCACTTATAAAACTAAAAGCTTTAGAAGGGTCCGTTAGAATGAGGCTCTTGGATTTATCATTTAAATACTAATGGACAACTTTGGATGGAAAGTGAAGTTCCAGTTGTATGGTAGGGCCAAAAGTTAATTAAAAGGAACTGGAAAGTGTTAGAGAGCAGAACGAATGGAGTCTCAAAGTAATAGAAGAGAGAGTGTTTCAAGCATGGGGATCAGCCAGAGATAATGCCCAGGATTAAGAGATGATGGAGTGTCTCATTCATACAACAGCCAGGAGGCCAGTGTCAGTATATCAGGGAACAGCCTTCAAGTGTAAGACTGGAAAGTAGGAGGAAGCTGTGTTAGGCAAGACTTTGAATCCCAAACAGAGCATTTTGTACTCGTAGGGAATTTGCATTTGGGGGTGTATACAACTTCTTTACTCATTTTATCAATTGGGATGATAAGAGAATGTGAATTTAAAGAATTGTCTTACTATGTCATCCCAGATTACCTTATTATTGGTCACATCCCAAACCCAGGAGTTCTTTGACAGGGATTAGGAATTGACCATTTCCCATCACCCACCCCTGTAAGTGTTAGGGGGCATTTCCTCAGAGCAAGAATTTCAAATGTCACTCCTATCTGCTTTACTTTCCATCCCCAGTTTCCTGTAGGATCATTACACACATAAGGTGAGGAAAATTCACTGGATCACAGCTCTAGACTGGAGCTCCATCCACTAAGAAAGGTCATCAGAGCCCCTCTCTTCATTTTATAGATGAGGAAACCGGAGCTTGTGCAAGGTCTCCTGGGTAGAAAGCATCCAAGGTGGGATTTGAACCTGGGTGCTTGCATCCTAACGTCAGAATTGTTTCTTTCATTTGACACTGTCTACTTTTGGGCTTTTCCCTTCATCTTCCTGTCAGAGACAGTAGCTTCCAGTCCTGCCCTGACCCTGCCTTGGTTCATGGGAGGAAGGAGTAGGTTGTCTGGGACTCTACTCATTTAACTACTTGTTTATCAAAAGGAAAGCAGAAGGATGGAGTCAAGAACAGACCAGGTGATAAGAGCCACCTCTCCAGCCAACATTCCTCCACCCTGAGACAATCTTCCTCCCGCATTTCAAGCTGATGTCTCATTTCTTTTTGTTAAATTAACAAGCATTTTTTTTGGCTGAGGCAATTGGGGCTAAGTGACTTGCCCAGGGTCACACAGCCAGGAAATGTTAAGTGTCTGAGCCAGATTTGAATTCAGGTCCTCCTGACTTCAGGGCTGGTGCTCTATCCACTGCGCCACTTAGCTGCCCCAAGCATTTATTTTCTAACAAATAATTATAAATATATTTTATAATGAATAAAAAGCCACCCTTACCAGTAGCATTAAGAAATTTAAAAAAGAAAAACAAAAACCTTGCTTAAAATATGCATAATCAAGCCAAAAAATTTCCAAAATTTGTCCAGAACTCATTCAGCACGTCTGAGTTCATCATTTCTTTGTCAGGAGGTGAGTCATGTCATTTTATGGAATCATGGAGCCTCCAAGATCCAACGTATACAAATCAAATATTTGCTGATAATAAATCAACATTTGCTGATAATAAACCATAACTTTGCGGCACCACATTCAGTTATGAAGCTTTATATGGAGTCACAAATTTTAGAAACTTCCATCTAGGCCGATTTTCACATTTTATAGATGGAGAAGTAATCTGCCAAGATCAGACTCAAGTTTGAACTCAGCTCCTTGGACTCCCAGTAGTTTTACCGTGCTGCCATCTTTGGCTCTTCTTGTCTTGGCTTAGTTTTATGGTCGAGGTCAATCCTGAAACACGGAGCCCACAACTCATCAGATGACACCATTATGTACCTTGCTATATGAACATGGTTCTCTGGCTCACCGGGGTGTTATAAGGATCAAATGAGGTGGTATGTGCAGAGTGATTTGCAAACCATAAAACACCATGTAAATGTCAGCTGTTCTGTTTGTGCAAATTAGGAGTCAATATGAAGCTGGAGCCTTCAGTAGAAAAGCAAGTTCTTGGAGATTTGTACGTGCTGTTGTGCTAACATGTTCCCTCTAGACACCCTGAGCCTGTTTCAGACTACTAAGAAATATACTGGGAAGGGCAGCTAGTCGGTGCAGTGGATAGAGCACCAGCCCTGAAGTCAGGAGGACGTGAGTTCAAATCTGACCTCAGACATTTAACGCTTCCTAGCTGTGTGACGCTGAGCAAGTCACTTAAATCCAATTGCCTCATCTAAAAAAAAAGGAAGGAAGGAAGGAAGAGATGGAGAAAGGAGGGAAGGAAGAAAGAAAGGAAGGAGAGAAGGAGGGAGGGAGGGAGAGAGGGAAAGAAGATGATGGAAGAAGGAAGGGAGGGAGGGAAAGAAGATGAGGGAGGGAAGGAAGTATGTTGTTTTTTTTAAATAACCAATTCAATTTAGCAAAACCTTAACTGAGCACCCACTCTTTTCAAGTCACTACAGAAGTCTGTGCCAAACCATATGGCAGAAACTGGGCATAGATCAATTTCAAGTGTAATCATCTTTTTTTATTATACTGTTATGGAAATGATTGTTTTATTCCATAAATTTAAAATAAATAAATATTTTTAAAAGAACATAGTCCTTCCCCTCAAAGAGTTACATTCTAGTAGAGAGATTCTTTTCAATATGACTCATTGGGTGGTTATTGCATTCTAGACACTCTACCAGGGGTTGGGCACACGAAGCAAAAATCTGTATTCTTGGGAGAGGACATAGAGATGGAACCACAAAATAATTTGCGAAAGAGACGAGGTGCAGCTAGAGCTGAGCCTGGAAGGCAGTTAGATATCCTGGAAGGCAGAGGCGAAAAGAGAAAGCATTCTGGGTGTGGGGAGGTGGTGTGGTGTGATGTACAGGGAATTCTGGGAATGCCACATGGGGCTGGGATTGGAGAGCGTGTGGAAGGGAATAAGGTGGAATAAGCTTGGAAAGGAAGGGGGGACCAGATTGGGGAAGATCAGGCTGAGGAGGCTGGATTTCATCTCGTAGGCAACGGGAAGCAGTTGCAGCTCTTTGAGCATCATAGTCAGCCCAGAGGCTTTGGAAGATCACTTTAGTAGCTGTTCGAGGGATGGATTGGAAAGATTATGCAGAGAAACACATAAAAGCCCCTTCCACAGTGCCAGGGAGGAGTGAGGAGAGGGCAGGTAATAGAAATGACTGTGACATATCATCAGCATCGGAGGGTGGCTATGGAGCGCTGTTAGGGACGAGAAGCTCTGTGTGTTAATGTCATTATTCAGTCGGGTCTAACTTCATGACCGAGTGGACTACAGCTCGTCCTAAGGAAGAGCAAATAACCACGAACCTCTCTGCTGCAATTCAGATTTACAAGCACTTTTTAGCAGAGAAGGTGGTACACTGGGCTCATAGAATCACATATCTAGGTCCAGAAGAGGCCTTGGAGGCCATTCATTCCATCAAAGATCTTCCTTCACTCAATCAGGGTCCAACCCATCATCACAGATGGGGAAACAAGCCCAGAAATGTCTAGTTCTTAGACTTCGGTCTGGAACGGATTTTTCAAGAAGCCGCCTACTCTGATCCGTTGGCTTTACAGGTAAGGAAACAGAGGCCCAGTTAAAAGGACTCACCTAAATTCACATAGATATTGTCCTCCCCTTTTACAGAGAGGCAAAGTCCATTGCCTGAGATTTATTACATACATGTGTATTATGACCATTATTTATATTTAAGAAAACTGAGCCCAAGGGAATTTAAATGACTTGTCAAAGATGGCACAGCTAGTGTCAGGGGCAGAACTGGAACCCGTCTCTGATGATTATGAATTTAGCACTCTTTCCCCTACCCCCCAGCTCATTTTCTTATGGGCTACAGGACTTTAAGTTAAGTTAGTAAAACTCTGTTAATTTCCTTTCTCCGAGCTATCCGTCTCATGCAGAAATGCAGAATAAGGTGATGAGGACTGCTCCTTGTCCCCTAAGATTCCCCCAACTAATTTCCACCAATTCTGTGACTCCTCTTCATTTCCTTCCCTATACAAACAGATGGGGAGGGGGTAAATATCAACCACACACCACTAAGAAACTGTAAGATTACAGAACAGCCACAGGAGAAGTTGTCTATTCCAATTCAGAGCTGACTAATAAGTCAAGACCTGCAACGAGTGACTTTTATTTAAAGTCCTCTTTTAATTGGGAAATCCATTCTCCGCCAAAGTAGCCCAGTGGCCTTCTGCAAAGCTCAGATTATTAGGAAGTTTTTCCTGACATGGAGTCCAAATCTGCTTCTTTGCAATTTCCAATATTCTCTCCTAGCTGAATCAGTTAATCAAATAAAAATGACTAAAATATTTACCCTTTTTGACCTAAAGATTCCATTGCCTGTCTTATATGCCAAGGAAATCACTGAGAAGAAGAAAGATTTTTAGTATGCACCGGATATTTTTAGCAGCCTTTTGTTTGTGGTAGCAAAGGACTGGAAACAGAATATACGTCCGTCATTGGAGAATGGCAAAACAAACTGTGATACATAATTAATGCAATATGATTTTGCTTCAAGGAATGCTGAATGCCATAAAAATGTGAAAATCATGGAAACGTTGACATGACCTGATGCAGAGTGAAGAAGCAGAACCTCAAAAACACAATGATTACAGCAATGGAAATGGGAAAAACACCAATCTCAAAATAATTGAAAGTGAATGTTGCAAATAAATAAATGAATGAATGAACGAATAAACAAATAAAAATATAAGAAAAAACACAAGACGTTATCTCCCCATCTACTTTCGGTTTGTAAAGGTGAGAAGTTCACACACAAGGAACAATCATAAGATGTCATATTTTTAATATATTCAATTTTTCAGAATATCTTCTGGTTTTATAAAGCAATAAGTAACCACTTAAAACTACTTACCATAGGCCAGGCACTATGATAGATCCTGAGATTACAAAGACAAAAATAAAACAAGGTCCTACCCTCAAGGAGCTTATATTCTATCAGAGAAAATGATATATATGAATTTATATATATAATTATATATATATGAATATATATTAAATAAATAGGTGTGTATATATATGAATATATATATATGAAATAAATAGGTCATTTCAGGAAGAGACTAGCAGCTAAAAAGTCTCATAAAGGGGAATGGGGATTGAACTGAGCTTTGCAAGATTTTAGAGATCTTTTTAAGAAGAAGTGAGGAACAAGTACATTCCAGAAAAAGAGGGCATCTTGCACTATAGAATAGCATGTGTCAGGAATCACACGAAGGCCAGTCTGACTCATCCATAGAATAGGTAAAAGAAAAAGAATATATAATAATCCCAGGAAAGCAGTTATTTCTCTGGGACCAAACCAAAAAAGCCTAAATCCTTTCTCATGATAGCCTTTCCTAAGTTTAGAAAACTTTGTATTATACCAGAGAGTCTTACTCTGGGGTTCATGAACTTGGTTTTAAAAATAATTTTATATATTTTACTCTAGATTTATACTTTATTTTTATATCTAATAACAAATTTTTATATTTTGATAACTATTTTAGTGAATTTGTTTACTTGATCCACCTACATATTTTATTTTATGTCTTTATTTTATGTCTTTCAAAAACATTATTCTGAGAAAGGGTCCATAAGTTTTACCAAATTACCAAAGGAGGTACATAATGCCAAGGGGGAAAAAAGGTAAGAAGCTCCTTACTGTGTCAATATAAGATTTTCATTTTCATTTTTATTGACTCCATTATGTAATCCACTAAGAAAGTTCTTCTCCCAGCAGAGCAGCTGATTCTCTGCAATTTGTTGTCTCACAACATCAATAACCAATCTTGGGGCAGTGAGAGTATTTGGCCAAAATCCACAGTCAGGGAAGGGATTTGATTGCAGACCCTGTGGACTCTGGGGCCAGTTCTTGATCCACTGTTTCTTTATGAGGGCTTGATTTCTCCTATTAAAAGCTGCTAGGAGGTAAGCATTGGGGCCATGGCCCTCCCCTCAGAGGCTGAAGGATGGAGAGCCCTCCACGGCCTCTGGGCCCCTTGTTCTGCCATGTCCTCCAAGACTCAGGGCTCTGGGCTGGAGGGGCCGTCCGACTGACCCAGAATCGGCCCTCCTGAGGCTCCAAGGTCAGTGTCGAACTAATGAGGGCACCATTTCAGAAGCAAACTCATCTCTGCAGTTCCTCAGCCCCAGGGAGCATCTCAAGGAAGGAACATTATTCAGAAGCTCCATTTAGATGAATCACAACCACAACTAACTCACAAATGAGGAAGAAGAAAGTCTGAGGGGTGCAGGGGTCACCTGGGGGGAGCGGCGGAGAATCAAACCTGGCTCTGCTCTCACGGGAGACGAGACACCTGACTCACAGCTTCTGCCCGTGGCCCCTGAATTTTCCGGTCCTCTGGCGATGGGGCCGACGAGCTGCAAGTGGGCTCGCCTCGTGTTCCCAGAAGCTCCCGGGGAGCATTCACAGGAATTCATGAAATCATCTGTTCTGAGAAAGGGAGACAGAAAGCGACCGGCTGTGATTGACAGGGGGAAAGCAGGGAGAAATCTTTAAATAAGCCTGCCGACTAGCCATATGCCTGAGTCTACGCATGTGAGAGTGTGCATGTATGTGTGCGTCTGTGTGTGTGTCTGGAGAAGGAATCCAAACCTTGATTGTTTCTCTGCTCCCAAGTATGTCTGTCAAGTTGAGACATGGCCAGTGATCACCATCTCCATCCCAGCTTTTTACATGGAATCATCCCAAAATAGGTCAATCAGTTCCATTCAACAGACGTGTATTGAGCCCTGCTGTGTGCAAAACACTGTGGGGGGTGAAAAGAAATATAAAGGTAATGCGGGGATAAAAAGAAAGGAAAAAACTCAAGGAGTTTATCATCCAATAAGGGAGAATGAGATACAAAGCCGTAACGAGGGTGGGATGACTGGGGCTTTGCCCCACTGTGAAGAAATTTAGAGGATATTTGTATTGTTTTCAGTAAGCAAAAGTAAATGAGCTTTGAACACTTATTTAGCAAGGATGCAAATTGATTACTGTCTCAGGGAGGGAAGTGAGTGGTGAGGGAGAAGGAAAATTTGGACCTCAAAAAAATTTTAATGAATATTAAAAATTGTCTTTACATGTAACTTGGGGGGAAAAATTTAAAGAAAGAAAAGCTATTAAAATTGGAAGCTTCATTGTTGGTGGAGTTGTGAACGAATCCAACCATTCTGGAGAGCAATTTGGAACTATGCTCAAAAAGTTATCAAACTGTGCATACCCTTTGATCCAGCAGTGTTACTACTGGGCTTATATCCCAAAGAGATTATAAAGAAGGGAAAGGGACCTGTATGTGCCAAATGTTTGTGGCAGCCCTTTTTGTAGTGTCCAGAAACTGGAAACTGAGTGGATGCCCATCAGTTGGAGAATGGCTGAATAAATTGTGGTATATGAATATTATGGAATATTACTGTTCTGTAAGAAATGACCAACAGGATGATTTCAGAAAGGCCTGGAGAGACTTACATGAACTGATGCTGAGTGAAACAAGTAGGGCTAAGAGATCATTATATACTTCAACAACAATACTAGATGATGACCAGTTCTGATGGATCAGGCCATCCTCAGCAACGAGATCAACCAAATCATTTCCAATGGAGCAGTAATGAACTGAACCAGCTACGCCCAGAGAAAGAACTCTGGGAGATGACTAAGAACCATTACATTGAATTCCCAATCCCTATATTTATGCACACCTGCATTTTTGATTTCCTTCACAAGCTAATTGTACAATAATTCAGAGTCTGATTCTTTTTGTACAGCAAAATAACGGTTTGGTCATGTATACTTATTGTGTATCTAATTTATATTTTAATATATTTAACATCTACTGGTCATGCTGCCATCTCGGGGAGGGGATGGGGGGTAAGAGGTAAAAAATTGGAACAAGAGGTTTGGCAATTGTTAATGCTGTAAAGTTACCCATACATATAACCTGTAAATAAAAGGCTATTAAATAAATAAATTTTAAAAAATAAAAAAAAAGAAGAGGGTTATACTTTACCAAAATTCTAAGGGAAATGTTGCAAATGTTAATTTTCCTAAGACATTAATTTTTCCTAAGGAATCTTGACGTTTTGAAGTTTTATTCTTACTGATTAAAATAAATGACCAGTCAGTCAAAAAATAAAATAAAATTGGAAGCTTCCAGATGGTGTTTCCTCCTTCACGTGGCTGTACCCCAGGTGAGTCCCACCCTACCCACTGTCTGGACAAAGACCTCCCAGGTGCAGTTTGCACTGTGCTAGGGTCTTATGTGATCCTACTTCTAGAATTAAATCCCAAAGGCCATTTAGTCTGACCCCTTTATGTAATAACTAAGGAAACTAAAGGCTGGAGAGATCATCAAATGACACACCTTCATCACCTAGGAAAAGAAGGGTCAGGCTTCAAACTCAGGTCCTATTCCTTCTCTGTCCCATGATGCATCTCTCCCCCTCCAGAACCTTACACCCTGAAATCTAAAGTCCTCTACAAGAGTCTCTTCTCAAATGGAATTTGCCCGAAAATAAATGGATTTGCTTTGAGGCCTTTCATACTGCTCGCTCTGGGGCATCTTGTATATCTCTGGGGTACAGTGGAATCCATCATTAGGACGCTGATAAAGGCCAATATATGGATGACTATCACAAAGCAGAATGGGTCCAGGGCTATCAGAGAAAGTTGGCATCAGCAAAATGCCCTGGAGACTCAAAGGAGGGAAGATCGCTTCTGGCCAGAGGTGTCTGGGAAGGTTGCAGGAAATGGCAGCGTTTAGCCTGGCTTTGAATAAATGGAGACGGTGGAGAGAGAGAAGGGCCCTCGTAGCAGAGGCACAAAAACAAGAGGATCTACTGGGGGCAAGAAGTTCCCTTTGACTGGAATCTAGGGTATGGGAAGGGAACCTTAAGTTTAAAATCTTAAGTTAAAAACTTAAATAATTGCAAAGATCTGGAAGAGAAATGGAGCCAGATGAAGAAACTGGGGCTCAGGAAGGGAAATTAGCCAAAGGTTATATAGTAGGTATCACAGCTGGGATTCGAACTCATGTTTCTTTCCATGACATAACAGTGCCCCAGGAAAGTGGAGGGCGGAAGGCTCTGAATTCTAGCTTTGTTCTCTAGCCAGACGGGAAGCAAGGGCCTAGCACGGTCAGAACTGTGTATTAGGACAGTTCATCTGGTAGGGATGGTTAATCTGGAGGAAGGTAGATCAGTGAGGAGACTATAGGACAGTCCAGAAGAGAAGTAAGGAGAACTCTAACTTTGGCTGTTGTTCAACTCTTTAGTCTTGTCTGACTGTGAGCCCATTTGGGGTTTTCTTGGCAAAGATACTGAAGTGGTTGGCCGTTTCCTTCTGCGGCTCATTTTATAAATGAGGAAACTGAGGCAAAGAGAATTAAGTGACTTGCCCAGGGTCAAACAGTTAATGTCTAAGGGCAGGCCTGGCACTCTATCCACTGTACCACCCCAAGACCACCCATCAGTGGATATATGGGGGTACTCAACAGGTAACCAATGATGGAGGATGGCCTGCACTAACCTTGCCCATTGTTCACCTTCCCTGGAGGTTTCTGTAGAGCCATTTTTGTTTCATTTTGTTTTTCTTTCCCCTCCTTCCCCCCACCCCCTCCTCTAGATGGCAGGTAGACCAATACATGTTAAATAGGTTAAAATAATATATAGTAAATCCAATATATAAATACAAATGTACACAATTACTGTGCTGCACAAAAAAAATCAGATCAAAAAGGGAAAAAATGAGAAAGAAAATATAATGCAAGCAAACAACAACAAAAAGAGTGAAAATGCTGTGTTGTGCCCAGACTCACTTCCCACAGTCCTCCCTCTGGGTGTAGATGGCTCTCATCATCACAAGATCATCAGAACTGGCAATTTTTTGGAGGATGTTAGAAGGAAGTTCAGAGGTCATTAGCCCCATTTTAGAGGAAATGACTAAAGTCCTGATGGGTGAAATATTTGACACATCCACTAAGTGGCAAAGCTGGGAACCCAGGTCTTTGGATGACAATTCGGGATCTCCTTCCACACCAGAAGAAGATAAGCCCTTCCCCCTGCATCTCCTCCATGGCAGTTTTCCCAAGTCCTCTCCTTGGCTCTGTCCCTTAAGCCCCCCTGAAAGAGTCCTCTACTGAATCAGCTCAGATCAGCAAGGTGGAGCTGCCCTGAAGGACAAGAGCTGTTGCTCCTGCCCATCCCTCTTGCCGGGTCATTTTCCTTCTCTGATTCCCTTCCTCATTTTCTCCTTTGTCCAATGGGGATTTAGGACAGATGATCTCCACAGACCCTTTTACTTCTGACCTTCTGCGTGTCCAGCATCCAATGCTATTTGTCCGTCACAGTTGATCGTCACACAGTCTTGTTGCTGTTCCACTGCTCCCTTAAATCTAAGCATTAGTCTGGTGAGCGGAACCGTCGGAAGGAGCTGTAACCATTGCTGGGGACACCATCACTGTCCTGGCTGGGACCCAAGCCTCTGGGAAGGGAAGCTGACCTGTCCAACTCGCTCCAGCGCTTGACATCTGCTCTGAACAAGTAAATAGTCACCTTGGGCTCATGCTCTTCCTCCCTCTGCCCAGGACCTGCAAGGTCATCGTCTTCTGCATTGGCCATGCAGCTTGGGAGGGAAGGGAAGGAGAAGGCGAGACCATGGGAACCCCAAAAGGCTGGTACTCCTGCCATCAGGCAGGCCCCTGGCAAAATGACTGTGAGCAAAACTTTGTCTTCGAAATCTCTACTCCCCACCTCAAGTCCTCTCATTCATTCATCCACCCATCCATCCACTCACCCTCCATTTAGCCACCATTTCATTCATTCATCAGTAAGCTGAGAAGCAGAGAATAGCATTGAAAGGTAATAGAGTATGGTAAGAAATTCTACTAGACTTGAATTCTGGGTTCAAACCTCAGCTCATTATCTCAAGGGACTACAAGCAAATAATTGCCTTTGTCCCTATCTTCTCATCTCTAACACGGGGAGGAGGACTGGTTAATCTTTAAGGCAATTTCTAGTATCTGAAATGGCTGAAACAGGCTGAAACATGGAAGGCTGCATGGAGAAGGTGGCATTTCAGCTGAATCTTGGAGAAGTAAAATTAGAAAATTTCAGGGCTGAGAAGAATCATAGAGATCATCTGATTCAGCTCTCATATTTTTTATTATTGCTTTTTATTTACAAAACATATGCATGGGTAATTTTTCGACACTGACCTTTGCAAAAACTTCTGTTCTGACTTTTCCCCTCCTTCCCCCCACTCCCTCCCCTAAAGGGCAGGGAGTCCCATATATGTTAAATATGTTAAAGTATATGTTAAATCCAATACATGTATACATATTTATACAGTTGTCTTGCTACACAAGAAAAAATCGGATTTAGAAAGATTAAAAATAACCTGAAAAGAAAAAACAAAAAAGCAAGCAAACAATAACAGAAAGAGTGGAAATGCTATGTTGTGGTCCACACTCATTTTCCAGAGTTCTTTCTCTGGTGTAGCTGGTTCTGCTCATCACTGATCAATTGGAACTGATTTGGATGCTCTCATTGTTGAAGAGCAGCTCTCATATTTAACAGATGAAGGCACTGAGGTCCAGAAGAAAAAATGACAAGCCCAAGATCACTTAGCTAGCAGGAAAAAAAAACAAATTTATAAAATCCATTCATAGAGTTGGCGTTAGAAGGAATCTTAGAGATCATTTGCAATCTTCTCATTTGGCATATGGGTAAACGAGACCCAAAGGAAAAGTTACAAGCCCAAAATCACTTAGCTAGAAGAAACAAATAAATAAATGAGTAGAATCATTAGAGGTCTTCGAGTCCAATCTTTTCATTTTACATATGTGTAAACTGAGGCCCCAAAATGTCTTTATCACTAGCCCTAAGGTCATTGAACCAGTAACTGAGAAAGCTGGGATTCAAGCCCACCTTCCCCAACTCCAAATCCACAGCCTTTTCCATTGGGTCACGGAAGGTGAATATCTGCATTATTTGGGGGTCATTTAGATGGATCCCTTTGTTTCACAGGAGTGAATGGAGAATTGTGACTAATAGTCCCATATCCCAGCACCACTGGCTGGGATTAGGATTTAATCCTGAGGGGAATTTCATCAGGCAGAGATGGAGTTAAGGGAGACGAAGGGAGGGCATTCCAAGGAGAGGGAACGGCGTCCAAATAAGTAAGGAGATTGAAAAGTATAGTTGGTGCTGAATGCTGAGCAGGCCCTCGGCTGCAGCCCCAGTCTGCAGGGGAGAGAAAATTATTAGAAAGATGGATACGGGCCAGGGCTGCGAGGGAGGAGGCTTAAATGCCAGACAACGGAGTCCAGGGGAAAGAGGGCTAGCATTATCATTGAACCAATGGGGATGCAAGCCCTGTCTCTGCTGACTAGGTGACCTTGGAGAAGTCACTTGATAGCTAGCATTTATGGGCTGGCAAAGTGCTTTGCAAAAATTTCTCATTTGATCCTCACAATAACATTGGGAAATAAATGTTTTTCTTCCCCCCCCCCCCCCTTTTAAACAATTTGGCCAGGGTCACACAGCTAGTAAATGTATGAGACAGGATTTAAAATCCTGATTTTTAATTTTTAAAATATCAGGTCTTCCTGATTTCCAGGTCCATCATTCTACCCGTGGGGCCTCAGTTTCCCTAACTATATAATTAGGGAGCTGGGCCAGAGGACTCTGAAATCCCTCGCAGTTCTTAATGGATGGTTCTGCGATAATTAGACTGATCAAGCTTGGCCCTGGGGGAGAGAAGGGAGGAGAGAGAACAGAAAACACAGCCCATTCCCTTCCTGGGAGAGAAGGAAGGCTCTGGAAGCTGCAGAACATCGCATTTACTGTCTGTGATGGCTTGGTTAGTTTTCCTGACCTGCTTTTTTCCCTCGCTCTGTTACAGAGATGAGAGAGGAAGGGAGGGATCCGTTCAGCACGAAGGCGACGGCAAAAGGAAAGAGCAGAACCAATTTTGTCTTCAATGCTAGGTCGATGATTTTAATGATTTTTGAGCCGGGGGAGGGCGTGATCAGAATGTGCTTTAAACATGAATCTGGAAGGAACGTAGATGGCAGATTGGAGGAAGGGTCAGTGACTGGAGGCAAAAAGAACATCCCTCAGACTCCAGCAACAAGGCCATGGAGAGAGAAGATGCCGGGACAGCAGAGGGCCCGGGGAGGAGGCAATGGGTGAGAGATTTTCAAAAAGAAGGATCTTTGGAAATAAAAATATTGTAGATGGGCAAAAATTGGCTACAGAGAAGGAGTAGGTAAAAAACTGAATTAGGTGATCTCGGAGATTCAGCTCGGTAACTCTTTTGGACTGGTTCAGTCATGTTCCCCTTGAAGATTTTCTTGGAAGAGATCCTACAGTGGTTAATAATAAATTATTATTATTTTATTATTTATATTTTATATTTAAATTTATTATATAAATAATTTTTAAAAATAAATTTTCCTTCTATAGTTAATTTTACTGATGGGCAAACTGAGACAAATAGTGTGAAGTGACTTGTCCAGGGTCACACAATTAGTAAGTGTCTGAGGTCAGATTTGAACTCCGGTGAGTCTTGCTGACTGCAGGCCCAGCACTCTATCCACTATGGCATTCCCTGGAGGTCCTGACGCAGTAGTTACCTAATAGAGAATGTATTACTTCTCAAGTGACAATGGGAAGCCCCAGTGGTCCACTTTTGATACTGGATGTGTGACCCTGGGCAAGTCACCCTCAGCCCCAATTTTCTCATCTCTAAAGTCAAGGGATTGGAATTGATGGCTTTGGACACTGGATCTGTAATCAGGAAAACCTTTGTTCAAACCCTGCCTGTTAGTTGGGTAACCCTGAGCAAGTCATTTGAAGTTACTCTTTGTGCCTATAAAATGAGATGATTTTATTCAATGGCCCCCAAGGCTCTTCCAGCTCTGCTATGATGGATCTAAATCTATATTATTATGATAACCACGTCATTCCCTTGCTCAAACATCTTCAATGGCTCCCTATTGACCACAGGATGAAACACTAATTCCTCAGGCATTTAGGACCCTCATCATTTGATTTATCATTCGCCGTCGTCACCTTATCTCCCAACACTCCTCTTCATGGACCTTCCAACCAAACTGGATTGTTCTTAGAACTTAGCAAGCCATCTTCCACTGCCTTATATTTGTGTGAGCTGTGTCCCATGCCTGAAATTTCTCCCCATCCTTTTCTGCACCTTTCAAAATCCTCGTCTTCCATAAAGGCTTAATGCAAGTACTGCCTCCTTCAAGGAGCCTTCCCTCATCAACATCTTCTTACCCCCAACTAGATATGGTTTTTCTACCTCAATTTTTTCTAGACCACCATCTGGATCTCCCCTTTGCCTTCCAGAGAATTACCTTCTATCATACTTCTCTGTTTTTAATTTATTACCATCTCCCTCAATGTAGTTAAACTTTTGGAAGGCTGGGACAGTGTCCCACAAGTGTTAGTGCAATTTTAAGTTCTAGTTGCTATTGCTTTTAAGCCATTTAAGGTACTAAATACTGTACCATGACTTTTGAGAGATACAGTATTTTAGTTTTCTTAGCTCCTAACACAGGACCCAATGAGTGTAAGCATATGTTGAGTTAATGCTGAATGAATGGGGTCTCCATTTTCTTTTGAAAAAATACCTCCCCAAAACAATAAACTGAGAAAACATTTTTATGATCAAAGGTTCTGATAAAGGCCTCATCTCCAAAATATATGGAGAATTGACCCAATTTATAAGAAATCAAACCAATTGATAAATGGTCAAAGGATATGAACAGATAATTTGCAGATGATGAAATTGAAACTATTTTTAGTCATATGAGAAGGTGTTCCAAGTCATTATTGATTAGAGAAATGCAAATTAAGACAACTCTGAGATACCACTACACACCTACTAGAATGACAGGGAAAGATAATGCAGAATGTTGGAGGGGATATGGGAAAACTGGGAAACTGGTGCATTGTTGGTGGAGCTGTGACTATATCCAACCATTCTGGAGAGCAATTTGGAACTCAAAAATTCAAAAGCTCAAAAAGTTATCAAACTGTACGTTCCCTTTGACCCAGCAGTGTTACGACTGGGCTTATATCCCAAAGAGATTATAAACAAGGGAAAGGGACCTGTATGTGCACGAATGTTTGTGGCAGCCCTTTTTGTAGTGGCCAGAAACTGGAAACTGAATGGATGTTCATCAGTCGGAGAATGGCTGAATAAACTGTGGTCTATGAATATTATGGAATATTATTGTTCTATAAGAAATGACCAACAGGATGACGTCAGAAAGGCCTGGAGAGACTGACATGAACTGGTATTGAGTGAAATGAGCAGGACCAGGAGATCATTATATACTTCAACAACAAGACTACATGATGATCAATTCTGATGGACAATGAGATGATTCAAACCAGTTCCAATTGATCTGTATTGAACAGAATCAGCCACACCCAGAGAAAGAACACTGGGAAATGAGTATGGACCACAACATAATATTTCCACTCTTTCTGTTATTGTCTACTTGAATTTTTGTTTTTTCTTTTCAGGTTATTTTTACCTTCTTTCTATCTTGTGTTACAAGATACCTGTATAAATATATGTATACATATATTGGATTTAAGATATACTTTAACATATTTAACATGTATGGGGCTGTCTGCCATCTAGGGGAGGGGTGGAGGGAAGGAGGGGAAAAGTTGGAACAGAAGTGTTTGCAAGGGTCAATGTTGAAATATTACCCCTGTATATGTTTTGTACATAAAAAGCTATAATAAAAAAAATCCTCCCAAAATAAAATTGTGGTAATCATTCCCCATATTTATATTAAGCACCTTTTATGTGCAGAATACTGTAGATAAATGGTGGGGTGATGCAAAGTTCAAAAAGACAAAAGTCTCTCTGCCCTCAAACTGCCAACTTAAGTTCTAATTTCTGTAAAACACTATGTCACATTTTTATCTGAACACAGTATCTGAAAATGTGGCCTTTCTTCTTGTTTAAATCACCTCTCTATTGGCCCCAAATTTTAGTAACTGTAGTTGCTACCCTCATAAAATGCTGTTATTTGCCAGTAGCCTTCCTGCTGTGCTAATGATTAAGCACATTGATTTTCTGTTAGACCAGAAAAAAATAAAGAAATAAAGAAAATGTTTTCAAAAGTTCTTGGGAAATAATCCCAGAACAACAACTGAAGCCTCCTTTTGAAGGCAGATTACAGTAAAGACTTGGAATCTCTCTCTCTCTCTTTCTCTCTTTGTGTGTCTCTGTCTATCTCTCAGTCTCTGTATTTCTCTGTCTTTTTATTTCTGTTTTTCTCTCTCCAATGTAGAATGACACCCACCCCATTCTCCTATTTTTACCACAATCATGGCGGCCAAGTAACTGATCTCTAGTCTGACAATAGTTCTAATACGTATATCAAACCTCTCTCCAACTCAGGGGCTACCTTGGAGCAAGACTTCCTACCCCAGGGTACATAAAGTTGGGTTTTTTGTTGCTTTTGTTTATTTTAAAATATTGATAACTAAAGGGTGTCCCAAAAGAACTATAATAGTTTAAAACTGCATTAGAACTCTTAAAATGTGCTGTAATTCACTATAACTTTGTAATTCTCTGTATCTTTTCTGTGCATTTAGGAGTCCATGGGCTTCATCAGAATGCCAAATGGGACCATGACACCAAAAAGGCTAAATGTCTGGCACATAGTAGGTGTTTAAGAAATATTTATTAATTGAATAACTTGATAGGACCACCCCAAGATTCTAAGGTTGTGTTCTTAAATATTATACACACTCTCACACACGTGCATAAACCTTTCCTAATAACTTCTTCCCATCCCAGAGAGCCATGGCTTTTATAATAATTTTTAAATAATTTAAAAAGAAAATGGAAATTTCAATAAAACTCTCCAACATACTGTTACGTGTAATAATTCATCCCATAGTCCTCTACTTCTCCAAAGAAGCAGGAAGTGGGAGGAATGGCTTACTTCTATCTCTTCTTGGAAACCAGGCCTGGTCATTATAATTTCATAATGTTGTTTTCTGAGCATTTTGTTCTTATTGTTGTTTCCTTTGCTTCCCCAATCCTGGTGCTTCTTCCTTCATTCTGCATCAGTTCATATAATTGTTCCCTGCTTTTGTCTTTTCATCATTATCACCATTTCCTACATAACCCTCATATTGTGGCATAAAAATAAATCTATTAACAGGAGGAAGAGCAAGAAGGTCAAGTGAGAATTCATCTTTGCAAATCCTGGCCAGAGCACTTTGGTTGCAGGGAGGCTGCTGATCAGGATGGGTTTGCAATATAATACACATAATGTAATTATGTGTTCTGTGTCACGAGCATCCTTGGAGGAAGTTTTTTGGTTTTTGTCTTGATTTTGGTTCCTACTTTTTATATTGGTTTATGTGATGGTGTGTGAAAGGGGAATAAGCATCTGTTTGTGACACAAACACAGGACACAGTCTCCACAACCACCAATAATTTGTTTATTGCTGAATTAATTTAAGAAGAACAAGACATGCCTTTGCCAGTGGTGATCAGAAGACATTGAGACAGAGACAGCCCCTTGGGTGGACAGGTTTGTGGATGAGCAATAAACTTGAAGTTCAAGTGCAATAGTTTGTGAGTTGATAAAGAGTGGGTAGAGTTACTGAGAAATAGTCATTCTACAGGCAAGAAGGAAAAGTGCCTTTTTTCTGTCTAGGAGCTTGGGAGAAGGTCGTAGACTGTTTTAAGATCATTTTGAAGGAGCAGAGAGAGAAGGACATAACTATAGGACGGTGTGGCCATCTGCATCAGGACCTGAGAGACTAGAAAACTCTAGTGTCCTCTCATGCAGCAATAAAACAAAGAGTGACCATGGGTCACAATTAATCTCCATTTTTTTCTGAATGTTCGTTTCCTTCACCCCTCAGGAAAAGAGTCTAGGGGACATAAGTGGACCCAGACTCAAAGACAGAATGAGAGCAGTATGTGAATAGGTCTATGATGCTATACCCCATGGGCATGGGCTGTACCCCAAAATTGGGTAAAGATGATTCTGTCAAAAGGCTCAGAATTTTGAATAAACACTCAAGTCCTTTTCTTGGGAATATCTCTGCAGAGAGTGCTGGACCCCAACCCACAAAAAAAATGATGAAAATAGGGTCTGGTGCAACAAAAGATCCCCCCAAAACAGGGACCAAGAGACTTGAGTAAATGGTTGCGAGGATTTTTAACAGAGTTCAGACAAGTGCTGAGGCAGCAGAACACAGAGCAGCTACTTATATAGATGGCCGTAATAAGGCTGCCTTTAATAAAAGCACATCTGCTATAATGAGAACATGGGTTCCCAAGATTGGAAAGCCTTCATCTAATCCAGTCTCTGTCTCCAGGCAGGACTGTACCGAGGGCATTCCAAATGTGATGGTGTCTCTTACAGATTTTAAAAAGATCCAATGTTCGGGTCTCTCATTTCAAATAATTTTCTTCCTAAATTTTGAGGACCCCTTTCTTTAGATTTGTGTGAAAATGCCCTTTAGCCACAGTAAAATGACTTTTGATAGTGGAGATTTTTTTTCCTGGTCTGATTCTGGAATTGGAACTCTCTAGCACTGTCCAGATTTTGAACCCCACAAAGAGGTCCAGTCCAGTTCTCTTCATGGGCATTCTGTGGCTAAAGACAGATGCCAGCTGACATCCACAGTAGAGAAAAGATGATTAGCAAAGTTATTAATCCTTGTTGGGCAACCAGGTGGCAGAGTGGATAAAGTGCTAGATCTATTAAACATCCTCAAGCTTCAAAAAGTTTATAATTTATCTGTATAAATAAGAGGCTTTGCTTTGGTCAAGTCCAGTAGTGGTCATCGGTCAATGAAAGGTTTCGATTTCACAAGGACATTTTAAGTCCATGCAAATTTTCACATTTCACACCAGGAAACCTAGCTCAGTCAATATTTTCACATGCCAATTTAATCAGTCAATAAGCATTGATTAAGTGCTCACATTGTAGCAGGCCCCGTGCTAAGCCTGGGGATTCAAAGAAAGGCAAATATAATTCCTATTCTCAAGGAGCTTACATGCTAATGGAATTCACATTTTTAAAACAATTAATCAATAGCTAATTATTAGCTCTTCAACCTGAAGGGTTTTAGTGGACAACAATCTGAATGTGAATCCACCGTGTGGCATGGAAGCCAAGAAAGTTATTGAGATAGTAGGCTCCATAAAGAAAGTCGTAGCATCCAGAACCAGAGAAGTAAAAGTCCCTCTGTCTTCTGTCTTCCTTCAGATCATATGAAATGTATTGTGATTTGTTCTATTTGCCATATTCTGAGGAGAACATTGATAATCTAGATACCATCCAGAGGAGAGTACCCAAAAATATCTATGGAACTCAATATTGTAGCATATGAAGATTCATTGAAGTGACTAGAAGTGTTTGTCTTGGACAAGAGAAGCTTAGCAAGGATGTGATAGCTGCCTTTGAGACCTTAAAAGACGTGATTAGGAAAGAGATTAAGTTTGTTCTTCTTGGTCCAAAAGGGAAGAACCAGGAACAATATAGGGAAGATACAAAGCAGATTATCAGAGTTAAAGTAAGGAAAACATCCCTAACAATTGGGATGTCCCAAAGCCAAATGGTCTCGCTCTTTGCTGGGAGTTTTCAAGCAAAGGTAGTATGGCCATTTCTCAGGAATGTTACACAAAGGATAGATTGGACCAGATGGCCTCTGAGGTCTTTTCTAAGGCTGACATTTTGTGATTATTCAAAAATAGAAATAAAATACATGAATTTGCCCTGGATTAGCTGATATTCCATTTTTAACCATGTTATCTTTCAGTCTGCTTCATTCTTTAAATTAGATTATAAACCTATTGAAGTTAGGTTTACTTTCTTACCATTTAAGTCCCTAAGGCCCAGAATACTGCCTTGCATGCAGGGAACAATTGCTTGGGAACATTTCATTGTTCCTATTTACAGGGAATAAGTACTTAAAGGAATGTTTGAATCAATCAATCAAATCACACATAGGTAGAGACTATATATTCTCAAATAATTTTGATGTGTGGCAACCAAATGACCCAATTCTCTTTCTAATCTCCCACTGTGGCCAGTCCAAAATTTACTATGATCCTCAAGATCAGAGATAGAGGGAGATGTGTAAAGAAACGGTAATATATGCCTGTAATGGGGCTGAAGCTCGAGTTGATGCACTGAGGTCCCAAGCACGTGAGGCTAAATAGCAATTGGATGATACTCTATTAATATACACTTGGAGAAA
Source organism: Sarcophilus harrisii (assembly GCF_902635505.1). Taxonomy (NCBI): domain Eukaryota; kingdom Metazoa; phylum Chordata; class Mammalia; order Dasyuromorphia; family Dasyuridae; genus Sarcophilus; species Sarcophilus harrisii. The sequence goes on along the minus strand of NC_045429.1, from coordinate 442,436,367 downwards.
GAATGGCCCCTGCCCACTCTCTGTGCAAGTTTTGATGTGTTGTATAGGAAATGACATAGAGACGATTTTGGTAGGTGGAGAGAGAGAGGCAGAGAGACTGCTGGTCAGGTTCCTGTCACAACTGCTCTCACTTCCTATTGTCATCCCCCTTCACCTCCACAAAGAATAAAGATCAAGGATTTTCCCTTAATCTGAATTCCTGACTCTGGCTGATTTTAAAATATGCGGTCATCACATTTGGCGCCCGAACATATGCCCAAAAGGATATAAAACCATATCCTTTGCACACCCTTTGATCCAGCAGTCTCACTACTAGGTCTGTATCCCAAAGAGATCATAAAAGACAGAAAAGTCCCCCATGTGCAAAAATATTTGTAGCAGCCCTTTTCTTAGTGGTAAGAAACTGAAAATTGAGTTTATGCTCATTAGTTGGAGAATGACTGAATAAGTTATGGTATATGAATGTTATGGAATATTATTGTTCTATAAGAAATGATAAACGGGATGATTTCAGAAAATCCTGCAGACTTACATGAATTGATGCTGTCTGAAGAAAGCACAACCAAGAGAATATTGGACATAGAAACAAGAAGATTATGTGATGTTCAATGTGATGGACTTGGCTCTTCTTGATAATGTGGTGAGTCAAGGCAATTCCAATACACTTGTGATTAAAAAATGCCAATTGTATCAAAAGAGAGACTGAATATGAATAAAAGCATAGTAATTTCACTTTTTTGTTTGTTTTTCTTTCTCATGGTTTTTTCCCTTTTGGTCTGATTTTACTTGCACAACATGATAAATATAAAAATATATTTAAAAGAATTGCACATATTTAACCTATATCAGAATGCTTGCAGGGAGAAAAATTTGAAATTCAAAGTCTTACAAAAAGGAATGTTGAAAACTGTCTTTACATGTGTTTGGAAAAATAAAATACTATTGAAAATGTTAAAAAGAAGCAGTAGCAAGTCATTTATTCTTTCTGAGAGAATTTGCCAACCCATCAATAAGCATGCATTCATTAAGGGTTTACTATGTGCCAGATATCTTGTTGGGCACTGTGGGTGGAAAGCCAAAAATGATTATGCAAGATCAAGTTATAATATTCAAGTCTAGCAAATTTTTGGTAATAACTATAAAGCATTTCAATGTTTTATTAATTCATCAATTTTTATTAGATGGCTTTCAGAAATTCAGAAATTAGATGGCCTTCTAAATTATCTGGTCCTATGATAAACTAAGAAATTTTTTCAAAAAGAATATATGATGGCTTCTGTGTGTGAATATGTAGCTTAGTGTGTGCATATATGTATGTTTGCATAAATGTATAAATATTTCTCAATATGCACCCCGATTTCTGCAATAATTTTTGTTATTATGTTGTTGTTTTATATACTTTGGTGACCATTTTTATTGAACTTTTCATAGAAAACTAGACTTTATTAGCCAAAAAGAATGTGATGAAATGAACAACTAGCCTTCCAATCCCAATGCTGTGCTGAACCAAGACATGAGCAACACCATCTAAGAGACACCAGTAGATCATATTTAATCCTCAGATAAATGTTTTTGGGCTTGGATAGAGCCAGAGTTTCCTATGTCTGAGGAGCTATTTTTCCTTCATTCTCAATCTCCCACCTTCAAAACCTTCTCCAAAAATCTCTTTGGCATTGGTCCCATTGACTATAAAGCGCATTATTGCAATTTTCTCATTTCTCCTGATACCAAAGAATTTTGGGAGAATACTGGTATTTAGCCCTCTAGTTGCCCAGGACGACTTGTTCCTCCTCTCCTCCCACCCTCAGAACAGATCCCACACGGAACTCTCCTTTGCATGTTTATTTTGCATTATGATGGAGAGACAGGAGATCAGTGTTATGGTCATTTCAGTCTTTTTGTGATTCGGGTTTTCTTGGCAAAGATACTGGAATGCTTGGCCATTTCCTTATCTAGATCATTTGTCAGATAAGGAAACTGAGGCAGACAGGGCTAAGTGACTTGCCCAGGGTCACACAACTAGTAAGTGTCTGAGGATGGATTTGAACTCGGAGTCCTCCTAACTCCAGGCCTGGAGCTCTGCACTATGGAGCCACTTAGCTGCCAAGAGAACAGTAACAATATTTGAACATTCCATGAGAGGACAATGGTTCCCTGGGAAAGCAAGTGAATTAGTGGGTGGAAAGAGACTAGAAAACTAAAGAGGTTTCCAATTCTGAAGCAAGTCACCAAAATGTGTGAGTCAATGGGTAAAGGTAGTGGAGGTTACTTTACTGAAAATAAGAAAATAAATCAGAAAGAGGCTGCTCTAGCCTTTGACTTGACAATTTTTTCAGAGGCAAAATCATGCTGTGTTGCCCAAGAGGTCAAATTTTCCAGAGAAATAACTTCATGGAAGTTTCCTCTGAAAGAGGCAATTTATTCATTCCATCCCATCATCCTTCCTAGCTAATAAAGTCATTTTCTATTAAAGGTTCAATAAAAATGATCACCAACGTTTATAAAACAACAATATAACAATAAAAGTTATTACTGAAACCATCTTCATGTTGACAAAATTTAAAAGAATCAAGCAGAAATCAGAAATTACCTTCCCCCCAAAAAAAGAAGAAAGGAAGAAAATCCTAGGATTATGCTCCAGAGATAGCAAAGATTCAGTCCAATAAACCAATACACAGCCAAGTAAACCAATGGCTCATAATGATATCTCTCTCTAAGTTATATTTTTAAAAAGAAAAACTAAGACAGGTATCTGTGGTACGTAATTGAATGTCCATTTCGTGAGGCTGAGAGGACATCAGGCAGTAGGAAAATGAGACCATGACCCTTAATCATGTCAGGCAGCCAGGGAAGACAGCTGCCAAAAACATGGCCTGCCCTGCAAACACGGAGCTAGCCTTTGAAACCATGAGGTCAGAAGGACGAGGGCCTCTGATGGAGGAATGGGAAATAGCTAGAAAAAGAGCCATCTCTTCCTTTGGCTGGAAGGAATAGCCAATGCAATCCAGCAGCAAGCAAGCCGGACGCTGAAGGTGTGAATCTGCTGGTCACGAGGACTGTTACTTGCTGAAATCAAAGGGATATAATCCAAGGCTGAGATGCTGGGAGAACCACAGGAGCCTCTCCTGTGGCCCTGGTACGCCGCTCCATGTTACTCATTTCTGCAAGTTGGTGTGGAGGGAATTGTTTCTTCAAAACAAAGCCAGTTATTCCATGATCTGATTTTGGATGAAAAACTCTGGGTTCTAGACTATTGGCCAGAGTGGGACAAATTATAAAGGGAGGCTGCCTCTGAGCAAACCAGGCTCTGAGCTAGACTAATTGGGTCTTCAACCAACCATTTCATCATTCCTAAAACAAACTGGAGAAGGAATGACCCTCGTCCAAGCAAAGAAGTTATAACAATAATAACTGATATTTGTAAAGCATCTTAAATATGTGAGCTTCACAAACCTTAGGAGACAGGTACTAAAGGTATTATCATCTCTTATTTTTCAGATAAGGAAACTGAGGTTCGATGACTTGCTGATGGACACATGGATAGTCAAAGTGAGGATTTAAACTCATCTTCCTGACTCCCCGTCTAATATGTTATCTGCTACATCACACTATCAGTCCTATTCCATGTGTCTAATTTGTTTTAAGCGAGACAGTATTGGGGAGGGGATACTCACTATATATCAAGTACTACGCTAAGCACTAAAAACACAAATACAAGTCAAAAAAAGACTGGAACACCCCCCCCCCACTCAAGGAGCTTTGAAATGACATATAAAAGAAACCTGAGAAGGGATAAGGGAGAAAAGAGGCAAGGTGTCCTCTGGGAGGTACCATGACAGAATCCAGCAAGTTGGAAGCTCGGGCAGAGAGGAATAAAAATAGCCTTTTTGAGTTGGTCCCAAAGACCTCAGAGGAGCTCCCCATTGGGAGAAAGGGGCCAGAATGGTGAAAGGAAGTTACAGGGTGAGAAGACATCCCTCCCTACCTCTTCCTTGCTCCATTAATCGCCCACCTCTGCATCTGAAATATTTATTGTGCTCCTATTCACTGTTTTGAGGAGCTACTTGATGGATGTGCCCATGGAGGGCATAACAAAGTCCCGATAAGGATCCCAAGGAACTTGTCGGACTGTCTAATGGGTCCTAAGCAATAGGGGAGATTGAAGAGAGGGTCATGTGTGGGTGGATTTTCTCATTTGAGGAGGTAGTCATCCCCCTCCCAATCTTCTTGATCATTAGGCTGGCTATTTATTAATCCTCTTGGTTAACAAGAAAAAGAAAGAGGGAAATGTAGCGGATTAAAGCTGGGGGTACGAAAGCATGCCAAATGGAAACTTGGGGACAAAAGTCCCCTAGGGATTTCAAAAGAGCTAAAAGGGATTAGGACAAAAAATGGAGAAAGAAACATTAAGCAAGGTCAGTGTATCCTTTTCAGGCCAGGAGCTGGCAGAGGGCACAGTAGGTGTTCCTGTCACCCCTCCACATGACAACATCGTGCTTACACAGTTGATAACTTGCTTCTGTAAATGTAAGAGCGGAAACCAGGTGGAGAGTCTGCAATTTCTCAAACTGTTAATTGCAAGAGGATTATGAATAAAGGGTTTTATAATTGGCAGAGATATGGGACTGGTTGCAAGGCCAGGTGACAGAGCAGAGAGAGAAATATTAAACAGCAAAAAAACAATTAACACCTTCCTGTGAGAGGAGAAGAGGGATGCTTAAGCATAACTCTGCATATCACAATTTGGAAAATAAAGCCAGAATAAGGGGCAGAGGTGAGGCAGGTTAAAGGTCATCTCGTTTTGAGGGCAGAACTAGTCTTCAGTTTTTCTCCTGATCCTTCCTCCTTCCTCCCTCCCTTCTCTCTCTCTTTCTCTCTGTGTCTCTGCCTCCATCTCTTCATCTGTCTCTCTTTTCCATCAACTACAATATTTTTGGACATCTTTAGACCTCATCATCGTGCCTTCCTTCCCCAGAAAACTCATCACTAGGAAATCTCATTATCCTGAAAAATTGAATCTGTCCGATCCTCACATTTCAGGAACCATCAGTACTCATCACTGTCTCTGTTCTTCTTATCAGACCCTCTGACTGGATGGCAGAACAATGGGCTCAAGGGCCTCTATTTAAGAAAAGGGCTCAGCAAAGGGGTCTCTCCCACTTTTCCACCAGCTACACTGCTTTGGGACTTCCCCATCACCCACTCCATTCCTTGACCCTCAGTACTGATTCAGCCACAGATGGGCCCCCAAAGAATTTCTAATCCAACCCTCTTATTCTACAAAGGAGGAAACTGAAAACCCAAGATATTAAGACAGGATTACAAACCTGGGAGGTACCTCAGAAACCATCTAATCCAACTCTCCCATTTCACAGAAGAGGATACCAAGGTTTCCTCATACAAAGTGCTGGGTTCCAGCTCTTGTCACTTCTTGGCTGGACTCTTGCCATATCTCCTATTTACTTTACTGCCAGTCTTTGTCCTCTTCTACCCATCTTCCACGTGGCTACCAAAATGAGGGGAAAAAAGCAATTTGCCACATTTACACAAATAATAAATGTTTGAGACAGGATTTGAACTTCTTCCATCACTCTACTAAGAACACCCAATTTTCCCATCTCATATTAGATGCAAACTGGTTCTATCTTATCAACTGGAGAAGCTTTGTAAATATCATTAATCTTTAAGGCAGTCTCCTTAACTCATCCCCCTGACATGAAATTGATATAAATTGATCATTACCAACAACACGTCCCAGCCTGTGCCCATTAAGCAATAGTTCATTGCTTTTCAATTAATCCATGGAATCCATCCATGGGCCGTCTCTGTGGAGAGAGAGAAGAAAACGTGTTAGAGTTGTTGGCTCTGATTTTCCGAAAGGAAGGAAAGGAAATGAGAATGCCCAAATGCCCCCAGCAATATTTTCATTTGCACATATAAATTTGACTCTGTTTTCATATGGGGAAATTGGATTCAACAAATAATTTGGAATCAAATTACAAAAATCAAACGTATTTAGGACAATGTATTCCATCTAGCTTCTGTTTGTACTTGGGTGAAAAGGGGCACTTTAACAACATTGGACAGTGAAACTGTTAGCAGCGTTTCATAAATAATTGATGGAGGTATCAGAGGCTGGAAATTCCAGCCCGCCCTCCCCTAGCAAGCCCCTGGGGCTTTCAACCCCTCGTTCCATATTGTCACAGCTCCCATCTTCTGATGATTTGGGAAGAAAAGAAGTCACATCTCCTCGGATCTTTTGAAAATGTATTTTTTGTCAGTTGTTTGCCTGTGATTTATCCAACTATCTACTTCACATCCACTCTTTGCAGAATCCTATCTTGCAGCGTGTAGATATGTGCATACATATATACACATATATTAAGAACATATGTGTATACATCACTTTGGGAAATCAGGTTTATTTTAAACTCAACCTGTCATTTCATCAGCATATAATATCTAGAAAACTAAACTCTTTGATGTCTCGGCTCTATTTGTACGGCGGCTTAGCAGTCTGGTAGGGCAATAAGATGTCAGGAAATGAATGCAATTCAACAAATAATTCTTGTATCTATTGTGTGATCAATGCTGGATTGGACAGTAGGATTCATAAGGCAAAAATGATCATCTCTCCTGCTTTCAGACTGGCGAGGGAGGACACCACATTTTTAAGTCTGGAACAAGATAGAATATGATTGTTGTTGTTGAGTAAAGGAGAAAATCAGGCAACATGAGGATGATTTGAGGAAGGAAAGAATCCTTTTAGCAAGAGGATCAAAGGCTTCCAGGAGAAGGGGGTTCCTAAGCTGAGCCTGGAAGGAAGGTAAAGATTTGGAAAGTTGGAGTTGAGGACCAAGGGCAGCAGATGGGTGGTCACCCGCAAGCGGTCTGGAACAAAGAATATTGAACAGCAAAGGATGGGGATGGGGGTACAAAGGCAGTTGCAGCCATCCGGAGGAGCACCTGTGATGCTTTTATCCTGGAGCTGTCGGAGAACAGATCTAGAGCTGCTGCCATGTTTTATAGATAAAGCCCATGAGGCACCAAGAGTTGTGGTAACTTGCCTGGGGTTACACACTAGTGAGTAAGGTGAGATTCAAACTCAGATCTTCCTGACTCCAAGTTGAATGCATGTTCTGTCTGTGCCTCCCTGAGAGGCAACGAGGAGCCTCTGAGGGAGTTTGAGCAGAAGAAGGGCATGTTTAGGTCTGTGCTTAGGGAGCTCATTTGGGTGGAAGATGGGTAGGAGAGGACAAAGACTGGCAATAAGGAGCTGTGCCAAAAGTCCAGTCAAAGAGTGACAAGAGCTGGAACCTGTCACTGGGCGTGGGAATGGAGAAGAGACACATGGGGATGCTGTGGAGGGAGAATCACCTGGAATCATTGGGTGTATCAGAAGGAAAGCAAGAGAGGAGGCAGGTTAGCTTTGGAGGCTGGAGCCAGAAGAACCCTACATCCAGCACTAGCTGTGTCACCCCATCTTCACCATTCCCCGCCTCATGTTCCTTAAATGGGAAGCATGATAGTTGCTATAACGACCTTACAAGTTCACTGTGGATCAAGTGGGATAATGTGAGGATTTAGAGCTGGCAGTGACCGCAGAGACCACATGGTCTTAGAAATGAAGGAAGATGGAATGCTGCAAAACTTGGGTCCGAATTCTCCCTCTGACATTTATTCACTGTGTCACCATGTATAAGAACCTCACTTGCCCCTTGTGATCCAGAGTTTCTTCATCTATAAAATAAGAATAATAATAGCACTTATTTCTCTACATAGGTTCATAAGTCATCATTCAGTTATATCTGTCCCTCCATGACCATATTTGGGGTTTTTCTCAGCAAATATACTAGAGTGGTTTGCCCTTTACTTCCCCAGTTCATTTGACAGATGAGGAAACTGAAGCAAATGGAATTAAGTGACTTGCCCAGGATCACAAAGCTAGTAAGTGTCTGAGGGTAGATTTGAACTCATAATGATGAGTCTTCCTGACTCCAAGCTCAGTGATCCATCAGTGGCCACCTAGCTGCATTATTATTAATATTACTATTTCTCTCATGCACCCACCTGACAACCAAGAAACTAAAGCATCAAAAAGTTTAAAAATGAAATTTTTCTTAAAAGGAAGAAAGAAAAGTTGCCCAAAGTCACCATACTAGTTAGGGTCATTATCTAGACCAGAACCTGGGTCTCCAAACAGCCCACTCTGTCTCCTTTTCTTCAGGTCACACTGTTTCCCATCATCCCTATCAAAATGCCTACAGGGCAGCCCTGGTTCACAAGGCTTTTGATCAGGATGTAAGGGATACTATAGGATTAGGGGGTTGTGAGGATCCACCTCAAACCCTGCCATCTTGAATCAGTGCCTAAGTTTTCTGGACAGTTGGCTTCCAGACCCCCTCCTTGCTGGGAACTGAGCCCACAACAAAAAGCTAGACAGAACAAACTAATTTTGAGCCTGGATTGCCAAGGATTTCATGTTAATCGAATTTCCTGGAGGGTAAAAGATCCAGAATCCTTTTGCTCTGTCAACTTTCCACATTGCTGAATTGGTGATTAAATAGAATTAGTTCCTTGACATCTAACATCAAATAATGATTGGAGAAAAAAAAAAGTAGGCCCTCTTCTGAGAATAGCATTCAACAGTTCTTCCTATTGGTCTCCTTCCTTCTAAAAATCTCAGGGAGAGAGGGAGCCATTAAAAACGTTTAATCTCTAGAATTGGAGACATGAAAGTGTCTCCAGTGTCTTCAGAAGAGAAAATGTAGGTGTCTACCTTCAGACTAAATTTTCAATATCAAACATCATATAATCGGGCCCCTTGATTACAGAGAGGAGACCTCAATCATCTGAAACACCATGGTGTCAGAAGTAGGTACCACAGGGAGAGAGCGTTTGGCTTAGAATACAGAAGACTGTAGTTCAAATCCCACTTCTGACACCATCTTTGTGATCCAAAGCAAATTGTTTCCATTTCTCCACATCTGTAAAAATGGGAGTAATTTATTGTATCATCTACCTCATGACATTGTTGTGAGACTCACAAGGGATCTTAAGAAATTTTAGGAACTTCAGCTTTTCTTTTTTCACTCTGGACTGCCACAGCCACAGTCAAATGAATTAGTCTGAAAAAGCCAGATATGAAACTATCTGGTGGCTCCTTTGGAGAGAGTGAAACAAGATCTGATAAATCTAGTTTTTAATTGTAAAGGATAAAGGTGAAGTCAAAAATAGACTCATCTATGACAGAGAATTTCTCACAGAACGGGAAACAATATAAGTGTCTGGTGATTGGGGGATGGCTAACCCAACCCCAGTGCAAAGAAATAAATGAATACTATGTGCTATAATAAAGGATGAGTATGAAGAATGTAAGAAACATGAGAAGACATAAAGAAACTGATGCAGAACTAAGAAAATGAAGAAAACAATATTCACAATAACTACAACAATTAAACAAAAAGAACAAAATAAAATTAAATCGAAGGCTCTATAATTATAATGACCAACTTGGCCCTGAAAAAGGAAGAAGATGCATCCCCAACATAAGAATTTTCATCCTTCCCTGGATACTCATGGCAAAGTATCCAGACCTGCCTATCCTCTGGGACTCTTGTTCATAAGGTTATAGAAACAGAAGCCATCCAACAACAAGATATGATGATCAATTCTGATGGACGTGGCTCTCTTCAACAACGAGATGATTCAGATCAGTTCTAATGGTCTTGTGATGAAGAGAGTTTCTACATCCAGAGAGAGCACTGTGGGAAATGAATGTGGATCACAACAGCATTTTCACTCTTTTTGTTGTTGTTTCCTTTTTATTTTATTTTATTTTTCTTTTTTTCTGGTTTGCTTTCATTTTTCTTGTACAAGATAATTAAATAAATATGTATGCATATATTGGATTTAAACTATATTTTAACATATATTGGATTATTTGCCTTCTAAGGGAAGGGATGGGGAGAAGGGGGGGAAATTGGAACACAAGGTTTTGCAAGAGTTAATGTTGAAAAATTATCCAGGCAAATGTTTTGAAAAATAAAAAGCTTTAAAAAAGAAAAAAAAAGAAACAGAAGCCATCGAGACCTATGAACATTAAGCAGCTTGCCCATGGTTACACAGCTAGTTAATAACTGAACAGGAACTGACTCTCAGAATTTTCAAGAACTCCATTGGTTTACTTTTCTTCCTATGTGAATACAGCCCAACTGAATCTTTCTTTGGTACCTGAGGACTTCGAAGGGCCCCAGGCTTAGCATTAGAAAATAATCATCCAAGAAAGATTCAGTTGTTCATAGGATCTAAGAGCTCGAAAGAACCACAAAAATCATCTTGTCTACAGAGAAGAAAATTGAAGCTGAAGGAGATAATTACATTTTTAAAATTTTACTTTTTTGATTAATGATCATGGGGGGGAAATTACAAAAAAATATATGCAAAGTTAAACAAAACAAATTCCCAACTTGGTTTTATACAATGTTTTTAGTGTATAAATCATTGCCTGGTTTTTCTCATTTCATTCTGCATCAGTTCATACTAATCTTCCCAGGTTTCTCTGAAACCATAGTCTTCATCATTTGTTACAGCACATTAGTGCTCCATAGCATACATATACCATAACTCGTTCATCCATTCCCCAATTCCTTTGCACTTCCTTAATTTCCAGTTCTTTGCCATTTCCAAAGGAACTGCTATAAATATTTTTGTACATATGGGTCTTTTTCTTTTTTCTCTTACCTCCTTGTGGGATACAGATCTAGTATTACTGGAGCAAAGAAAATGAATATTTTCTGAACTTTTGAGGTACAGTTGCTAGTTGATTTTCAGAATGACTGGACCAATTCACAACTCCACCAACAATGTATTGGTGGGTTTTCCCACAGTTCCTCCAACACCTATCATTTTTCTTTTTTCTTTTTTTTTCATTTTTTCCAATCATTGGCAAATGTGCAGCGTGAGATGAGAGTGAAGTAGAATTTCAAAATTGTTTTAATTTGTTTTTCTCTATTAGTAATTTGGAGTATTTTTTAAATATTATTATTTGCTTGGATTTCTTCCTTTGAAAAGTATCTGTTTATAATTTGGGACCATTCATCACTTGGAGGACAGGTGTGAAAAATTTTCCCAAGGTAGTACAGGCAGAAGAGGCAGGATTTTAACTTCAGGCTTTTTATATACATCTTTCTGCCAAAATCCTACCCATCACTTCTACACAGATTATTATTAATAACACGCTGTCTTGCTCACTGGGCACCCCTCCACTGCCCTCTGGGTGACCCCAAGCTTCAATTCTGCAGAGATTGTAGTATTCCATGACTCACACTCTCAGAGCCCTAGAGCCACACTGCAATGATATTGCTGTTAAAAAGAAAGAAAGCGAGAGATGGGCCTTTATTTCAGGGAGAAGTTCAGGGTCATTAAAACACTGCACAATCTCCCAAAGACAATTTCCCAAAGGCAATTCTGGCTTTTCTCCTGTTCAAAGTCTGGGGATGATAATTTTGTTCAATTCTCCTAAATTGAATGGGAAATGGAATAGGGTTTTTAGTCCCATTTTACAATAAAAATAACTTGCTTTCTAAAGCACTTTTTGGCTCCCTGAAGATATGGATGACCCCAGGAGGTCAATGGCATTAGGACAATGACTTCCCATTTTTCACAAAAAGACATCCGAGATTCTGCGAGCTCAGTTGCCAGCACCTTCCCAGACAAGATTACTTTCAAGATCTGCTTTTCATGGGCCATAACTATATGATTATGCTGTTTCCCCTTCAGAATATAAGCTCCTTGAGGACAGAGACTCTTTTGCTTTTTTGTACTTAATATTATTGATTAATCAATTGATTATTTGATCAGAAAGCTGATTAGTTTCTGAGGAAAGATCCAAATCTGGCCAGCACCTTCTTTCCTATGTCAATATATTGTTGCTAGTAAGAATACTATTATTTCAGAAAGGCAGCTAGGTGACGCAGGGGTTAGAGTGTTAAACTGGATCCAGGACTAACTGAGTTCAAATCTGCTTCCAGACACCTATTAGGTGTGTGCCCCTGGATGGGTCAGTCAACTGCCCTATGCCTCAGTTTCCCTATCTGTAAAGTAATGCTATTTTTAACCTACCTCCCGGAGTTGTGAGGATCAATTAAGATAATATTTGTAAAGCACCCTCTATAGGTTAGTTGCTGTGGGTATTGGGAATGTCACTGTTGTTATGATGCATCATGGATAAAGAACCTGCCTTGAAATCAAGATGACCCGAGGGTGAGTCCTGCCTTTGTGTAATCCTGGAGAGGTCAGTTAAAATCCCGACAAATGACAGAAGATTGGTTACTTAATTGTATTCATAGTGTGTATGTGTGTGTGTGTGTGTGTGTGTGTGTGTATAAATATATATATATATATAATATATACAATATACACAGAATATATGTGTAATATATTCACAGTGAATTATGCATTCACTTCATATATTCCCTCACAAGAGGGAAATGGATGGCCGCCATCTTGGTAAAGTAAAAGGCATCGAAGGATTGTCTCTTCTCTACTGAGTATCTTTTTTGAGCCATTTCCCTCATTGATCTAAAACTGGAGAGGGCCTCAGAGGCCGTTAAACCCAACTTTCTCAATTCACAGCTGAGGAGACTGAGGCTAAATGATACACACCATATACTGGGAGCAAATGTTAGATAAAGATTTGAACCTTGGCCCTTTGACTCTAGACCCAGTGTTCTTTCCATGCTAAGTTCACAGGTCCAGACAAAAAGGGCTTTATACCTTTCAAAGCCCTTTTTACCTGGTAAATCAGTATAGTAATACTAACAACAATAGCAAGCATTTATATAGCACGATTATGTGCCCTCCCTGTGCTAAGCACTTTACAAATATTATCTCATTTGATCCTCACGACAATCCTGGGAGGGAGGTATCGTTATTATTTCTTTTTTATAGATGAGGAAACAGACAAATAGAGATTAAGTGACTTGCCCTATATCATGTAGCTAGTATGTGTCTAGCCAGTTTTGAACTTAGATTCTCTGACCCCAGTGCCTAAGCACTCCAAAATATGCACTACTTTAGATTTTCCCTCACGTATAATCTGTCGATTTCTTGTTTGGCTCTATTATGATTTTTCTTCTCCTGAGACACAGAATTCATAGAGTGTAGGATGACATCCCTTATCTATCTCTCAGTAGGCTAGCCAGTTTTGAATTGGCCTCTGACGTACCCTTAAGGACTGCACTCTGCCTGCACTGCTAGTTTGCCATAGTTCCCATTTTTGATTGGTAGAGATTTATTCGACAAGCAAATCATAGTGCCTGGGATCCATCAGTTAGTCTCGGAGAGCTAGCGAAAGTAATGCAATTCAGATCAAACGATTTGTTAGACCACTGCAGTGGTTACACGTTCTTGGGGAGCTCAAGTTGAGCAAAGAGGGCACTGATGCTTGGGACAGACTGTTTCCTAAGCCACTGAAAATTGTAGATCATGGGTATGGAATGAAGAAATGTTTAAGGGCCTGGTAATGGTAGAGTGGGAGCGAAGCTTAGATCAGAACCTGAGCAGAGGCAAGAAACAATCCATCCACAATGGTGGCCATAGTAGGACAGGGAAGAACATCATTGGCACTCTGGATGAGCGTCCACTAAGGGACGCTTTGAAACTTATTCAGGCAAAATCCACAATGGTGGCCATAGAGGACCAGGGAAGAACGTCATGGCAACTCCTGGAGAGCGTCCACTAAAGGGACCTTTGACACTTATTCAGCATCCACAATGGTGGCCACAATAGACCAGGAAAGAACATCATGGTGGCTCCTGGAGAGCGTCCACTAAAGGGACCTTTGACACTTATTCAGTATCCACAATGGTGGCCACAGAGGACCAGGGAAGAATTTCATGGTGGCTCCTGGAGAGCATCCCCTAAAAGACCTACCTCAGGGACCTCTAACACATAATTTTTCTGGGCTCACCCAGGCCAGGCCTTCCGGCTGCCTCTGCCCAGCCAGCCCCAGATCCCCGCCATCCCCGAATTCCCCGGCTCATCCTTTGGGCCACTGCAGAGTCCCCTTATGTAAGCCTGAGCCTACTCGGGTCACTTGGAGCTCCTGCTGCCTGGGCAGTCAGCTCCGCTCTCCTGCCTCTGACATTAGAAACCTTCCATACCATGGGGCCGCCCGTCTTGCCAGCCTTCCGTCACTTTGCTTTTTTCTCCAGAGTCTAAGCTCCTGCCAGAATGGATTCATCTCCATAAACACACTCTGTCTTCTCCCACCTGGGTGCCTTCATTCACAGCCTTTGCTATGCTATTATCATTATTACTATTATCATTAGTGACCTGGTATAAAACACAGTGCTGGCCTTGGATCTAGGAGACCCAAGTTCAAATCCTGCCTTTGACATTAATGAGTCAAACCACGTAATCCTTTAAGCTGTTTCTTCTTTTGTAAAATAAGAGGTTGGATTAAATGACTTCCCCATTCTCGTCAAACTCTAAACAGAGGATCCTGGAACCTGAATTCGTTCCTCCTCATCCTCTCAAATCTCGCTCAGACCCATGCCTGGTGGGAGGCCTTCCCCGGCTGGGTCTCTCCCAGCACCTCACGTTCCCTAGTGGGCTGTGGAGAGTGCTCCGGGAGCACTAGCACCTCCAGTGGGAGGATTTCCCCAGCCCTATTCAGGGCTGCTCATCTACCTTCCCCCAGCTCCTACCTATACAGCCAAGAAACCGGAGCATGCACAGCAGCCCTACCCCAGAGAGGAGGAGGCCGGGGAAGGGAGGAAGGAGGGGAGGAGGGAGGCTAGGAAAGAAAGAAGGGAGGGAAGTAAGGAAGAAATCTAGAAGGGAGGGAGGAGGAAGCTGAGGACGGGAGGAAAGTGGGCATCAGAAAGGTCAAATTAAGGGCCCTGTGAGGGCTAGAGGAGAAAACGCCATCGCTTCTGAGGAAACTGCATTTTACTGCATTTAGGCCAGTAAATCGCATTGAAAGTCATCTCCCTCCGTCACAGAAGGGCCACCGGCTCTGACTCAGGGCCAAGGATGGGTAAAGCTTTCAGCCGTGGATCTAATTGCATTTTCTTGGGGACCTTGGGGGCATTTAAATGTTGTTGGCCCACACTGGCACTGAGAAGGAGTAACGGTCCTAGGGAGACTGGAGGGGGCTCGCTGGGTCCCAGGGGTCTCTGGCAGCCACACCTGGGGGAACCCCGTGTGATGCTAAAAGCCACATCTCTGAGGACTAAAATTCAGGCAGGCTCTGAGACTCCCTGGGAAGCAGAGAGAGCCACAAGGGCTTCCAGGAACTCCAGAAATTACACACACACCCCCGACGCTATTCTCCTGCAGGAAAAGTCAAACCCTAGTGGAGGACAAGAGACCACTGGGTGCAGGGAAGCTGAGGCCTCCAAACGCCCAGTTACCTCAGAAATTAAATCTAACAAGGAAACATTGCATGCCAGCTCTGCGTCGGCCACTGGGCCTGGAGCTGGGAATACAACGACAAATAGTAACTATCCTCTGCCATCAAAGAGTTTGCTTTCTAATGAGGGGGTATGGGACACATGCAGAAGTGGGAGGCAGATTACTGAAATATGATGCAGAGGTCCTGCATTCAAAACACTGTAATGGTAGGCAAGACATTCTCTTAGGACCTCAGTGGTCTCCTCTGTAAAATGGAAGGAGTATGGAATGGTCCCAGCTCACTAAATCTAGAGTCCTTCCTGCATAACTTCATCCCTTTAGGATTAATTTTCTTTTTTTCTTTTTCTTTTTCTGTTTTTTTCTTTTCTTTTTCTTTTTTCTTCTTTTCTTTTTCTTTTCTTTTCTTTTCTTTTTTTTTTTTTTTTTTTTTTTTTTTTTTTTTTGGCTGAGGCAACTGGGGTTAAGTGACTTGTCCAGGGTCACACAGCTAGAAAGTGTTAAGAGTCCGAGGTCATATTTGAACTCAGGTCCTCCTGACTTCAGGCTGGTGCTCTACCCACTGCCCCTGGCGTAGTGTTTTAAAGTCTGCCAAGCCAACTTCGTGATATCTCATTTATCATCAAGGCAATCTCCCAGACAAGTGCTGCAGTTATTATCCCTAATTTACAGAGAACGGAACAAAACTTCCAAGAGGTCATGTGACCACAGTCAGACATGGGCTTCCTACCCAGATTTCCGTCAACTCTGAGTCCAAAGACTTTTCCACTTCACTCTGTCTATTCTTCATAACCCAATTTAGAGTTTTCTTGGGAAAAGACACTGCAGCAGTTGGCCATTTCCTTCTACAGCCCATTTGACAGATGAGGAAACTGAGGCAACAGGGTTAAGTGACCTGCCCAGGATCACACAACTAGGAAGTATCTGAGGCCAGACTTGAACTTAGGAGGATGAGTCTTCCTGACTCCCCTTACTATGGCTCCCCATGACTGCCTTAATTCCACCTCACTCCCCCTGCTTCAGATAACAAGAATCATATCAGGAAAGTTTCCCCAGAAGATTCCCCTGTCTTGAGATAGCAATTCATCCTCATCCCATCCCAAAGATGTAAATGGTAACCATCTGGAGACCTCCAAATAAGACTACAGATTCTGCATTGCCGCAGCTGCCCACCAATGCCAGCCGCCCTTCAATGCCCTCCGGGCTGCCCCCCAAAAAAATCTCAGACCAACAAGTTGGGTCCTTCAGGAGAACAGCTATCGCTGGGGCCAAAGCATCCTGGGATTCTCCTCCCATCTCCATTTTTCTTTTAAATAGTCAGAGAGCAGCTAAATGATGTAATAAGTAGAGCACCAGGACCCAAGTTCAAATCTGGCCTCAGACACTAACACTTATTCCAGTGACAGCGTCAAAATTTTTCTCTAATTTAAATAGTTAGAGAGCAAAATCAATTCATCAGAACAAAGGCTTTTACTGAAATGGAAAAGGAAGAAAAGAAGCAAGACACATTTTCCTAAACATAAATATGGAGAGCCTGGTGCCTGTCATACAGAAGGGGATTAATAAGTGCTTGTTGGTAGACTGAATGTTTGTGCAAGAAAAATAGGGACGTCTGACCAAAGTCCCCACTCTAGAGAAGAATGAGGAAAACCAAAACATGGAGGGTTTCAAGGATTCTCTCCAAGTGGTGCTCACTGAGTACATCTAGACCTTCAGTGAGTTCAGATGGATTAGTTGAAATTACCCAGAGATTGAGGGTGGGCTAGACAGGGCCATTTTTATGGAAATCCTCACCTTCATCAGGCTTCAGTGCAATAAACAGACCCTAGCTGTAAAAAAGAAATAGATTCAGGGGCCGGGAGTAGGGTTGGGGGAAGGGGCCTCTAGGAGGCACAGGAAGCCTGGCCTTGGCGGAACAGCCTCAGGCCTGATCTAAGTCCCATGTGTGAAGCTGGAGAGAGCCTGGGAGGGCCCGATGATGGAATGTCTGCCGAGGAAGCCCGGTGTCTCTGTGGGGGATGGAGAGGAGACTAAAATCACCAAGGAATTCTCTGAGCCAAACCACGCGGGGCTTGGACTTCATCCAAGGGTCCTGCTTTGCTTCTACCCTGGAACTCCCAGATCTGCAAGTCCCCCTTTGGCCCCCCTGAAATGATCACCACCACCTCATTGTTGAGAAGGAGCAGAGAAGCAATCAAGGAAAAAAGAAAAGAAAAGGAGAGAGAGAGAAAGAAAGAGAGAGAGAGAGAGAGAGAAAGAAGGGGGAGAGAGAAAGAAGGAGAGAGAGAAAGGAGAAAGAAAAAGGAGAGAGAAAAAGAGAGGAGAGAGAGAAAGAGGGAAAGGAAGGAAGGAAGGAAGGAAGAAAAGGAAGGAAGGAAGGAAGGAAGGAAGGAAGGGAGGGAAAGAGGGAAGGAGGAGGGAGGGAGGGGAAGGAAGGAAGGAAGGAAGGAAGGAAGGAAGGAAGGAAGGAAGGAAGGAAGGAAGGAAGGAAAGGAGGGGGAGGGAGGGAGGGAGGGAAAGGGAGGGAAAGAGGGAAGGAGGGAGGGAGGAAAGGGAGGAAGGAAGGAAGGAAGAGAGGAAGAGAGGAAGAGAAGAAGGAAAAAAGGAAGGAGGGTGAGAAGGTAAAAGGGAAGGAAGGAAGGAAGGAAGGAAGGAAGGAAGGAAGGAAGGGAAGGAAGGAAGGAAGGAAGGAAGGAAAGAAGGAAGGAAGGAGGGAGGGAAAGAGGGAAGGAGGGAGGAAGGAAGGAAGGAAAAAGGAAGGAAGGGGAAGGAGGGAGGGGGGAGGGAGGGAGGGAAAGAGGGAGGGAAAGAGGAAAGGAGGGGAGGGAGGAAAGGAGGAAGGAAGGAAGGAAGGAAGGAAGGAAGGAAGGAAGGGAAGGAAAGGAGGGAGGGAGGGAGTCTAGGTCTTTCCCTGCTTGGCAGCCTGGGCCTCCTAATTTTCAGAGCCCTCAGTGTACAACCCCCTTGTCTGCCAGTCCCCTGGCTTGCCCCTATCCCCACAGCAGCCTCCTTGTGTTCTAAGGACGCAGGGAGCATCCCCTCCCCGCACTGGGGAGATGTAATAAGCTCTAGTACTAAGAGTTGTCTCCCATAATTGAAGGCTGTTGAGTTAAATGAGTTCACATTACTGGAGATTAGGCAAAATGATTGGCCGACTCCTCGTTGAGTGGAAGTTCGGGAGAGAAAGGAGGGTGAGGGCACTGGGCAGCAGCTTGAGTGACAGCCAACCAATGGAAATCCACTTTGCTGAGAACGCCAAATGAAGCCCCGGACCCAGCATTATTTCTGAGGGGATTGTTTCCTGTGCCGGTCTAACCCAGCTGGCACATTTCTGTGGGGTATTTCACTAGTATTCCAATGGCACCAGGTGGCACAGTGGAGAGTGTTCTCGACTTGGATTCCTTTCAAATCCCACCTCAGACACTAGCTGTGTGGCCCAGGCTATCCATTTAACTACTCTGTGCCTCAGTTTTCTCATCTCTGAAATGGGTGCATGTTGATTCCCCCAGATAGTAAGTTCCATAAGGGCAGGAACTTTCACTTTCATCTGCATCCTCAGCATATATAGCACAGACTCTGATACGTAAAAGACTCTTAATGTTTAATGCTTGTCAACTCGGTACTTGTCAACTGGTTGATTAATTACTCTCATTAACACTGATGGTCCCTCCAACAGTGCAGATTGTAACCCCTAAAGCTTGGAGTCCCCCTCAAGTTCTTTGGATATTTACAGCTTGGCTGCCAATGAAGCGTGCATCCATTTTTCCTTTTTGTCCCATGACCATAGAAGCTCAATTTTTGATGATGAAAAAACTAGAAACAACCTCTACATGGCTTAATGACACAATGGTTGGATTGAATGGCTGTTTCCTTCTTTCTTGCTTGCTTTCTTTCTTTCTTTCTTTCTTTCTTTCTTTCTTCCTTCCTTCCTTTCTTTCTTTTTCTCTTTTCCTTCCTTCCTCTTTCTTCCTTTCTTCCTTCCTTTCTTTCTTTTTCTTTTTCCCTTCCTCTTCCTTCCTTCCTTCCTTCCTTTTTCTTTTTCCCTTCCTCTTTCTTCCTTCCTTCCTTCCTTCCTTCTTTCTTTTTCTTTTTCCTTCCTCTTCCTTCCTTCCTTCCTTCCTTCCTTTTTCTTTTTCCCTTCCTCTTCCTTCCTTCCTTCCTTCCTTTCTTTCTTTTTCTTTTTTCCTTCCTCTTTCTTCCTTCCTTCCTTCCTTTCTTTATCAATAAAAAAACCAAGAGAAATGCAGGTCTTAGCCCAAGCAACACAAGCAAAACAAGAATTAGAAAAATGCCAGAGATTTGACTCATGTGAAACAAGAATGAAAAAATTTAAAATGTTCACAGACGAGCCTAGAGCAAATAATTTATTTATATCAACTTGCCATGGTTTTATTTTATAGTTTTTGTCTTTCCCTTTCCCTCTTTTTTTGAAATGTGACTATTTTAGATCTTGTGCTTTTATTTGGAATCGTATAGAGCTGAGTCTTATTCACTGTTCCCTTCATTTGTATTTGTTGAGCCTGCTATTAAATTTGCAACAAAATGTACCATTTTAAGTCTCTATATGCAGCCCACAAATATGTGGATTTATATGACTATAAATCTCCATGACTTCTGAGGCTTTTGCTGACTAAATGAAACTTGTCGTGTGAGCGTTCTTAAGCCCTGCAAAGAAGCATTTGGGGACCATAGTGGATTAAGAGCTAGCACTGGAGGTTGCCCACTATCACCGTTACTATTTAATATTGTATTAGAAACACTAGCTATAGCAATAAGAGCTGAGAAAAAGATTAAAGGAATAAGAATAGGCAATGAGGAAGCCAAATTATCACTTTTGCCGATGACATGATGGTATATTAGAGAACCCAGGATTCTGCTAAAAGTTATTAGAAATAATCCCAAACTTTAGCAAAGGTTGCTGGTTATAAAATAAACCCACATAAGTCATCAAGCATTCTTATATATCCTAACAAAATCCAACAGTCAGGTTACAAAGAGAATTCCGTTTTAAAGTAACTACTGATAATATAAAATTTGGAATCTATCTGCCAAGGAAAATCAAACTTTATGAGCAAATTACAGACCACTTTTCACACAAATTAAGTCTGATCTAACCAATTGGAAAAATATTAAATGCTCTTGGATGGGCGAGCAAATATAATAAAGATGACAATATTACCTAAACTAATCTATTTATTTAGCGCTATACCAATCAGACTCCCAAAAACTATTTTAATGACCTAGAAAAATAACAACAAAGTTATATGGAAAAACAAAAGGTCAAAATTTCAAGGAATTAATGAAAAAAAATCAAATGAAGGTGGCTTAGCTGCAGATCTAAAACTATATTATAGGCAGCAGTTACCAAAACTATTTGGTATTGGCTAAGGAATAGATTAGTTGATCAGTGGAATAGATTAGGTTCAAGGGACAAAACAGTCAACAAATATAGCAACCTAGTCTTTGACAAACCCAAAGATCCCAGCTTTTGGGATAAGAACTTACTGTTTGATAAAATTGCTGGGAAAATTGGAAACTAATATGGCAGAAACTAGGCATTGATCCATACTTAACGCAGTACACCAAGATAAGGTCAAAATGGGTTCATGACCTGGCATAAAGAATGAAATTATTAATAAATTAGGAACATAGGATGGTTTACCTCTCAGACCTGTGGAAGGGAAGGTTTTTATGACCAAAGCAGAACTAGAGATCATTACTGATCACAAAATGAAAATTTCGATTATACCAAACTGAAAGTTTTTGTACAAACAAAACTAATGCAGACAAGATTAGAAGGGAAGCAATAAACTGGAAAATATTTTTACAGTCAAAGGTTCTGATAAAGGCCTCATTTCAAAATATATGAAATTAACTCTAATTTATAAAATCAAGCCATTCTCCAATTGAAAAATGGTCAAGGATATGAACAGACAATTCTCAGATGAAGAAATTGAAACTATTTCTAGTCATATGAAAAGATGCTCAAGTCATTATTAATCAGAGAAATGCAAATTAAGACAACTCTGAATACCACTACACACCTGTCAGATTGGCTAAGATGACAGGAAAAAATAATTGATGATTGTTGGAGGGGATGCGGGGAAACTGGGACATTGATGCATTGTTGGTGGAGTTTGTGAACGAATCAACCATTTTGGAGAGAGTTTGGAACTATGCTCAAAAAGTTATCAAACTGTCACTCCTTTGATCCAGCAGGTGTTACTACTGGGATTATATCCAAAGATTATAAAGAAGGAAAGGGACCTGTATTGCACGAATGTTTGGCAGCCCTTTTTGTAGTGGCTAGAAACTGGAAACTGAATGGATATCCATCAGTTGGAGAATGGCTGAATAAATTGTGGTATATGAAAATTATGGAATATTACTGTTCTGTGAAATGACCAACAGGATGATTTCAGAAAGGCCTGGAGACTTACACGAACGATGCTGAGTGAAATGAGCAGGACAGGAGATCATTATATCTTCAACAACAATACTAGATGATGCAGTCCTGATGGATCAGGCCATCCTCGCAACGAGATCAACCAAATCATTTCTAATGGAGCAGTAATGAACTAATAGCTCGCCCAGAAGAACTTGGGAGATGACTAAAACCATTACATTAAATTTAATCCTATATTTATGCACACCCATTTTGATTTCCTTCACAACTAATTGTAATAATTCAAGTCTGATTCTTTTTTGTACAGCAAAATAATGTTTTAGTCATGTATACTTATTTGTATCTAAGTTATATTTTAATATATTTAACATCACTGGTCATCCTGCCATCTAGGGGAGGGTGGGGGATAAGGGTGAAAAATTGGAACAAGAGGTTTGGCAATTGTTAATGCTGTAAAGTTACCCATGTATATATCCTGTAAATAAAAGGCTATTAAATAAATAAATAAAAGAAATAAGGAAGTCAAAAAAAAAAAAAAAAGAGCTAGCACTGGGATCAGGAAGAGGCAATGTGGCATTGTAGCAAAAGTAGCAATGGGGTAGAGTATAAGAGACTGTGGAGATTTGAACCCTGGGTTCAAATGCCATCCTAGCTAGTTATTAGTGTTGTGACATGGGGCTGAGCACTTAACCCCTCTAGGACTCAGTTTCATCATATGTAAAAAAAAGATGATTAGGTTTCCAATATCAACCAATCAACAAGTATTAAATGCCTACTGTATTACAGGTATTGTACTAAGCAATGGGGGTTCACATTCTTTTTTTGTTTGTTTGTTTGTTTTTTGCCTTTTTAATAACAAAAATAAACTTTATTTTTTTTATAAAAAATGGGGGTTCACATTCAAAAGTCTCTTCCATCAAGGAATTTCTATTCTACTTGGGGGATTGAATGCAAAATGTTCATTGATAAGTTTGTAGAAAAAATATACAAAATAAAGCAAGTGATTTCAGTGGGAAAGGGAGGTGGTGTTGACAAGTGGGAGGGGAAGAAGGAACCTTTCAGAAAAGGTGGTACTTGAGCTTAGTATGAGAAGGGATCATGATTCCCAGGGGCACCGGTGAGGATGGAAAGCTTTCCAGAGGTAGGATACAGCCTGGGCAGCAGATTAGAATAATCTGTGGGGAGAACAACAAGTAAATCTATGGGGATAGAACAGAGTGTGTAAGATAAGTGGTGTTAGTTCTTCTGGGAAGATGGCAGAAACAAATTGGGAAGGAAAGTCACATGGAGGACTTGGTATATTGTATTTAAGGCAAAGTTTTGGAGCAAGGGATGCTATAGTCAGCCGCAGACCTTAGGAATATCACTTTGTAGCCATGTGGAGAATGGATTGGGGAAGAACGCCATTGGGGAGACTATTGCCAAAATCCAGGTCAGAAGTCATGAGGACCTGAACCAGGATGGTAGCTATGTGGATGGAGAGAAGGGGACAGGTGTAAGGTTTGAAAGCAAATTGATGACTTGACAAGTGATTGGATAAGGGGAAGCCGTGGAGTGGAGAATAAACAGTCAAAACAGGTGGTGTGATCTCAACCAAAATAGGAAAATTAGGAGGAAGAATGAATTTGGGGGAAATTAATTAAATTGTGGAAAAATTGAGCCTTATATGCCTCTGGGTCATTCAGATGAAGATGTTGAACAAGCCATTGGAGATAATAAAAGAGACAGATGAAGGCTATTTAGACAAATGAGTGCACAATCTTAGGCACAAAGATTGGGGTAGTTGGTAGGATAATGAAGGGGAAAAGTTCAAGAGAGAAGAGTGCCCTGACAGAGCCTTGGGGTACAACCACATGTGGGGATAGAACATGGATGATGATCATACAAAGGTGAGGGATGAAGTGGTTCATAGTCATCTCCCAGTTTTCTCTGGGTGTAACTGGTTCAATTCATTACTGCTCCATTGGAACTGATTTGGTTCATCTCATTGCTGAAGAGGGCCACGTCCATCAGAATTGATCATCATATAATATTGTTGTTGAAGTATATGATGATCTTCTGGTTCTAGCAAGGAGAAATTAAGTAACCTGGCCAGATATCACATACCCAGTATGGGTCAAAGGCAGATCTTACTGGCTTGACAGTCAACTCTCTATCCACCTCACCATGTCTTCAAAGCACACAGAAAAACTGTCGGACAGAGAGGAAGGGGAGTCACGAGAAAGTGTTGTCAGAAAAACCAAAGGAGAAGAGAGGATCCAGAAGGAGAGGTCAAAATGCTGAGGATTGAGAAAAGGCTCTCGGATTTGGCAATGATGAGGTCATTGGTGACTTTGGAGAGAGGCCAGGCAGGAATAAAAATAATCAGGAGTGAGTCATCTCATTAAAGCACCAAAAGGAGAAAAGGTCTAGGGAAAAGGAGTGGTCAGAGGTGGCAATCATTTCATGGAGGTCACAAAGAATCAGAACTGATTTAGCAATTAAGAACTAATCAGTGACCTCTGGGATTGAGGAGGGGAAGAATGCATAGGAAAATCTAAATGATATGAAAATAAAAGATAAAAATCTATTTTTAAAAGAAGAAAGATCATCAATAACCTTGATGAGAGAAGTTTCAGTTGATTGAAAAGGTTGAAACCAGATTGCAAATATCTTATAAAGGTGCCTGCGTGAGGAAATGAAGGCGACAAGTATAGACAGCTGGCCAAGAAAGGGAGGAAAGACATTGTATGATGCCCTTGAAGGGATGGTCAGTCAAGCGAAGGGTTCTTAAAAACAGCAATTTTTATAGACATTTTGGTAGGAGTCAATAAATGGAGAAATTAAAAATTAGAAGGAGGAAGTGGCAAAGATGGCAAGTGCCTGGAAGAGAAAATAGGGGCATGTGATGAGATTAAGGATGTGATGAGCAAAGTTGGAGAGCATGAAGAATGATTCTGATATGATTGGAATATAGGGGAGTGAGAGTACTTGTATAACCTCAATTTTTTCAGTGAAATTTGAAGTGGAGTCCTCTGCTGATAGGGATTAGGGAAGGAATGATGATGACTTGAAGAGAAAAATCAAAGAGAAGACACTATGAGAAGTGAGGCGAGCAGGAAGGAGTAAAAGGATCGCCATGACCCAGTGATAGCCCTTTCAGGTGGAACAATGTGAATCAGTGCTGGAAAGAGTCAGTACAATTGTATGACTTCCTAGGGCAGAATTTAGAAGCACCAGGTAGAGAAGGTCAAGGCTGAGGGTAATCCAGGTGTGGGGTTTGGCAAGTGACAACCATAGGACAAAGGCAAGGCATTCAAATATGAAAGTCAATATAAGATTGAAGGGTCTGAGTTTGTAGTGAGGAAAGTGAATCCAATTAGTAGCAACAACTTGGAAAAGCAGGGATGTCAGAGCTAGGGGGCATTTCATCTCCAGCCCGACCATTTTACATAGGAGGAAACTTGCCATCATGTGGCTCACCAGGGGTGATGTCTGGATTCATACCTTTGTAGGGAACAATGGAAAGAAAGAGGATTGGGTTCAAATCCCACTTCTATTTACTACTCAAGTTGCTCAATCTCACAGGTCTTAGTTTTTCCTCTGTAAAATGAAGGGAGTTGAAGTAGAATACTTCTAACATCCCTTCTAACTTTCTAAATATAATATTCTTTCTACTGTACCAGTCAAAAGCCCTGATTTCCTCTGCCCCTTCTCATGGTAATGTGATCATGGACAAGTCACTTGAAAAGTCACTTTTGCAGGCCTTAGTACTCTCTTTTATAAAACAAAAAATTACATTTGCACCTAAGAGGGGGCATGTCAAAAATTAAATGGGACCATTGTGAAGCATTTTCTGACTATAAGGCACTACAGGAACATAAGCTATTATTATTACTTTCCCTTGAAGGATTTATTTTCATTTTTTCTAGAGAAGCAGAGAGGGAGGATTTTTCCCCCCTGTCTAAACTAAATGAAAAAGAAAACCCTATTTAGTGAAGTCGCTCCTCCTGAATGAGTGGAGCTGTCCAATTATGAGCCTCGCACATGTGGTTTTTCAATTAGGGGTTCCTCAAAGCCTCAGTGACAATGGCTCGGCTAGGGTGGAGGGGGCAAGCGGAGGCAATGGTTACTGTGGCAAGACTTGAGGTTTTGGATTAGCCTCCTCTCTTCTCCTTTCCAGTACATGAATTTTAGCTATTTAGTGTGGGTATCTTGGGAGGTGGCTCTTCCCAAGATGGAGAGGGGGAGGTGGGCACTCTTCAGGGAAAGATTAGGCACCATACAATGCTTTTTAGAAATCTGGGGTTTTTTTCCCTTTCACAGAACTGGAACGTGTGGCTTGGAAAATATGTGTGTATACTATATATAAATGCACATAAAATGTATAAATATAAATTTGTATATGTATATTAAGATCTAAAACTGGAAGGCCTTACAGAGTCACAGTTAACCCCTTCATTTTATAGAAGAGGAAACAAAAAGATGTGGCTTGACCAAAGTCACACAGATAGCAAGGAAAAGAGGAGGAAGGGGATGTGAACCCCAGGGCCTCTGATTTCAGAATCAGTGCTCTCTCCATTATAATTCCTTACCTTCTCACTGATAGTCAGTGAGTCAATATTGTCTCCACAGATATGAATGGATGAGCTCTCTCAAAGTTCTTTGAGCTCCTCATCACCTATGTCCTCCATCATTATTCTATTTCTCTAGAGTAGCTTGCACCCATGATCAACCAATGAATCAACTAATCATCGAACATCTGTTGAGCAACAACTATGTGCCAGATACTGGATTAGGTGACCAGAATACAAAAAGTAAGACAACCCCTGCTCTCAAGGGGCTTCCACCTGAAATTGTTTTACTTCCCTGAACCTATTCTAAAATTCTTCTTTTATCACACCCGGTTTCCACCTTTCCTTGTCCCTTCCTCCTGCCATGTCTTTTCTTCACTTTCATGATGACTTTAATCCCTTTGTTCTTCCATCATCTTCCAGTTAATCAACCTTATTCTGGTCTCACTTTTCTCCTGAACAAATCTGACTCAAGATCATAGACTCAGATCAATGGATATACAATATTTGTGACTGAATTAAAAGGCAATGGGGTATCACAGACAGAGTGCTGAATTTGGAATCAGGAAGACTCAGGTTCAAATGTTAACTCTGACATTTATTAACTCTATGACACTGGATAAATTATCTAAACTTTCTGGGTTCAGTTTCCTTGTCTATAAGAGGAGGAGGTTGAATGTGATGGCCTGACGGATCTCTTTCTCAGGTCTAAATCTGTGATACTTTGAGTTGAATTCCATTTATGTTGCTACATTGGTCCAAACTGGAAAATAAAGATTTTTTTCACCGTACCTTCCAGATCTCCAGTGACTGTTTACATTATATTTCTGGTATACTTAAGTATTCCCTTGGTAGCTACTCTGGTTCATCAATATTGGCAGTCTTCTCTCCACAGTGGTACAGATAATGACCCATCTGTCTGCAGGCTTTTTGTCCATGTACTCCCATAGGTGCCCTGCCAAGGAATTCCCCAAAACACTATAAACCTGCTCCAAGTCTTGGAACATTCCAAGTGTGATGGATCTAAAAGGATTAAATGTCATCAAGACACTGGAGATATAAATACAAAGAGTGATACAATTCCTGCCCTCGAGGAGTTTATGTTCTAATTGGGGAGAGAACTATGTCTGTAAATGTTTCTGGCATAAATGTAAAGTGAAGATATACAATAAACATATACAAAGTAGTGTGAGAAGGAGGGCAGTAGCACTGGGGAGTGGGATAAGGATTCATATAAAAGATGGTGCTTGAGTTCCATCTTAAAGGCATGAGGCAGAATTAAGAAAGGAGTCCAAACGCGGCATTAAGCTCAGCCAATGCAAAGGGACAGAAAGGGGAAATGAAGAGTCACTTTTGGACCAGAGAGAAAGCCAGAGGAAGTAATGTCTGATAAGTTGTGATACTTGGATGGTCCCTCGGGGATCCTCCTTGCTCCCTGGTTGGATAGCCTCCATCCTCCAACCATCTCTCTTCTAGATAATATATTGGATCTCTCTTCTTGCACAAAAGACATCATTGGCAATATGCTGCGGCTTGCTTTTGTCCACCATTATTACCAATTACCGCTATCTCACTGAGGGGCTACAAGGGGATGTAGGAAGAGGCAAGGAAACTTACCATTCTAGCTTTAGGAGACATTCACTAATTAAGAAAAATAGAAGCTACTGCAACATATTCAACATATATAGGACTGCTTGCCATCTAGGGGAGAGGGTGGAGGGAGAGAGGGGAAAAATCGGAACAGAAGTGAGTGCAAGGGATAATGTTGTAAAAAATTATCCTGGCATGGGTTCTGTCAATAAAAAGTTATTATAATAAAAAAAAGAAAAAGAAAAATAGAAGCAAAGTAACCCTGCAGTGCTCATGTAAGTCAATACAAAATAAGATTTGATTTATAAATGCCCCAGGATGTGTGATAGCAGTGTGTGCAATCCTTGAGAAGTAGTAAGGACCTTGGACAGGGATGGCCATGGATCAACCCAGCACCCTACTCTAAGTCATTCTTATCACTTCTCATCTAGTAACATGACTTGTTCATCCAATTAGCCATTGCCTTCCATTCCTTCTCAGCACACATCACATTAAAACCTTAGTAAGTAGTTTAATTGGATCTGATAAAGATGTAATAAGACACAAACAACCACACAGAAGCTCCTTAATTCCCCCTCACTTCCCCGGGGTAGAATTTCCCTTTCCCAGGCTCCTATTGTAGGATAGAAGAAACAAATTTCATTTTATTTCATTCACAAAACTTGTGACTCCTTCTGGGTGCAGGAAGGGGTGATGTTAGAAACTTCATTGTTGTTTAATTTTAAGAAATTGCCAGAGCCAGCCCAACCTTCAGCAACCACCCGATCAGTCAGCAGCTATCAACACGGAGGCGAAACTCTCCACCGGCAAAAAGATTTAAGACTTGCTGAAGGCTCAGATGATGTTAGTATTTTTTAGATAAAGTATTTTTTAGTTAAGATACATACTTTTTTTAGGCACAATGCTATTGCACATTCAATAGATTACAGTATAGTATAAACATAACTTTTATATGCACCGGGAAAGCAAAAAATTCTTGTGACTTGCTTTATTGTGATAGTCATTTTATTGCAGGAGTCTGCAATTGAACCTGCAATATCTCTGAGGTATGCCTTGTACCTAGCAAATGAAAAAGAAATCTCAGAGGAAAAACACCAGCAGTGGCAAGACTAGAAATGTCTTCCTGCAAAAGGTGGGATTTGCATTGAATCTTGCAAAGAGCCAGAGGAGGTAGAGTAGAAAGGAGAGTGGGCTACCCTTGGGCACAAGCCAGTGAAAAAGCAAAGAATTGGGAGATGGACTGTTGGGTACAAGGAACAGTGAGAAGGTCAGTGTTGCTGGATAGAGAAGAGAGCCTTTCATGCTTGGATGGGAGCCAGTGGAGAAGCAAGAAGTGAGGAGTTGGAGTGTTGGATGCAAGGAATAGCAAGAAGGTCAGTGCTGCTGGATTTGTAGAGTGGAATAAAGTGTAAGAAGATTGGAAAGTAGGAAGGGACAGATGGTGATGAATATTAAATACCAGAGGATTTTATATTTGATCTTGGAGGTGACCGGGAGCTGGAGAGGAGTAATATGGTCAGAACTGGGCTTTAGGGATATCGTGTCAGCAGTTGGGTGGAGGATGGATAGAAATGAGAAGATTCTTGAGACAAGGGGACCAATCTGACGGCTATTCAATAGACAAGGCATGAGATAATTAGGACTCACACCAAGGTGGTGGCTATGCCCTAAAGGAAGGGGACATGTACAAGAGGTGCTGTCAAGGTTGAAACAATAGGAGTTGCAACAGACTGAATACTGGAGATAAGTGTGAGTCAATAATGACTGCAAGATTTTGAGCTTATGGTACTTTGATAGCGATAGGGAAAATTGGAAGATAGGAAGTTTGGGGAGAAAGAGTTCTGCTTTGGACATGTTGAGTCTGAGATGTCTGCAGTTACAATCATAGAAAAGGGAAGGATGGGAGGAAAGGAAGGAGAGAGAATATAAGTGGAAGTGAAGAGGGCTCCAGAGTGGTCAGCTTTCTTTCAGAAATAGAAGTAGCTCTAGATAGGCCCGATGCAATTCATCGCTTTGCTTCCAAAGTTCAAGCTCATTGTAAAGACCTGCCCTCACCTCCATTACCTAATCAGGGTTGTGAGGAAACACTGAAAAAAATTCAAATATAAACCAGGCCCAGGGTGGAGATTAATAAAAACATCACTCTCAGAGAATCCCCTAATCACAAGGCAACCCTGCCCCATCCCGGATGCTCTAGTATAACAGCAGCCTGGAATCAGCACAGTCTGACCAACTCCAGTGGTTCCTTATTAATCCTTGGATCAAATACAAACTGATCTGCTTGACATTCAAAGCTCCTCACCACTAGCTCCAAGTTCCATTACTAAGCTCACTATTCTTCTTCATGTCCTTTTCATCCTAATCACACTGACCTTCTTCTTCTGCCTGTTCTTCATACACAATACCCATCGCCTGCCTCCATGCCCTGGCTAGGCGTGTTTCCTTATCTGTAAAATGGGGAGGGGGCAGTGCACAAGTTTATGTTTAAGGTCCATTCTAAAACAAATCTATGATCCCCGTTGAATGCTATGAGCAAGTCACGTAAATTTTCTGCACTTCAGTTTCTCGTAATGTCCAGGCTAGCTTTCTCTGGAGTCTGAGATTGTGCTCTAGCACACTCTCACTCAAGTCTGTGTCTCTGTCTCCCTCTCCCTCTCCTTCTCCCTCTCCCTCTCCCTTTCTCTCTCTCTCTCCCTCTCTTTCTCCCCTTCCCTCTCCCTCTCCCTCTCTCTCTCTCCTGCTTATTTCCAGTCCTCTCAGCCCTTATATACCTTACTACAATTACATCACTGCAGCACCCTGAGCATGTGCCAACTGTAGAACCATGACATCACCCTGCTAAGTACTAAGTGTATGTGAACTAGAGAACCATCATCTCATCAATCCCACTGAGTTAACATCTTATTGTAAGTATCCTTGTTTCAAATTTACTTCTCCGGAGTTCCGGCCCTCTACAGTTTCCCTATTTGCAAAATGGGACTGAAAATACCTAGACTACTTATCACCCAGAATTTTGTGAGACTCAATAAGATAATGTATGGGAAACACTTTGAAACCTTAAAATGCCAGATAAAGGTCAGCCATTTTCACAAACTGGATGAGTGACGCTGGGTAAATCATGCAAACCTCCTGATGTCCAAGGCAATTCTTTGAGATCATAAGTTGCTAAGAAGAAAGTTTCCTCTCTGGAGAGTTCTCTACACCAAGGCAATCACAAATCCATTTCTTATCCTTAAATACGTGAATGCTCAATATTGGTAATGAATTCTTGAAATATGGTAAATGGCTCCTGTCACATCACTTGGCAAAGACCAGCTTTGCTCTTGGGTCCAATTCCTTGGAGATGACCACCATCCCCTGAAGAGTCCGGGGAAGTGGGAGGCTCTCTGTGAAAAAAACAAGCCAGATACCAGGAAGCAGAAATATTGAGGTGGCCATTGTCTTGTTTCCTATTTCCTTGGTGCAATTTTCAACTAGGAACAGCTGGAAATTAACTCAGTTTTATGCGGCTGTATTTCTCACACCCTTCCCTCTCAGGGATTTGCTTGCTTACTTACAGGAAAGGAACATTCTGTTCCAAGTGGGATGGCCTGGGGTTTGGGGGTTTCAAGCAAAGCATAAAGTGGTGAGAAATGAGGAAGCAAGGGTAAAAAGGAGAGAAAGGCAGAGATAATAGCGTGTGGCCAGTTCTAAAATGACCAATTCCCAGTCCAGCTACCAAAAATGCAGAGAGCATAAATTCAAAATTATGTTTTTTCCTCCTCCAACTCCCAATCCCCCTTTCCCTCCCAGCCTCAATCAGTTGCCATGTCCCATTGATTCTGTGCTCTCGCTCTCTCTCTCTCTGTTTTTGTCTTTGTCTGTCTGTCTCTCTCTCTCTCTCTCTATGTCTCTCTCTGTCTCTCTCTATCTCTGTCTGTCTCTCTATCTCTGTCTGTCTGTCTCTCTCTCTCTCTCTCTCTCCCTCTCCCTCTCCCTCTTCCTCTCCCTCTCCCTCTCTCTCTCTCCCCTCTCTCTCTCTCCCCCTGTCTCTCCCTCTCTCTCTCACAAACTTTCCCCTTATTTTCACCTGTCTGGACAATGCCAGTAGTTTTTAATTCTGTTTTCATTGCCACCAAACTGAATGACAGTCACTTGCCTCTCCAATCCACACTTGCAAAAGTAATCTTCCTAAAGCAAAGATGTCACTCTCCTGCTCCAAATCCATCCCAGTCAATAGCCTCAAAAATAAATTAACTTCTTAACTGAGCATTCAAAACTCTCCAGAGATTGCCTCCAATCCACCTCCTCAGCCAGGTTTCACTCTATAGCCCTTTTACCATTCTACACCTTCAGCAGAGAGAATTGAAGTTTGGAATGACTTGCTCTTGATAAAGTGATGCTGCTTTTTGTGATTACTGCTTCCCTTTCTAAAAGTTCACAAATCACCCTTTTAATAATAAACTATACAAGTTTGTCAAAAATGGAAATCAAGAACAGCAAACTACAGTTTGAGGACCTTAGTCTCTTTCTTCTCTTTTAAAAAAAAAAAACTGGTTAGGTACTCGCCTTCTTTGTTCTATTTCTCCCATTAAGCTTTTCTTTCAAAAAACCTTAACAAGGGCTCAACTATTACATTCATAAGATCTTAAAACCATGAAATACAGTTGGACCCATCAAAGGAAGTAAGGTGTTCTCTTACTATCTCGCCACTTATATTAGGATTCAACCCCCATCTGCTACTTTGCCCCATTATTTTCAAACTAAAGATCATTGTAGTTAAAAGAGAAAACAGAAGCAAAATAAAAGTTCTACCTTCTATCTTTGTCATTATCATTGTCCTATTAAACCTTAACACTAGTCATATTCTGCCTTTTGTAATCTTCTTTTCCCCCAATATGATTTTGAATTACAATTTGACATTGTCATTCTTCATACTTATCATCAGTCTTAGTTTATTCTGATAACTTTAACACTCCTATCACTATTTTTACAGGGCCATGTTATTCTTCTGTACTCTGTTTTTACTTCCATATTTTCAACATCCTGTAAAAATCTAAGAAGTCCAATAAGATTTTTATTCATCCACATTGGTCTCTTTAGACAAGACCTTCATATCTTTCCACCCATTTTGGAATGATTATAGAATCCTATAGAATTATAAAAATATAATTCTATATTATCCTATAGAATTATAGAAATATAATAATTATAGAATCATTTTCCTTATGGAACTAAAAGTCATGGGAGCCAGTATGTCCTTTTAAAAAATTCTTTGGAATCTGCTCTCCTACAATCTGGGGTACCTTAGAGATGTTACCCATACCTTAGAGATGTTATCCATCTTCTTCTCAATCATGAATTCTAAATGGTTGTTTCCTCCCATCATTCCTATTGTGGTTAGAATCAGGTCCAGAATTGCAGTTCCCCTTATTTTAATGAAATCATCATGAAGTTAAGTCAACAGCTGCCCTGCTTTTGACAGAGAGAGAGATGTCTGCACGACTATTCTTTCTAGTTTTCCTAAACTCATCTGTTTCCTATTTCTACCCAGACAATTTGTACTATACTTCCATGAAAGCTTCTTAAATAACTCCTTTTTTTAAAAAAAATGCTGAAAATATTAAGAAATACTATTTTTCTGACCTGAAAGCCCTTTCAAGACATTTTCCCCCATTCCTACTCTCCCCTCCATGGTGGATGACAGGATTAGAACAAAGGGTCTTTTTCCAAAAGCAAATGGACTAATATTCAAACTGAAGTTTGGACAAGGATCATCTTATCTTCTTCATCCACCCAATGGATAAGGCTATTTCATCCAAAGGGATATTATTGTCATTAAGAAAAGATTTTCAATGTTGATCCATTCTCATTAACTCCCATTAGGGGATTATTCTGAAATGTTCCTCCAAAACTATATTAAACATATTGAGATTTCCTTTCTTCTTCAAAATCATTATAAACGTCTTGGACATAGGAACAGGTTTGAGGGTAAGAAGGGAGGTATGTGGTCTATAGCTGATTTGGACATCTCTCTCAAACAAGAAAATGCTTGGGTGTTAGGTGAACACCAGATTGAACAAACTTATTTCAGATAAACTTATTCTTAAAATACAGGTAGAGTAAAAATTTTTTTAATTTAAAAAATACAGATAGAGTATAAATATATTTTTCTTCAACATTTCTCTATCAATATTGTGCCCATTTCTCCTTCATTTGGCCTTTGCCCTAAATGAATCTCTACCATACTTCTTCCCCTTAGGTTCCTAGATTTCTTCAAATTAAGTATATCCTTTAATAAAACAATTCTACTCAACTACCCAGTAAATCTATTTTGTTCCTTTTGAATAAGATATACCCTAGCAGAGAGTAATAATCTAGTTATATGTCCTATCCTATCATATTTCACTGCTGCTCTGGAAATTGAATTGATTTCTTTGCACTGGGATTTTAAATTCACCTTGGTTATAATTTAAGCATCTATGCATTTATGATAACTTAGGCTATGGATTTTGTTACTGGTTCCTCTCTTAGATCTTGTCTTTTGTGAACTATTGAGCATTTCAGTGACTATCTTTCTTCCTATATTGTAAGTGCTACTTTTGTGGCATCTTACTTGATATACAAGTACAGTTTTCTCTCTTCTCCATTTTCAAAAATAAAGATTTTCAAGATACTAAGAAATCACACATTTTCATTAGCCCTTATTATGTGCACTCTATTTCTGACATAGAGCCCACAATTCAGAATCTCTGATCCTATGAGTCTACTATTTCATCATTCCTGTATTTTAAGCTATGGTCAAGAAATTCAAATATTATTCTCGGGCACTATCTTCTTAATCAGCTATTCACTTCCCAAATCTGCCTTCCACTTCCCTCTAAGTCTCTGCCTTCAATCAGCAAAATGCCCCTAAAGTTTTTGGTTTCTTGCCCTTTTCAGATATAAACCTTTGATGATAATGAAAAATTTTAGATCTTTGTTTCCCACATTCGGAGACTTATATTCTTATTGACTACACAGTATCATCTCATAGAAAACTACCAGGTTATTTATTTTTCCAATTTAGTTATTTCTTATTAAGTTCTTTACTTTTTAAATTTTGAATTCCAAATTCTCTCTTTCCCTCCGACCTTCCCCCACCTATTGAGAGAGCAAGCAATATGATACCAATTATATATGCGAAAACATGCAAAACATATTCCCATACTAGTCACATTTTCAAAAAGCAAAAGGGCAAGAAAAATAAAGAGAAATTTCATCAGTTCTCTCCCTAGAGGTGGATAACATTGTTTTTATCATGAGTCATTTGGAACTGTCTTAGATCATTGTAGTGATCAGAGTAGCCACTCTTTCACGGTTGATTATCATTACAACAATGATGTTACTGTGCACAATAATCCTATGATATTCTCACTTCACTTTGCATCGGTCCATATATGTCTTGCCCGTTTTTCTTAAACCATCTCCTGCTCATTTCTTATAACCCAACACTCCGTTACAATCATCTACTATAACGTGTTCAGCCATTCCTCAATTGATGAGCATTTCATTAAGAAATGTTTTCCATACAAGATTATTTAAACACACACCCACATGCACACACGCACAAACACACACTCTTACATACAACCACCAACCACCAACTTTGAAATCTTGGGCATTTAACAACCTGATGCAAATTCTGAATCTACTCGTTTTATCTATCCAACTCATTCTTCAAGTTCAAGACTTGTGTGTTCCCATTGGTATTTGGTCTAATGATCCAGGGGTCCTCAAACGACAGCCCACGGGCCAGATGCAGCAGCTGAGGCCGTTTATCCCCCTCATCCAGGGCTATGAAGTTTCTTTATTTAAAGGCCCACAAAACAAAGTTTTTGTTTTTACTCTAGTCCAGCCCTGCAACAGTCTGAGGGACAGGGAACTGGCCCCCTATTTAAAAAGTTTGAGGACCCCTGGATTCTAATCCATTATGGTTTTGGGACTTTCAGCTAGCTTCCACCAAAGAATGACTCACCCAATGCTAAAAGCAATAAATTTATATATTTTTAAATTCCCAAAAGTGAAGGTTATGCAGTTAACTTGATACACCCAAGAGTGGGAGCTTGTAAGGAATAGAAAGTAGAGGCAACAAAAGTATTCTGGGGCATCACTTACTCACCAAACCAGGGCATTAGCCAGCACCTCCAAATTGGGATGAGGAAAGATAAGGAAAGGATACAAGCAGGAATGTGTACTGCAGAGCCTTCCTAAATATAATCCTAAAAACAAGAAGAAAAATTTCTGTTCTTACGATTGTAAACTGCAAGTGTTAATGCAAAGTCATCTCTCATGTGCACACTTAAAATTAGAGTCAAAAATCAGCATCTTTCTATATTTTTTTCTTTGAGGTTTTAATTTCATTTTTAAGTCAATTCAAATTAGGCTTCTATACAAAGACAGAAGGAAGGAAAGGGGATGGAAAGGAGAAAATAGAATGGAAAGGAAGGGAGAAAAGGCAAGGCAAGGAGAAAATGAACGAAAAAGGGGATGAAAAAGGAATGAAAAACATATATAGAGTTATACCCCAAGGAGGCTAGTGAGAAAAGAAAAGCATCATATATGACAAAATAGAACAGCATTTTGTTTTTATAGCAAAGAACTAGAAATGAAATCAATGCCCTTCTGCTTTAAATAAACTATGGTACAAACTAAGTTTCTTACTTTGCCAAAAGAAATGACGACTATGATAAATGCAGAGAAGTATGGAGAAGCCTACTTGAAGTGCCATAAAGCAGAGTTCAGAAAACACCATACACAAAGACTATGATAATATAACTGGAAAAAATAACTACAACGAAGCATCCAAACTGGATACTTTGCCATTTTAAAGCCCAAGCATGGCCCCAAAGAAGAGCTGGGAAGGTCTTTTTCCATCCTTCTTTGCAGAAATGGGGTTCCATCAATGTGGAGTGTTACATGTAACAACCGATTATTTTCAGTGTATTGGTTGGTTCTGCTGATTTATTTCCTCTTTCTTATTTTTTTTTCCTTTGTTGTAAGGGATGGTTCTCTGAGAGGAGAGAGGAAGAGGGAAAATTTTTTTTAAATTAATTTTTTATAAATTTCTTAAAAATAGGAAGAATATTTTTATGATTTAGATTCCAGGTGTCAATCCATTTCAATTCAGTCAAAAATTACATAGCACACACTGCAACCTGGGTATAGACCCACATCTCAGGTCTCTTGGGCATGTGACCTTGGGAAGCCACTTAATCTTTCATTTGTCCCCCTCTGTTTCTCTACAAGCATGAGATACTCCTTCCAGAACTGCTGGGGAGAGGAAGCTGCCACATGAATAAGGATGCTCTGCTACCGTGGGGGTGAGATTCGGCTCAAGGGCTCACTCAAGTAGCATGAATTATGCAAATGCGCCAATGAGCGACAGATTATGTGGCCTAATGTGGAATAATCAAGTCAAATTTATAAGTATAACCATTAAATCAACTTCATAATCAGAATTGGGTGAATCACAAACTTGAGAGAAAGTGAAATAAACATTAAAAAAAATAAATAAATCCAACCCAATTCAGCAGATGGGTTTCCATCTCTACTAAAAATGTAATGGGTGAAATTGCAGCCCAGGATACTGAGGTAAAACCGAAGGAAGGAATTTAGTATGGATCATGTGTTTGAGAGGACAGACAGACAGCCCTGGGCTCAGGATCAGGAAGATCTAGGTTCAGATTCTATCCCTGATATGGACCATCCCCATGACCCTAAGAAATTCATATAGACCCTTGGAGTTCCATGAATAGAATTGTAAGCTGCTGCAGAATTGTTGCTGATCTGTGCTGGTAGTGGGGGTAACCTCCACACTAAAGAAATTGCAGGTTCAAACTGTTAGACCCTTGATAGATCAGCAAACTGGAATGAGAGGGGGAAATCTGCCTATCTCCCAGAGCTGTGGTGAGGATCAAACAAGATCATATCTGTAAAGTATTTATTGTAATATTTGGAACGCATTTGGTGTGCATGGTTGACACATAAAAAATGCTTTCTTCCTTCATCCTTCCCTCCCTCTCTCCTTTTCTTCCTTCTTTCCTCCTTTCTTTGTTTCCTTTGTTCTTTCCTTCTTTTCTTCAATCTTTCTTTCCTTCATGCATTCCCTCCTCCTTTCCTTCCTTCTTCTCTTCTCTTCCTTCCTTCTTTTTCTTCCTTCCTTCCTTCTTCCTTCCCTTTCTTCCCTTCTCCTTTTCTTCTTTCCTTTTCTTCTTCTCTTCCCTCCTTCCTCTTTCCTTTACATCCTTCCCTCCTCCTTTCCTTCTTTCCTTTCTTTTTCCTTCCTTCCTCCTTTCCTTCATTCCCTTTTCCTTTTCTTCCTTTCTTTTTCCCTTCCTTCCTTTTTTGTTTCCTCCTCATCCTTACCTCCTTCTATCCTTCCTTCCTTTCTTCCTTCCATCATTCCCAGAACTAATAAATACCTATTGAGGGAAAATTTGAAAATAGTTCTTCTTGAAAACCAGGGGATGATCCTCTAAGGAACTCTTCCGATCTAGAGACTGAATGATGGGTTACCGCCATATAGCATAGATATTAAGGATTTTGATTCCATTGATTTGAGTTCAAATCTTAGCTCGGCTATTTAGTATAAGTTAGTATATGACCTAGGGCAAATCATTTTGGTCCTAGTTTTTTGGTCCTAGTTTCCTCCTCGGTAAAATCAGGAGGCTGGGCAAGATTCCTTTGACCTACATACTATGGTATAATAGAGCAGCACTGCATTAATTTCCCTTCCAAACATTGCCAAGAGATAAAAAGGTAAATGATTAGCTTATGGAGAATGGAGAGATTCCTGCTACCCCTTCCCTCTCCACCCCCACTCCCCCCCACCCCCGATGGACCAACAGTGCCTTACGGTGAAAGAAAGACTGTAAAACAGAATGCGTGCTCTGTCAGTGAGCCCTGGTCTCCTCCATGGCCACCATTCCCAAGTGGATGATTTTATAGCCTTTTTCTTCCAATCTCCAAGACCTTGTACCACCTCCATTTGCTAAATTGGAATATCACTCCATGTTTATTTTGGTGTAGATAGTCTGCTTTCCAGAAGCCAAAAACACCCTAAAATTATTTCAAGGATGTAGAGCAGAAGTGTCAAACATATGGCCCAAGGGCCGCAGTTGGTTCACAACACTCCCAAGTGTGGCCTAAATCAGATTAAAAT
The DNA here is from genome assembly GCF_902635505.1 of Sarcophilus harrisii. Classification (NCBI taxonomy): domain Eukaryota; kingdom Metazoa; phylum Chordata; class Mammalia; order Dasyuromorphia; family Dasyuridae; genus Sarcophilus; species Sarcophilus harrisii. The sequence continues at coordinate 442,397,219 of NC_045429.1, read as the reverse complement.
GTAATTGGAAAATGTTCAGCAAAATAAGTAAAGCTACAGCAAAACCTAGATAATGTTAATGTGTGGGCTTTCTAAGTCAATGTTCTTCCAGGGATCTTCAAATATATCTCAGTTTCTATCGGAGTCTGACATCACCAACATAGAGAAACATCCAACAGAAGGAACCAAAAAGACTTATTGATCCTCAAGCACCCACCTTGATTCTCCCAGGTTTCTCAAGTTCCTATAATGAGCAATTAGGAGGCAAAATGGGACGTCTTCGTGTGTTTCTGAAGTCTTTGGGGAAATTTCCCATCGTCCATCAACTAAATGCATTTAATGAGTATCTACTATGTGCCAGGCCCTGCAACAGGTGCTGGAGGCACAAAACTAAAATGAAACCATCCCTGCCCTCAGGGAGCTTAAGCTCTAATAAGGGACAAGGGGCATTCACTATCCCATAGGCAAACTGGCGTTTTTGACTTTGACAAGGATGTCGCCGAGACGTCCCAAGACCCTTGATGAAGCTAATTTTCCGCAGTGGACAAGAAATGCTCCGATGACCTGGGATGTGACCAGCACCAAGCTGGATAGGGCTCGCCAGGGATGTGGAGCAGCACTAGCCATCTATGAGTTTAGTACACGCTGTCAAAGAAGACAAATAGGGATGCGGCTCCTTTATCACAAAGGCTGTGGGATACTGAAGCTATCTTAGGAAAATAACCAGTGATATTTAAGGAGCCCAGCTGAAAAACAGCTGAGAGTATGGGGCTTCCATTAGCGAGTGTGCCCACAGCACAGGTGAACCCTCTTTGCCTCAGGTGCCCCTGGGTGATTGGCAGAAGGAGCAAAGGCGAGAAATAATATGAATCAACAAGAAAAGAAGCAAACCTAAGGGAACCTTAGAGGCAGTTACAGCAACTGATGCCCTTACTATCCTCTCCTGTGCTTTTCAATCCAAGTTAACATGTCACAACAATTCATTTTCTGAGCCTCCAGGTATCTGAATATACTCAAGATTCATCTTAAAGTGTATTGATATCCAACATCAATAAGATAAATGAAACATAAGGACTGAATCAGAATGAAAGTCTCCTGTCTTCCTGAATAGTAGACTTCAGAGTCTAGAGATGCAGGGGGGAATTCTGGACCTTCAGGACTATCCACAGAATAGGCAAGTGACTTAGTCTCTGAGACTTGGCTTCTACCCAACAATCAAAAACATAGATAGATAGCCAGATAGAGAGATAGAAAGATAGATCGATAAATGGATGGATGGATGGATGGATAGATAGATAAAGGACTAGATGGATGGATAGATAGGCTGCTAGATGAGTGAATAAATGGATAGATGGATGGATGAATAGATAGTAAGCAGACAGATAGACAGATGTATAAATAATTAAGCAGACAGATACGTAGATAGATAGCTACATAGAGGTACAGAAGAAAAGGACAAATCATTCCAGTTTCTCTGCCAAGAAAACCCCCAATGGCGTCACAGAAAATCAGACAGGATTTTAAAAAAGACTGAACAACAACAACACTCAAACACACATACCCCTGCAGCACTTTCTAACAATGAAATAGCAAGAGACATGAAGACACCAAGGGGGAAATATCTATAACTCTATACAAATGACGACCTTAATGCAAAAAGCATTGATTAAGCATTTACTAGGTGACAAGCAGCATCCCAAGTGCCAGACAAATAGAGAAGAAAGAAATCTCCACTCTCCAAGACCCTGGAAATAACAGGTTCCCACTGGAGTTTCTTATTGAATTGGAGAGGAGGTACAACATGGTCAGAAACAGGAGGTTTGACAGGATGGTAGCAGAGAAATAAGGCTAACTTTGGGGCACGGAGTACTGCAGGGGTGAGCAGAGCTGAGTGCCAAAAAGGTAGAGGGAACATGAGACAATCAGAGGGCACAATGAGGTAATTAAGTGAAGGGGTAAAGGGGTAAAAATATTTCAAGCCCCAACTCAAAAAAAAATAATTAGGATGTAAGGGCTGTGGAAAAGAACTGAAGTAAGGAAGGAAAATGTTGAAATGGGAACTGTGGCATCCAGGACATTCATAATAACATATTGTTTCTCCTTTGTTTTTGAAGACATCAGGAGGAAAATGTCTTGATTGCAAGTGAATTGGATTTGAGAGAGGAGGCAGTTTTCAAAGTCACCAACCTCATTTTCTCTTCCAGAGCTATTTGGGAACCAATAATGATAATAATAGCAAGATACAGATCAGGATGACTATAAATGGCCCCGGATTTAGTGGGAGAAATTGGTCTTTTTAAGCTAAGGTCTTTCTGAGGTCTCAGTTTTTCTGAGGCAATGCCCATTCAATGATTTAAGGCTAGGTAAGAAACGAGGCAAAAGATGGTTCCAGTTTGTTTACTCAAAAAAAAAATCAAACTGGGAGGGAAAGACCCTGGGAGTTTTTGACCAAAACAAAAAGCAATTGCTATCTGCAATCACTCTAAGTCAGCAAAAAGCAAACAATGACCAAGTGAGACTTGGATTGGAATCTATTATTGGCGATCAGTGAGGGTCATGATTTGGATTTAAGGCACAGTCAAATAGCTCCATTTGGATCCCAAAGAGAACTTAGAGATTATTGGACAGTAAACTCCTTTGAGGACCAGGGCTCTTTTTGTGCTAAATATACGTAGGTGCTTAATTGATGTTGATTTATTGATTGCCCTTCTGACTCCAAATCTGGCATGTTCTTGACACCACAACAAAAAGTTTTCTCATCCAATTCTTCTGTTCCTACATGCAGCTAGGATATCCCCCCCAAAAAAAAAAATTATAAAACTAAGACAGATGATATTGCTTCCAAATCGTATAGCACTAAATGAAGTAAGTAGAACCAAGAGGACATTGTACACAGCAACAGCAAGATCATACAATGATTAATTCTGATGGACAAGGCTCTTTTCAACAGGGAGGTGATTCAGGCCCGTTCCAATGATCTTGTGATTGGAGAGAGCATCTGCATCCAGAGAGAGGATTATGGGAAGAGTGTAGATCACAATGTAGTGTTTTCACTTCTTTGCTGTTCGTTGCTTGTGTTTTGTTTTATTTCTTATTTTTTCCCTTTTTGATCTGATTTTTCTCATGCAGTGTGATAATTGTGGAAATATGTATAGAAGAATTGCACATGTTTAACATATTGGATTACTTGCCATCTAGGGGAGGGGTGGGGGAAAGGGAGGGAGAAAAAAATTTGCAACACAAGGTTCTGCAAAGGCGAATGTCAAAAACTATGATATATTTTGAAAACAAAAAGCTTTAATTAAAAAAAGAAAGAAAGAAAATCAGTTTAATGGGGTAAAAGACCACTCTGGATTTAAGGTCTCTCACCTGTAAAGAAATAAAAAAATACCTAGTCCCTCTAAAAAAAAATCATGTAGCACTGTTGAAATCTTTACTAAGTGTTAAGTCCTGAAATCTCCCAACTGTGTGAACTCCATTGAGTACTTAGATACTTCAGTTGTATTTAGTACCTTGTTTCAAGTTCTGGCCCAAAATATCTCCTTCTAAGATCAAATCAAACATATTGAACCATGCCAAATTAGATAATTATTGTCTCTATCAACTCCAATGTCTTAACACTTTGTAAAGATTCCAACATAGCACCTTCCATGAATTGTTTCAGTAGGAAGCTTCCCTTTGGGGGTTTATTTCTTGGCTATTCAACTCTCAGGTCAGAGAAAAGAGCTGATTCACACAAAAAAAGTCAAGTCAACAAGCATTAAAAGTGCTGACTGTGTGCTAAGCTCTTGGAGGATACAAAGAAAGACAGAAAACAGCACCTGCCTTCAAGGAGGGCACAATCCAAGAGGAAGGTAATGGCCAAACAAGCAAAATAGAGGCAGGGTAAATTGGAGACCATCACTGAGAAGAGCCATTATCATTAGGGAGAATTGGGAAAGGCCTCTTGCAAAAGCTGAGATTTGAAGGAAGTCGGGGAGTGCAGTGGGTAGAGTGCCTTTCAAGATGTCAAAAAGACCTGACTTCAAATCCAACCTCAGACACTTACTGGCTGTGTGACCCTGGATAAGTCACTTTATCCTGTTGGCTCAGTTTCCTCATCTGTCAAATGAGCTGGAGAAGAAAATGGCAATACTCCTGCATCTTTGCCAAGGACAATCCCAAATGGGGTCATGAGGAGTCAGACATGCCTGAATACCAGGGAAATAGAGGATCGCAGTCATTTGAGCAAAGAGGATAAATAATAGCATGAGGATATTACTTTAATTTTGTCAGAGCTGGGAGGGACCTTAGAGATCAAGAAACCCAAACTCCCTCATTTTATGGAAGGGAAGGGAACAAGAATTTGTTAAGTGCCTATTGTGTGCCAACCTAAGCGCTTTACAAATATTATCTCTTTCAATCCTCACAAAAACTCTGGACTTAGGTGCTATTAAGATTCCCATTTTATAGATGGAAAAACTAAGGTAGACAGTGGTGAAGTGACCTGCCCAGGATCACCTAGCTAATAAGTGTCTGACATCAAATTTGAATTCAGGTGTTCCTGACTCCAAGCCCAGCGCTCTATGCACTATGTTACACCCAGCCCCCCACTGGCAGATAGTGGGCACTTCACATTTATTAAATTGAATTATGACATCATCGCTATTCGTTTTGGTAGAAAAGTAAGGTCTAACATGTATACTTATATTGTATTTAATTTATACTTTAACATATTTAACATGTATTGGGCAACCTGCCATGGGGGGAGGGGGAGGGGGGGAAGGAGGGGAAAAATTGAAACAAAAGGTTTTGCAATTGTCAATGCTGTAAAATTACCCGTGCATATAATTTGTAAATAAAAAACTATAATAATAAAAAAGAATTTTTGATATAAAATGAAAAAAAAAAAGAAAAAAAGAAAAGTAAGGTCCAAAGTGGTTCTGGAAACAGGATGGCCTGCAGGAAGCCCTGCATTGTCTTGAAGAAGTTAAATGCATTTTTTTTCTTAAGTTTTGCCCCTTTTCTCCTGTTTACTCCCTGCACCTCATCAGAAGAGATCATTAAGGAAATACCCACTCTTCAACTCCATTAGCTAAGAATATTTTCACTGGGCCCCATGCCGAAGTCATAACCCTGTCTCAATTCATAGATCAATTTGGACTTAATACAATGACAGATGTTCCCGTCTGAATTCAATTAGTCCAGATTTTCTGCTTTTCTGTGACATAATCTGAGTGACAGAGGCAGAGAAACCAAAAATACAGCAAGAGAATCAGCCGCAGGGATGGGGACCGTGCAGGGTGGACGGCTGAGGAGAGCCTCAATTTCAAAAAAAAATCCAGGTTCTCGTCCCCCCTAAACCATCCCAAAATGCCTTAGGCATTTCCTGATTTAGGAACTGAGACAATCCAGTCAGTAGAAAGGATCACGATTAATAATGATAACTCACTTTAAGATGGTGGCTGGACCACGATTTTATTGGAACAAAGAATTTTCGAATGAGGAAAATCCTTCCACCGAGGCAGATCGGTGAGAATTATCTCCAACACCGAGAGATAAATGGCTTACTGAAAGTCAAACAGCCAGCGGAGAGAGTGCTTTTTTAGCTCCAGGGCCAGCTTATCTACTGCTCTGTGTGATGATTATTATCCCCATTTCACAAATGAGAAAACTGAAGTATTGATAGAATAAATGACCTTATAATGCTAGTAAAGGCCCAAAGAGGGATTTGAACCTAATTCTTATGTCCAGGACTCTTCCCACTGTGCCACAATGACTCTCAGGACCCCATCCCACCCCCAACTCCCACAATCCAAAGATCCAAGGACATACATTCTCTCTGACTCATTTCTCTACCCAGAGAAGGCATGTGAACGCTAGTAGCTGGCTTATCTGTCCCACAAAAATCTCTTTGGTTCATATTTTTGCCCCAAAAAAAGCCTGAAAACATCAGTATCTGACTCATTTTGCTCTTCCCAAAAAAAATTGTTCGGCTGCCCTGGAAGTGCCTATGCTAAAAAAAGGCATCAAATATAGAAAACACAACAAAAACACAAGGAGGAGTTAAGAATAGTCTCGCTTTCCCTCTAGTAAAAGAATTCAGAAATGGCCTGTCCTTCCCCACCACCACCACCTCCATCCCGACAGACCTTTAGGGTCCATGACTCATGGTCCAGGGGAAGGAATAAGTTTGCCCTTGGTGCTTATGGATATTCCCATCCCTCATGCTGCATCAATGAAAACCAATATAATATCCTTTATTTCTTCCTCTCATTTGGGAAATAATAGTAATAAAAATGTTTGGAAAGATAGAAAGCTACCAAAGATGGAGAAATAAGACTGGAGAAAGTTTTCGGTCACTCTGGAAGATCAGAGTGTCCACTGCACGTATGTCCAGTGTGTGAGAGGAATTTCCAATTGCTCTACATGGGGACGCAAAATAAAACTGTCTGGGAAGCCCATCTCTGACACATCTTTGAGCCTCAGTTTTTTTCATCTGTGAAATAGGGATGTTGGGAGAGCTCACGTAAGAGAGATATTGTGAGCATCAAGTGAGTTTACGTATTTAAAACATGAAAGTGCTATAATATGGAGGCTTGTATATGATAGGGGCAGTGTGGGAAGGGAGAGGGATGGAGCACAGAAATGAAGATCAAAAGAGATAAATGTAGATTGCAATTATTATATATCAAGATTGGTATAAAGGGAAGTACCTTGGCCCTTAAGTCAAAGGACTTGAGTTCAAATCCCAGCTTGGAGGGTTTGCCAACTATTTCTTCAATTGTAAAGTGAGATTGTATTAGATGGACTCCGGGGCTCTTCATGTGTTCTCGTAAAAGTCATCTCCACTCCAGTAGCAAAGTGGAGGCAGTCAGCCAAATGTCTAACTTTTGGGTTTGGAAAAAAAATAAATCCTGTAGATTCAAAGAAAGAAAGAAAGACAGCTTTGAAACAGAAAAAGAGAGTTTGCAGACATGGTGAATAATAAAAATAATTCCCATTTCTATCACATATTCAGATTGACAAAACACTTTTTCCTTCGAGGCAACTAATGGTACAGTGGACAGACAACCAGTCTTGGAGTCAGAAAGACTAGCTTTGTGACCTTGGGCAAGTCACTCAATTCTGCCTCAGTTTCCTCATCTATAAAATGGGCTGGAGGAGGAAATGGCTAATCATGCCAGTATTCTTGACAAAGAAATCCCAAATGGGGTCATGCAGAGCCAGACAAGATTGAACAACCACCATTTCTTTGGCATAGAGCATAATAAGCCTTAGAGTCAGGAAGACCTGAGTTCAGTTTCTGCCTTTGCTACATCCTGAGCAGGTCACACAGCCACTCCAGACTCTCGATCTGAGACTTGACTCCCTGCTGTCTGTGAACAAGAGGGAGGATGATTACGCTGTGAGGAATTTCAGGAAAACAAGGAAAGACTCATCTGAACCGATGCCGAGTGAATGAAGCAGAACTAGGAAAACAATTATTCAGTCAGGCCTTTCACATAAGGGCATAGCACCCCCCACTCTAAAAAATCTGGGTAAAAACTGGGGGCCCTCCTTTTGTATCGGAGGCAAATTGTGGTTTTAAACTATAAAATATGTTGATATTATGTAATGCTACACATATATTTTAGGCATTTATGAGTTTCTAAACTTTTCGATGTCAGCTGCAAATTCCACAAAACTCCCCCCCAAATTCCCATTCAGTTTCTTATGCTGCCCCGGGACATAGCAAAACCACGATGGGAAAAGTCACAAGATGGAAGGGAAAACTCCACTGTGATATAAATGTGTGGCAATGAATCGTTCTAAGGACTCTTAGAAACTCCATGACGAATAAAATGAGCAGAACCAGGTGAATGATTTACTTTAGAACAGCAATACTGTGGAAATAAATAATTTTATAAGCAGAAAGAACCAAAATCAGTATAATTAACTACCTAGGATTCCAGAGGAATGATGTCTGTTGCCTGTAATGGAGAGGTGCAGAATGAGACATACATACATACATATATATATATGTATATGTAATACATATATATATGTAATATATATGTATGTATATGTATGTATATGTAATATACATATATATATGTAATATATATATATATGTTTGTTTATTTATTTGTCTGTTTGTTTGTTGATGGGGCAGCAAGATGGCACAGTGGATAGAGCACCAGCCCTGTAGTCAGGAGGACCTGAGTCCAAATCCGGCCTCAGACACCTAACACTTCCTAGCTGTGTGACCCTGGGCGAGTCACTTAACCCCAATTACCTCAGGGAGAAATATGTATATATATATATATATATATATATATGTATTTTTTATGCAGATACATACATAGATATATACAAGTATCTCTATATATTTAAATGCATATATATACCTGTATGCAAATATTGTAATACACACACATTTTGTTTCTACAGACAGAAATAAATATGCACATATAGATAGATAGATAACACAGTCATGTGTGTACACACATGTATATAATGCAGCCGGTAAAGAATTTTATTTGGCTTAACTATGCACATATGTCATAAGGAATTGGTTTTAGTTTTAGTTTTTAATGAGGTAGGAAATGGATAAGTAAAAATTTTTTAAAAACACTCCCTTTTTAAAATAGAAAGATGGAGGGATTACAGATGTGGGATATAGCTTTTATTTTCAGGGAAGATCATTTAATTGAAATTGTTTGCTCTGTTACAAGAAACCTAATGTAAGCAGAAAGAACCAAAATCAATATAATAACTATCCAAGATTTCAGAAGAATGAAGTCTGTTGCCTGTAATGGCAGAATGAGACATACATACATACATATATTTGTTTGTTTGTTTGTTAGAAACCTAATGTAAAAATGATATATATTAATAAAACTAAAAAATAATTTTTTTAAAAAATAAAGAAATCACAGTTCTAACTAATCCAGTTCATCTAACCAAACCCTAGTTAAGCAACATTGTTCCCATCATCTAGAGGAAGCTGATGGGGTGACCTGCCCATTGCTAATAAAGGGTCAACAAGCTCAGTGTCCAAAACTCTGGGTCATCTATCCCACGTGCCTTCTCGGCAAAGAAGCTCTCAGAACCTTCAGGATGGGATCTGGGGGGGGGAACCTCCCCAGTTTCTATGACACAGAATGAAGTACCTGATAGAAGGCCTGAGAGCAGAGAATAGAAACAAATAAATGTTGTGGACTCCCTGTGCCGCAGAGTCTCCGGGAGGCTGAGTGCCCTGCTAGGATATTCCGTTCCAATCTCCTTTAAATCTGGTAAGAGAAATAAAAGCAATTTCTGAGAAAGCATAAAATGTCACGATGCTTATTGGGTCAAGATGCACAGTTCTCCACTCACAAACAACCCCAAAGCCAAGGGAGTTGTTCCCAGCTCATGCAGGAAGGGTAAAAATCTTTTCTTCTGGCAATCAGCCTGGCTCCCAGATGAAAAGGTCATCAAGGAGTCTGGAGTAGCCAGACCCCAAAAGGGCATGGTGACTCTGCACATTAATCAACAACAACCATCACCACAAATATTTATTTTGCACTTTAAAGTTGCAGGGTACTTTCTCCATGTTTTTTTTTTTTATTTGATATGACAACCTTGTTAGGAAGGTGCTATTATTATCCCCATTTTACAGATGAAGAAACCAAGGTTGGGGGCTTAAGAGATTTGCCCAGAGACTTATTTTATACAGCTGTAAAATGAAGGGGTTGAAGTAGATGACCTCTAAGGTTCTTCTAGGTATCAATTATAATGCTATGACCTTCAAACGGGCCAGAAAACCGCATCTTAGTGTATGTAGTGAGCGCATAAGTCCTTCATACCACCCCAAGAAACAAACAGAGCCAGGCTCGTCGAAAACCTGCTGTTTCTCGATCTCTCAAAATTCAGCTCATTTTAATCCTGCCAAGATGGCAAGTGAGAAGCTGTGACTCAGCTCAGTTCTCCTTCATCACCTCCAAGCAATGACAAATACACCAGGAAAATAAAGAACAACAAAAGAAAGACAGGGAAGGAAAGAACTCTTTCCACACATAAAAAATACCAGAGGAAAAACTACTAGAAAAACTCAAGAAATAAGAAAGCAAGAGAGAACTGGAGTCAGTGAAAAACAAAAACAAAAAAAAAAAAACTACAGAGTCAAAGAGGGGACCAACACTCTCAAAGGAAAATAAAAGCTCAAAACCAACCACATCTCCAGTAGACAAAAATGGACAGGCTGCATTGGTGCATGATGGTTTGGAATCCTAATAAGAGATACAAAGGAATATATGACACCTATCATATTGGCAAAAAGTCTGGTAAAGAAGACTTCAAGATGTATGTGAAAGGGAGCAGTGTAAAAAAGATAGTAGAAAATCTCAGCTTTATGGTGGACTTTTGGGGGAGTACCTCTGCTCTCTGAGGAAAAATGAAGGGAAGGAATAACAATAGATCAAGATCTAAACCAGCAAAACTGGATGATATATGAATGAGTATTATACTATTTCTTTTCTTTTTCATTTCTTTTTTTTTTTAGTTTTACATGGTTTCATTTTATTCAGTTTGGATATAATCGCTTCCAAAGTTAACTCTACTGCAATTTGCAGAAAAAATGAAAATATAGGAAGGTCTATTTCATATGGTTGCCACATCTGCAGACATCTCTCCCCTTATTCAACTCAGGTTTAACTAGCAAACAGAATTTAGATTCCAATTTTAGCAGGAGTCCACTTTGAGAAGATCTATCTGAAGAGGCTTATGCTGAAAAATAACTAAGACCAGGCAATGATCTTTATAATGATCTTGAGGTGCAACTATAGTAAGTTATTGTAATTTTAACTTAAAAAAACACCTTAGGCTTGGAGAATTTCTCTAATATGGGTTTGAATGTATTTTATTTTAGGCAACCTACATGACAAGTTTTTATTTTTATTTTTCTAGATTAGTTTCTTTTTTCATACATATTTATGCAATTATCTTGCTGCACAAGAAAAATCAAAAAGGAAAAAAATGAAAAAGAATAAAATGCAAGCTAACAGCAGCAAGAGTGAGAATGCTATATTGTAATCCACACTCAGTTCCCACAGTCCTCTCTGAGTGTAGATGGCTCTCTTCATCACAAGATCATTGGAACTAGCCTGAATCACCTGACAAGTTTTTAGAAAGAACCCTCCGTTCCAAATAAATCAAGGTCAAAAAATCAATGAATAAAGCTTGAGATGATATTAGTCCAGATTTGTCCTGTTGTTTTGGAGATTACCAGAAATAGCATCCCAATTATGATGATCCCATTGGCTGAATCTGTGAACATTTCTTTATCTCTATATCATTGTTAAAGAAAATTATAAATGGGGTCACACCATCCTCATGGAAGTCCAAGAGAGCTAGCACACCATCTGGATTCATGATTTTACCAATAAAGAATTAGTAGTTTTCCTTTAATTAGCAAGGATATATTTGATTTGTTATACAAATAAAAAGGTTTACTATCCCCTATTTTTCAAGTCTGCTTTTGATTGATTTCACGTATTCTCTGATAAACATTTTGTAGGATTCTTTTGTGAAGCTAGTTTCTTGCACATGATGTCAACTCTGTGATTCCAACCAATGGCATCTGTTACTCCACCTGCAGGATCTTCAGCAGAGGCATTTCCCCTGTCAGTGAATGGTCCATCAGTGGTACCTTCTGTTCTACTGATCATCTTCCCCTCTACCTCTACCTTTTGTAATCTCCTGGATCTTATAGATATCAGATTACACTTCATCATGGCTGATGAGATCCTGATAGATGATCGGAGTGATGGAAGGAGGGTGGTAGGAATCCAGAGCCCTTACCCCTTAATTGATATAAGGGGGAATGGGCAGAGAAGCATGAGCATCATGTTTTAAGCATTATGTTCTAGGTTCTTGAGAAACAAAAACTAGAAGAAAATCTCTGTTCTCAGGGAATTTATATTGCAGTAACGTTCAACACATAAAAGGAAGTTGTGGCTAGAGAAAAGAGTTTTGGTCTGAGAAGTCACAGGAAGAATAGTAAGTGGAGGGAGCCACAGGGTAATTCATTGACACGCCTTTTGCAGAAGCAGTTGTATTATTGATTTGATTGCATTTTCAGAGCTCTACAAAGCAAAGCAACAGAACAAGATGGCAGAATTCAGCAAGAAAATGGGGAAATTATTGGGGACGGGGGAGTGTGAAGAAACAAAGACTTCAAATACTATATTCCAGAAAACCATCTGAGAATAATTGCCCAGGAGTATTAGAAATAGGGGGCAGAATGCTAGTTTATAAAAATACCTACTGGTTACCACAGAGAGGAAATTTAGCCTCCCCAGAAATGTAGTTGGCCAAATTCTAGTATTTCAATGTCAAAGAAAGAATTTTGTAAGTAGCCAGGAGAAGGCAATTTACATATCAATAATCATGAATTTGACTAGCATGAACTTATTCAACGAACAAAAGAAATAATGAATAACCCAAAATATAAGCTCAAAAACAAAAGCAAATGACCTATACTGCAAAATTACCTTTCCCACAAAACTAAGCAATACTTTATCATGAAAAAAGAATATTCTTCAGTAACATCAGGAAAGGTAACTCTTTTCTGCTGAGATATGCAGTTCTGAGAAAGGGATTTAATATGAAAATTTATCAAGTTGTTAAAATGTTAAAAGAGGTGTTTTTTTATCATTGAATGCAAGACACAAAGTTACTCGATGTAAACATGTTGTCAGGGAGTTTTAAATCTATTATAGTTTTTATGGAACATCTGGAATAAGGACTGCTTAGAACACAAAGGGGGAGAATGTGAGGGGAGAATATTTTGAAAAGGGAACAGATGAAACTCAATCATCTGGAGGACTGAAAGAAAGGTTGGGGGATAAGTAAAATACTGGGAATGGGAAACAAGTAAAAGATAATTAAACAACGAGGTGGGATGAGGAAAAGAGAAGAAAGAGTCTCACATGTGACTCATAGCAGGTGTGTAACTATGGACAAACCATTTAACTTTTTCCTATTCCCAAGCAACCTGCTGACAGTCATTGGTGGAGGAAGGTCCCACACAAAGATAATAAAATCATAAATCACTTATGAAATAAAAAAAAATTAGTAAACACAGACACAATTAAGAGTGAAAACCGGGGAAACTATTTTATTATTAAAAGCCCCTTACATAACAAATCAACGACAATTATAAATATATGTGCACAAAATGACTTAGTAACCAAATTCTTAAAGGAAAAGCTAACTAAAATTAAAAAGTAAAAAGATCTGAACAATAAGAAACTAATCCTACATGACTTTACGTTTCCTCTGACACATCTTGACATATTCAACAGAGAGATAAACCAGAAGGAAATTACAGACTTCAACAAAATATTGGGAAAATTGTACTTGATAGACCTGTGGAGACTTCAGCTGGAAATCTCTGAAAATGTGTGTGTCTCGGATTCCCACAGGACTCTCTCACACACACACACACACACACACACACACACACAAAGTCATCATGTGCTAGAAAATAAAGAGCTTATGACACATGCAAAAAGGTCTTAAACACTTCTCTGCAGACCATCCTTTTTATATCTGATTCCACCAGTGAAGGGATCTTCATTCTTCTCATGCAAATTGGAAATTTGCTGATGGATTAGAGGCTTCTACCCATCTGAATTCTCTCAATATTCCCCTCCAAAAAACTTTAAAATAGCGCCTCCAATCATATTTTTGGAGTGACAGAGTCAATTTTGTTGGCTTTTGAGACATTTTTCCAGTCTAGGAAGTTAGCAGAAAAGGTCTGAGACCAGCATCTGGCCTTGGAGGGGATCACAATGGCAGCTTTGGGAACTCTCAATGAACTAGACAACTAATCAGAAAGAGACTACATTGGACTCTTTACTGAGAAAACTGCTACTAACTGGCAGCTCTACTGCCCATAACACTCCCCGGTCACAGTTTCAGGATGAAAAGGAGGATTTGTGGTTCATCACAAGGGATCAGGGGCCTGGTCACAGTTCTAAGGCTACTGCTTGTGATTGCAGGGAAGCAGGGCAGGACAGCAGTGATGACACCTCTCTGGAAACTTGCGGACCCCCAGAATTAGCTCTGAAAAGAGCAGCATAAAAAAGGCTGAAACGGAACAGTGGCTCCCCACCCCCGAATGACGAGAGCCCAACTTTAACATAAAATTTAAAGTGAATAAATAGCCTGGAAAAATGAGCAAACAAGAAAGAAAGCACAGGGCTATAAAAAGCTACTACTTTGGCAGGGAGGCTCAAGACAAAAAAATCACAAGACAATAATGTGAAAGTAACTACAAGCAAAATGCTAGAAAATGCTAACTGAACCCAAGCCCAACAAAAATTCCTGTTAGAGTTAAAGAATTAAGAAGAGTAGAGGAGAAAATTGGGGAAAGAAATGAGTAATACAAGAAAATTATAAAAAGAAAATTAGTAGCTTGGTAAAAGAGGCCCCCAAAATAACACCTTAAATAACACCTTAAAAAACCAAATTAGTCCTAGCTGTGTGGCCCTGGGCAAGTCACTTAACCCCAATTGCCTCAGCAAAAAAAAACAAAACAAAAAAAATTGGTCTAATGGTGAGAAAGGCACAAAAATTCACTGAAGGAAAGAACTCCTTAAAATACAGAGATGGCCAAATGAAAAAAGAGGTCAAAAATCTGATTTTTTTCAATATGTTCTTATTTCATTCAATATTTATCAATTGAATATAAAAAATTAACGTTTTTTACTTCCAAATTTTCTCCTTTCGGAAAAACTGGAACCTTTCCCAGTAAGATCTGGAGTGAAGCAAGATTGCCCACTATCACCATTATTATTCAATATTGTATTAGAAACGCTAGCCTCAGCAATAAGAGTCGAGAAAGAGATTAAAGGAATTAGAGTAGGCAATGAGGAAATCAAACTATCACTCTTTGCAGATGATATGAGGGTATACTCAGAGAACCCCAGAGATTCTACTAAAAAGCTATTAGAAATAATTCATAACTTTAGCAAAGTTGCAGGATACAAAATAAATCCCCATAAATCCTCAGCATTTTTATACATCACCAACAAAATCCAACAGGAAAAGATACAAAGAGAAATTCCATTCAAAATAACTGTCGACAGCATAAAGGAAAATCAGAAATTATATGAGCAAAATTACAAAAAACTTTCCACACAAATAAAGCCAGATTTAAATAATTAGAAAAATATTAAGTGCTCTGGGATAGGCTGAGCGAATATGATAAAGATGACAATACTCCTTAAATTAATCTATTTATTTAGAGCTATACCAATCAGACTTCCAAGAAAATATTTTAATGATCTAGAAAAAATAACAACAAAATTCATATGGAAGAACAAAAGGTCTATAATCTCAAGGGAATTAATGAAAAAAAAATCAAATGAAGGTGGCCTAGCTGTATCTGATCTAAAATTATATTATAAAGCAGCAGTCACCAAATCCATTTGGTACTGGCTAAGAAATAAATTAGTTGATCAATGGAACAGGTTAGGTTCACAACACAAAATAGCCAACTATAGCAATCTAGTGTTTGACAAACCCAAAGATCCTCACTTTTGGGATAAGAATTCATTATTTGACAAAAACTGCTGGGAAAACTGGAAATTAGTATGGCAGAAATTAGGCATGGACCCACACTTAACACCATATACCAAGATAACATCAAAATAGGTCCATGATTTAGGCATAAAGAACAAGATTATAAATAAATTAGAGGAACATAGGATTAGTTTATCTCTCAGACTTGTGGAGGAGGAAGAAATTTGTGACCAAAAATGAACTAGAGACCATTATTGATCACAAAATAGAAAATTTTAATTAAATCAAATTAAAAAGCCCTTGTACAAGCAAAACTAATGCAAACAAGATTAGAAGGGAAGCAACAAACTGGGAAAACATCTTCACAGTTAAAGGTTCTGATAAAGGCCTCATTTCCAAAATATATAGAGAACTGACTCTAATTTATAAGAAATCAAGCCATTCTCCAATTGATAAATGGTCAAAGGATATGAACAGACAATTCTCAGATGATGAAATTGAAACTATTTCCACTCATATGAAAGTGTTCCAAATCACTATTGATTAGAGAAATGCAAATAAAGACAACTCTGAGATACCACTACACACCTGTCAGATTGGCTAAGACGGGAAAAAATAATGATGAATGTTGGAGGAGATGCAGGAACACTGGGACACTGATGCATTGTTGGTGGAGTTGTGAACGAATCCAACCATTCTGGAGAGCAATCTGGAATTATGCCCAAAAAGTTATCAAACTGTGCATACCCTTTGATCCAGCAGTGCTACTACTGGGCTTATACCCTAAAGAGATACTAAAGAAGGGAAAGGGTCCTGTATGTGCCAAAATGTTTGTGGCAGCCCTGTTTGTGGTGGCTAGAAGCTGGAAACTGAGTGGATGCCCATCAGGTGGAGAATGGTTGGGTAAATTGTGGTATATGAATGTTATGGAATATTATTGTTCTGTAAGAAATGACCAGCAGGATAAATACAGAGAGGCTTGGAGAGACTTACATGAACTGATGCTAAGTGAAAAGAGCAGAACCAGGAGATCATTATATACTTCAACAACGATATTGTATGAGGATGTACTCTGATGGACGTGGATTTCTTTGACAAAGAGAAGATCTAACTCAGTTTCAATTGATTACTACTGGACAGAAGCAGCTACACCCAAAGAAAGAACCCTAGGAAATGAATGTAAACTGCTTGCATTTTTGTTCTTCTTCCCGGGTTATTTCTACCTTCTGAATCCAATTCTCCCTGAGCAACAAGAGAACTGTTCGGTTCTGCACACATATATTGTATCTAGGATATACTGCGACCTATTTAACATATATAGGACTGTTTGCCATCTGGGGGAGGGGGTGAAGAGAGGGAAGGGAAAAATCAGAACAGAAGTGAGTGCAAGGGATAATGTTGTAAAAAATTACCCTGGCATGGGTTCTGGCAATAAAAAGTTATTTTAAAAATTTTTTTTCTCCTTTGCTCTCTACTCCCCTCCTTAAAAAGGCAAGCAATTTTATATAGATTACATATGTGAAATTATTCAAAACATATTTCCATATTAACTGTGTTACAAAAGAAAATAGAAAAAAGGAAAAGAAAGTTTATTGTTGCTGGGGTTTTTTTTTTAATATGTTTTAATCTACATTCAGATTTCACAGTTCCTTCTCTGGAGGTGAACAGCATTTTTCATCCTAAATCCTTCAGAATTGTCTTGAATCATTGGCAATCTAGATTAGGTCTCTCCAGGTTTTTTTGATCATCCATCCTTATCGGTAACTTTTAGTTTCTTGTGGTTATGCTAGAAATAGAGAGAGAGGAAGAAATTTTCCCAAAGATATCTTCAGCACCTCCTTTAGACAGAATTTGGTTCTAGTGGCCTTTGGGATTGATGGCTGCTGCCAAAAGGGGGACTTTGGGAGCTTGAGAAGTTTCAAAAGAAGGTAGAGGAAGAGAAGGGGTAGCGGACAATAGAAGATGTAGGATAGATGGGATTGTGTTGGGAACAAGCTCCAAGATTCAGGAGAAGGAAAATAATATCAATTTTTCCCACCCTCTGAGAGTTAGTCCATCCCTTTTGTTGTCAAGTCTTCTCTTACTTTGGGGACCCTCACTTGGGGAGCTCTTTGAGCTCTGGGACTTGGGGTCACAGAGTGAGAGTCCAATATTACAGAAGTCAGCTAGAAGGCCACTAAGTCTGAGACTTCTCACATAGTAGGTGCTTCACACGTTCTTACCGACTGTGGCTCAAAGTTAGGTCCTTTGATTCTGAATCTAGCCTTCTTTCACCCCATCTCCATCTAGGCCCTTCCCATCCCTCTTCTCCCCTACCTGTTGCCTTTCAGGAATCTTAGTTTTTGTTTGTTGAATGGATTTGCTTTCCATGCCTCATCCCTACTGTGTGAAGAACCCAAATTCTCTATTTTAGGAAGATCCCAGGGTCACAGAAGAACAATGGATTTTGAATTAAAGGACCTGAGTTCAAATTCTGATTCTGCCCCTCCCAACCAAGATGGCCCTAAAAAGTGACTTGAAGTGACATAAAAGAAAACAAGGTCCTTTTCCTGTAATTCTAAATATTGGAAATGCTTCGGATGATGAGACCCAGAGAAGGACTCTACTGGGAAAACATCAGCTCAGCAGTGGTCAAAGAAGTTTGCCACCAGATGTTTGGCCACAGTCACATCTGCCAAGGCAGAAGTTGGGGTCTTCAAGTCTCCACGGGTGGGTGATCACTTGTCAGGGACTTCACGGAAGAGATTTGTCATCAGGTACTGGTGGGGTTCAGGGATTTGTATGATAATAGTAACAATAATAACAATTACTTTTATATAGCACCTAATATGTGCACTAAGTAAGCACTTTATGATTATTAACTCATTTGATCCTCCTAAGAACTCAGGGAGGTGGGGGCTACTAAATTTCCATTTTACAGATCAGGAAACTGAGGCAAATAGCACTTAAGTGACTTGCCACAGCTAGTAAATATCTGATGGTGGGTTTGAACTCAGTTCTTCCAAACTCTGACTCCAATGTTCTACCCATTGGGCCACTGAGCTGCCACTGGCTTTCTTAATGGTCTCAAAGGGCAACATTTATCTGTTCCTGGGAGAATATTCTGCAACTTACCTACAATCAATCAATAAACATTTATTAAGTGCCTACTATGTGCCAGACACTGGGCTAAAAAAGACAAAAGATGCTTACAATTTTCTTTGAAGAAGCGCATCTCATTAGTTAATGATACACTAGATTTAAAAGTAATAAAGACCTGAGTTCAAATCCTACTTTTTTAGGAAAACATTTACTGGCTCAGTGACTCTGGCTAGTCTCTTCATCTCTTTCCACTGTAAAAATCAATGGCCTCTAAGATCCCTTTGACTCTAAAGTGCAGATTCTTTGACCTATGTGACCTTGAGCAGGTCACAAAACCCCCATTTTTTTGTCTATAAAGTGAGGGGGCTGGACTAGGCCCTGAGGGCCCTTCCAGCCCTGGTGCTGGGAGTCTACGTCACTTTATGTCACTCCTGGACTCAGTTCCTCAATGGCCACACGAGGTGGGCCAGATAGTCTTGCCTGGATCCCGAGCAGGGACGGCGCTGCCCACTCCCTGTGCTACGTCCCTGGGTTTGGTCTGCTAACAGTCACTCAATACAAAACAACCTGAGCTTCTGGGTTTGGTAATTAGCAGCTCAATTTGGCCGAGGGAGAAAAGCTAGCATCCCGAGCTCCAACTCCTAATGTGCAGCTAATTAGGGGCAGCCCCGCCGCTTCTGTGTCTCCCGCTCCCAGGGAACATAGCCGCTTCCCTGCAGAAAGGCTCAGGAGAGGTCCCAAAGGTCCACCAGAACTGGGGAAATCCCCCTCCCACATCCACCTTGCAGCCTTTATTTTGGCCTTTCTGCCGTAACCATGGGCAGTGCATCCCCTCTATGGACACTGCAAGGGTCCCCGTGACATTACCCTTTTCCCATAAATGTAAGCCCCTAGAGAGCAGGAACTGTTTTGTCTTATCTGAAAGACTGAATGCCCGGTACACAGCAAGTGCCTAATAAATGCTTATTGGAGGCCTGATTGGTTAAAAAAAAAAAAAAACCACTCTCTGAAATGGGTTAGAGACATCCTAGCATAGTGGCTAGAGTGCTGTACTTGGGATTAGGAGACCCGGATTCAAATTCTGCCTTAAACATATGCTAGTTGTATAATCTTGGATAAGCCATTTAACTTCTGATCTGTGGTTTCCTCATCTGTAAAATGGAGATCATCATAATAGAACTCTACAAAATGAAGCTAAATGAGATGCTCTTGATCAGTTATGATGCTGTGACCCCTTTGGGGTTATCTGAGCAGAGATACTGAGGGGATCTGCCATTTCCTCCGCTGGCTCATTTGACAGATGAGGAAATTGAGGCAGACAGGGTAAAGTGACTTGCCCAGAGTCACACAGCCAGTAAGTGACTGAGGCCAAATTTGAACTCACTCTGGTCAGGTGCTCTAACCACTTGGTTCACCACCTAACCCACCTTTTATGTAAAATGTCTTGAAAACCTTAGTGCCCTATAAATGTGAGCTTTCAGGTTGGGTAAGTTTTAACACTCCTATTTTATAGAAGAGACAACTGAGACCTAGAGAACTCCAATGCTTTGCTTCCCTAAGATCAGATTACTAGAAGAGGTTGAATTTAAACTCAATTCTTTCCATTAATGAATACTACCTCCCCATGAGAAGCATTAGAAGGAGTGAGATGGGCATCCCATATGGAATGAGGTTAAGTAGGACGTATAACTTTTCCTTCAAGAGTGGAGACTATATCTGTGGTCTTGGAAAGCACATCCAGCAGTTTAGTGGGGAAAGAATTAGTTCTAGAGTCAGTTAGTTAACCAGCATTTATTAAGCACCTACTGTGTGCCAGGCACTGTGCTAAGTGCTGGGGATACCAAGAAAGGCAAGGAGCTGATTGTGTAAAGGTGGAGACAACGTCCAACTAAGTATGTGCGAACAAGTTATAGAGATGGGATGGATTGTGGGTAGACAAAGAGAAAGGGTGTCCTGACTGGAATCCATCCCACTTGTATGATCCCAAGTATGTCAGTTTCTTAGTCTATCAACTAGGGATCTGGAATGTCTTTTCCAATCCTAGAACTAGGATCCCAAATCCCTTCACGTTCCCTCAGTTTCCCCCCTCTGTAAACCCAAGGGGATTGGACCTGATGGCCCCCGAGGTTGCTTCAAGGTCTAGAGCTCCCACGAACGAGGGGCGGCCGATGAGGGCTGGGGAAAGGGGCCGAGACATTTCTACCCCCATGGAGGCAGCTTTCACACTTCTCCCATCACAGTCCCAGCTACTTCCAGCCCACTTGGATATCCACAGTCGATGATTGGAACCCTGCAGGACAGAGTCGTTCCCGCTTCCGTGACACATCATATCTCACCTGGAAAAGTGAAATATAATTGAAAAAGTGAGGTTCCTAATGACACTCCGCACACCTTCCCCATCTAACCACTCAAAGGATGACAACTAATTAGTCGCTCGACACGACACCCGCTGAGAAGGGAGGATGCTGCCTGAGCCCTCCTAGAGTCAGTGTCCAGGTGGGTCTTGATTAAGAGAGGCAGAGCAACATGTTTGCAAACACTCGGAGGAAGGCGGCCGGGAACTAATTACAAACTGTGGACTCAGGCACAATTCCTGCAAAATCCTCTGGTTTCTGTTGGCAGGCCTTGGCCGAGTCCATCACGGGAAGGATTCAGAAATGATTTCCTTGTGAGAGGAGTCTGCTGCTCCCGGCTCGCTCTCTCTAAGCGGGATGAATATTTACCCCAATCACGATTCCTGACAGCAACAAGGAAGACTCCCAGACGCCGGGGTTCACAAAGCCGTTTCGCTCATTCAAAACACAAGCATCTCCCGTCCAAAAGAGGCAGAAACAGGATCCAGACTTTGGGACTGGACGTCTCCCGACCCTGGTCATTACAGCAGAACCTTTCATCAGTTCTGAGGTAAGGAGTGAGTCACAAAAGCACTCAGTGCCGGATAGGTCTTCCAGGCCAACAGAATTAGTCACTGTTGATTTGAGTTAAATTGAGAGAGCCCAGAGAAATGTTCATTAATTTGTGTTTTAAATAGAGAGCCTGCAACGTACCCTGAAAGAGTAAAAAACAGATTAGAAGTCTTTCACTTCACTAAATGCCGTGTTGTTTGGAATCCATAAAATGGAAGCCAATTTCTGGATCTCGTTTTATGGCAAATATTTGCAGACTCATTCCGTGTAGAATTGGTGAGAGAAAAATGGCTGCGGGGAAGAAAGAAGGGAAAGGGGGGGGGGGGGGGTCCCAAAGAATGTTCAGCTGTTTTTAAAATGTTTATGTTAATTAGTGTGAAATCATTTATTTCCCTCCATCCACAGATGCGGCTGCCGCCTCTTTTCCTGGCTGTAAGGATATGGCTAGAAGGACGAGACTTTACGTACCGAGGGTACCGCAGCTCTCAGAAGGGTCGGTTGTGGTTTGGTCTCACTGCCTAATTAGCAATAAAACAAGGTCCCAAGAACTTATTGAGGAGGGACGTGGGTCTGTATGAACTCCACTGTCAGCTGGACTAGATTCTCAGCTCTCCTTCCTGGTGACGCAAATGGGGATTGCATAAAATCACCCAGAGGGGAGATGTCAATCCCACTATTCACCATTAGCTCTGGAGTCAGTTAGTTAACCAGCATTTATTAAGCACCTACTATGTGCCAGGTACTGTGCTAAGTGCTGGGGATACAAGGAAAGACAAGGAACTCATTGGGTAAAGGGGGAGACAACGTACAATTAAGTATGTGCGAACAAGATATAGAGATGGGATGGATTGTGGGTAGACACAGAGAAAGGGTGTCCTGACTGGAATCCATCCTAACCGTACAATCCTAACAAAAATGCCTGAAAATAGGCCCAATCTTATGACAGCATAGGATTGCAAGGTCATACAGCTAGAAAGTACCTCCTCAGAGGCCATCTCTCTTTTTCTAGATGAGGAAACATTCCAAGACAGGTGAAGTAGCTTGTTTATAAGTGAGAGATCAGATCTTTTTTTTGCACATGTGGGTCCCTTTCCCTCCTTTATGATCTCTTGAGGATATAAACCCAGTAGTAACACTGCTGGATCAAAGGGTCTGCACAATTTATAGCCCTTTGGGCATAGTTCCAAATTATTTTCCAGAATGGTTGGATCAGTTCACAACTCCACCAACAATGTATCAGTGTCCCAGTTTTCCCACATCCCTTCTAACATTCATCATTATCTTTTCCTGCCATCTTAGCCAATCCAAGAGGAGTGAAGTGGTATCTCAGAGTTGTCTTAATTGATCAGTTCCTTTTGAAAAAGACTCTTCCATCCAGTATTCTGTTCTTAATCCTATGCCCATCCATCTTGAAGCACCGGCTCCAGGTATTATCAGGGAATTATCAGCTCTTCCATTCCTCAGTCTTTCAACAGAAATAACTTCCTACTTCTTAACATATAAATATATATATATATATATATATATATATATGAAAACTGCATATATATATATATATATATATATATATATATATATATAACTGTACTTATAAACTAGTTAATATGCATTGTCTCCTTGGCTATTCACAACTGCCCATTGAAGATAATAAATGTTATATTTTACAAAGAAAATGAGTCTCGGAGAGAGGCAGCATCCCTCCCTGCCTCCCATCCCTTACCAAGGTCACCCCCACCCTCTTGCCACACTGCTGTAAAGATATGACCAGATTTCCCTTTAAATATCTTCTGGGCGGGTAGAGTGTAGGTATTGGCAAGTCTCTCTAAGTTGTATCAATGAGGTGGAGGAGGCCCTGATTTTTCTCATGGTCTATCAACATAATTTAATAAGTGTCTGATAAACCCTCTTAGACCCAAAGCTACTGAGCTCTCCCTCCTGTAAGGCACCCAAAAGAGGCAGAACTATAAAGCCCACTTAGGTGCCAGGATGTGGGTCGCTGCAAAAAAAAAAAAAAAAAAAAAAGTCAAACTTTCTTTTTCGGCACTTTTCCAGCCTTTATGAGTCACTTTTCAGAGGTTAAGAGACGCATCTATTAAAAAATATAATCAAAAGAAAACTGGTGTTCCAAGTATTCCAAAAAGAATATTTTATTAAGCTCAGTTCCTGGGATGAAGGCATTTTTAAAATAACCATGATGACCTTCCAAAAAGACAAGCTCTGAGGACGTGTGAGCTCACCGCCGGAGAAGAAATGGACCTTGAGATGCATGGGAACAGAGACAACTCTAAGAATGAAGGGAAGACAGGAGCCCACTTTATGTATGACTATGAGATGCCTGAAAATTCACTGCTCGTATAAAAAGCAATTGTCCTCCTGGTTTGGGAATCTGGCTGCGAGGAATACTCCAAAGCCATGACTGCACCCTGGTGCAGAGACTTGCTTTCTAATCCAGTCATGGATTAGCTCTCGGGGAAGCAGGGCGGAAACAGAAAGACACAGAATGCAAACTGGATCTCCACAGAACCACAATCCATTTCCCAAGGGCTGGTACCGAGTCAGCCAAGTCAAGAGCTGACTGTGTGGCAGTAAAAGCCACCTCCGTTTCCGACGAATCGAGTGGCTCTTGGGAACTACCAGCAATCCGAACTCCAGGAGGCCAATGACAGGGTGCCCAGGCAGGGAGATTTAACCCATGCCAGCCCGCCCCTTCACACCACCTGGGCACCAGGCGGGACAATTGTGCTCACTGCACTGTGAGTGAAAGTCCAACAGTAGTAGTCCAGAGACACTGGCCATTTTCCTGCTTAGATCTAAGAGAGGCAAGACCCTGAGTCCTATAATAAAACTGAGTCTGGGATCTAAGGTTGGGGCTCTGCCTTTCCTTCTCAAATGCAGGGGAATTCCTTCTCCGGAGAATTCTGCTTTTTGAATATTCTCTGCATGAAAATTCACTTGAGCTCTCTGCCTTTGGGATCACACAGTTAGTGAGGACTCGTCAATTCTAGGACCAGCTCCCAGCTCCCAACTAAAGCTGAGTCTCAACAGCCGGAGATGTCCTTCGATTTGTTCTTTCTCTGGAATCTCGTGTCCTTGGGATCAAAACCTCGCTCACCAGCCCCAAAGACTGCCCAGTGGGGAGTCTTGGCCATATAATCCTTGGCGCTGAAGGTCTTTGACCCTTTGCTGGTTTCATACTCTTGGAAGAGCTCCTGGAATCGGTCATAATCAATCCAGGTCCACCATTCCCCATCAATCTTGAACTGTGAAGAAAAAGTAGAGTTGTCAGATTAGTGGCTAAGGGTGATCACACAGCAGAAAATACAAGTCATAGAAGGCGAAGCAGAAGTGATTTTCTTAAAGAAACTCCTAAAGCAGGTCACCAAGCAACAGCCTGATTTTTTCTCTAAAACTTGTCTGATAAAGGTTAAAAAAATCTCTCCATGTTCCAAGGCCTGGCTCAGACTCACAGCGGATTGTTTTCTAGGAGAGGGAGAGGGGAAGAGGGGAGACAAAGAAAAGGGAGAGGGAGAGAAGGAGCGGTTTGTGGAAGGTGGAAGGGAGGGACTCGCCCCTCTAAGAGGTTTGTTCCAATGGTCTAGGAGAAAGGGGATGAGTTAGGATATGGCTGTGATGGGGACGGATGTCCAGGATGTCACAGAGACTGAGCTGTTGAAATCTGGAAACTACTTGACATGTGGGATGAGGGGAAGCGCCGGGAGAAGATAACGAGTTTTTTAAATGAAAAAAGAAATAAGGGCTAAATCCTGGATCGCGCGGGAGATATCTGTGCAGAGACAATAATGAACCCTGTGGGGATGGACGACATCCAGGAGAGAGTTACTGAGAGGGGGCAAGACAGAGGTTCCTGGACTGGGTGTGAATGCTCCCTCCCCAAAGGGGACCAAGAGGAACAGTCAGAAAGGCAGGAGGAGAAAAGGGGCCACAAATACCCTGAGAGGAGAGAGAATCCCACAGGAGAGCCCGGTGTTGGACACTTAGCAGGGCTCAAGGGTGGGAGAAGGAGATCCCTGGTGTGTGGAATAGAGAGAAAAGGTGAAGAACTTCCAGGAATATGTGAATTCTTTTTCTGTATTTTGTTTTCATTATTTCTGTGTTTCCCCTATGACCTGCATAATATGTGCAGGCCCATATGTACTTGAGCCTTGGCCAGCGATATCTGAAGCCTGAAGGCCTGATTTTCTGTTTTCTAAAAATCAGGTGATTTCCATCTCAATCTCTCTGGATAGCAACAGTCAATTAGATGCCTCCCCCCTCCCTTTCTCAATGCTCTCTTACTTGTGATGTAATCTCTTGTATAAAAGCTGTGTATCTTTACTACTTCTTTAGCCTCCTACTGTGAGCTTTCTCTTTCCCCTATCTCGTGATAGAACGGCTCATCCTCCGGAGGTATAATAAGTGACCTTTCTGCTTTCTATTTTGAGTGATCTCTGAGTAGTCATTTTGAGTAAGGGTCTTCTACATCCCACACACTGGTAACTAGAGGCAAGTGACGAGATCAGCAGATTCACTGCAAAAGTCTAAAAACCCAAGTTAGGACTGTGAAATCTCTGGGTCAAAAACATCCATGTTCTGAGCATCCAGTGAGAAGTCCCTCACGCAGGCTCCACTCAGCCACACAGCGGCCTTCCCAAAGCACAGGGTGACTGGGACACCTCCCGTGCTCCCCACACCTCAAGGAGCAGACGTGAACGCTTCCCCAGCTGCCCTTTCTCTCTCTGCAATCTCCTCACCCTTAACTTCCCTCTACGTGCTCCCACCCTTGCCTGTGGCCTCCCCCAATTGAAGGGGAGCCTCGTGAGGGCAGGGACCCTCGTTCTGCTTTTCGTTCTATCCCTTTGGTTTGGGTCCAGGCTGGGACATAGGAGGGCCCTAACCCGTGACTGCCGACCACCTTACCTGATTGAAACCATAGTACGGTGTCTGCATAAATCCTAAGAATCAGCGAGCAGGAAAGTAATTCGATTTCTACTCTCCCCTCGGCAATATCGATAGTTCCCATTCTGACAGTACTTTAAGACTTATACACAACCACCTTGGGAAGCCGTGTATTTAAGTATTAATAGCCACATATTGTAGACAAGGCTTCTGAGGCTCAGAGCACTTAAGTGGCTTGCCCAGGGTCACAGCCAGTTAATATGAGAATAGGATTGGAAATCAAGTTCCATTTTCTATAATGAAGTACCATAGCACCCCACAGTACAGCCCTTTTTATCCGTGTGTGTGTGTGTGTGTGTGTGTGTGTGTGTGTTGGAGGGGAAGGAGTCAGTTCAATATAGTGGGCAGGAGGCTCACCCAGCTATTAATTAAAGCCAGGATCCGATTTCCCCATTTTCTAACTTCACTGATATATGTAACCCCCTGTTCAATGTTCTAATCAAGAAAAGATGTGAAATGTACGGCTCTCAGGGACTTGGAAAAATGAAAAATTCTGCAGAGCAAAATCTGACTTTTTGCTGAAAGGCGCAAAGCTTTGTGGGTTAAAATGGAAATGGATGCAAAATTTCAATTATTTTACCCATATGCAATCTTGAGCATCCTATCCTAAAGTTGTGCTTTGGAATGGCGATGTGTTGGGGGGGAACCAGAAAATGAAGAATCAAGAAATCACTAATTTTCTCTCAGATTATTATTGTTATTATAATCATTCTTATTTCTTCTTCATCATCAAATAGGAGTTAAATCCATCATTTCACTGATGTAGGTATCTCCCACATGAGGAGAGGAGAAGAGAAGGGAAAGGAAGGGGAGGAAAGGATTTTAAAAATCTTTTGAATGAAACTGCTAACTTTTAGTCGGAGTGACATGAAGACAGGAAACCATGTTCAGAGATGGCCTGATTTGGGGGAGGCCCTTGGAATCAGAAATAAGGCTGTTCAGAATAGGAAAAGTACAAACAAGTAGCAGTCACACAAATAATAGGGGCCTTTGCTTCTATGACCAAGATCTCTATGGTTGACTGTAAAGGAAATAGAAAGTGGACAATGAAGGACTCGGCATTAAGGTCAACTTTCTGAAACCATAGAAAGGTGCAGGAACAGCTCTAGCTAAAAAGCAACATTTTAGAGATGTGTGTGAGTGTCTAAGTCAGCAGATACATCAGGTACGGGGCTGGGACACTGCTCTCCCAGTCTGATCCCACAAGACCCCACAAGGTGGGTACCCTGGGAGCTGGCAGAGAAGGAAGGTCTGAGGAGAAAGAAGGGTCAATCAGCAAGAAGGGACGAGCTCAGGCTACTTTCTCTTTCCTCTTTCCTTTTCCTTTCCTCTCCCCAAAGACTGAAAGATTCTTTCCAAGAGGGGCCTTGGCCTGAGAAACAGATTTGGGGTGGCTCTCTCCCCTTCTTCTCACTTCCTGATAGAGGTTAGACATGCTAAGTAACCACAATCACTGGATTTGAGGAAGAAGCCTGAAGCAATTTCAGTGAAGATGAAACACTTATCAAAGGAGATTAAAGCCAGAAGGGAGGGAAGGAAGGAAGAGGACGAGTGTAGGAATAAAGATACTGAGGGCAAACACACAGACACCCAGCACACAGTAAGCACTAAACAAAGGCTAGTTGACTATTTCTTTTTCTTCCCCTGAGGCAATTGGGGTTAAGTGACTTGCCCAGGGTCACACAGCTAGGAAGTGTGAAGTATTTGAGGACAGATTTGAACTCAGGTCCTCCTGACTTCAGGGCTGGTGCTCTATCCACTGCCTGTTCCTTGTTGACTATTTCTGTTTTCAGTGGACAGAGGGCTGGGCCTGGCGTCAGATTCCAGCCCCAGACACAATATGTGTGACCTTGGACAAGTCATTTACCTGCTGTCTGCCTCAGTATTTTCAGCTACAAAATAGGGACAATAACAGCACCTATTTCCCAGGGTCGTTGGGAAATCTACATGAGATAATTGTAATTAGCTCAGCAGGCATCTGGCACACAATAAGTGCTACACAAATAATGCTGTTATTTCATAGCACTTTCTGCTCCTCCATACTACCCCATTTTCCTAGAGCAGGGCTGGAGGCATCTTACTAAGAGTTCCCTCTACCAAGGTCTTCACTCTCCTCTCTTCATTGCTATTTGAGCAGAGCACCCTGGAGCTAGGCTGATCAAGTGATGAGGAATAGGCAGAGACTTCAGAAAGATTCATCCTGCTCACGGAGAGACAATGGAAGCGGGTCCAGCCCAACCATCTGTTAAAGTGACACACCGTCATTTAGAAACATCTCCCCGCTTGCCCACTGCACACTGCTCGGGGACAAGCCCTCCAGACAGCTGCCAGAAATTCATGCCCCAAATCCCCGGCCAAGAAGCGCCCAAAGAACACAAGGTTGGAGCACTTCACTATTGCTGGCCAAGATGGAAGGCGGGATGATACTGGAAGGATGAATCAAGTTGGAGAGTCAGGAGCCAGGAGGGAGGATTCTGTGTCTGAGGAGGCAGGCTGGACGTCCAGTGGGGAAGCCAAAGGGGAGCCCCACATGAACCAAAGGGCCACAGCTAGGCTGGCGATGGGTCCCTCTAATTCCTAAACCAGAGTCCTCATCCAGACCGCCCCAAGCCTGAAGATGTCCATGACCGAGTCCAGCTGAGGCAATTATGCCCACGTGAAGCCGCTGCCGTCGGAGGGCACATCTACTCGTCTGTGAGTGCAGATGGTCCGAGGGGGACACCCCCAACGGGGCTCGCCCACACAGGCAGCTTGGGCCAACGCTGCCCCAGAGCTGAGGAGGACTGCTAGGTGCCCTCCCCTGCCAGCATGGAACCACAGGGAATGGAAAGGTGTGTGACTCCTCCCTGGAAAGGGCCCACAAAGACAAACACTAGTCATCCCAGGGGCGTGCGACATCGGGAAACCTTCGAGATCGAGATCATCTGGCGCAATGTCACTAAGGGGGTGAGGCCTGGCGAGGTCACTCACTAGTGGGGAGTAGAAGGGACTCCGAGCCCAGGGCTCTGGCAGGACAAGCTCTGGACCAGCTGGTCTACAGAACAAAATCATTGACGCTCGGCAGTGAAGGCTCAGGGATTTGGACTGTTGGGTCTTGTTTCAATACTCTTGGTAACTATGGTGCTCCCATGTATTTTATTTTATGCACTTAAAAGCCCAATTCGGAGAAGCCCAGTCACGTGGGCTGAAGGACCACATGACACAAAGTCAGTGAATAGGCCCTGCTCTGGGCTGTAAAAGTCGGGTTTGGGCCAAGCCCTGGGAGGTAAATTTCAGTTAGAGAGACCACAAAGTATTCTTATTTTCTTTTATTCACTCTTACTTCAAATGTTCAATGAGGCAAAATATATGAGTCCATGGAGGAAAGGAAGTCGATACTGGCCTACTGCTATACCAAGTTAACAGCTCCTTGCTTATTCTCTCTTCTAAGAGAAAAGGGTGTGGGGCATCTGGGAGAGAAGTGACAGAAGGAAGGGGAGGGAGCCTTCCATTAGAGACATTTAATGCCTATCCATACTGGCAATGAACCTCATTAAGATCTGGTGGCTTCTTTCATGTGTCTGGCACAGGAACAAGTTTATCAACATTTTTAGGTACTTGCTTTTGTTTGTTTGTTTTCTTTTTCAATTAATAAGCATTCGTTTTTCCTTCCTCTCTCTCACCAAGAAAAAAGAGAGAAAGATAAGCCCCTGTAAATAAGGATCTGTGGCTGAATTCCCACAATGGCCATGTCCAGAAACGCACATCTCCTTCTGCATCATGAACCTCTCAATTCTCCTGCTTTCTTCTCTGCAACTGATACTTTGACAAGAGAATCTAAACAGCCTCCATTTCTGCTGTGCTCCTGTCCTTCCTGCCCCCAAGCAAAGGACCAACATCTTCCTGTTCTAAGCCCGGACCCAGTGGCAAACTTAGGCCCAGGATGCTGCCTTTCTGGAACCAACTTGTCCCGATCAATCAAACCGGGCTCCTGGGTCTCTGTCCTCATTTACCCAGCAAGAATTCCCTGCTGCAATGTGACATTATAAAGTCCTCATTTTCTCCCCAAAGAAACCGTGTGCCTGCCTTTCTCACAGATTGTTCCAAATGTTCCTGCTTCTGACAGGTGAAAACCCGACATCCATCAGCTTCTTTGGAAAGATGGGAAAGAGCTTTAAAACGCCTTTCACAGCAGCTTCCTTTGGGTAGGGGAGTTGCTGCTCTTGTTACCAGGATCACTACAGATATAAGGCGCCATTATTATACTGTTTGTTCTAGACACTGATCCAGATTTCACAAGAAATGTTCTAAGGCAGAAAGAGTCCCTGTCAATCATTTCAGGCAGTCATCCGTTTCCGCCATTTGCATTTTCCTCCAAAGCTCCCCAGGTCACTCCAACAACAACCCTGGCTGCTGCTCCAACTAACAATGTTCTGATTCTAGTGCTCCACGGGGGTCGGCCCTGCTCTGCTAGTCTGTGAACCCTGAGAACAGCCGGCACTCTCAGTTCTTCCATCCATTATTCAGTTATAGACTCAATATGCTTCGAGTTGGAAAAGACCTTGGAGAACAGCTAATCTAATGCCTTCATTTTTATGGATGAGGTGGTCCCCTCAGCCTTCCCCGAGAGAGTGAATGACTTGGGCAGGATCACATGGCTGGTTAGTGGCTGTCAGACTCAAGAAGGTGAGAGCCGGGTCTCCAAGACCATTCCCCTGACCAAGACACTGAGGCCCGGCCTCCCAGTCTGGGCTCGGTGCAGCCCGACTCGAAAGCCAGACTTTGCAACAATAAAATTTACGCCAGCCTGGGGGGAACAAGTGCACAGGAAGGGCGGGAGAGAGAAATGAGAGAGGAGAGGAAGAAGGGATGGGACAGAAGCTCCCTGACTGGGCGGTCTTCAGGGATTTTAGTCGTGTCTGACTCTGTGAGTCTAGCTGGGGTTTTCTCAGCAGAGACACTGGAGGAAAGTGACTAATCAAGGGGCAGCTGGGTGGTACAGTGGGTAGAGTCCCAGCCCTGAAGTCAGGAAGACCTGAGTTCAAATCTGGTCTCAGACACTTAACACTTCCTGGCTGTGTGATTCTGGGCAAGTCACGTAACCCCAATTGTCTCAGGAAAAAAAAAAAATCAACTAATCAAATTATGAAAGTAAGAAGACACGACTGTCCTATAGAAACATGGACCGCCTTGAA
Organism: Sarcophilus harrisii; assembly: GCF_902635505.1. NCBI lineage: Eukaryota > Metazoa > Chordata > Mammalia > Dasyuromorphia > Dasyuridae > Sarcophilus > Sarcophilus harrisii. Next base: position 442,365,592 of record NC_045429.1, on the reverse strand, counting down.
TGAAATGATGCAATGACTGGTATATATAATGGTCACAATAATGTAAATGTAAAATTTACATTTGTAATATAAGTCAAAAATGAGACGGGGCCTAGTGGATTATAAATGTGGCCCAGAGAAGCAATGAGGAAATGGCCCTGAAGAGGTTAGGAACAACGGGGCCAAGGACTCCTTCAAATGTACCAAGGGTTCATTTTGCTTGATTTTTTTCTTTGTTTCAAGGTTGCTCAGAGTAAAAGGTCTGTATCTGTGATATAAACACAAAAGGCATCCAGGGGACTTAAAAAATTAAAAAAAAAAAAAAAAAAAAAAAAAAAAAGGAAAGCCCCCAGCACACATCCCTTCCAGGGATCCGCCTCAGAGGCTGGAAGTTCCCCAGGCTCTGCTCCCACATCTCCCAGGCACATCCTTGCTGAAGTGGCTCATTTTGGTCATTGATCAAGCAGTCAGCGAGGGGAGGCCGAGCTACAATCCTGAACCAGAGTAATTTTTTCCCAGCATCTGAATATCTATCTTTTCTCTTGCTGTCAGCCTCCCTTACACCTTGTCTAGAATATTAAGGCAAAACCCTGACATGGAGTCTCTGTGGACACAGAACTCTCTATCATCCAGGCTGAACCAAGAGTTGCTGGTGTCCTTGCAGAAGATCCCACCTTCTAGCTGTTTGAAGAACAAGCTCTTAGACTATTTTCCTTCTTGTTAGACAAAACCAGGTAAAACATGGCTTCTCTGAGGGCTGCAATGTCATCTCTGTTGTAGGTGAGATCCCAAAGGGGTCCCCAAAGGAGACTTCTTTTCTCTGAGGTCAAGACTCAAAGGAGAGTAGTCATCCCCCACCATGATTCCAGAAGGGGGAAAAGGGGGGGAAAAATCATCACCAAGTCTTGATGCTCACAACTTCAGCAAGTCACAAAGGAAGCAAAAAGGGGGGATAATTACTAAAGGTTGCAGTAGTTCTGATCCAACTGAGCACAAAAGTTGCATGGAGTCATGATAATTTTCCAAAATGAAAGTGTGAGAAAATGCCCGAGCCCCTGATTTGAATTCCACATCTTCCACTGCCCCCAGAACGTCTCCTCTAGGGTCTCCCGGCAACCTCAAACTCACCATGCCCAGAACCAAAGATCAGGTCTGGATCCTGCCTCTCCCTGCCACTTGACATGTCTAGGACAGCTTGGGCAAGCCAGGTCACTTCCTTGGGTTTTAGCTGTGTAAATGGGGGTGGAGGGCTAAATGAGGTTCATCTTCTGCTCCTCCCCCTCATCTTCTCTGTCATGGGTCCCCATTCACCCACTGCCCTCTAGGCAAGACCTTGGGCTCATCTTTGTTCTTTCCCCTTTTCCTCTTCTCTAACCAAATGTAGTCGAGCAAATTCCATCCTCATCTCTTTGGTGGCCATGAGGTAGAGCCCTTCTCCCACTCACTGCCATGGCAGAGCTGGAGGTACCAAGTCATACCACATGACTACTTTCCCCAAACTCAATTTTTGCCAAGACTAGGAGAAATTTTCCATTTCGATTATTCCTTTTCTGTATTACCCAACTATCAAGAGGATGTAAAATGAGTAATAAAAACAGTAACATAACAGTGCCTTTATTTATTTGGCACTTTCTCAAAGGAACTCCAAGCTCTAGGCGGGGGGATTGTGTCATCCATCTTTACAACCCCGTATTGAGGTAAAACAGAACGGTGTTTTCCAATTACTCAGACTGCTTGGTTGGACAGACGGCCTGCCTCAAAGCCAAGCCAGGAGAGGAGAGCTTGTACCTGCAACTATGCAACTAACTCCTAAGAAAAAAAATGCAATCAAGAAGTCGCCCTATTCACTCTCCAAGCAGATTAAAAGATATAGCTCAAAAGATTCGAGTCCTGTGGCCTAGGAGCAGTAAGTCTTGCAGTGCAAGTTACCACCAAAAGCAGCTTGGACACTGAACTTTTTTATTCTGTTCTAGGGAAACAACATCCCCAGAATCCTTTGAGGGAGCAAAGTCTCACCATAAGAGAGTCCCATCTCTCCGTGCTATTTTGCATTCACAACATCTGCTCTAAGCCAAGAGGTTGACTTTCAATGACTTTTCTGCATGTCATTTTAAACAAACAATAAAAAAATTGCTCCCAGGAATATCGTAATAAAGAATGGAGCAAGTGAGATTTGTACTCTGTTCCCAAGTACCTAATGAATCTTAAGATAATCAAGATAATGAAATGTATTTATTTAACAGAGAACAATAAAAAAAGCAATTACGCTTAATACTGTCTACCTTATTCTCTGATTTACTTTAATAATAAGTTCTTGCTCATATTTTAAAGATTTATTCTCTCCTATCCCATACAACTGCACCGCTACAAATAGATTTGGCCTCTGGAAAAAAAAAAACCAACAGAAATAGAAGGGATTAAATTTTATAGCAATAAAATGCGTCGTTGAACACTCAGGTACTTTCCCCAAATTTGATTCCATCTGAGCAAGATTCTTCATGCCGTGCAAGCCTATCTGTGTTTGAGCAAATATAGTGAGAGGACAGTGGCTGTTCTATTAGACCAAGCAACCCTAATTGCAGGGAAATAAAAACTTCAACTGATTTACAGGGTAGAATAAAAGGCAGAAGAGAGAGTGACTTATGAAATGCTACAGCCTGCGAATGGAAGTTGGCCAAAAATCAATTAAATGGCCCTAATGAGGAGCACGCTGTGCTCTGTTCAAGAGATCTTGCCTCCAGAAGCAGTACCTTTTCCTCAAATACTTCTGAAAGTCTGTGAGAAGGAAGGCCTGGAACAGGAAGAGGGCAGCCCAGACATTATTCAGTTCCCCAACCCTAAGCCCAAATCCTCAAGTCGGCTCCTGACCTTTGAGGAGAAGAGGAAGGATTTGCATGTGTTACAGCAGCTTGGGCTTGGGGGTTCAGCTGCCTCAACAAAGGCTGCGCTGGGTCAACAACACGGTCAGGTTGGCTAAATATACATACATTTATGCAAAATGGACAACTCAGGCCAAGGATGACAATGAGACCATTTCCTTTCCCAACAACAGTCATGGGTCCAGCTCTGGGACCTGCTCCTAGACTGGCCCGCAGTTACGTGGCCGCAAGGGACCTCAGGGACTCTGGAGGAAGGGAGGTACAAGATATTCCTTTTCCTTTAAGCCCCTTCACAATAAGATAAAGTTGGCTTAAATTAAATCCAAACTGACCAATATAAATCTCTACCAATTTTTCTTCAGTTGTTTTTCAATCAGGTCCAACTTCATAACCCCATTTGGGGTTTTCCTTGCAAAGATACTGGAGTAGTTTCCCATTTTACAGATAAGGAAACTGAAGTAAGGGTTAAGTAAATTGTTTAGGGTCACACAGCTAGCAAATTTCTGTCGATGTTAGATGAGGACAAACGTCCTCTAACTAGCATCACTTTCTCTCCTTTTTCTGTGTCACATGAATTCTGCAGACATGGGTGAAAGCAAAATGTTGTATTTTTTTTTTACTCTTTTTTTCAGACTTACATGAACTGATGCTAAGAGAAAGCAAAATATTTTAAATGATTTGGAGCAGATTCTAAGTGTGATAGCAAGGCTAGAGCTACAGGCAGGAAGGGAAGGCTGCCTCTTTGGGCACCTGCTGAATCCAAGTAAAAGGGACAGCCTTGAGTTAAGAGAGATTGGCCAATAAGGGGCTAAACAAAGTGGGGGGCTGGGGGTGGGGAGGGTGGGACTGCGCAGGGATAAAGATCCCCTACTAAGGCATCTGCAAAGGATCTGGCTGGGAGCCAGGCCTGCTTCCAAAGCTGAGTAAAGATTAGTGATTAATTCTCGGCAGCTTATTAAAATGGGTGTGTGGTACCGCAGCTAGAACAGAACAATTCGGTAGCTCCTCCGATGAAAGAGGCAAAGAGCTTTGGAAACACAAATTAATTTTAAAATTAAAAAAGCACTTCCAGAGAAGAAAAGAATTCTTTTTCCGCTCAACTTTTAGCCAGTGAAACCACTAAGCTGGGAGAAGTCCCCTAAATGCTATTTGACTTGTTCTGAATATATACCTTCTTCACTTCTTGAGGTCTCCAAGGCCATGGAAGAAAAATAAAAGAACAGACAAATGACCAAAAGCACCAAGGCCAAAAAATTATCAAGCTTAAGGAAGTTAACCAGGCAAGAAAATGGGCCACATTTGATTCTTATATTTATTATTATTATTCAATTATTAAATATTATATAGTTATATACTGTTTGCTAAGCATGTGGGATATATTTTTCAACACATGTGTATGTGTGTGTGTACATGTGTCCATATTCCTTCAATGTCATTTGATTTTCACAGCAAATTTTATGAGATTGGTGCTATTATTATCCTAATTTGACACGCAAGAAACTGAAACTCTGAGAGGACAAAGTAACTGGCCCATACAGCTAGTGAGTGTGAGAAGATTTGAACCCAGGCTTCCAACCTGAGGGGCTCCAAAACCCTGCTTTTCTCCACTGCTTCTAGGCACTGACGGTTCATTCTTCAGAGCAATGGAGCTGAAAATTAACAAGAACAATGATGCTAGGAAGAAAAATTATATCCAGCTAATTGGAAGGACAATTTTAACTGCGAATGGTGCCAGGGAACTCTCACTGTGGATACTCAGAGACCCACAAGTAGTGACCAGTGGATTCACAGTAAGATGCTGGATCATCCTGGTAATGTAATCCATCCTTACTCATGCTCATTATGGTAAACTATCTTGATAAATACAATATTTTTTACATGTTCATATAAAACAGCATCAAACAAATTAGCAGTAATGAGCATGCAGGCAGTCAGATTATGCAAATTTGGCTCCAGGCTGCTGTCACCATCTGCCAATAGCAGTATCTGCCTGGGTAAGTTCTAACAACCACTTAAGTGACTACGGCTAGTTTCTCTGGCCAGCTTTTCTAGTTCCAGCCCAGGATGGGAAGAATCTGGACAAGGACTGAGTTGGCACCCAAAGCATTCAGCTTGGCTAGGTCCACAATGTACTTTTAACCATGAAGAGCTTAAATTTTGGTAAAGAAAAAAAAAATGACGGCCTAAAAGCATTAAGGACGTGAGATAGTATGGCCAGATGTGAAAACGGCAGTGGGGTCTCATAAAGTTTGCCTAGATGACTCCTCATTGAGGAGGGGAGAGACCAGAGAGAACACTAATAACATCCTCCCAGCCCTTGGTACCACTGAGGAGACTCCCACTCCCTCATTTCCTATTTCTGCTCATGATAGCATCACACTCCAAGTTATACAGGCTCCTAATCTTGAGGTCACCTGTGACTTACCCCCCATTTATTCCTCACTGTGGCAGGGGTTCTTAAGCTGGGGTACAGACACACACACACACACACACACACACACACACACACACACACACACACCAAGGACTGATCCATGGATAGATTTTGGGAGGAGAGGACTTGAATGGGAAAAATTATGCCTTTATTTCAATATGACTGGTTTCCTATGTAATCTCGTATATTTTATGCTAAAAGGGGTTATTCCTACACTATATCCAGTTAGTCCAAATCCCTCCTGTTTTTCCTTTGAAATAGGAGCCTGGTCTTGTTGAAAGAACCTGGGTTGGATAGCCAGACACGTGGGTTCAAGTCCTGAGCTCGACACCTGCTAGGGCGAGGTTTTGCCGAGCCTCAGTTTACCAATCTCTAATATGAAGAGAATATTTGCATTCTTGAATCGCAGGGTTATTGTGAGGAAAGTGCTTTATAAAACCAGACAGACAGGACATTTTGTTGTTTCTTTAAAGAACATTTATCTTCTTCTTCTCCTTTCCCTGCTACCTTCGGAACTCAGAGCAACAACTAGTCCCTGGCTAGCACGCCTCATCAAACCAGCTGTTCTTCCTATCTTTGATCTCTGCTTCCCCAAAACCACATTCAGGACTGTCCTGATAGGGCCAAGTAGGGCAGTTGTGTCCTTGATGCAGACAAAGCAGTTTATGATTTTTACAAATCTTTTCTGCTTTTTATCTTTGAAATGCCCTTGGAATGACTTCAACTGCACAGATGTCTTGCCAAGCTTCCTTTGATCTAGCTTTATCTATCATCCCTTCTCATTATGTTATGAGATCACTGATACTGGTCAAAATAATCCATCACCTTGATCCATGAGACTTACCAGCCAAATTTACGTAGCTGGTGTTGCCTTTCGTAAACATCTCTTTTCCCTTTGACAAATAAATCAGATGCTTGCTTCCTAAGGCTCTTCCTGGGCTCTTCTAGTCTCCTAGTTGTCACAATTAATTTACTTCGGTTAAACCTTTTATAAAACTTTATAATCTGTGTCAATATCCTATCTGTTGTCCATTTCCCATTTCTGAGTGGCTATGAACAAATTTAGAAGGAGTGGGGGGGGAGGATGTTTTATCATTTACTAAAGGCTAGGGGTTAATGAGAAAAGCACCTTTTTTTAAAAAAACTAAACCTTTTAAGTCAATCACCTCATCTAAGGAAATGATACTGAAAAACTGGAAAATTAAATTCAACGTTTTTTAAGTGTTTGCATTAGGCTTAACTATGTGGCAAGTTATGGCTGTTCATTTATATTTCAGTTATCTGATGGCATTTACAAGACATCTTTGTTTCAGAGAAACTGCATGTGTGATCACAGACCAGCTCCTGCCCAAGTCCTGAAGTGCTTGACCAGAGAGGTGACAGGCAGCCCCCTTCCAAGGTGAGGAGGCCGTGTCTCATGCATTTGTGCAGATCCAAAAGGCTGTGAAATCAGAATCCAAGCGTCTGGCTTTTGTTCCAGGCCATTCCCTGGAGAAGCAGTTCTGGAAGCAGCTCAGACGCCGCTATCTGCTTGTTCAAGCAAAGAGCTTTCCATGTTTAACATGAGCAAAATTTTATCTTGCACAGAAACTGTTTATTTATGGAGAAGAGGAAACATGAATCTGGTGAACTTTGACTAGCTTAAAAAAAGAACCAAGACAATCATTTGGATAATGACTCTAATACTGGCTTTCTGATTTGGGCTTATGGTCATCGTTATTGTTACTGTTATTTTAAAAGGGATAAAAAGAACTTTGTGGAAGAAAGCCTATCTCTGGACACCATTCCCCTTTGATAGTGGCAAGATCAAAAAGGGGGCGAGGGGGTGGGGGCTGGAATCATCAGGTAAAACTGAAAACTTTCTGGATACCAGGAATTCTAAGTGACCCAGAAAAGGATAAATGCTTTCTTTTCTGATAGGGAGAAACTCATCTCAGGATCATTGATGATTGCTGAGTTTTTCTCCTTCATTTCAGGCAGGGACAAGTCGTACAGATTGCAACCCAGCGAGCACACGGGCACCCTGGGGATGGCTCAGAAAGGAAGGGGATGACGCAGACAGGCAGGGGACAGCTTGGCCAAAGAGGTCACTGGTCTGCAAAGTCACAAAGACGAGGTACAGAAAAGGGAGGAGCAAGTGAGCACAGCTACACTGCTGCAGGAGGAGGCCCCCCATCCATCCTTACCTTGGTGTGTGCGATCAGGAGGCAGTTGGAGTGCTCGTGCTCACAAGCAATTTCGTAGTTGGGGAGCAGGTCCACGAGCTCTTCCACAAAGTGGATGACCTCCTCGTGCCAGGGTACGTTGGCCATGGTCAAGTTACTGGCTGAGCTTTCTCCGCAGTAGGTCACACCCTATGGAGACATAACAGCAAGGAGGATGAAAACTAACAACTAACCTCTCCCCTGGACCAGCCCTAGAAGCAACACGAACTGTCTGGGACCTAGAAGAGACATATTCATTTTATATACATTCATTTTATAGATGAGGAATGATAAACGTTGAAGGTCACATAGCCAGTCAGTGATGGAGCAGGACGAGCATCTACATCTCCCGACTCCTCCCTGGTCCAATACTCATTGTCCCAGGAAACCATGCTTTCTGTGAGCTGGATATCCAAAGAGTTCCATACTAAAGTTATCCCATTTCTTATTTATATAATACAGAGGATCATTTCAGTAGTTATCACACCTTCCATCTGAGACTTTCAATGCATGCTAAGTTTGTGTAATACTCATATATTGTATCTAGGATATACTGTGACATATTTAACATGTATAGGACTGCCTGCCATCTGGGGGAGGGGGTGGAGGGAGAGAGGGAAAAAGTCAGAACATTAGTGAGTGCAAGGGATAATGTTGTAAAAAAAACAAAACAAAAAAAAAAAAAAAAAAAAACTACCCAGGCATGGAACTGTCAATAAAAAGTTATAATTTAAAAAAAAAATTGTGTAATACTCAAAGAATTGTGAGTTCTTATTCCATGATACATGGATTATTAAACATTTCTCAACAAAAATTTCTTATCTGTTCTAATTTTATAAAGTCCTATTTGGAGGGGAGGGGACAGGGGCATGGTTTGGGAACAGTTCATTTGATTCTATAAAGGAAACAATGCCTTCTCCCATCTTACAGAAGGAAAAAATTGAGCATGGTTAGTGAAAGAGTCTAAATCAGAGACTCTACTTATTTTGTGTGGTCTTATGGAACCGAAAATGTTTTTAATGCATAAAATAAAATGCATGAAATTACAAAGGAAACAAATTATATGGAAATAAAGATGTATTTTCTCCCTATCCAAGTTTATGAACTCCTGAAATCTATCCGCAGATCCTAATTCTAATGGTCTGTGGTCCCAAGTTAAGAACTTCTGTTTGCAATAAACTATAATATCATAAATGTCACATCGCTATAAAGATTAAGCTTAATTCTAATGTCAGTAGAATTTTTTTCCTTTGGAATTTTCTTAAAGATATGTAGAACCATAGCTCCAGAACAAAAAAGGACCTAAGAAGCTGGGTGGTCTTTCCCTCTTATTTTGCAGATGAGGAAACCAAGTTCCAGAGAGACTGACAATTCACCAGGGATCACTCGGGAAGTGTGAAAAATGCAGTTTTACCCCAGGTTTTCTGACTCCTAAAGTCAATGCTCTTTCTGTACTTCCTCCTTAAATGATTAATGAGATGTTGATTATAAGAAAAGTAATCAAAGTTCTAGGAGGACAGAAGCCATTTCAGCTCTGACTGTAAACCCCAAACAGCTAGTACAAAAGGAGACAGACTTATAGAACATACAGAAGCTCCATGCCTATATAAAAATACTTTTTCAAAAAAAAAAATCCCTGGACATGGAATACATAAACTAACATAACCAAAAATGAAAGTGATATTTTAACAGACAGGGGAAAAAAACTGCTGTTGGGGTGCCATTCACAAATTGGCTGTCACTGTGCAGTCAGATCACAGATTGTTAAAGCAAAGATTCAAAATTAACATAAAACTGTAAGAATTATGAGGGAAAAAAATATGGCATACAATTAAAACTACTCCAACATGAACTATTTAAATGAGCTGTTGGTGCTGAAAACTGGGACATGGATGAGAAGTAAGGATTGACACGGATTATAACAATTTCCCAAGGAAGTTTAGTGGATGCAGATCAATTGCCATAATGAGGAGCTCAAAAGAGCCTGAAGACTCCATTGGTCAGCAAACTCCTGAAATCTGTGCCAACCAGGGAGGCAGAGATCAAAGCCAAAGGCAATAATGATTTGGATACAACCGTGTTTTGAAGTATTACAAGACTGAACATAAGACATCAGTAACTGCCCAACCCACACACTGACTTTTCCATCTCTTTCAAATGTTTATGATAATAATCTATGCATGCCCCAAGAGTGGCCTTGAAGAATACGTATGGAAGGAAACAGACTTCTGCAAACGCCATTCCATAGCGGATCCCAACTTTACAGTCATGTAACGAAAGTGACAGTGCAAAGAATACAAGACTCCATTCTGCTTTCAGTTGCTGACAACAAAAAAGCACTCCATTTGGTAGCACAAATGCCAACTCACAGGCTTTCTTCTAGTACGATGCAAATGTGAAAACTATAGATTATTCTTTGAAAAAAATGCAGAGAAAATAACTGTATGGACATGTATACATATATTGTATTATATATATATATATTAGCATATTTAACATGTATTGATCCACCTGCCATCTGGGGGAGGGAGTGGGGGGAAGGAGGGGAAAAGTTGGAACAAAAGGTTTTACAAGGGTCAGTGCTGAAAAATTACCCATGCATATATCTTGTAAATAAAAAGCTATAATAAAAAAAATGCAGAAAAGAAATCACTTTGTTTGGCAGTCTTCTGCAGATGAATAACCAGCAAGGGATAAGACAGGGAGATGCATGCTTGCCAATGATCCCTGCCACCGCTATAGGGGACCCTGAGTACAGAATTCAAAATGATCAAGGGCTCCTCCATTTAAATTCTGGAAGAGACCTCAAGGTCACTTAACCCAACCCCTCAGCAGTAAGGTGATGTTGCCCAATGTCACATTCCCAATTGAGGTCAAAGAAAAGGAGTGAACTTGGTTCTTTGGCTCTAAGATCTGTATTTTTTTTTTTTTGCAATAGCTTTTTAAGTTCAAAATACATACAAAGATAGTTTTCAACATTCACCCTTGTAAAACTTTGTGTTCCAAATTTTCCTCCTTCTCATCCCCTTCTACCACTCCCCAGATAGCAACTAATCCAATATATGTTAAACACGTGCAATTTTTCTATATGTATTTTGACATTTATCATGCTGCATAAGAAAAAGTGGATCAAAAAAGGAAAAAAAAAAATGAGAGGAAAAAAATCAAGTTAACAAAAAAGGTGAAAATACTATGTTGTGATCCACATTCAGTCCCCATAGTCCTCTCTCTAGGGTGCAGATGGTTCTATCATAAGAGCGTTGGAATTAGCCTGAATCAGCTCATTGTTGAAAAGAGCCACATCCATCACGACTGATCATCACATAATCTTGTTATTGCCGTGTACAATGATCTCCTGGTTCTTTCTACTCAGCACCAGTTCATATAAGTCTCCCCAGGCCTCTCTGAAATCAGCTTGTTGATCACTTTTTATTGAACAATAATATTCTATTAAATTCATAAACCATAACTTACTTAGTCATTCCCCAACTTATAAGTGTCCACTCAATTTCCTTGCCACTACAAAAAGGGCTGATATGAACATTTTTGCACATGTGGGGTCCTCGTCCCTTTTTTATGATCTCTTTGCAATACAGACTCAGGAGAGACACTGCTGGATCAAAGGGTATGTACAGTTTAATAGCCTTTTGGGCATAGTTCCAATTGCTCTCCAGAACGGTTGGATCAATTCACAACTCCACCAACAATGTATCAGTGTCCCAGTTTTCCCACTTCCTCGCCAATATTTATCATTATCTTCCTCTGTCATCTTAGCCATTCTGGGAGGTAACTCAGCATTGTTTTAATTTGTATTTCTCTGATCAATAGTGGTTTAGAGCACCTTTTCATGTGACTTGAACTTGTTTTGACTTCTTCCTCTGAAAATTGTATTTATATCCTTTGACCATTTATCAATTGGAGAATGGTTTGTATTCTTATAAATTTGACTCAATTCTCCCATATATTTAAGAGATGAGGCCTTTATCAGAATTCTTGGACATAGAAATTTTTTCCCAATTTTCTGTTTCCCTTCTAATCTTGACTGCATTGTTTGTACAAAAATTTTTTTTATTTAACATAATCAAAATTATCCATTTTGCATTTTATAATGTTCTTTAATTCTTCTTTGGCCCTAAATTCCTTCCTTCTCCACATATCTGAAAGGTAATCTATCCCTTGTTCTCTTAATTTACTTACAGTATCACCCTTTACATCTAATCATGAACCCATTTCAACCTTATCTTGTAGGGTTTTAAGTGGCAGTCAATGCCTCTTGTTTCTGCCATACTATTTTCCAATTTTCTCAGCAAATTTTGTCAAATTTAACAGAAGCTGAAGTCTTTAGGTTTATCAAACATTAGATTACTATAGTCATTGACTATTAGGCAGGACCTATATTCTTTATGCCATACCAGAGAAATCTCCATGTATGGTGAAGTCCTAAGTATGCTCTTGTCTGTAAGACACTGAGACAGTTGCATCAAGCCTGGAATCTCCAAAGGAAGATTCATGATTGTTCCTAAGTTAAGCCCAAGTGTCTCATAAAGAAAAATCAAGAGGATGAGGAATGCTGGTTGTCCATTTTACAAAAGTCAGATGGAAACCCCATAGAGCTGGCGCACCATCGTCTGTCTTCAGTGTGTGTCCAGCATCCAGATCCTGATACATCTTTTCATGATAACAGGTTAAAGAAAACGAGCTTCCACCTGAAACAAAAAACCCTCTTTTGACAGTAATCCTCAGCCAGGGCTGCTGTATGGATGCTGGCTAGAGAAGATTAAAGGACACAAAGAATTAAGTTAAAGGTCACCCAAAAAGCAGAAGAGAGCCTGGTTGGAGAGATGAGCAGGCTACAAAATATTAGAAATGAGGAATCATGGCAGAGGCAGCATTCAAGGTGTTGGCACAGAAACTAATGACTCCAGAAAAGAGATAGACCAATCGCATGGGAGAAGAGACGGTCATAGTCCATGGGCAGAGTTTGTATTGTACAATGTCAAGAAGATGAAGAAAGCCCTGAGAATGATGGGCAGACAAGGAGATTTATGGAGAGCCATGGACAAGGGCTACCCCAAAGTAGCAGGCAGGGATAGTCACAAACCACGTCACTGGAGAGCACAGCCATATCAGGACCGAGGAGAACACTGGAGAATCCCCCACACCATCAAGGAAACACTTAATGTTTGTGGGAATAAGTTGGAAATGGATCATAGAACTGGGAACAGCTCTACCATGAGAAGAACAATTTCCCCCAGAAGATGAGGATACCAGAAGAAATCCATTCCTGAATTCAGCTTCCCACCCAAAGCATCAGCCATAATGTTTCATCTTTCCCAGAAGACAGTCCCCAAAGCTCACCATTCCTGGAACTCTCCCCAAAATGCATCCCAACCAATACAGGATGAGAGAACTTGCCCATGGAAGATACCTTTAGGGTCGTTTTGTCCAGTGTCCCTGTTTTACAGATGAAGGACCTGAGGTCCTGAGTAAGAAGCAGTGGGTTCTGTAGCTCTGTCTAGTTTCTTTCCTCCCCTCCATACCCCAAACTCAGCTCTCCCTGAAGTCAGGCCACAGAAAAGCTTCCAGGAGCTCAGGACCCAACTTCCTAAAAATCTATAGCAAGAATCACACCTGCTTTTGCAGCTAGCTGGTTTTCAATAGCAGATCAAATAATGTCTTGAGCTACAGGCTACACACATACAGAGCAGCCCTGGTAGGAACCTAGAGACAGTCAAATTCTCCCCACTGACATGACTGCTCACGAGCTCTTTGAACAATCAATGTATTTTAAAGGGAGGAGAAAAAACAGCTCAATAACAGGAGAGCTCCCTCAGTCTGTGTCAGGTTTACCGATTTCCACATCCAACGTGAACAATTTTGTGATTTGCCGGTGGGCGTCTCACCAGCTAACAGGGCAGTGGGTGAGGAGGTAGGTATGGGAGATAGCTCCTGGGCTTGGAGACAAGATCGGAAACCAAATGTTAGCTCTGACACCGTCTAGCTGCGTGACCCTGAACAAGGCACTGACCCTCTGTGTCCTGCGAGCCCCTCTCAGACTCTCCAGATGCTAATGGACACGTAAACAGAAGGTGTTGGTGGAGGGAGTTGGCACACTACTGGAATCACAAGTTCTTGGCGTATTTCATCAGCCACTTAACATTGTTCTGACGCGCTTTTATGGTCGTGATCAAATAAATGAGAGAGCATTTGTAAAAAGCACTTAGTATGAGGCCGGGCACAGAGGAAGCACCATGTAAATGGTGATTCCCTTCTCTTCTGCCCTTCTCCTCTTCTCATCACAATTTTAGGGATTCTGACGGCACTAATTTCCCAATGAGGCTGTTCTGAGAAGTCATTTTTAGTGGGAAATTCACTTTCTTTGTTTTCAAATATGGTGGAATTTTCTGGTATAAGTTTTGGGAATGATCTAACATTCTATTTTCTTGACGTTCTGTCATTTTTGTCAAGTCTGACTCTTTGTGGCCCCATTTGGGATTTCTTTGGCAAAGATTCTGGACTGGTTTGCCATTTCCTTCTCCAGCTCATTTTACAGATGAGGAAACTGAGGCAAACAGTGAGTTGCCCAGAGTCACACAGTTAGTGTCTAAGGCAGGATTTTAACTTAGGAAAATGAGTCTTACTGACACTAGGCCCCATGCTCTTTGCACTATGGCGCCTTCTAGCTGCCTTAACATTTTATTTACCTATTGCCCATCTCTTGGAAAACCTGCCCAATGAAATCATGGAAGAGTCTACATCTCAGACTGACTGGGAAACTAAATAGAAATATAAAGAGAAAAATAAATGTTCTCAGATTAATTGGAAACTTTAGAGTAAGAGAGAAAAAAAATTTTAAGATGTTATTCAAAAATCTTCTTTCTTGTCTCAAAGATTCAATCCAGTTCTACTAAAATTAAATTCTAAATGATGTCTCTCAACTCTCCTACCACACAAAAGGAAAAATCTGAGAGAAATACAAGATGATTGAATCAAGTTTCTTAATTCTTCACTACAAGGAATCAGGATTTTTTTTTTAACCAATATCAAGGTACATATAAATCTCATATGCAAAAAAAATAAATGTTAATTAACTCCTTATTTGTTGTGTAAATCACAACTTTAAAAAACTTTAGAGACTTATTGAAACAATAAAAGGAGACAAATGGAAATTTCCAAAGTTCTTAGAAAGTTGATTAATTCTCAAGGAACAATGGAAATCAGATCAGTGGGATGCAGAACACATTGACTCAACTTTTAAAAGTCAAATTAATTAATTAAACCAATAAAGTCCATAACCAGTGTGTCTGCTAATATATTTCAATACATTTCCTTTAAAATGCATAAAGTCAGAAATGCATTTTTCCCCCTCTGTCATTTCCCACGCTGGTCAAATCCAATTAATGTAAATCCAACGGCACTGTCAAGATGCTTTTCACTGAACTGAAATTCTAGTTGCGATAGTTGCTGCTACCCCACACTCTCAGCACAGCCCGAGAAGAAATAAAGGAGGTGGGGTTTCAGCCTCCCTCAGGGAATTGTGGTCCAGAGGAAAACTAATGACAAAAAAAAATGTCTCTTAGAGCAATCTGGTCTCTCCTCCAACAGCCCCATCAGCTGAAATTTATAGACTCACCTAGGCCAATGTCAAACTTAATTACCCGCTTAAAAATACTTCACTCTAAAGGAAAGACACTTTACTGTGATCAGGTTAGGGGTCAGAAGCGTCCAGTCTCACCCGCATGAGATCTGGTTTCTAATGCCTTCCACCATCTGGCGCCAACCCAGTTTCAGTCTTATCAAACCCTCTTCACTGAAACTCCCTAGAACTGGGTTACTCCCCGCAGCTCCAACACATCTTAAGCTTCCCTCACCTGTAAATCCCCGGCTGCTGCTCTGGTCCAGGTAATAGGATTTGGGGTAAACCACCTGTTTCTTCCTCTCTCAAACAAAGAGTTAGAAGGGGCAAGGGAGATCACTAGCTCGAGCCCTACGGCACTCATTCAACGCAATCATTTTTTAAAACTATTACTGAGCGCCTGCTGTATGCATGGGACAAAAGCTGTCCATCTGTAAAATGGACTGTGTGGCAGAAGATGGACTTGTACCTGGGCCTTCCTGTATCTAGGCTGGCTCTCTAAGTCCAATAGTGCTGAAAGGTGAAATGCAGGAAAAGAATTGTAAAAGACCAGGCCAGCCAGGGAGGCTCATGGAACAGGAGATCCACAGAACAGGAGGCCAAGGAGAAGGGCCAAGGAGAGGAGCTGCTTGCCAGTGCTGGAAGGGACCTTGGAAAGGAGTCAGCCCTAACCTCTCACTTTAAAAAGAAACTAAGGGTCCAAGAGAGTAAGTGGTGGGCCCCAGAACTACACATAAGCAGAAAGTAGATAACAGGACTTGCATGGTCTCGTGTCCAGACTCGGGGCTCCTTCCTCTCTACCAACCTATGCCAGGCCTTTAATGCCAGACTGACAAGAGAATCTTTGTAAAGTATTTATAGGTGTCTGGTACATAGTAGGTGCCACATAAATGCTTATTCTTAAGAGTTCATCCAAGAAGTCTGACTTCAAGGGTTTTCTCCTCCAGGGACTTCTAAGATCTGAGGATTTCTAAGCATAACCTCAAGGGTCCCAAGAGCCTGTCCTCTTCCATCTCGCTCTGTAGCACCTGGGCCATAATTTACCCTTCCTCCGTCTCCTCCGTAAAAACCTGGCACATGACACTTCCCAGGTCAGGACCCCTTGGAAAACCACTGAAGAGTGGAGGTGACGAAGTGAAAGAATTAGTCTAGAGAAAAGAATAATGAGAGCAGGAAGAATTCATCGGCAGCACTGTACAGGGCAGTCTGGAATGGGGAGACCAGTATGAGGCAGCAAGAGCCTGAATACGCCGCAATTGAGGGTGGAGAAGAGGAGTGGGTGCAAGGCATCAGAGGCCATCAATTCCAACCCCCTTATCTGACAGAAGAGGAAACTGAGCCCCAGAGAGATTCAGGGACTGAGGCAGCATCTGGACCCAGACCTTCCCTCCTCCAAGTTCAATGTGCAATCCACTATTCTGTGTTGCCTCTAACTTCAGCTATGTTAGAGACAGAATTTGTGGGACTTAGCAGCTGGTCAGTTCACCAAGAGAATGATGGTTCCTCATGAGACATAACGGAGGAAGGGGAAGGTTGGAAGGAAGGTGAAAAGTTCTAAGAAATCATGTTCCAATAATTTGCACCACAACGGTATCTGCACAGTGTTGCTGGGTCCCATTTATTTGGTTTAAAGAAATGCAAAAGTAAAGCTGTAGTTGATATTCAAAACTCCCCTTCCTTCTGCAGCTCATCCTCTTGTCCGCTACCTACCTGCAAAGGCGCACTGACTACAAAAGCATCATTCGTGAACCTATTTTTAGTTTACCCTCTGCCCAAGCAGGCGGATCCCAAGGCCAAGGTGACCCAAACATTTCAGGAGGTAAGAGATTCCAACTTTGTGGCCTGCTTCAAAAATAACATCAGGGTAAAATCTTGTAAATCAGTGTTTCTTAGGGAGACTTCAACTGAATTAACCCTGAAAAAAATCTCATGGAAGATGGAGAGCTCAATCTAGCCAAACCAAGCGTGGCCTTTCTCTACCTTTATTAAGCAAGCAGAGATGGAAAGGTGTTTTGGTTGGATGGTCTCTGAGTAGCCTACGACAGGGCAATCATCCTAATGGGGGGCAAGGCTGGGTTTGAGATGGGATCCTGGGCTGCCCGGCTGGCATTGATCCAGATGCTAGCATAGGGCCCGAATTATTGAAAATGAGCTGGTTTTCACTGCTCTGCTGAAAATAAACCACAGGCTACTGTGTTCATTATAACTGAACAAGAAATGGTCTCACTTCTAAGCCATCGATTATAAATTCATTAAACCGAGTTCTACATGGAATTATTAAAAAAAAAAAAAACTGAATCAAAATATCTGACCTACAGTGAACAAAAGCAGAGTGGATGAAAAAAAAATAAAGTGTGGATTTTACCCCTCCAAGTGGATAGAAAGCTTCAAGGAATGATTTGCTGCTATGTCAGATGCACTGCAATAAAAATGTACTTTTCTTGGATTTAAATATCACTTACAATGACTGAATTACACATAAAAACCTGTAATGCAGGGGGGCTCCAAGAAGGAAGCGATTTGCTCTATCCACTGACAAACTCAAGCCAAGAGGTCTACGCGAGTGCACTGATGACCACTGCTACTTTAAGAGATCTCCTGTAGGGGAACAGCGGCCATCAAGGGCGATGGCGAACAGGGTTAATGTGGGAAAGCACAGCCCTGGAAGAATGGGGGCTCTATACTTAGAGGTCTCCTACAAGTCAAATCACAGCCTGTCGGACATAATTACATACGGGAAAAGTTTGATGGGACAACTTAGCTTCCATGGGGAGACTGAGACACCCTGGACATTATCATGACAGAGGGATTCTGCTGGTCCTAATAGTTTTTTTGTTTTTTGTTTGTTTTTTTTAAGTCATTTAAGGGCAAGCAAAACTGCCAGTCACATCTCTAGGAGCCAGAGAAGGCCCGCCTAAAAGTGCTTTCCTGCTGGGTAGGTAGGTCACTAAAACGGCTAATGCTGCCAACACATGTTCAGCTAACACACACTAAGGAACTAGAACTTCTTTTAATGGATGAATAGTCAGAAGACCTGAGTTCAAATCTTACCTCAGACTTTTTATGTGTCCCTGAGGAAGTCACGCAATCTCTGCCTCAGTTTCCTCAGCTGTAAAATGAAGCTAATAATACCATCAACTTCCCAGGACTGTCGTGAGAATCAAATCACTGTATGAGAGGTAATATATGCAAAGCAATTTACAAACCTGAAAGTCGTCTATAAGGGTCACTTCTGAGTACCAGAATTAGAATGGGCACTTTGTCCACCGTGCACTCCTGCCTACTGGCCGACACTGGACAAAGAGCCAGCCTGGATTCATCAAGACAAGTCATATTATTTTCACTTTTATTTTTTTCATGGTTCTTTTCTTTGGGTCTATTTCTTCTTTCACAACATGACTAATATAGAAATGTATTTGACATGACAACCCAATACACAACCTATATCAACTTGCTTAGCGTGTTAGGGAGGGGGAGATGGTGATAATTTGGAACTCAAAGTTTTTTTTAAAAAATTAATGTTAAAAATTGTCTTTACACATAATTGGGAAAAAATAAAATACTATTTTTTAAAAAGACAAGATACAGACTCACTTATTTTCTTTTATGAGGTTTATAAAGTACTAGATATTATTTACTTGGATGTCAGTGAAGCATTTAACAAACTCTGTCATACTTTTAGACAAGATAGAAAAACATAGGCTAAGCAATAATATAATAATATTTGTTGCTGTTGTTTTTTGAAACTGACTGAAGGATCACTCTAAGAGTCTTCAATATCAATATGGCAGGAGATCTCTAGTGGAGGGTCCCAGGCATCTTGCTTGGCTCTGAGTCAGTTAATATTTTTTAAATAAAGGCAGAAATAGCATGTTTATCAAATTAGAAGATCATTGGAAGAATCAGGACCCAAAGAGATTCCAACAGCTTACAGGACTGGGATGAATCAACCAAGATGAAATTCAATAGGGACAAAAGTAAAGTCATACACTTGGGCTCAAATAATCATTTTCCAAAAACAAAATGGACAAGAATCTGGAAGTTTTGAAGGCCTGAAAGCTCACGGAGTCATTAGGGAGAGGTGGAGGGCACACAAGCCAACAGACACACAAGCCAATCAGACAACGAGAGTCTGGATAATTTATGCTCTCTCCTCATTAGTGGAATGTAAGCTACTGAGAACAGGGGCAATTTTATTTTTGACTTGGAAGCTCCATCACTCATCATATGAGACCTTAAAGGTTCAATCAAATTCAATTCCACAAAACATTTATTAGAGTTATACAGTGTTTTTTAAAAATCAGGGTAATAACATCCATAGCGTCTAAGTCAGAGACGGTTATTGTGAGAATCAAGTGAAATAAGAAAGGACTTGGAAATTTTTAATCTGTTAAACTCAAACAACAAGCTCAAGGAAGCTGTCCATAAAGGGAACTGTCCTATTCACACTTTCCAGTTGGTACGTCTTCCTTCAAATAGGAAATGAATGTTACAACCTTGTGAATTGCTGGCAAATCACCTTGCTTTCAGGAGATCAAGGTCCAGAGATCATTTTCACTGTCATTGCCTGAGAAT
The DNA here is from genome assembly GCF_902635505.1 of Sarcophilus harrisii. NCBI lineage: Eukaryota > Metazoa > Chordata > Mammalia > Dasyuromorphia > Dasyuridae > Sarcophilus > Sarcophilus harrisii. The sequence goes on along the minus strand of NC_045429.1, from coordinate 442,345,885 downwards.
AACTCTATTAGGAATTCAGGACTCTGGGCTCCGTCTATTTTATTTGGTATCCTAACTAAAATTGACTATAAAGATCAAGGGCCTCCTGGGATGACCTAAAAAATTGCTTTGCTTCTTGTTCCTAGTCTGATGGAGAAAGAGGGGGCTGACTTCATTATTCTACCAGTGAAAAAATGTTCAACTCCACACACTTTTTCACAGCACTGAACCACTGGCCCTTGAACAAAAGAAGCTGATCCTCTCTACTAATCTAATCTGAAATTCCCGCAGAATAGTTAGCATTTCTCAGCCACTCGAAAGACTAGAAACCAGCTGAAAAACAAGTTTTCCAATATCTCTATGAATTAGAATTAGTTTTTAAAAAGGCCTGAGGAATATAAGCCTTGCCTCTAAAATGAGATTTCTCTGAAAGGAAAACACATACACACATGCACACAACCAAATAAACAAACATATATAAAGCACCTACTATGTGTTAAGCATTGGGGAGGCCAAGAGTTACAACATAGTCTCTGCTCTCAAGGAGTTTACAATCTAATAGGGAAGACAACATGCAAATAAATTTATACAAAGCAAACTATATACAAGATAAATAGGAAGGAAGGGATAGAAGGAAATTATTAAAATTAAGAGGGCTGGGGTAGATTTTCTATAGAAGATGGGATTTTAGTTGGAACTTAAAAGAAGTCAGAAAGGTCAGAAATCAGACTGGAGAGAGGAGAGCATTGAGGAGATGAGGGACAGCTCGAGAAAATGCCCAGGGCCAAGAGACGGCGGATCTCGCTTGTGACCAAGAAGCCAACATCGCTGAATCAAATAGCTCGTGAGGGGAGCAAGGTGGGAAAAGACTGGACATGGGCTAGGAAGGCCTTTTAAGGCCCAACAGAACATTTTATAGCTGATCTTGGAGGCAATGGAGTCACCACTCAAGTTTACTGAGAAGGTGACACAGTCAGACTAGGGTTTTAGGAAAATCACTTTAATGGTCAAAGGAAGGATGAGTTGGAGCAGGGAGAGATCTGAGGCAGGAAGGCCCTCCAGCAGGCCTTGAGGCCATGAGGAAATGAGGGTTTGCAGCAGGGATGACACTGTCAGAGGGACGCCACTGTCAGAGGGATGCCAAAGTAAAATCAGCAGGCAGTGGGACTTGGGGAGTGAGAGACAATGAGGAATCCTGGGTGACTCCTAGGTTCTGAGCCTGAAAGGACTGAAGTCTATAGTAAATTACGATGAGTGCAGACTTGGGAAATGACAATGAGCTCATCTTTGACTTACTTAGTTTAAGATCTCCAAAGTGACTTAACATGGAAATGTTTTACATAATTATACACGTATAACCTATATCTGATTGCTTACCGTCTCAGGAAAGGAGAGAAAGGAGGGGTAGAAATTGGAACTCAAAACTTTAAATAAAAATGTAAAAAAAAATTGGGGAGAAAATCGTGGAGATTTTAAAAATATACCTTCTTGCCACCCAGTTGGAGATGTCTAAAAGGCAGTTGGACACACACAGAGAGAAATATATGAACTAAACTAAGGGCTTGTGTCCTATGTTCAACATACAATATGTGAAGATTCTTTATTCCTTCAAAATCCAGCTTTGTAGACTAGTCCCTCACCTTCTGTTTCCTAAATTGTAAATCTGGGGGAGGGGGAAAGGAATCACAGCCTCTAACTTACAGGGTTGTGGTGAGAATTGTGTTATCTGTGATAGCATAATCTTACCTGCCATTCTTACTCCTACCATCATCATCCTCATGATCACTATAATTATTATTATTATTATTACTGGGAATACATGGTCCTTGAGGACAAGGACTTCATTTTTGTCTTCCTATCTCCATTTCCTAGCCCAGTCAGGCTCTGACATACGGTAGGTGCTTTAAAAAATCCATGTGACTGAGCAAATGAAGGAGAATAAGAAGCAATAGGCCTGCAAGGTAAGCTGGAGCCGGATGATGAAAAGTTAAGCCAAGGAATTTGCATTTTATCCTAGAGACAAAATGAGCTAAAGAATCAGTCCGATCCACCAGAAGTTACGGTGCCTGTGGCACCGTGGTTGGCTATCAGCAGACCCTGCCCAGAGGAGGCTCAGATAAGCTGGCCCTTCAGTCCGATAGCAGAGGGGTGTATGGGCCAAAGTGGCCTGGAGAGCCCAGTCGGGACAATAGGCCGGATGAAAGGGGGGGCACCGCAAGCAGAAGCGAGGAGATGCAGGGGATGCTGGCAAGACTTGCCCCTGGGGGACCAGGCTGAACCATTCCACAGACGCCTGCCTGCCCCCATCCCACCGCTGTCTCACCTCCTCACCACTGGGTTGAGGAATTACATCAGAACAGTGTCCCTGAGCAGCAGGTCAATGGCCAATCTCTTGGAACTCTGAATGTGAAGGGCAGAAACCAGAGGAAGCTCCAGGATGTGGGAATGGCTCTTTGGGCTCATGTCCAGAAATGCTGTAATCCCAGTCCGATGGGATGCAAGGACACACGGCCGGGGGGCTCTAAGTAAGTGTTCTCATTCACAGCTTTTCTCCAAGCCAATAACCAGTACGTTTCCTTACCCCAATCAGGAGGCTTTCCGAACTTCATGAAATCCAAAACTTTGGGGTTCCCCTAAAACAATCAATCTAAAGTCCACGAATCACTTGGGATCCACGGCTAAATTTGGGGGGAGTCCATGACCTTGAATGGGGGAAAAATTACTTTGTTTCTATAGAATTAGTTTCCTTTGTATTTGATTTTATGCATTTAAAGACAGAATTCTGAGGGGGAGGTCTGCCAAAGGGGTCCGGGAAACTAAAAGCCTTAGAAAGTCTCACCCTAAACAGTGGCTTCCCTCTGAACAAGCGAACCATGTCAGTACTAAGAGCCTCATGTTTAGGGATCTGTCCAAAAGAAACACTGGACTCACAGCCACAAACATTCGCAAAAACCCTTGGGCCATTCTACATTGGTTCGAGTAACTGCTCGGGGTAAGTGTACCTCAGCTCTGCAGGAGGGAGGGAAGGGAAGTAGGAGGTGAGGAGGGAGAGACAAGGAAGGGACAGTGGAGGAGGTTTGGGGGGAAGGGCCTTCTTTGGAAAATGTACAAACAGGAAGGAAGGTGGTGAGGTCAAAGTGCAGACTCTTGGGGGGCTGTACCATGTGACTCTGGGAGTTGAAATCTTGCCTGCCCTCCCCCGCTGGGAGCGGTCAGTGCCGACCCACCAGCTGCCCTCTATGTCCGCTCACTTCTTGCTGAGCTAAGGTTATTCTCCTTTCTCTGATTTCACTCCAAGGAGCCTTCTGTCTAGTTAAATAAATGACTAGAAGCAAAAAGGAAATAATTCTTTGTCAAATCCTTGGGAGAAGGCTGGAATTTTATGTTCAGCTCACAGAGAACTAGGAAACTTTGCATTCACTTGCCAACTGTCTCCTTGGGACAGGCACTTTATTGAAAGGCTAGACACGCTGACTGCTCATTGAGGTTTGCCTCCTTCTCCCCCCTCCTCATTTAGGTACAGAACTCAGGTACAGAACGCCCCTAATTGGACCTGGGGACTGAGGAAGAAGGATGAGCTGATGATGAACGGCCCTTGAGTTTCCACCCGCGGTAACTGGGATGCCCCAGCAGGCAGAGGACAGGGCTTGGGGCAGGACCCAGAGTTCTGTTCTGCACCCACTGGATGTCCAGTTAGCGTATGAAGCAGCAGACGGCAGGACCAGGGCTCAGGAGAGACGAGAAATCCTGGGCACGAGGAGAGACCTGAAGACACGCTAAGAGATAGTAGGAAGGAGGATGAGAAGGGAGCCGAACATAAACCTTGGAGGGGAGCGGCAAACGATGGCGGCCAAGGGAGGGAACCAGTAGAATCACATGCTACCGAGAAGCCAAGAAGGGGAATGGTGGGAAGGCTGCCTAAGGAGAGCTCTAGCCCTAGCACAAACAGGTCCAGCTGAGGGAGGAAGGTGGGCTCCAGGCTGCAAAGGGGCGAGGAATGGGAGCACCACAATGGAAGCCCCAAGGGACAGATGGCTCTTGATGAGAGATTCATTCTACGTTCACTGTTTCTAAAGCTCTCCTGCAGCATTTCATTAAATATCATTTTGGATATTTGTCACATAACCAGGAAATCTCTGTCCCATCACTGATTATTACCTTCCTGGACAATGATAAAATTGTTTAAATGTGTTAAGAATAGGTTCATTTCTGCAATAAAAATACAAACAAGAATAATACGAGGAGCTACCGTTTTCTAAAATGCGAAGAGATTAAGCCCTAGGTCATCCTAGCAGAGGTCAGAGGTGAAGGACAGTAATTGTTCCAATAGGCTCTCACTCATTCAAGAGAAAGTTCCCCCACCCTAGAGGGGAGAGATTCTCAAGAGAGACAGCCCCTGCCGGAAATAACAGAAAGGTGCTGTCCAAATATTTGTTTGGAATTGTAAATCTGCTATTTGGAATTCAGAACCTCCTCTTCCCATACAAACTCCATAATTTACTGTGGCTTAGCTCCCCTGCTAGTCCACAAAGGCCTATTTAACCCATAATGTAGTCAAAATATTGTACACACACAACAACCACCAAAAAATACAATGGAAACAGCTGTAATGCTTATAATTAAGCAAAACCAATAAAAATTGCTTGAAAAATATTTTATCTTGAGTGCTAGTGCTCGAGAAAAATCTGCAGAAGCTTTGATGGAGCTTCTAGGCCTTTTGGGAGGGGGGCGGGGCGAGCTCTGTAAGTCAATGAGGCTATTTCTTTTATGTCAAAGCTATTTTTCTTGTCTTTGACCAAGATCTATCCCTGGAACGATTTGCCTGTCATCAGCTATGGTTGTGGTTTACTTGGGGCTTCCAAACAAAATTTTTAAAAGTACAAAGATAATTAAGAAGAGAGAAGGAAAGCAGGGAGAAAGTGGAAGGATGGACAAGAATTTTAAATGACAGGTCAAAAACTAAAAGAGAAACAAGATAAAAGCAGGAGTTTGAATAAGGAGGCTGGAGGCAGAAACAGCCCAGGCCCGGGCTGGGGTTCCACCTTGCCCCTAACACTACTGCCCGACCTTTGGTTCTCTGAGCCAGAGTTTTCTCATCGGCTCCATCCAGCACTGGGGCTGGCCGACTGTGAAGGTCCCTTCCGGCTCCTGATTGAGGGTGCTCTGGCCTCATCTTCCCAAGCCAGGAACTGGCCACCAAGAAAAGTCCAAATCCTCCGGAGCAACATTCGAGGTCTCCCACCATACCCCTTCAGCACTCCATGATGGAGCCCAAACCCCCAGACATTCTGTCCATTTGTGTCTCTGCTCCACATCAGCACCTTTCCCATCTCCACCTGCAGAAATCCGGGTCCGCTCCTACATCTTCTCATACACGAAGCTTTGCTTCTTCTCACCTCGCTCTCCTTGACTCTGACTCCAGTCTCGAAGTGATCTTTATCTCCTCAGAACCTCTGGCATTCACTTTACTTTTCCTGGACAGCCATTCTCTCAGCTTGCTCTTGTACTTGAGTATTTTTAAGGTAAACAGTTTCGTGGGTCTGACTATGTGCCAGGCATTTAATCCTCACAAAAGCCCTACTGAGGAAGGCATTGCTATTATCCCCATTTTACAGATGAAGAAACTGAGGCTGTGAGCGGTAAATGACTTTTCCAGCATCACCCAGTCAGTTAGTGCTTGAGGCCGGATTCTTGCTGAGGCTTACTGTGCCAGGGCACCTGGCTGGTCTTCCTCCCCTTCCCACATCCCTAATGCTCCAAGGCCAAGGACTATGTCTTATTTGTGTCCCCCAGTGTCCCACCCAAAGCCTTGTACATTGTTCAGGGGCTATAGCTGGACACCTTTTCTAAACCTCTTATGTTACAGATAAGTAAACTGAGGCCCAGTTGACCTTGCCAAGATCACACAAGGACTAGGAGCCGATCAGGACCCTTCCCACCCATTTTGGTCCTTTCCACAACAGCAGGACATCCTCTTGGCGCTCTCTACGTGTTCACCTACATGAGAGACGGAGGGCGTGTTCTCACCCTGCAGCCTTCCTGTGCTCACTGTGGTTCTGTGGGGTGACTTCGCTGCCCACAAAGCAGCCCTGGGGGCTGGAAGCTACTGGAGATGCCTCTGGAAGGAGTTAGTTAAGATTCAAGAGATGAACTTTTATTGCTTTTCATGCTAGCTTTCCTTTTTTTGATACACTCCATTTGAAAGTCAAATAAAAAACTGCTTGTGTTTATTATGAATACAAACGGACAGCCTACAGTGCAGAAAATGGCTCCCACAGCATCAGTCCAAAGAGCCGAACACCGGGAAGACTTACTCAGAACTGCACAACAACTCGGAGCCCAGTGGTTTGAGCGTAAAGAAAAATCGCCATTTTCATGACTCATCTCCCCTCCCCTCCCCACCCCACACAGCTTCTCCATTCGCTTCAACTTCCAGCTCGGGATAATTCGGCTCTTTACATTAGAGGACTCCGAAATCCTTTGTCTAATTTTAAAAATTCTCCAGGCCCTTCAAAATATCAACTAATTTCCTCAACTATCTTGAATATAATGCGAGGACCGTGTCCCTCACTTAGATTTGCCTCCCCAGAGCTTAGCACAATGTCTAGCTCATAATAAATGCTTAATTAACGCTTCATTTATCTATTCTATTTGATATCTCTAATATCTAAGCTAGCTCTATGCTACCCGTGTTATCTGTCTATACTTACCATCCATATAACTCTGTTATCTGCCTATGTGTACAGCTATTTGTGTTATCTAGCCCCATAGCTGTTACTTAACATAAATGGCTATAGAGACATTATAGACATCTGTCTACACTACCCAGATACATAATCATGTTATGTGAGCTATGCTCTCTGCTATATTATCTGTCTATACTATCTAGTTATATAATTATGTTATCTGATCTATGCTCTCTGCTACTTTACATGTCTACGATATTTCTATAGTATCTATGTATGTTCTCTGTCGATAATATCCATGTAGCTATTTGTGTTACCTAGCTCCATAACTCTGTTATTTGTCTGTAACGTCTAGATAGCTATTTGTGGTATCTGTTTATACGATCTAGCTACATAACTATGTTATCTGATCTAGGCTCTTTCTGCTACATTATCTGTCTACACTATCTCTATAGCTTTCTATGTTACCTATCTATAACACCTGTGCCATCTGTCTATATAACATCCATACTGACAGCTATAATATCTATGGCTTCCATGTAATCTACCTATACTAGCTAGCAGACTGTCCTAGCTAGTCTGAAAAATCTCTAAGCCCGGTTTTTCTGTCAAGTAAATCTGAACCGATGAAAAATCCCGACAATAAACCTCCTCCAAATTCCCTTACCTTCCACATTTCTCTCTTGCTCTAATTTACAAGCCTGCAAATGTCTACCCAACACAGGGAAGTGCCATTTTTTTTCCTGCAGACATTTGACTTTTTTTTTATGCCCTACTATATCCCATCAATGCAAAAGGAAGAAATGCTGTTTTCCTAGCTTAGCCAACTCTCCCCTCGTTGCGACGGCCCAGGCGCTCCCCCGGAGGCCCTGCCTCCCTTTGCTGTGCAGTAACTAAGGCTGTTCACCACCAAGTTTTCCCCTCTGTACATAGAACCAACAACAGCTCAACCACCACCCGTCCTATGTTTTGTTGGCTCACTACATGGATGTTTTTAATTGTGGTAATCACCATTTTCCCAAGTAGTCTGAATCTTTTTTTCCTATAGAATCTCGACTGTTAAATCTCTCGTCATGCATACATTTATTTCTAGCTTTTACATTCTTCAGTCACACTATTTCCAAATGGCACGTTTGTCTTAAATATCCAAGCGGAAAACTTCACCTGCCCTGGGCCTTTGGAACAGACAAGTGAACCCACCCTATTATTAGAGCAGCTCAACAGCAGCAAAACCAAAAAAGGTTTGCAAAAGATTCTTGGTAATGCTAATGAATACATTTATATTGCCAAGGAAAAGGAACTGGGGAGTTTTCTCCAAATCAGATCTTTTAAAAGATGAAAACGAATTCCGAGGACTTAATTAATTCTGAGCTTGATCTTTGGCTCCTCAGCATGAGGAGCCCCAGGCATCTTGGCCTGACAGTTTGCACCCCTAAAACACCTTCAAACTAAGAGCTGTTTAACTTGGGGGCCACTTTGATCTTTGACTCTTCAGTTTCTGCCAAGAACCTACACCAGATTGCTGAAACTGTCTGATCAAACCGTTTCACAATCGTCATAATTAAGCTTTGAAATAATGCCAGTGTCTCTTGAGCCTGACATCTGCTACAAGTAAGACCCCAGCGACAATCCAAGACTGACGTCTCCTCAGATTCTCCTGTTTTCAAGCTAAGCTCTAAAGTCACTCTGTGGCTCTGTCTCATCTGCAGAGGGAAGGACTGGGGGGTGATTGAGGGGAGGTGGGAGGAGGCGATCTCTCAGGTCCAACGACTCTCTGAACATAAGGCACCATTTCTCCCAAGAGCCCACTGTTCACGGTCATAAACCATAAACACAGCTTTATTCTCAGAGATGAGAATCTATCCTGCATCTTCACACAACCCCCCACAAAGCCCTGAACAACCCAGAATGAAAGGGAATGGAGGCAACCCCCCGGGCCACTGCATATCTCAGGCCCGGAAGTCAGGGGCCTCCTGGGCCCAGAGCCTCTGGCTAGGTCACTTAACTCCCTGGGAGAGGAGGGAGCTGGGCTGGCTGGTCTCCAAGGTCCCTGCCAGCTCTGGATCCAGCAGCCGGGCTGGCCCTTGGAGGGGACACAGAGATGCAGGATGAGGGCTCCGGTCTGCAGAGGGAGAGACAGGGCCATGGCCGAGTAGCCACATGGCGGGATAACAGCAGGAGGCTGAGAGGAAGAGCCAGGCCAGCCAGGGCCCGCAGGGGGGCCTCCATTCCTGGCTGAGGGAGGGTCCCACTGGTCAGCATGAGCTGAGACCAAGACATGTGCTGAAGCCGAAGCAAGTCCTGCTGGCAGCACCCTTGCCGAGCCACAAACTGAGCCAAGGTGGCCACTTAAGGACAGAAAGCTGTGAGCTCGCCGGCGGCCTCCCCAACACTCAGGGCAGGAGCACAGGGTGGCAGCTATTAGGAGTCCGGGGGCCCAAAGCCTGGGCCAGAGCTCAGCCAGCAGCTCCTGGAGGGACCACAGGCAGGGGGATCAAACAGCTCTTGGGGCCCAGCTCGGCAGCAAAGGATGGGGCGCAAAGCACTCACACTCTCCCTGTCTGTCTGTCTCTGTTCTCCTCTTTCTGTCTGGCTCTCTGTTTCTCTCTCTTCCCCTCCCCCCCATCTCTCTCTGAAAAGGTGACCTAATCCAGGCCCTTCCCTAGAATCAAGGCTACCTCTGACCATTGGGAAGCCCAGCCCTCTCTACTTTGGGGACGTGCCCTTGCGGCTATCAGTGCTGAGATGACCTGCTCTGTGGCCACCCCAAAGCCCCCTTGTTGCAGCTGAAGCCTGGTTTCTTTATATTTTTGCTCGAGAAAAGGAGTATTTGCTCAGCTTTTATGTGGCCCTCTGAAGCGTTCCAAGAGTCTCCCTCATAACAAGTCTGTGAAGTCAGCAGGACAAGTGCTGGGTTCCCATTTTACAGTTGGAGAAACTTAGGTTAAGAGAGATGAAGCAGGTGCTCCGGGCCACGAGGCCTCTCAGTGGCGGAGCTGGGTCAAACCCGAGCCACCAGCCCCGAACCGCCTCCACTGCCATATTCTGCTGCCCCTGGAAAGCGCGTAAAGCAATCCAAGAGTCGTTCGCCACACGGCAGACAGAGACAGAAGGTCTGGTTTCCCAGACAGCTGGATTTAAGGACAGCGTTGCCCTTACAAGAGCAGCAATGGGTGCACATTATCTGCGTGAGTCCCTCTAGGAACGGTGTCTCTGCCAATGATGTGCTCCCAGGAATGGAACCGGGGAAGAGCCGCGACCCATCTGCGCTGGTATTTGATCCTTGCACACAACTGTTTACATTTACGCATGTGCTTGTTCTTTTCCCTGGTAGAATGTAAGCTCATAAAGGGCAGGGGCCACCATGTTTCTGTCATTGTATATATTGGGCACTCAATAAATGCTGGTTCAACCATGAAGGAAAATGTCAACACTGATTAGGCACCACATGCTCTAAGCACTGAAGGGAAGAGATGAACTCCAGCTCTGACCCTGAAAGAATTTCTCCTCTAGGTTGGGAGGGGACACGTATTAAAGCACACATATGAACAAATCTAATTCGGAGCAAAATGCACTAAGTACAAAGGGACTGAAGAAATGTGAAGAGGAGGCTCTGAGAAGTCTTCAAGAAAGAGCGGGAGCTGAGGGGGAAAAGGGAAAGATTTCAGACGGCCAAGACTGTCTCGGCCAAGGCATGGAGACCAGGGAGGCAAAAGGGGCTGGACAGAGTCTCACCTGACTGTGACATAGAGAAGAACGTGGAGAGGAACCATCCAGGACCAAGTGAGGAATTGGGACACCCCATTTATTAATATTGTGGCCTGGGCTAAGTAGACTTAGGGAGGCAGCACAGTGGGCCTGGGAGGAAGAGCCAGATGGTCGGGGGCTCTGTATTGGACTTTTTGGCCTGGGGGCCAATGAGACAGGAGCGACCCCCCCCCCCCAAGAGATGCTTCCTTACCAAAGTAAGCCCAGGTCCTGGAAGGCAAGGGAACAGAAGAGGAGGAAGGAAAGGGAAAAAAGCAAGGAGAGGAAGAGGGAAAGGAGGAAAAGAAGAAGGAAGAGAAAAGAAAGGAGAAAGGAGAGAAATGAGGGGATAGGAGAAGGGAGAGGAAGAGAAGAAGGGACAGGAGAAGAGAGAAGGAAGGGAGAAGAGGATGGAGAGGAGCAGAGACAGCTGCCATTTTTATGGGCCAATGCTGTACTGACTCCTCAATCCCTTTTCTAGTTCCCTCATTTCCCAGTTCAAAGCCTACTATCATACCACACTATCTGAAGTCCCCACTAGCTCTCTAGCCATACCTCCTCCACACTGGCATCTCACCCCTCAGTAGAGAAGAGTGTCATCGGCAAATCTGCAATTTCTCCTTTTCCAGATCACGATAAAAAATAAAGTCAACCCCAGCAACAATCCCAGGGAGGGTCACTCTTTTCTCAGCAAAGTCATGATCCAAGACAATTCTGATAGACTTGGGATGGAAAATGTCAGAGAGAGAACTAATGAGATGGAATATGGATCAAGCATAGCATTTTCACCTTTTTTGTTTGCTTTCTTTTTCTTTCTCGTGGTTTTTTCCCTTTTGTTTTGATTTTTCTTTCACAACATGATATGGAAATGGGTTTGAAATGACAACATGTATAATCTATATCAGATTGCTTGCTGTGTTGGGGAGTGGGGTAACAAGGGAGGGAGAAGGAAAAAATTTGGAAAACAAAATCTTACAAAAATGAAGGCTGAAAACTATCTTTACATGTAATTGGAAAAATAAAATACTATTGAGAAAACAATGTTTATCCATTCTGAAAAGAATTCAATTTAGCTGGTTTTAAGTACAATTGCATGTTTTTTAATCCAGAAAATAAATCTTGCTGCATCAGTTTGCCTCCTTTGGCCATGAAATCATCATCTTCTTAAGGGAAATAATGAGGATCTTTGCCATGTTTTTTATCAAGGCCTATGCAGCTTGATGAATTCAGATTCACAGTTGGGCACTTGACATGAAAGTCACTCCTTTAATCCTATTCATTGATTTCAATACGTAACCATCTTCAGAAAGAAGAAAATCATAATTTACCGAAACCTCTGACTGCCTTGGGAGGCTGAGGGAGAGATGTCAGGCACAGGATTCTTCGCGTGGCATCGGCTCACAGTGGTGGGGAGATGTCGTCTCCGATGAAAGATTGATCATCCTTCTCAGAGCATATGTTTAGTTGCCAGCTGCCACCACAAGATGCGGAAGAAAATGCTGAAATTAGTTCCACCGCTGAAGTACGAACCCATGCAATCTCTCAGCGTGTCCAATGCATGCAGATCATACAAGCGCAGGAGAAGCCATGGGGCTGGGGAAGGCCCCTCAGCTTCAGAAGGGTGGCCAGGTGGTGGGAGCCGCAGACAAGTGTCAGGGAGTGAAAGCAGCCCTCAGCAGGGCTAACGCCACACTCATTCTAACAGGCGTGTGCACTGACAAACATGGCAGACTTGAGCTTTTTATATCTGTACACCTGCCTTAATAACAAATTAAAAGTAAAAAAGGGGAAAGGAGGAAGGTTTTTGTTTCATTCTTAAATGATGTTTTTTAACAAAAAGTGGGGAAAGAAATCTGAGTGAAATCAGAATTGCAATCAACTAACAAGGGAGCATTTGTGTTTCATCAACTCTATAAATTACAGCCTGCAGCAATCTTATATGCAGACACACCTAGACACGTGTGCCCAGGGACCAGGATGGAGAGTCCTGGGCGCTGGGCTAAAGCTATTCTCCAACAGAAAGGGCAGCCGAGGAACTGGCTGGGAAAAATTTGGGCTTCGTCGATCCTGATTTGTAAGAGCTATTAAAAACATGTACCCTCCCCCATACACAAATATGGTGGGCCTTAAGTGTCAAGAAAATCTTCTGCTCAGGAGTATTAAAAATCCCATCACATCATCTATCAGAAACATTTGATTTCCCAAGTCCCCGACCTTTAAACTCCATTACACAATTATCAGGTAGATCACCCCACCATTCATGTTGGACAGGCATTGCACAAAGACAATAGGCTGGGCCCAGGGAAACAGAAGAATGGGTTCAAACTAGACAACCGCCTATGGGAAACTGGACAATTCTGGTCACGACCTCAAACTTCTTGGGAAAACTGATGCAATATGATTTTGGGGTCCCCTAGTTATGGAGAACTTCTGTTCTGGCAATAAGTCAATGATTCCAGGTTTTCTATCTCAGGGAACGACCATGGCCAATCTGTCTGATTCTGAATAGACTATTTTTTCTGGAGACTACTCCCCAGCCCTACACTCAGGCCATAGAATTAGCAAGCCAATAGCAGAAGGCTGAATAAAGTTGTCCTCTGCCCCTTAGCACTCCGCTTTTTCCCTTCTGGAATCTAGCCCGCTGTTCTCAGCATCACTCACCTTGGAGACTGGGACTGCAAATGCTCTTGCCATATCTGCAACACAACCTGGGGACCCCCAAACGTTGTTAGGGTCTCTTATCCCTCAACAAAAACAAGGTCCACCTTTCACAAGATGGTGAATGCCACAAATCATGGAATGGTGTGCTCTCCACAAAATAACACTGCATATTCCCCAAAGGACAAGGGAGAGGAACATGCTGGGGCCAGTCAGCGGCACTACATTAAGGACAAAGGATTGTGGAGGAGGCAAAAGGGTGGGTGGTCAGAAGGAAGGCCCATTCCTCAAAGACGGCCTCCTTGCTCCACTGGTGTCTGGGCAACATCTCCAGAGCAAGATGCAGCCCCCGGCATGCTGGGCATGGGCCCCACGCTCACAGAGGGCCACAGGAGGGAGAGCCCCAACACCAATGAGTTCACAGATCCACCCAAATATCAAATATACAATCCCAAGTTCCATGGGGGAAGAACATGCTTCCAAGAGGAGTGACATTGCAGGTGAGAATGGAGGCAAAATACACTGATGGAGTAGGCCGGTCAATGATCAAAGAAGGCTGAGAATCTGAAATCCTGGGTCCCATTCCTTCCCCCGAGGAGGGTGAAACTCTTAAGAAGTCAATACAAGTTTAAGAAAGTCTTAAAAGTTATTAGTCATCAGTGATGGACAGTAATTATTTGTCCTGGGTTACGAAGCACATAAATTTCATTTATATAACAGCAAAATTCCACCATGAAGCAACAGCTATTTCAGATTCAGTTATATTACAGTGGGCAAGGAAACTGCTGGTGTTTGTGTCCAAATCAAAATGAATCCATTAAGAACCCCTGAGAAATACCTATTAGATAACATAGCATAGAGAGCTAGAAGAAACCTCAGAGATCATCAGTTCCAAAATGCTCAACTTACAGATGAGGAAACTCACAAAGCAAGGGTCTTCATAGGTAACTAACCAGTGTTCCTCACTTAAATCAGGCCCTTGATAGGTAACTAACCAGTAACTCACTTAAGTCAGGCCCTTAATAGGTAACTAACCAGTGCTCTTCACTTGAATCAAGTGCTCCTGGACCTCCAATCTGGAGTCCCCGTATTTCCCATCAGAAAGGCCTCGGCACAGCCGCCCTCCAGCCCTCCACGCTCCCGGCCCTCTCAGGACTAGGCCCGGGGCTGCCCAAGGCCGGGCTTACCTTCACCTCGATGAAGTCCGGCTCCCCCAGCGACACCAGCTCTGCATAAGCTTGGAGCTCCTCCACGTTCCAAGCCTTCACCAGGGTCAGGCGATACACGGTACGTTGTTGCTGAAACAGAGAGAAGGCCGGCTCAGCATGGGGAAATGACCCGGAAAGCTGGCCCCTGGGCAGGGCCACCAAACCCTCTCAGACTACGGAGGATCCCCCAGAGAAAAATCTAAAGTGCAGGGGGGCCGGCAGAGGCGCAGCTGAGAGCAGCAAAGCCCCCTCCCCTGTGCCAGCAGAAAGGGCAGTGCCGGGCAGGAGCCCAAGCTGGGCAAGACCATGGGAGGACCCCTCCTCTGCCACATCCATATAAGGGCAAGAGAGGGAAAGTCCAAACACATAACTGGGGGCCATGGGACGGTGGGCACTGACAGAGCAAGGCAGTTCCCACAAACACCACACTGCCTCACGCCCTCCAAGGGATCAGCTCCCCAAGCCCCCAACACCATTTTCAAAACGACTCCATGAAGGGGATTCAGCGGGCAGCGAGAGCAGATGGGCAAGGGGACCCAGGCGGGGTGAGGGCCTTGATCCTGAAGCAAGACTCAAATCTCACTCTCAGGCTCCGTCCAGGGCGCCTTCCCTCTTGACAGAAGGAACAACCCACCAGCGCCGGTTCTGCTTGGTGTCAGTCTGGGGAAGCCGAGGGACCCTTCTCACAATAACGGATTTAAATGCACAAAAGGGAATATACCCAGGATCAAAAAGGAAGGAAATTATGTACTGCACAAGTATTTCCATATTCAATGTTATAATATATAAACATTTGCATATCAAATAGAAAACATTTTAATAAGATAATATTGTTATTTATAACAAAACATGTGACATAATATAACATGTTTTATAATTTATAATATGAACTTAAAAAACAAGTTCATAGACTCTAGGATAAGAAACCCCACTATACTATATGGTTCTTGTTTGGAAACTTAAAATGCTCATTTCTGAATCTCCCCCTTTCCCCTTTCCTTCAGGCAGATGACCCTGTGGTATCACTGCAGACTCCCTTTCTAGTACTGAGCCTGCAACGACTCAAGTGTTTCAAATGAAAGCTCTGAGTTTCCTTCTTGTCCCAACCTGCCAACCCCTCTAAGAAAAGTCCCACTGGGAAGTCCCACTTCCTATCCAGCGCTCCAGCCACCGGGCACATGGACCTGTTCCAAATCACATGGTCTCCACTTGATGAGGACCAACCTCTCCATTGCTAGACTGCTCCAGTTCTTACTGGGCGACACTAGCCAAGTCACTCAACGCTAGTTCTCA
This sequence comes from Sarcophilus harrisii, assembly GCF_902635505.1. Lineage (NCBI taxonomy): Eukaryota > Metazoa > Chordata > Mammalia > Dasyuromorphia > Dasyuridae > Sarcophilus > Sarcophilus harrisii. Next base: position 442,330,314 of record NC_045429.1, on the reverse strand, counting down.
TTTTCTTCATCTGTAAAATGAAGGCAACAATTCTAATTCCACCTACTTCACAAGGCTGTTGTGAGGAGAGCACGTTGTAAACTAGCATTTCCATGAATGTGACTTGGCGCTGCAATGCTGGCAATCAAAAAATCTAATGAGATTTTCAGATTCATTGATAGAAATGCAGTGCACAGAATGGGAGAAGTGAGAAATCCCTAATCAGGTCACATTCTGAGGAATGCAAATTATGGTGGCTCCCTTCTATGGTGTTTACAAAGTTGACAAAATAAATAAGCGACCAAAACACACAAAATAAGCTTCTCCAGTTAGTGGGAAGAAGGGGGACCGTGGGCCCAATCTATTGAAAACAACTTGAGAAACGGGGAGTCTTAGAATGAGTAAGGCAGAAAATCTACTGGCACCAAGAAATGATGATAAAAAGGACTCCAAAAAGAAACTCTCTAAAATATCTTTTAGGAGGAATTTTACAACATTGGAAAATAAGCTTTTAAGATGGAACGCCCACCATCTGCAAGGCTGGAGCGGGGGGTGGGGAGAAGAGGGGAGGAGGACGAGAGGAGGTAGAAATTGTGCTCATCCATCACTCACACTCGCTGCCGAATCTCACCAGCACCCCAGGATCCAAACATCTGCGACTCGACCAAGGAGCCCTCCCCGGCTCCTTTCTTCCAGGCAGGCTGCAGCACTTACCCAGAACACCAGATTTTCCCAGACCACCGGTATGCCTAATTACTGCTTTCCTTTTCACAGTCTACATTCCATTCACCCATAATCTAAAATAAATAAAGGAAGTGATGGAATACAACTACTTTCTTCACTTTGTGACAAATTGGCTGAATAAGAAATTAAGATTTTTAGAATCCCAAAGAAAACTATTGGTAGAAAGAAAGAGAACCTGGATACGTGGCCTTCACTCAGATTCCCAAATCTAGGAAGGCCATGAATGCACTTGTGGTTGGGGCTGAGCCATGTTCCCTTCTCCTCTGTAACATCTCCTGAGCAAAGCGGACCACCTCTCTGAAAGCAGTCCCTCATCTTGTCTCCCCAACACATTTTTAGATAATAATAACGATGCTGATGATTCACTATAACAATAGCTCACATAGCACTTGTGGCATGACAGATGCTTTTCCCACAACCACCTCAAGAGTAGCTGCTGACCGTCAGAAGTCCTTTCTAAAGCACTTTCCTGACAGTAATTTAATTTTAAATTAAGTGGCCCATCAGAACCTGAATCCAGACCCCCTGGGCTCCCAGCTCACTGTTCTTTCTCACTAACCTATTTTACCTACAGGATACTCTGACTCTTTTCCAGGATATTTCAAGTGGGATAGACAGCAGCAATGTTTCTAATAAAAGATGGCAGGGAATGGTTTTGAAAACGCAATGAGTCAGGCAAGAATCCCATTTCATTGGTCTATAGGCTTATGTTCTCTCCTATCATTATAAACAAGCTTAGTATAACTCCAGAAAGTCCCTGAGAATTAATTGAAAACCTCTGTGACCTCTAAGAATCTCTTAGCTATATAGCTGCAGCACTTCCTGTCAAATTGCTTCTACAGGAAGCTTTGGAGATGAAATGAGGTCATGGAGAAGCTTAAAAGATGCCTCTTTAAACAAAGACAGGATTCATAGGACACTGAGGGAAATTCCTGAATAATAAAGGTGAGTGTTTGAACAAATATGGGTTGACTGAAGAGTTTCTGGGAAAAATGAGAGGTAATTTAGAAAGGAAGGCTTATTAGTGACAATGATTAGGGTATGTATATAAAGGACAGTACATGTTTAAAACAAATGTTTCTAAAGTATTTCTCTTAAAAATTCGAGTCCCACTTAGCAACTATCTAATCTTAACTTCAATTTGTCTTGTTTTAAAAAAGGAGAAAATTTTTAGTAAATTCTGAGTTTAGGACAAGTTAATGAACCTATATGTCTACTTATTGACTAGAATTCTCTTGCTGGCTTCTGACACTGGCTAAATGGATGTTCTCTATGATTTAAATGCTCTAGTAATAAAATGGATTCAAGATCTAAAATAAGCCCAAGATCAGAAAATTGAGTGAGACTTAAAATGTACAATCAATAAACAAGTTCTAAGGTTAAAAAAAAAAAAATTATTTAGGAAACAAATGGGTAGAGTTGTATTTTTCAGAATTTCATTTCAGAACAGTTTTTCCAAAATAATGAAGAAATGATATGGGCATAATTATGTGGTTAATTACAACAGAACCAATTAAAAATATTTTAAGAATGCCTACTTTGTGCAAAGCATTGTGGGGGGAAAAAAGGGAAGAATGTTACAGGATGCTGCACTCATATCCTTTCCAATCTTACTGAAGAGACAGAACTCAAACCCACAAAACAACTAGAGAAGAATCCACAGCAAGACAAGGACCAAGCAACCGTGACTGGGACACAAGCCCAAAGAGAGCAAACATTCACACAGGACAGAAAAGTCCCAGAAGAACTATTCCCAGACAAGCCAAGGAAGACTTGGAGGGGAGATAGCTAGAGAAAGCTCTTGGAGGAGAGGCCATTTCAGGAAGACAGGAACACAAGGAGGCCTAAACAGGATAATGACAAGAACAAATGAAAGGAGGGGAAAATGGGAAACACCTGTCCATCATTCTAACTGAACGCTGCAGTCACCTGCAGGTAAATCAACTCATAGGTGTCAAAGCTGACAAATATACGGGACAAGATTTACAAGAGGGAGCAAATCCAACAGACAGTTGTTACACACACCACAGACTAATGCAGGAACGCCACAAGAGAAAAATGCAAAATATTAACAGTCTATGCCCATCAACTGTCATCAGCAAGGAAGAGAACTTTATTGTTTGGGTCCCCAGTTAATAATAATAAAGGTGACGTACTCTTTCTGCTTGGTAAATATTCAATGATCCTAAAAATGATATGACATTATAAGCAGAACCACAGAATATATCAAGTATGAAAGATGCCTTGATGTCTAAAATTTTCAAATTTTTATTGAGCACCTCTAGAAAAAGCCTTAAAAGTTTAACCTTTTCATTTATAATTTTTTTTATTGAACATCTCTAGAAAGTCCCCTTGTCTCTTTCTTCAAAGTATGGGTCCTGAAGATGCCAAGTGTCTGCTCCCTTCTCTGTCAACAATAAATGAGGTCACAGCTATTTCAAGAAACAAAAAGGGATGAAGATAATGACAAATCTAAAAAAAAAAAATAGGCAAGTAATTTCAAAAAACTCATTAGGCTCTCATCAAAATATAGAGGGGGGGGGGGGGGGGAATGATTCGCTTTGAAATAAAAGGCCATAAATTCTTTTAAAAGCAAAATACAATTAGGTAATGAAATTGTTTCTTTCAATCTGCACAGCTAATCCTGGGATCAACAGCTGTAATCACAAGAAAGAAGGTGAACCAGTCTGACTATATATACCGAGGCACAGAGGGCAGCACCATGGACAGAACAGAGGAGTTGGAAGACCACAGTGGGAATCTTCTCAGATTGCAACCTGGCTGGGAGATGCTGGATGAATCACTTAATCTCTCTTTACCTATTCTCCTCATCTGTAAAATTGGGATAATAACCCTCAGGGTCATTGTGAGGATCACATGAGTTAACATATAGAAAGTATTCCCAAACCTTAAAGTGCTCTACAAATAATAACTCTCATTATTATTAATATCAATGTTAATATTAATAATAACAAGAGAATTTTATTAACAATGTCAGCTATAAACCAGGCACTGCTACTTTTCTCTTCCCTAAGAGGACTCAAATGTTGTAGAATGAGTCTTAGTTTTTGAAGATACTGCCCTTGGCAATAGTAACCGACTTGGATGTCCATAAATATGCATCTCTATCCTGAGCACAATGAGAAAGGTGCTCATAACAAGGTGACTCAGTTTCCTCATTAGCTCATTCCTCTGTTGAGATCCCAGTCTGGTTCATTGACAACAAATTCTCAAGTGCCCGGTAGTTCATTTTTAACTTTGAAGATTACTGTTCTCATTTTTAAGATAACAACAGCTATAAAGATGGAGCAATGGCCCAACTCCTTTAATGACTAACCTGCTAATGACTATCCTTGATCACAAGGCTACTTCCCATTCCAGCTTACCTGTATATAAATGGGGTTGTAAACCATTTCAAGAGACAACCATGACATGTGGAGAACTCTCATAAATGGGCACGACCACAGAAGAAAAGCACACAACCTGCATAGGTTTCCAAAGCATGGATCTTAATCAATAAAATTTAAAAATCACAGAACCCTTTGTGCAAGGAAAAAGTTCCCTCCACTCCAACACAGGGTCGTGACCATCAAGACATGAGTTGACAGGAACGAGAAAAACATCGGCTATGGACATTTTTTTCCCAACAAATACATCTCAAACTAAAGACTAATAATCTCTAAACTGAATTAACTCTAATGATCACTCTTCCCTAAGGAATATAGCCTCGAACCAATGTGCAAAGATGTGGTTGGTTTTCTGTGAGAATAATTACTTAGCACTTAATTCTTAGAGTAAATTTAGCTTCAGAGTACTTACAAATATCAATCAATTAATTTTCACAACAACTCTGTGGAAGAAATATGTGCATGATATAAATTGGGGAAGCGGGTGCAAAAGGACTTGCAGTGAAACAAAGGGATTTGCTGTGAGCATGGAAGTCTGGGAGTTCAGGAAATTCTGACTCCATCACCCTTCAGAGTTGCCTTGCTGATACAATGGCTCACTGGTGTTCTCTAGACCACTTCCCACTGTTCTCTAGTTCCAACCAGTTTCAATTCTTTACATCTGCATGCATCACCTCCCCATTTCCTATTGTGGGAGCTGACAATCTTTTAGAGGAATGGAATGTCAAAAGTAATATTTTATACAGTCTCTTACCCTCTCTGAGCCTGTCTATTAAAGGGAGGGATCAGATAACATGGTTTCTGGAGTCCCTCCCAGCTCTAGCTGCATTACCCTAAGGAATTTACCCTTAAATCTAGAGGAAATCCTTTACTTTCCCAAATCTGGAGGAAATCCCTAACTCTCCTTGAGCCTCAATATCCCCATCTTAGAGGAATTAAAAGGGTTAAGATCAGATGGCCTCTGGGGTCCTTTCGAGCTCTGTACCTAGGAGAGAATCTGAGAGTACTGAGGGAAACAAAAGATCCTTAATAGGTTCCTATATCCATGGGACACAGAGGTGGGCTCAGCTGCAAGGGCTCTGGGCCTGGGCTTTCTCCCCCAAGATTCCTGTGTACTCGTTGTTCACCATCATTTGTTCTTTCAGTAAGAGGGAGGCAATCACACTCAGACTCCCACTTGTTTAGCCAAAAGAGCTGTGGACAAGTGTCCTTGCCTGCCCAGCCCCTCACGATCTCCTCGGCCTGATCAGGACAAGTCCTTTACAATCTGGCTCCCGCCTACTTCACCAACCTTAATTCACACTAATTCCCTTCAAGCAGGCTATGTTCCAGGTAAATTGGATTACTCATTTCTCCATTTTTTTCAAGTGCCCTCTCCCACCTCTGCTCCCGCTGTTCCCATGGCTAGGATGGGCGCACACACACGCACACACACACACACACACATACATACACACACTCCCTCCCTCTCTTTCTCTCCCACATCAGAGCCCCCTACCAAACCCTCCCTGCCCCTCCAGAATAAGATGAGGTCTCCCCTTTCCAATCTCCCCTTGCCCTCTGTATGGACTTCTCCGGTGCATCCACTGCCTAATCATGCTGCAGTTATTGGTCTGCCTGTCTCATCCACCCGGCTAGAAAGAAAACTCCTTCTGGGCAGGGAGTAGGTCCCACTTCCTGCTCTCATCCTCACTGTCTCCCAGTGAATGGCCCTGCAGGACTCTCAGGCAAGGAGTCGGCTCATTCCTGCACAGGTCAGCACTTCTTCTGCAGTTTTCAGCCTTAGCTGTCTATGGGAAGATGGAGTAACTCACCCAGAGTCTCAGGGTCACTATATGTTGGCGAAGGAACTGGATCCCTGACTGTCCAGGCTTCATCCACTGCCCCATGCGATGCTTACTAACTCTTTGTTAAACCGAATCTCCCTCCCTGAAAAGCCCCTGGGGCCCCTTCTTGTGCCCGATGTGTGAGCAAAGGCAGAGGGAGCCGAGCCCCCAAGTGGTTTCAGCACAGCTATCAACCTTCCCCCTCCCAGGTTCATCATGGAGGAGCCCAATCCAAAAGGGCCAGGTGGGGAATAAAAAGCAACTTTTCCAAATGGCCCTTCTGTCTAGTGAAAACGAGACTGGATCCTGCTGAGGAGAAGTGCACAGTGGGGCTCAGGAAGATCTTCTCTTGGGGCTGCTGTGGAGACCCCACTGAGTAGCAACCAGGGGAGTGTCCCACAAACCCCCCATCAGGGGTGCTTTTAAGGCAATAAGAGGTCATGCCCCAGGGCTCTTGGTGAGGCTGCCACAGGAACATTTCCCTTCCAAGCAGGGTAATTGGTTTTTCTCAAAAGCAGCCACGTGTGCAGAATGTCAGCAGTCACAGGAGAGAAAGGAGGCAGGGATATTTATATGCAGCACCCCTGTGGCTGGTTTTGCAAGGGAAGCAGACTTCTCTATACTCTCCTCCAATGACTAATGTTTTTTGTTTCTTTTAAATTGTCTCTATTAAAATCTATGGGAAACAAATTAGGTATTGGCAAAGTAGTAATCCAGCCCAGCAAATGAAACCTGAGCTGCCATAAATGCTAAGTTTTAAATTAAAAAAAAAAAAAAAATTCAACCCTAATTGCCGTTGTTTCTCAAGTCAATGAAGTTCTAACAGGAACATTTAACATCCCTACTGAAACTAGAATAATGTGACAAACCATCCTCGATTTCTTTTTCGATGGCTTTTGGTTTTCACAATGCAAAACAGGAAATTAAAAGTAATGGAATGGGGACTACAGACAAAGTCACGCACCCCTTATGGGAAGAAAACCCGGGGTGGTCCTTAAGGGTTAGGGTCAAGCCGAGAAGAAGCTGTCGAGGAAAGGGTTGGGAGAGAGACATTTCTGAATAGTAAATGATACTGTTTCAAAGCGCAGAACTGGGGACCACAGATGCCTATGGGAAGCATGCTCCACAGCTGAAGGGGGGTGAGGCTCTCGCTGTCACAAGGTTATTTGCAGGATAAATAAGAGCACTGGCCCCTCCAGATCTTAATGAAGAGCTGAGGACGAGGTCAGGGAGCGAGCGCCCACACAGTCAAGCCGCCCTATTTGAGGGTTTCGGCAGAGCCCTGGCCAACAGGCAGAGAGGTCAGGATTTCAGGGCTGCATTCGCTCTGGGCTGTAACTCCTAGAATCTGAAGGATGAGCCTTCAGTGACGGCCATCCAGCCTGGAACAGAATGATCCACCCCTGACACTCTCGGGTCCTCTGGCTGGACACTCTGGGATCCTCTGGCTGGACACTGGCCATCTCCTGAGGTCAGATCTGCATCATGGGGTGCTGCTGATTTTGTCTGGGGCTCTCTAAAGAGAGAGCGTGAATGACTAGGGACAGAGAGACATCGGTAGGAGTGATGCTCTCAACATAAAAGAACTTGTCTTTATCTTCTGAGTGAAGAGGGACGGTAGCTATGGCTTTCCTGCTAGTATCTCTGCTTCTGTCCAGCCCCAAGGCAGTGAAATGCAGGGTTATCAAGCTTTTCAGCTCAAGAGATCCTAGACACCTTTCATTCTTCCTTATATGGCCCAAGTGAAGGTTGTCCAGTTTTTTATTTCCCTACAACATAGTACCAAAAAGAAAAGAATGAACGAATCATACCTTGAAGAAAAATTCTCTCATGTCCTGGTGTTTGTAAATGTTTCAGAATTGAATTTGGTTACTTGGCTTTGACAATGAACATAGGGAGAGAAAGTGGCGTGAACAACCTGCCCTCAGCCTTTCCTTCTGAAGGAGGCAAAGACAATCAGCACTTATTCAAAGCAGTGAGACACTTTTTCCGTGCTACAACAAATAATGGAGAAGGCAATATTCTTTCACTGAAGAAAAGTGAGCATAAATACATTGCTAACCACAATGGTGGGTCACCAAAAGCTCCAAAACATTGACCTAGACCTAAATCCTTAAGGGAAATTCAAAATGTTTTAAAATAATTTTTATTAGCTAGTCTATAAAGAACGATGACCAAGCTGATTTTAGAAAGACCTGGAAAGATTTACATGAACTGATGCTGAGCGAAACAAGCAGAACCACAATTACAGCAAGAATATGCGATGATCAACTATGACAGACTCAGTTCTTTTCAATGGTTCAGTGATCCAAAGCAATCCCAATAGACTTTGGACAGAAAATGCCATCTGCATCCAGAAAAAGAAATGGAGATTGAATGTAGATCAAGACATGCTATATATTCACTTCTTTTCTTGGTTTTTTTTTTTTCCTCTCTCTCCCATGGTTTTTCCCTTTTGCTCTGATTTTTCTTTCCCAATATGATTCATAAAGAAACATATATTAAAAATAAATAAATTTATTAAGGAAAAAAAAAAAAAACGATGGCAATAAGAAGGTAAAATACAGCCCTAGGAGGAGCCCAACAGGGAGGCAGGGAAGGAGGCAAGAGCCCCTTTTTGCTGGAGTGATGCTGAGCACACTCACTGTGTCTGAAACACGTGGCGTCTCCCCAAAACACTCTGTTCACTCTTACTTGGTACAGCACTGGTCCCGAGTACATCTGGGGCCAATGAAAAGCGAGCAATCCCTTCTAGTTCTAGAATTCTACAAGCTATGGATCTAACACGGAATGGGGCAGCCACAAAGGAAATTAAATCCAAAGAAAGATCTTCTGAAACACCAACAGAAGGCTGTGTCAAAATCTGAATGAACATGTTTGCGTGTGGAGAATGATCCCCTAGGCAGCATATCAGCCAGACTATGGAAGGAAATGGTTGCTCCTCTATCACCAAAGCACAGGCCAAAGGCCATATTGCCTCTCTGCAACAGATACGAAAGAAAAGAATGCTGGTAAAGAAGTACGCAGCAAAGAAGGGCTCCATGGACAGCAAGAGAACCCAACTTACCCAGAATGCCACTCTCCAAATCACAATGTGATCTGGTCTATTATTTTAAAGGAGCCAGGAACAACATCCTGCCAAACAGGACATAAATAGGACAAATACTATGACTGATCAACTGAGTCTCCTGAAAGGTCATTTGTACCAATCTGGAAACTCAAGTTTCAAATATTACAATAAATACTCTCTTGCTGGAGCCTAATGTTCAAATGCAAACCTTTTCCACTGCCAGGAAAAAGGAGAAAAAAAAAAAAAATGTCAAAATGTTCCGAGTGTCTCTGTCTCCCACCCAAACACCCCTGCTCAGCTCTGCAGAAAGGCTGACAAATTGGAAGGTGACTCAGCCAGAGGGAGCCTGCTCCCGAGTCTGTCCTACAGAATGCTCATTAGTGACAATCACGGGCTCCTGTCACTGGGGGCTGACTCACAAGGAAATGGATGGGAGGGGGAGAGGGGCATCAGCTCCTAAGCAGCCACTCAAAAGTCCGTAACTAAGCAAGTCTCCCTTCTCTCCACCTGTGTGAGTTCTTTATCAATGCACATTATATAATAACCCTACCAGGGGAACCCTATTCTTTTCTAATTCTTTCCTAACTCAGGGTCTTCTTTTAGACGATAAATCTATACAATTTGGCTTCAATAACTCTGCTCCTCTTTTCTCTAGGAAATTCATCATGGGTTTCAATTTTGCTGTCAGGTGTTCACCATGCCCAATTTATACCAGATGGGACTTCTAAGAATCCAGTGGAAAGCTCTAAGTTGCCTTTTTCTTTTTTATTATTTTATTTCATCATCCCATTATTTATTTTGTTATGTTATTTTTAAATTTTTATTTCATTATTTATTACAATTTTATTTTATTGAACAAACAAAGATTGCCAAGAAAACGAAGCTATCGCTCTAAAGTGGAAAAGATCATTTGAAAGAATGTAAAGGAAGGGATCAAAATGATGATGCTCAAGATGCTAAACTAGCTACTTTTCTTCAAAGCCATCAAGCTAATGGCAGGTCAGTAATTTCCATTGTGAGTCAGGAAAATGGATAAACGTTCTTTATATGAAGCTTAATAATTAGCTCTGAAAGTAAACGTGGTCACTTAAGAGGCAAGAGTCCCTTCCTCTCTCCCAAGAACCAATGGGTTCTCTGGCTTAGATCACATCAGTGTTTTCTCTCAAGATGTCATCAGCAACAGCAAGAAAGAAGAACATAGTTATCATATTCCCCAAAGGTGTTTAATAAGGGCAGGCAAACCAAATGTTAAGGATAAGAAAATATCTCATCAGGAATGGATTGAAAGACAAAGGTGACCATCTAAAAGGCTAATCCCAACTCTCATTTCCATGATTTTCTAATTCAACAACGTGTCACAAAGACAGCAAGTGTTTTCTTCACTTTTAACCTGGAGGGTTGGATCAAGTAGATTTGAAAATGGATCTATCTAAATAGTATTATATTAATCCCAATTTTTCCAAGGTACCATTGCTGCTAATGGTACAATTCTGACTTCCTAGAATGTTGGCAAATGGCACTTTCCCAGATGGTCCAGTTTTGGACAGGCCCACTCACCATGTCAGGAGCAAAGCTTCTTCCCTTTGCCTTCTTCCCTCCAACAGAGCCTCAGGTCATTGCACCTGCCATCCCCCTACCCAAATCTGCTAGTAAAGGTTGGCACACCTCAGACTGAGAAAGTGAACCCTTCTTCATCCAAAAATTAAGGGGGATTAGCTTCTTTTTAATCATGCTTTTAAATTCCCCTCCCAGAAAGTCTCCTTTTTGTTAATTTACCTTAATGATTTTTCATAAAATGATTCAATTCCAATCTACAAAATGAGGGTGGTTAACCTAACATTTCATAAAAATGAGTCCTATGGCTAATGGTCCCCAACTAATCCTGTTTGGGAGGAGATGGAGAAAGGAAGCAGAGAGGAACTACTCCTTAGTCTGATCTCTAATGTTTTATAGCCCCATGATTCTTGCTGATAAAGACAGATTATCTTTTCTTTGTCTATAATATCTGAGAGAACTTTGCATGAGCCCGAAACCTCAAAACCATCACATTTGACATTCTGCTTGGCATCTTCCCTGGTGACCCACCATCAGAGACCAATGTACACGCCATGACCCATGGCCACACTTTATCAGTGAATCTTTCCTGATCATCCCACACAAGGCAGAAAGCCTGCATGGCCGGGGAGCGCTTCCAAACAGACGCTTAGCTCTGACTCACCAAAAGCCCTTCCTCCTTTTGGTTCTTCCAGGCCTTTCACATCATACGGTGTCCACTGTGGAATGATGTCATTCCAGCCCATCCCCTGAGAGTTTACTTCAGTCAGTAAAAATAGCCTGACTGAGCAAATGACCATCATTGTCCACGGAAATGACCAGACAATGAGGACAGAACGGAGGAGGGGGAGGAGAGTGGCCAGAAGCCAGTCTGGAGTCCAAGGCCACAGTTCTAATCCTGGCTCTGTAAGGGCCATCTGGGTGGCATTCTGCAAGTGGGCCCTAGTTTCCTCCTCTGTAAGACATAGAGAGGGTTGGACTAGTTGGCCTCTGTGGGCCCTGCCCTCTCTAGATTCATGAGCCCAAGGGTTTCCATTAACTTCAACCTACTAGATCATAAAAAGCTCAGTGAATGAACTTAATTCTCCAATTCAGGGACACACCCCACAAAAAAAAAAAAAAAATCGCTGGAGCATCCTGATCTGTTGGAAGCTGCTGTTGTCAGCATTCTGGATGGAAATACTGGAGTCACTGCTTCAGTATCCCATGCAGCACAATAGGGAAGGCACTGGCCTCCGTGGGGCAGGGACCGGCCTCTGTGGGGCAGGGACCGGCTTCTGGTCTTAGGTACCCCGAACACTCTTTGTCAGGCAGATGGAGGTAAGAGAGAATCCATGTTCTAAGTGTTTTTAAGCTGAAGGACATAGATCAAATTTTAACCAGTGTATACAAGACATCTTCTCATTTCTTCTTCTGTGAGTGCTCTGGAAGACCTCAGCTTACAAAGAATACTCAGTGGATCTCCTCTGACACAGTGTGGGTGATCCGGCAAAAGGAGAAAGAGAAGAGCGTCAGGGAGTGGAAGGAGAATCAGTAACTGGGTCCCACCAGGCTCTTCAGAATGGGCCTGCTCCTGGAATAGCATATTCCAGAAAGGCAAAGAACCTGGGGTGACAACCAAGAATTTACTACCCAGAGAGAATAAGCCTCATCTTTTAGGGGAGGAGATGGATCTTCAATGAAGGAAGAGACTTTCAATCATTTCTATTGAAAAAACCAGAATTAAACAGAAAATCTGATCTTCAAATAGAGGTCTCAAGAGAAACACAGAAAGATAAACAGGGGAAAATTATATATTATTTATTAAACTGTTTCTATCCCTAGATGGAAAAATTATTTCTGTAACTCTTGAGAACTGGATCTGTTATTGGGCAGTAAGAGGGGAGGTAAGTGCGTGGAGGAAGGGTGTGATTGTGAGTGGATTCCGATATGATGATAAAGAAAGAGACATTAAGGGGTAGAAAAAGATTGCACGGGGAGAAAAGGGGAAGTATAATAGGACAAATTAGATCACATGAAGAGGCACAAAAGACCTATTACAATAGAGGAAAAGAAGGGAGGGAGATGAGGATTGTCTGAAATTTAATCTCATTAGTTTTGGCTCAAAGACAGAATAACAATCAGGCATAGAAATTTATCTTACCCTATAAAGTAGGAGGAGAAAGGGGAAATTAATATACATGTATAACCAGAAAAATAAAACAATTAAGCATGCAAAATAAAAAAACCAGGCTTGTTCCGGAGCAAAGAAGTATTGGATTGGAACCCCCAGTTCCTGAAACTACCAGATAGCAGAGCCTCTCCTCCACCTTTCTCTTGGTTTCTAATATGTAATTCTGTCCCCGGAGAGGGCAGATCCAAATGGAAATGAATAAAGCATATTTGTGGTCAATATAAAAACAGATCATTTGTGTCGATCTAACTCTTTGTTCTTATAACATAAAAGTCATCTTGGCTTTGAAAACTAGAATTTTTCAGCAAAGAAAACGCCTTCTTTACCCAAAGTCAGTCAAAAATCTGTCAGTATAACTTATTCAGTTTTTAAAGAGAAAATATCATTTTCCTTATTTCAAAATACTAATTTCCCTTTTTATTTGAAATAAATGGAAAGTATCCATGGGTGAAAATAATACATTGGTATTAGCAGTTGAATCATAACCTCCTAAGAAGTCTTATATACACTGAAATAAATTTGGTCTATGCCCTTGAGCTCAAAAACACTTTATTACACCCAGATTTCATTATATCATTCTATTCCTTTAGGCTTAAAGTTGTTTATAGGAATATAGAACATGTATTATATCTTACCCTCTATTTCCAGTATAGCTTCTCATTCTATAACTAATGAAACCAAATAGGCCATCTGTGCACAGGGCACACCACAAGTCATAGGCTTCTTGTGAAAATGGAAAGAAAGAACTTTAAAGATGATGAAATTATTACAGTGGCTCAAAATGAAAATGACCTCCTTCTCCAGAGATCAGGCTTCCTGCTTCCCAAGAAGCATTAGTATTTAAACCCAAGGCTTTGTAGGTGGTTGGTCACCAAATCAACTTCTAGATTTTCCTTTAATACAATTGCGTAGCATTCTTTAAAACACCTCTACTGAGAATGGACAATAATTTAAAGGAAATTTAATTTCTGGGTAGTGCTGACAGCAAATTAGGTGATTTAAGACCTTACAGAGATCTCCCCTTTCAGGAACAGTTTACACTACAGAGCTATTTGATTATCTTGTAAACTGAGCAGGATGGCAATATGTGAGGTGCTTATTCAGAACAGATGCCCTTCTAAAAACAGGAAAACAAAGAGGAGATCGATCTCGAGGGCAGAACATTCCAGTGATGACTTTATGACTCAAACTGGTGGTAAATGAATATTATGACTAATCTACCCAAATTACCAGATGACGCAAATAAGCGATACCAAGAGACAAATATTTAAACAAAGCACAGGTGATTCTGCACTATCAGAGAACAAATCAGGAGCCTAAAGCTGAATCCAGCCCACTCAATGACTCTGGACTAGGGAAACCCATCTCTGATGACAGGAGCTTTTGGTCCTGAAAGTCACCAGCTCAGAAGAAATGCTCCCTTCCTTGTGCCAACTAGTTCTCATGGGCACCCACCAATAACTGAACGCTCATCAGTTTAGCTTCATCTTAAGTCTTCATTGCTACATTAAGAAGTTCATAAATTCCCCAGCAGATGTGGCAGATGAGATATAATTACTCCAAATGTCCATCCATGAAGAAATAAAGGTTAAATTAAATAGTACGTACATCCAAACGGTCTTTACAGCTGCTTTCAAACGTCTGATTCAGTGTCTTTAACATCACAAAATGATGTTAATCAGATGTTTGAAAAACTCTTTGGGTTTGCAAAGGACCACGATTAACTGGTAGAGGATATTAGAAAATAATTTAGCATATTTCAGCAGCCTCAATGAAGATTTTTGCCATAGCTGAAAAAACTAATTTGCTCTTTTAGAAAGTTTGCAAATTGCTAAAATTGAAAAAATGCTGTTGACAGACTCTGGGATTTTCTTTAAATCTGATTTCCTCTGAAAGATAATCTTAAATTGAAATTATCCAGTCTGTAAGGGCAATTTTATATATTTGATAAGAGAAGTAGTCATTGGTTTTATTAAAAGGCAAGAAACACTCCTCACTCAGTGAAGGAGAACCTTTGGAGGCAGTGTCTTGGGGATACATTTGTTTTCCTGGGTACAGAAAAACAAGACTGAAATAATGACTTTTATTACTGTTTTGATTCAGTTCTTATGGTGGTAATTTCCTGTCTATACCCAAGAAAAGGCTTATTCCAGAATCCAAATAGTTTTACTTATTACTTTGTCCCAAGGTACTACAACTTACTCTCAAAAAAAAAAAGTACTAAATTCATATGAATCATTCAATCAATCAATCAGCAAGCATGTATTAAGTGCCTACTAAACACAATTGCAAAAAATACAAAGACAATAAACAAGGAAATCAGCCTTATTCTCAGGAAGCAAGCGATGCTTTTGGTTTTGTTTTGGGATTGTTTTACACGAATAACCATAACCACAGGCAAAGGAGCTTCAGATATTTCAAAATCATGAAGGAGCCTCAATTTCCACATTGGTATTCATCTTCCACTTAATGAGAAACTCCAGCCTGCTACCTGAGGAGGTAATAAGATGCAAACCCAACTCTTCCAGGACAAGGTCAGATGAAAGCTTAAATGAAGAAGTGATTGGTATTTCAATTTCCTCCCCATGTCTTTGCAAGTTTATTTTTTCTCAATTAACTTTTTGTTCTGTGGGGGATTGGGGGTTGATTACTCTTATGATTATACAGTACACTCTAATTGCTCCTTTGGCCTTTGCTGCCAGCCAAGCCAATTCTACTTGGCTCCATTGGACAAGATACTGGGGGATGCCAAATCTGTAACCTTCTGAGCTTTCCTTACACTAAGCTTTAGAATATGCCAGTGTTCTTCCAACTCATCCATTAGAATATTTCTTTTTTTTCTCTTACGCAACTTAGTAATTAATTAAGTAGTTTAAAGAAGGTAGCATTGGGAGGGGAAGAAGGGATTTGGCAGTAGAGGGGGCCACCCTTTATCAGTGAATCTTTCCTGATCATCCCACAAAAGGCAGAAAGCCTGCGTGGCCAGGGAGCGCTTCCAAACAGACGCTTAGCAAACAGAGCAAAATTCAGCCCTCAAGCAGGTGTCTCAAATAGTCCATCAGAATTCTATAATATTTCATGACACGTACGAGTTGGTTTCAAGTGAGGAGTTTAAAAAGAGGGTGTATATTGTGTCATAAAGAAATTTTAATCTCAACTTAGGCAGAAGAGAAGACAATTTTTTGTTGATTAAATTTTTCCAAAATTCCAAATGGAGGGGGCTTCAATTATAAGTATACCCAAGATGATGATAAAGAACTGGGGGGGAAGGAGGAAAGGGCCAATATTTATCATATATCCCAGGAAGGTAGTAAAGAAAACAAGGAACACTAGACTAGAAAGCGGGAAATCTGGACTCCTAACTCCAACACTTCCAAGGTATGCGATCTTGGGTCATTCTTCTGGGAGCCTCCAGACTGACTGACAAAGCAATCAATTAACTAATGTTTATTTAAATGCCTACTATGTGCCAGCCACTTCACCAGGCACTAAGTATACAAATACAGAGAGTGAAACAATCTCCATTCTATTTATCATAATCCCTTCCGCATTGTGAACTTTTCCATCATGGTTTTGCTATATCACAGGCTGGCATAAGAAATTAAATAGGAATTTGGGGAAACTGCAGAAGATGCACAAAGACCAACAAGCAACACTGAAAAAGTTTAGAAATGCAAAAAACTATATATATTATACTGTATAATATCAACATATTTTATCTTTTAAGGTACTGTAAATATTTCATAAAAGAAAAAGAAAAAATTCAGATTTCTTCTCTGGTACAAAGGGACGGCCAAAGCATTTTACCTTGGGAACCTTACGAGCACATGAGCCTCTTGATGGAGCACAGTAGGAACAGAGAGCACCCATTTCCTTTACTGTCCCTTCCTACAAGCTGTCCTGGACAATGGGGTTTTGGTTTGTTCTGGGTCCCCGGTGGACTCTGCTCAGCGTCAAGCAGATGGAAGCATCTGACCGACGTGCCTGATCCCTGAGACTCCTGCCGGCCTTCGAGGCCCAGCTGCAGCGACGCTCGGTCCCTGGATCCAGCTTGCCACCGGCTCCTTCTCTCCAGTCATTACGCAGTGTCAGTGACCGAGTTGGGTCTGTTTTCTCTTCTATGTAAATACTATGAGAGTAAACACTAGGACAGCGGGGTTGTTCTGGCCTCCCCAGCCGTCAGCACCTAGTAAGCGTTTGCTAATGGGCCTCACACCAGGACAGTCAGGAGAAAAAGACTGCTTTCCCGCTCAAAAACTGGAGGCCCAAATGTAAACAAAATGATGCGCCCCCAAGAGAAATCAAAATCCGGCAAAAGAAGGAAGGCCTGGGTGCCGGCGCATCGGGAAAAACCTGGGACAACAGGCCCAGGATCCCGACGGGAAGCCACTTAGATGACTCCTTGGAGCCCTGCCTCCTCACATACCTCCCATCTCTCCTCCCATAAAACGGTCTCCCCTCAGAGCTCACACCCACAGTCTGCCCCAGAGTCTCAATCACACACGGCCCAACAGGAAGGAGCAGCTGAGGATCGGCCTGGAGAGAAGGGGGCGAGGGCAAGGCCGGGGGAGCGTGAGCCCCAGGCACCGAGCTGTACACACACACACACACACACACACAGACCTTCACACCTTCCTTACAAAGTCCTTTAACGTCTGGGCCCAAGACGTGGGTTGGACTCTCACCTCAGACTGGCCTCGTGATCACATGACCTCTCTGTGATGCAGTTTCCTCACCTATAAAGCCTGACGGTTGGACCCGATCTCCTCTAAGGCCCTCTCTGGGCCTTGGTCCTACACAAAGCTTCCTGGGCTTTTTAAAAGAAAAATTAACCGACACCTGATTGGCCTTTTCCCCATCTCCGACCTTCGGGTTTCCTGTTCCCAGGTGACATTTTCACTCTATCTGACCCCCTGTCCTTTCCACATGGATCAGACATAAAAGAAAGTGAGGAAGAAGCAGACTCTCAGCCCACGGAGACCAAAAGCCGACCCAAGTCCTTGTTTTAACTCCGGCCCAACACTTTCTACTTCCCTCGGGGGTGGGCACCATGCCCGTAACTGAAGCATGCAGCAGAGCTGAATTAAAAGCTATTTGCTAAACAGAACAATATTCAAATTGCTAAATTAGAGAAGTACTTTAGGACCCAGAGGACCACGTGGGGAGCTCATCTCTGAGCCAGAGGCAGGAGGAGGTAACTGGAAGGAGGCCACTCTCAGAGGCAGAAGACCTGGAATCATCACTCCAGCAAGTTCTAGCTACTCAGTGACCTTGAGGGACCCCTCTGGGGGTCAACTAGTCTCAAAAAACCAAACCCCATAATTTGATTCTGCAAGTGTACTCAACCAGGAATCCAAAGACTTTGAAAAAGCAGAAACCCCATCCTCAGGGAGCTTACGTTCTACACCAACATACACTAACCCAAAGGTACATTTTGTATTCAGATATTCTTTGTACATTATAACATTGCATCTTATCCAAACAAGAGCAGGGCATTTGACCAAATGAACTCTTGAGATCCCTTACAATTCAGCAATCTATGGTTTCACTAAAGAGAAATAGAATTCCAAAGTTTTCTAAAGAATAATAAATCTTCCTATTTCATTTTTACTCACTGCAAGTCTCCTCGGGATAAATAGCAGGTTAGAGCCAGGAGAACAGAGCTTCTGTCTTTGTACAGTCCCACATGCAATTATATGCTTTATAAATGTTGGATGATGACTATGATGTCGATTTAGCTCTTCTGTGCTAAGGCAAAACAAAGACAGGGAGATTTTTTAAACCCTCCAAGTAACTCTATCAATTCATAAAATCCTTCCTTTACGTAATGTTCCTGTACAGTGGTAAAGCAGCAGTGAGAAGGAACCTGCAAAAAATAGTGCTGATTTTCCTTTTATTCAGAACTGGCATTTTCTTAAAGGATGAGAACCTTGGAGATTTGGGCAGATCAGTCAATACAGCTTTAAGGCAATCTGAGTCCTCCTGCTTGCAGTTACAAGAGTTGATGTAAACTCTGATTAATGACGGGATAATTAAACTGCAGCTGAAATTAAATAAGAGAGAAGGTACAGGAAAAGGCAGAATAAAGGCATAACTGAAACAGAAAAGGGAAACAGTGTGGAGAATTTTAAGTTTTTTCTGTTGTAGTAGTTTCAAAATTACAGGTCACAGAGACCTGGGCAAGTCCCATAACCCTATTTGCCTCAGTTTCCTCAACTGTAAAATGAGCTGGAAAAGAAAATGGGAAACCACTTCAGTATCTTTGGCCAGAAAACTCCAAACAGGATCACTAAGAGTCAGACCTACATGATTCAGGGAAGAGTGAGGAGGGCATCCTCAAATGAGCTGTTCACCAAACAAAGAACAAATTTTAATCTCAACTTAGGCAGAAAAGAAGACAATTTTTTTGTTGATTAAAAAAATAATATCCAACTGAAATAAGTGTTATTATTATTATTTTGAACATCACTGAACAACTGGCTTCATTAGCCCCATGATGGCTGAAATAGATTAAGACCCCACTTAGAAAACTATATCGAGCTATTACAGCCTGTCAGAAAATGGGACATACAGGCTAAAGCATAAAACCAATGAAGGGCAAGAGTTAAGAATCCCTTACCTCTCGTAAGCTAAATGTAACAATTTAAGTTGTGGTTCACGCAGTTATTGCTTTTACTGTCATACAAAAATCTGCATACAAAACTGTATATAGATTGGAAAATGGATAATATCAACCCATAACTCTCCCTTGAAACAAAGGAATACTTAAACCTGAACTTGTGACATGAAAAATGTCAAAAACGTTTTCAAGGAGAATCATAAAATTCTCAAGATAGACTCAAAAAATTAAGGAAGACTTCATTTTAATTCAAATGAAATTGGGAGATATTTAAGTGTCTACTAAATGTCAGGCACTCTGACAAGTACAGTGAAAGTGAGTTGAGTTATGGAAAGGAAAAATGAATTTCAGCTGTATGGAACGACATAAGCAAAGGCCCAGTGATGGTAAAGGGCAAGACAGACTGAGAAATCAATAGGTAAATCAGAAGAACCATCATCCAAAGGTCCAAAGGACAATGAGGTTAAAAAAAGACATGAGAGGCAGGCTGTAGGAGCCAAGCTTGATTCTGCTTATGGGGCAGACTCATCTGTGGAGTAGGGAGGGGTGAATGAAGAACAAAGACACGTTTTAGGAAAACTGAAACTGAGGACACATCAGCTAGCAAGAGGGTGAGGATGAAATACTGGAAGCTGATATTCAGATGGCAGGAGTGGAATGAACCTTGAAATGAATGTGAGATACATGAAAAGGGAGAAAAGAAAAGGGTCTGGGTATTTAACTGAATGTATAATAAGGGTAAGCTGAGAAAGGGAAGAATCAAAGAGCTTTACTTGAGGGGGAAAAGTATATATGGCATTTTAGGAGACTGAGGAGAAGGGGTGGGGTGAAAGTTAATCAAATCAATAATAACAGAAAATCGCATTTTCAAATGTATATACAATCTCCACTGCAGCAAATGGATTTTTCCAAAAGTGACCAGCTTTGGGTTAATCCTTGAGTCTGAAACAATTTTTCACATGAAATAACAAATGACTTTTCAGGCTCTTAAAAAAGATACCTCCAAGGCTCTCATCCTACCATGAAAAAAAGATCTAAAAAATCCTTATAGCAAAGGAAAGGGCCCTTATACACAAAATCCTTAAAATAGTAAATTGGAAAAATATTAATGTCTCCTCCCTAAATCTCCAAGGAATAAACTGACATAGAATCAGAAATAGAAAACTCAAGGTTTCCATCAAGTATCTAACCAAAGGGAGAAAAAAGTCAAAATGCCCCTTAAAATGAGTCGCTGCTTTATGTATAATCAGAACTATCTAAAAATGAATTCATAAATCTGATGTATTATTTAAGTAACTAAATACAGGTGTTCATAGATACATGTCAACACAATGGGAAATATAACGAGCAATTTTTCAGTGAAATGAATACACCTGTTTTTATTATGTATTAGTTTTAAGTATCTTACTCAGAGCAAAATTCAGCCCTCAAGCAGGTGTCTCAAATGGTCCATCAGAATTCTATAATATTTCATGACACATACGAGTTGGTTTCAAGTGAGGAGTTTAAAAAGGGGGTGTATATTGTGTCATAAAGAATTTCCGGTATAAGATTCAAATTGGAGAAAGATTTCTTACTAATGGTAAGGTTTTTTTAGTATGTTCCTATGTATGTAGGACAGATGAGAGACTGGAAAATTCTGAAAATCATTAATGTTTGCCAGCAATATCTCTACCTGATCTATACCCTAAAGAGATCAAAGAAAGAGAAAAGGGATCTATATATACAAAAATATTTATAGCAGCTTTTTGTGGTGGCAAAGAATTAGAAATTGAGGAAATGGCCATTCACTAGGGAATGGCTGAATAAATTGTGGTGAATAGAGGCAGAGGAAATGGTAGACAAGGTAAACCAAGGAAGATTTGTATGAAGCAGTGAGGAGTGAAGTGAGAGAATAATTCATACAATAACAACAATAATGTAAAGACAGACAACTCTGAGAGACTGAAAAACTCTCACTGATGCAATGACTGACCATGTTTCAGAGCTGATGATGAAACATACCACCCACCTCCGAAGAGAGAGATGATGGAATCAGGATGCAGAATGAGACATAGATTTTTTACACAACCAACGAAAGAATTTATTCTTCCTGACTATATATATCTGTTACAAGAGAGCTTTTTGGTCATTCTTTTCTCAAATGAAAGGGGGTAAGGAGAGAAAATCAATTTTCATTCATTGAAAAAAAAAAACTTTATATATATATATATATATATATATATATATATATATATATATATATAAAAAATAGTTTAGCTTGTTACTATCAATGAAAAAATTCTAATTTTTCTTTTACGTATGTGACTTTCCTCCTTTTCAGATCAGAAATAAGGTAACATCAGTGTTGCCTGGAGCAGGTCTGGGAGGGTCCCTCTACCAATTCCCTGGAAGGTCATGAAGGCTGAGCTACAATAAGTACCCGCAGATAAGACTGAGTAAGGGTCTCCCCCAATTCACCTCCAGACTGTACAGGAAGGCTAACAAGGAGAGGGACAGAGCCAGAAGTTCCAGGGGGTGGGAGAGCAGGGCTGGCGGACACACTGCTGTTTATAACACTTCTGCTCCCATATAGGTCTGAAGGGAGGAATCACATCCCTCTTCCTCACTTAGCCGGACCCTCGTCTGCCCCGACACTGCACTCTTGGACCCAAAACCTCTCCTTGGTCATGGACCTGGGGACCACACCTGGCTTAAACCTGACTGCAGCCGGATGGCTGGGCCCGGCTCACGGGAGCAATGCCTCCTAAAGGCCTTGCTGCTCTCCAGGTAACCTACCATTCAGCAGGCTCCTGACTCCAGCTAATGAGGGCTTTGCGCTCTCTGACACTGTATGAAAAGAAATTTCACAATCAACTTCCCTCCAATCCCAGAACAGAAAGTTCAAGTTGTGCTATGGCTCCTGCCCAGCCCCCATTCCTACTCACAGCCCTTGGGGCAGCCTCTATCTACAAGAGACTAGAGACCAAATAATGATCATCAATAAGTCATCAGAACCTCCTCTGTGCACAATGGCATCCCCCACCCATAAGCTTTGTTATTATTATAAAATAAAGCTAACAGGTATTTCCTAAAAGGCTTCAGGCTAGATGGAGAAAAAAGGCAGATTTCTGGGAAGGAGAACTAGATTGAAGGTCAAAGGACTTGGGCTCAAATTTGGACTCTGTTACTAAGAAATTTGAGGCAAGTCACTTGTCCTTCTGGGCCCTATGAAATGAGAGCGGTCTTTCAGCCCTTGATCTATATAACACAACCCATAAACACATAAATAAGAGGAACTTCATAGGCTCACAGGCACATAAGATAGAATAAAATTTAGAGCTGGAAGCGGCCTTAAAGGTCACAGGGTACAGTGCTCCCATTTCACAGGTGAGAAAAGGGAGGCACAGAGGTGAAGTGATTTACACAACACAAGGCCACAAAGACTGAAATTTGAATCCATCAGTGCTGACTCAAAGATCTTCCACTGCCCCACTCTGCTGTTTTCTGTTCTAGAACAGCAAACAAAACCATTTTATAATCACAAACCAAACAGTCATTGAAATTCATTTTGAAATATAATTGCTAGCATGCTTTTAAAGAAATAAACACATTAGAATGGTTCTGTTCTTTAGAAACATAAAAAGCATATAGTTGTCATCAGAATGAATAATTTTGTCTCCTAAGTAATTAGAGGCGGAAATCATATCTTCATATAGCATTAGAGAAATGAGACAACTAGACTAACTGATCTTTAGGGTCCCATTCAGATTTCAGATGTGATTAAGAACCAGACACCAAACAACACACCATCTTCAGATCACTGGCTGTGTCCTCCCGGTCAGTGGTCAGCCTTCCCTGATGAAGGACAGGCCAAAGCAGGAGGAGGAGGGGCCGAAGAACACAGAACCAAGATTTGTCTACACAACCACAATCCACTTAAGGGCTATCGTTTCTGATGGGGTTTTAACTACAGTGACAGAAAGAACAGGCCAGCATCCTTCTTAGCAGGAAAAGCCTGTGGGGCCACATCAGCAAGTGCTTCCTTCTTAGCAGGAAAAGCCTGTGGGGATCGCAGCATCTGAGCAAACAGGAAAATAAAGAGCTAGTGAGCACGGTAGTGGGAAAAAAAAGATGATAACTGAGTTAAGAAACCAAGGCTCCGGGGTAGCTTCAGGCGAGTTTCATCCTCTCTAGACCTCAGCTTCTTCATCTGGAAAACATGAAAGCTGACTTAAATGATGTCGAAAGTACCTTCTTCTCCCTAAGGTGTTTTTATTTCAGGCAATAAATGCTGATATGGAACAAGAAAAACATATAGTCTAAAAAGCTATAATACTAACAAAACCCAACATTTTATGGATGTTATGCTAAAATATAATCATTTTTGGTTTTTTAATTATATTTTATAGCATTAAAAAATCATCTGAAACTTTTTAAAGGTGCTTAGTTTGTTTTTGATAAATTCCAAAACATAAATTAGATAAGAAAGAATTCTCTGATAAACATTACTAGAAATACTGGAAAGGAGTCTAACAAAAATTATACATAGATCAAAATCTTACACCATATTCTATAATAAATTCTAAATAGTTGCATGAATATTAATGAGTATGCTTTAAAAAATTAGAAGAAAAGCAAATCATATACCTTTCACAGCTGTAAGTAGAAAATAAATGTATTCTTAATCAAACAAGGGAAAGAATTGATTTAAAAAGATAAAAGGATTAATTTTTATTACATAAAATTGAAAAGATTTTGCATAAACAAAATTAATGCACCTAAACTAAGAAAGGAAGTGATCAGATGGAAAAAAAATTTGTATCAAATTTCTCAGATAAAGGTTTGATATCTAAGATCTTAATATAAACAATAGAGTGAAAGCCATTCCTGAAAATAGATGAGAGAAAGGATATGAAGAAATAGTTCTCAAAAGAATTGTAAAATATTAAGAACAATTTTTAAAATGTTCCAAATTATTTAAAATAAGAGAAATACAAATCAAAACTACTCTTAAGAGTTTATCTTAAACCCAGAAAATTGGCAAAGATGACAAGATGAAAACAATCCATATGGAAAGGTTAAGAAAAGACAGACATATTTTTGGTGGAAGGTGGAATCAGTACATCCATTTTGGAAAGCAGTTTGAAATCATGCAAACAAAGTGATAAATCTTTATTTTCTATCCCAGAAATTCTACCAGTAGGCATATACTCTAAAGATGTTATTGTTAAGAAGAAAGTCTTCATATACATCAAAATATTTATAGCAGCACTTTTTGTAGTAGTATTCTGTACTCTACACTCTACAGACACTCCACAGTACAAAAGCACTCTGTACTCTAGAAATAATCCACTTGAAAGCAGTGAGATCAACTAGAAGGCTACAGTAAGAACCTGAAAGATCAAGAACTAGAATGGTGATGTGTGAGTTGAGAGGAGAGAAAGATGCCAAAGATGCTTTGAAGGTAGAAACAATAAGACTTAGCAATTGATGCAAATGTGAGGGATAGAGAGACAAGAAATAGGAATGAGTCCAAAGTCGCAAACTAGGATGAATAGGAAGGTTTTAAAAAATAGTAGGTTTTGGAAGGAAGATGAGGCGCTCTATTTTAAACATGTTAATTTTAAGATGTCTATAGATCATTCAGGTAGAAATATCCAAAGGCAGTTGATGACAATGGACTTAAGTGAAAGAAAGCAGTCAGATATAGAGTTTTTAAAATCACTTCAGTAGATGATTTAATCCACTAGAATTAAAGAAATCACCAAGAGAGATAGTCAGGGAAAAGGCCTCAAGACCTACTCACAATGGGGAAATGTGGGTTGTGATCCAGCAAAGCCAAGGGGAAATGGTGCCATAAATCCCATAGAGAAGAGAGGGTTCAAGAGAAAAGTATATGAGCAACAGTGTCAAATATGCAAAGAGATCACTAAGGATGAAGACTTAGATTTGGTGATTATAATACTGATAACTTGAAAGAGAACAGTTTTGGTGCAATGACGATATTAGAAGGTACAGTAGAAGAGACTTCCAAGCGTAGAATTTTAACATGATACCTTGAGGAGATGGTAAAGACAAGTAAGAATTTGAGGGTCTTTTTTTTTTTTTTTTTTTTTTTTTTTTAGGATAGTCAGGACCTGGACACATTTTAGGCAAAGAATGAACAATAGATAGAGAATAGAGAACAATAAAGATTACAGAAAGAGGACTAACATGAGGAAAATATGCTAGAACAGAATCAAGGGTACAAATATTGAGAGTAGTTAGTCTTGGCAAAGAGAATGGCCACTTCTTCATCAGAAACTAATTTAAAGAAATGATGTCAAGGGTCTTGAGGTAGGGCAGAAATTAAATTGATGCTTATTTTGTGGCACTGGGACTCATTCAACTTTTAGTGACTAAAGCAAAGTCAGTAAGTTTTGTCAAATAAAATAGCCAAGTCATCATTCAGTCTCCTAATGTAGCTACAAGATTAATCTGAAGAAAATAGACAACTCACTACTTTCAGATGTAAAATGAATAGCTTCTAATAATGAAACCTACAGCTCCCACTCAGTTGTGAAGAATATATATTAGGATTATATGAAGTCATAAGAATATCATTTTTACAAGGTGATCAATTGATTAATCAAACCTGACTAGGGACTTAAATCAATTTGACTTAAATGTTTTAAATGAAAAAGCCACAGTGAAAGATGGAAATTTCTAAAGCCATGATTTCTCTAACCATTCCTGCTCTACCATCTCTAATGAATAAATCAATAAATGACCTTAAGCAAGGGAAAAGGAGTAATCTACCTCATATTAGCCAAGGTTTTCCCAAGGTCAGTAACACTCACCCACTATATGGATGGCTATCATTAAAGTAAACACAAAGCAAGCCAAGAGCTACCTGACTCTTAAGTCCTCAATTATACTCTGCTAACAGGGTCAGGTTAAGAAGCATACTTCCCACGTTTCAAGCCATTAATTCTAAGCAAAGATTTCTGCGGAGCCGAACAATTACTTAAATTGTAAGTCATATTTGTTCCACATGAAAGAAAAAGTAATGCTCTATGTTAATTAGCCTAAACATTAATTCAAGGGTGACATTTGAATGGTGACCCTGATTAGCAAAGTAAAACAGGGTATTTATGACTGGGAGGCTTTTGTCATTTGCCAGAAGTTGACATACCAGTGTTGTTGTTCAACTCAGTGCCGTTTAACTCTTTGTGCTCTCATGGACCATATAATAAGCTCTTCTATCCTCCACCATCTCCCAAAAATCTGTCCAAGCTCATGTTTGTTGTTTTTATGACACTATCGTTCTTTCTTCCTTTGTCTTCAATATTTCCCAACATCAGTTTTTTCCAATGAGTCCTGAATTCTCGTTATGTGGACAAAGTATTTAAGTTTCAGATTTAACATTTGACCTTCCAGTGAATAGCTTAAATTCATTTAAATAGTGACTGATTTAACCTCCTTGTTGTCCAAAGGACTCTGAAAAGTCTTCTCCAGCGCCATAGTTAGAAAACATAGATTCTGTGGTGTTCAGCTTTCTTTACAGTCTAACTCTCAAAGTTATACATTTACTAGAAAAACCATAGCTTTGACTATATGGACCTTTGTCAGTAAGGTGAAATCTCTGCTTTTTAGATGATGTCCATATTTGCCATAGCTTTCCTTCTAAAGAACAAGTGTCTTTTAATTTAACATGTTGGATTGCTTGCCATCTGGGGAAGGGGGTTGGGGAAAAGGGAAGGAGAAAAATTTGGAAGACAAGATTTTGCAAGGGTGAATGTTGAAAACTATCTTTGCATGTATTTTGAAAACAAAAAACTATTATTAAAAAAAAAAAGCATCACCTTTTAGGGTTTTATGTAGCTCTTCTGAAATTCTGTCCCCTCCACTAGCCTTACCATTAGGAATGCGTTTAAAAGATCACATGACTTCATTCTCCAGGATGACCAGTTCTAGATCAGTAACCACTGCATCACATTGTGATTCTTGGTGATGTTAAGATCTTTCTTATAAAGTTCCTCTGTGTATTCTTCTGCCATCTCATCTTTAATCTCTTCTGCTGCTAAGTCCCTACAATTTTTGTATGAAACATTCCCTAGATATCTCTAATTTTCTTGAAGAGATTTCTTGCCCTTCCCATTCTATTGTTTTCTTCCATTTATTGCATCATTCACCTAAGAAAACCTTTTCATCTCTCCTTGCTATCTGGAATTCTACATTCATTTGAGTGTATATTTGCCTTTCTCCTTTACCTTTTTACTTTCCTTTCGGCTATTTGGAAAGGCTTACCAGACACTCACTGTGCTGTCTTGTTCTTCTTTTTCTTTAGAATGTTTTTTGTCATCTCTTATACAATATTATTAAATCTTTATTGATAGTTCTTCAGGCACTCTAATGATCAGATCCAATCTCTTAAGTCTATCCATCATTTTCATTTAATTCATAAGGAATATTATTTAGATCATTCTTATCAGTTGGATGGTTTTCCCTACTTTCTTCAATTTAAGTCTGACTTTTTGCAATAAGAAGCTCATGATCTAAGTCACAGTCAGATCCATGGCTTGTTTTAACTGGATGTATAGAGTTTCTACACCTTTGGCTGCCAAAAAAAAAAAAAAATTAATAATCAATCTGATTTCCATGTTAACCATGTGGTGATATCCATGTGCAGTATCATATTATAGGTTGTTGAAAAACAATGTTTGTTATGACCAAGAAGTTATCTTGGGGCAGCTAATTGATGCAGTGGATAGAGCAACATCCCTGAAGTCAGGAAAATCTGAGTTCAAATCTGGCCTCAGACACTTAATACTTCCTGGCTGTGTGACCCAAGTCACTTAATCCCAATTGCCTCAGCAAAAAAAAAAAAAAAAAAAAAAAAAGTTATCTTGAGAAAACTGTATTAGTCTATGCCCTGTATCATTTTGTTTTCTGAGGCCACATTCGCATAGTATTCCAATTATTTTGGATATTTAGCATTCTAATTCTGCCCCCCTCCCCCACCTTTTTTGTGTGTTATCTCTAGATGTTATGGATCGTCACAGAGCATAGAGTATTACTGTAATAATGAACAATTTGTCTTGGATTCGAACAGATATTCTGTCAATTTGAGGGATTATAACCCCTGTACTTTCTCCTCACTTTTTTATTTTCTTCTCTGGGATTCCTGCCCATGATAGTAAATGCAACGAATTAAAATTCACCCCTTCTCTCCAAACTAAACTTAGCCATTTCTCTCCATTTAAATTCACTGATACCTAAGATGCCACCGTCTAATCATTTTCTCTCTTATTTGACCACATCCAGCTGACCTTGGTTCTTCCATTTCATTGGCACAAATCGTTTCACCAACATTGGGAAACATTTTCAAAAACTGCCATGGCCAAAGTCTTTCCTCATACAGTGGCCAACTTTCTGTTGGGAAGCGTCTCTGAAGAAGGGCAGTCCTCTCTGCAGACAACAGCCCAACATGGGACCGTTTTCAAGGGTGATAAGACCACCAGGGTTGGCAATCCACTGGCAATAACTCACTAAGACCCAGGACCACTGAATGCCATGATAACCCCCTGAAGAGTGGGATTTTCGCAAGAAACCAAGAGGTATCAAATGTCTAGGGCTAATGATAGAGTACAGCATCC
Organism: Sarcophilus harrisii; assembly: GCF_902635505.1. NCBI lineage: Eukaryota > Metazoa > Chordata > Mammalia > Dasyuromorphia > Dasyuridae > Sarcophilus > Sarcophilus harrisii. The sequence continues at coordinate 442,301,322 of NC_045429.1, read as the reverse complement.
CTCAGAAAGAATTCTAACAGCATAAGTTTAAGCCCCAATTCTTTAACCAAAATTATACCTTTGGTGCTTAGCCCAGAGTACAAACTCAATAAGGAGAATTTTTAAAAGCAGAGATGAATTAAAGGATAAGATAAAAGTAGACGGCTGTGTTAAGACTGGAGCACAACAGATCTTACCCCCAAGCACTGCTCTCCTGCCTCCTCCTGCTCTTCCAGCAAATTCAACTGTTGTTTGCTAAATGCTAGCACATGTGATAAATTCAGAAAAAAGAGGGTCTGATCAGGCTCACTTCAAGATTTCTCTCCATTTGTAATTATTCACCATTTTCTCATAAAATAAAATGCTCAAGTCCCTAAGATCTCAATAACTCTACCTATAGAGAGGAACTTATCAATTCATTTTTGTAGCGCCCATATAGAAATGGCATCTCTTGCTCAGAGGCAAAGGAAAGCATCTCCCCCTAAACACAGAAGTTGTTACTCAATGGTACTAGGAAAGTACTTGCCTCTTCAGTACTTCAGTGTAGGACTCAGCTTTTTTTTTAACTGGAATATATTTTGTGTATTTGACCCATATTCAATTTCAATTCAATAAACACTTATTAAGTGCCTACTGTATGCCAAGTACTAGGTCAGGCTCTAGGAGTATAAAGAGATGACATATTTATTACCTGCTTCCAAGAAGCTTATATAAAGACTTAAAAGAGAGTTATCCATGTCCCCACTGGGTCTTCTCTTCTCCAAGATCAATATAGCAAAAGTGAACATCAAAACCAAGTAAAAAACCATGAAGTAAATGAAACAGCCAAGGTGTCTTAAAACATTTATTAAGCACATACAGTGTTCCGGGCCCTGGGCTGAGCACTAGGAACACAATGTAAGGCAAAAGGCAGTCCCTGCCCTCGAGAACTCACACTAATGGGGCAGAGAAATGCCAACAGCCAAGGACATGCGAGAGACGGGCAGGGCAGAGAGAAGGCACTCGGGAAGAGTGGGGTATGGGACAGCAGGAGGATATCTGGGCCGACTAAGGAATCCTCAAAGGAACCCCTGGGGATCGGGGTAAGGAGAGCATTCCAGGCACAGAGGAAAGCCAGAGAAATGGCAAAAATATGGAAACTAGGCCAGTATAACTGGACTGCAAAGTACTGGAGGAGAGTGACCTGTAAGACCAGTGGAAAGGGAAGATGAAGCCTGATTGTGAAGGGTTTTCAGCATCAGAGAGTTTTCTATCTGATCCTGTAAGTAACAGGGAGCCACTGGGGACTACAGAGGAGAGGGGCTATGCGGTCAGACCTGCATCTTGGGGAGATCACTTGGCAGCTGGTGAAGGATGGATTAACCTGAGAGAGCCGAGGTAGGGAACCACCAGATAACTATACAGTATAATACAAGCAGAGCCTGGACCCATGCTGGTACCTTCGTCAGTGGAGGAAAGGAGATGTCAAGTGAGAGATGCTGCAAAGTGATACAGTGGAAGCAGCAATGGAAGATATTCCACAAGTCAATAAGATAAATTAAATAAATATAATTATTGTAATAATAAATTAAAATGAGATAAATGAAATAAATAATTCAAATAAGCAAATGACACATTTTAAAATTTTAGCAAGCATTAAATATCAATTAAAAAAAAAAAAAAGAGGCAGCAGGATAATGACCAGGCCAGAAACAAGTTTAAGTCTCTGATCCAAACGGCGTAGGAACAAAGAAATCCCTTCCCTTCTCAGGGTCCCAAACCACTCTCTGAAACTAAGGCACAGAACAGCTTGGGATCTGCATTCTTGAAGTGTCTCACCTCGTTAAGATTGCTCTGTATTACTATAATCACAGGTTCTATCCCGCTCCCTCTACAAACAAAACAAACAAACAAAAAACGATTATCACAAACAGAAATAAGTTTATGTGATTTTTTTTTTAAATTATAAGGAGTGAAGCTATAATCTTAAAGTGCTTTTCAAAAAACTTAGGTGAAATCATAAAAAATTTAACCAAAATGAAAACCATAAGAGAAAATTTAAAAATATCAATAGGAGCAACCAGTGTGAGACTTATTATGGATAAAAACAAAATTGCTGACAGCAGAGATGCAGACAAATTAGAAAACAATCTCCCAAAATACCTTGACTTTTAAGATCATTTAAAACTATGCAGATAGAAGTGACAGATTTCAAGGAAAAAGTCAAGACATGACATGTTACTGACAGCTTCAAAAACAAAAAACAAAAAATGAAAAAATTACAAATACAACCTGCCTAAAGGAAACTGTTCAAGAAAACTCCAGAATCCCCCAAAGCAAACAATCCCTTACAGACACAAACATCCATAAGGGGAAAAAGCCCTCAAATTGCACTCTCCTGGCCACGTTAATGCCAGGCTCCACCATAGCAATGAAAAGGAAGACCGCCCAGGAGAGAAAATTCAGATCACAGACAGTTTCTCAAGGAAGATGATGCACAATCAGAAGAAATGAGCTATGACAAACACACAATTAAAAAATCACACATTTATCTACTCCCTAGAATACTAATTAAGCCCTTTAAAAGGACATGGTAGAGATTTTAAAATCCCATGGAATTTGAAGAGCTCACAGAAAGAAATGTCAACTTCAAGGCAGCCTCTGAGCCACAACCAGGCCCTTAAGCTAAGGAACAAGTCTTAGAACCAATCCCAAGACAAGCCTGGCGATGATAAGATGCTAGAAGCAGAGCCAGGATGCCCTAAGCCAGTGCTGGCCTCCGAAGAAAGAGGAAGAGAGAACTAAGGGAGAGCAATGATCCTACAGCAAAAATACTACCAATGCCCATCACGGGTGGACCCCAAATTTAAGAAATATACAGAAACTACAGGGGCAGCAAGGTGGCGCAGTGGGTAGAACACCAGTCAGGAAGACCGGAGTTCAAATCTGGCCTCAGACACTTAACATGCCTTAGCAAGTCACTTAGCCCCAATTGCCTCAGCAAAAAAGAAAAAGATAAAGATAAAGAAACTACGACAATTTCAGAAAGAATGGTATAGAGACCAATGCAGCAAAGTGGAAAGCGGGCTGGCGTCTAAGTCGAGAAGAGCAGAATTCGAATCCTGCCTCGGACAGCCTGGCTGTGGGAAGCGGCAGGTGCCACTGCCCGGAGGGAGGGAGTTCCCTCAGCAAGAATTCCCTGTTATACCCTTACCCAAATGGGGGAAAAAAAAGTAGAAACAAAGACAAACCACATAAGTAAGAGAGATTGGGAGAGAGAATTGGAAGGAAGATTTTGAGGTGGGGCAGACAGGCAGCGAAGGCAAAAGTTGGGGACTGACACAAGAGGCAACATGGTACCTGAAGGGGTAGGAGGGTGAAGGGGCCCTTCTGGAGAGCAAGAAAAGAAGGACAAGAGAGGGATGGACTGAAAAGATGTAGAGGGCTGAAATTCCAAAAAGGTGTGTTTGAATCAGACAACCCAGCACTTAAGGCTAATTACCTATTTGATGTGAGACAGTGACTCTATTAGCATATGTTTGGATAAATGGCTCTTCTCACTGTTGGTGCTTCCAGAATGTTTGGTGTTAAAATAATCCCTAGGAAAGGATTAGAGCTGAAGAGAGGCCACAATGAGGAGAGAAGCTGGTGACTCTGGACTCCAGGATCCAGGAGAGATCTCTGGCAAGCTGAGTGACAGCTTGCCTGCCTCCTTCACTTCTCCCCCTAAAGACCAAGGACTTTAATCCATCCTGAGTCTGGCTGACCCCAGGCTCTCCAGGGAACTAACCCATACTTTACAAAAAGGGGGTGCCTGTCGTCAGAGCCGCATCACTGGCATGCCCCAGGAGAAAACGGAACTACAGGAGGCCCCATAGACGAGGCCATTTTTGGCTCGGGAGCACCTGGAAGTTGTAAAGTGATGACAATATGATCACACCCACAAAACTGGCTGTGGCACAGCTACATGGGAATCCAAACCCAACACCCACAACCTGACCCATTTGCAGGCCATCACTCACACCTGCAACGTCCAGTCTGAGTTTGTGCTGAATCCTGGAAATTTGTGCCTCATCTTGTTATACCAGAGAGGTAGAAAAAGGCCATCTGGTCCCATCAAGCAGAAGAGAAATGGCATCAGGGGACCAACATGTCAAGAACAAGGCAGTTCAATTAAAGCTTGATGGCCGTCCCAGTGCTACTGCGGGACTCGGCTCAGAAAGTGTATTAGACCCAACACAACCCTGGGTCACACCAAGAACATCCAAGAATACCCTAACACTCAACTCACCATCACAAAGCACTTTAGAATATGCAAAGGGTTTTCCTCCCAACTGGTATTACATGCAAGTATCATTAGTCCCAATTGATATATGGGCAAATTGAGGCTCAGAGAGAAAGATCTAGCCAAGATTCTACAGCTAATAAGTGTTGTTTTGTAAAAGGGACATGTTTGAACCCAGGGCCCTGCTTCCAGCCTGGCTCTCCTTCCAAAGCCCCAATCCACCATATGGCTCCTGACTTTGAGCAGCTTACAGTATAGCTCAGTGGGGTCAAACTCACATAAGAAGGGATCCTGCTGGCCCTGTGTATGTTGACTTAGAAAACCACACACACTAAATGAACATTAGCTCTTCCATATGCCATCTTCCTTCAATAGACCATGAGGTTCCTTGACAGAAGAAAGCAGTTTGCTGTTTTTGCACCCCTGGAGCATAGCTCAAGTCCTGCCATACTGTTAGCACTTAATAAGTGCTTTGTCTACCCATGTAACTGATGAGGAAAGGAGGGTGTCCATAGAAGAAGCAATTAGCAAATAATAACAAGACTGCACATGATCATCTCCAATTGAAGGCTGATTTTATCAGAAAATACACCAGACTGCTCTAAATCACTATTGATGAGAAATGCAAATTAAGATGATTCTGAGATACCACTACACACCTGTCAGATTGGCTGGGATGACAGGAAAAGATAATGGCGAATGTTGGAGGGGATGTGGGAAAACTGGGACACTGATGCATTGTTGATGGAACTGTGAATGGATCCAACCATTCTGGAGAGCATTCTGGAATTATGCTTAAAGAGTTATCACACCCTTTGATCCAGCAGTGTTTCTACTGGGCTTATATCCCAAAGAGATCTTAAAGAGGGAAAGGGACCCACTGGTGCCAAAATGTTTGTGACAGCCCTGTTTGTAGTGGCAAGAAACTGGAAACTGAGTAGATGCCCATCAGCTGGGGAATGGCTGATTAAGTTATAGTATATGAATGTTATGGAATATTATTGTTCTGTAAGAAACAATCAGGAGGATGATTCCAGAAAGGCAGATGTACATGAACTGATGCTGAGTGAAATGAGCAGAACCAGGAGATCATTGTACATGGCAATAACAAAATTATGTGATGATTAATTCTGGTGAATGGGACTCTCCAACAATGAGATGATTCAAACCAGTTACGATGATATTGCGATGAAGAGCCACCTACACCCAGAGAGGATTGTGGGAACTGAGTATGGATCATAATATAATATTCTCACTCTTTGTTGTTGTTTGCTTGCATTTTACTTTCTTACTCATTTTCTTTCCTTTTTCAACTGATTTTTCTTATGTAGCAAGAGAATTATATAAATATGTTATACATATTGGATTTTACAAATATTTTAACATGTTTAACATATATTGAATTGCTTGCCATCTAGGGGAGGGGGTGGGGGGGAAGGAAGAAAAAATCTGAAACACACGGCTATGCAAGGATCTATATCAAATTATCCATGCATATGTTTTGAAAATAAAAAGCTTTGTTAAAAAATTTTTTTAAAAAGGAAACACCCCAGATACTTTGAAAACATCTATTTTAAATAATTCCTTATCTACAGAAATAACCCTAGAGACACTTTGTTGTGAAATTATAATTTTTAAAAAATTTAATTATTTTCAACTCAGTTACTGAGTGCCCCTAATTTGAATCATATCTACAGTAAATCTGAACTCCCTCCTAAAGCTGGCACCAGCAGAGCTGAACAGGGCTCAGGCCTTATCCCATAAATTGTACTAGGTATGTTTTTAGCCTAAGACAGTCCTTTCAAAGAGTTTTTGGCTAGAATGACAATATCATTACATGCTCTATAAGTACTGGCTGATTTTCAAATACATCTATACTAATCATCTATAAATTTCATGGATTCCCTACCAAAACTTAGCTTCTCCTACTCCTCTGTACCATGAAAAAGCTCATGATTATGCTCAGGCCCAATTAAATCTGACAAGGCAGATTTAGAAGGTAGATTAAAAATATGCTTTGGTCAATTGGGGAACAACTGTTTCTCAAACAGTTATTAGAAAAATCAACACTTAATTTTTTTTTTAGCAGTTTTCAAATTGAACCATACTAGAACACTGTTCACCAAGAGACTAATCCATTATGGGGTTACATCATTCATAATCAGAAGAAAAAGACATATGGGAAATGTTCAAAATCACCTTTGGCGAACAGACTCACTCATCTGCCTTTTGTCCAGTTTTCCTCAAGAGATTCACATTACGGAGAATGCTTCATTCTAATCACAATGGCCACCACTGACTGGCTTTCCCAATTCTGCAGGTTTCTATAAAACTAAAATTGATACAGCTGCTTTTTTCAAAGCTCCTTTACCGATGTTATTTCTCTAAATCTCACCACTATCCTGTGAGGCAGGTACTATTATTAACTCCATTTTACAGATGTGACAACTGAGGCTGATAAAGCTGGGGAGTATCTATGGCAGTATTTGAACTCCTGAATCCAAATGCTTCAATTCAGAAGCTTCAAAAGAGTACACACACTTTATATCTATATGTGTTTATATAAATATAAACATATTATGTTTATAAATTGATATTTTTTTTTAAATTTTAGTAGCTTTAAACTGATATTTATTACAGGAAGTGGACTTTAAAATAAATTAATTCAATTTGATTCAAAAAATCTCTATTAAATGTCTACTGTGTGCAAGGAAAGCACTGTGTTCGGTGCTAGGAGGAACGAGGCATGTAATGGAGTAATTCTTGGTAAAGAAGAAAGCAGGGAAACGATGGAGCAGAGATAGGGGCCTCCAACTTTCCAGAATAGGATTCTCTTTCACCTTGAGCAAGGGAGGATCAAGGAGGACTTGATGGAGGAGGTAGCAACCAGGACAGACTCTGGGAGAAAAGGGATGATGTCAAAGGGAGAGGAGGAAGTGCTTTCTGAAAGGAAAGAGAGGGGGACTGGAGAAGGAGAGCAGGTAAGGGAGAACACCCCAAAATGTTGCTGCAAAAGTGCATGAGATTCAGAATGTTGGAGTTTGCTCCAACTCCATTACATATGGAATATATAATTCTGAAGGGAATGGGCCTGGAGCCACAAGAAGGTTCCTAAGCAATGGAGTTCTGTGGTTGTGCACTAGAAAGATTATTTCAGCATGTCATAAACATATCAGCAATCAATTAATAAGCATTTATTAAGTGCTATCAGTCTCAAGCAGGTGCTAAAGCATTGGAAATATAATAATAATAATAAAAGTCCCAATATAAAGGGGGGAATAAGAACAAGAAGAAAGCTATCAGAGTGACTTCAATCTACTTTGGCTTTAACAATGAAAATCAGTGGAGTGAAAAACTGAAAACACAGCCACAAAATTCAGTCAGTATCAAGAATGAGTGACAGCAGAGAAAAGGCAAGGTTCCTTCTTTAGGTAGAAGTGCCATCTTTTGGTTTTACAACACCTTTATTTCCAAGTCAAGTTTATTTCCCCTCCCCTCACTTTTTCCTTGCAATAAAAATCAACAGAGAAAGATGCTTACAATTAGTTCTTCCCTTCATTTTCAGTCTAGTGTTTGGGATAATATGTGGGAATAAGAAAACAGGTCTAGAAAACTACCTAAGAAAAATCTTGCACAAAATCTGGTGCCTCCCTTAAAACTGTTTTCAATTTTGCCTAAATAAACACCTTTCAAGTTGTTTCAGAAAGAAAAGGTACAGGGCTAAATATATAAGCAAGATAGGAAAGTTACAGCTTTTTAAGTCTTTATGTAATCAGTGTGGAAGGGACTGCAAAGCCTGCCATGGAGATTCACTGTGATTGGAGCTGGGGTTGATTTGGTCCCACTACCTAGGAAATCGATTTGGAATTATAATTTAAAAAGTCAAGAAAAGTGTCCGTGCCCTTTGAGAACTATAATCAATGTGTAAACAAGATGCCTGTCATTTGTGAAATGGCTAAACACGGGGTGGTCCATGAGCACCAGGCAGTAAGAAACAATCCATATGAAGGGGAGGTTCATTCAGAGATGAGTGATTAAAAGGAAATCATCATTACTGGGAAACTATGTATGCAATAACGACAATGATGTAAATGGAAAGAAAAGCCAAAGACCACACCTGAACGGAGGAGAGTTACCAATATTGACCCAGCTTCACCATGACAAAAACATGAGAAGAAACCCCTCCCTCCCAAATTTGCAGAGGTTTGTGGGAGTGGAACACAACATACTATCAGAACTGCAGACTGAGTTGGTTAGTTGGGTTTTTTTTTTTTTCTCTTTTGTTCTTTTTTTACAAAGGATAACTCTCCAGAGGCAGGAAAGGGAAGACTAAATTCAGAAACAAAGGTGAACCAAGTTAGAAACAAAAATCTACAAAAGGAAACTGGGATTTTCAACTTTTTTAATGTTCTGTTGCCTACTTTGTTGAAACTTTAGCAGGCATAAATAACCTTCTTTAACTAAATACTGTACTTCTCTTTGTGCCATTTGGCGTGCTTGGATTCAAAATGATTACATCAATGAATCTTGTCAGCAAGGCCATTAGAAGCAGCAAACAGCTGGTGACAGAAAAGTGGCTCTGGGTACACCAGACAGTTTTCTAAATTGAAAGTGACACAGAGCTGGTTACTGATTTCAACATCTGTTGCAGATTTTACACTTGGATTTCCTAAAAATATGAGTTGGCCCTGAAGCATCCTCCAGTCACTCGCAGCCCCTTTCACTTAACCCAGTTCTCCTCACACCCTCTAAACAGCAGTGTCTGCCAGAACTAAGTTCAATTCAGGCAGCCGGGAAGAATGAAGGTCCTTACTGTAATACGTGAGCCAGGGCCCCCTGCAGAGCAGATACAAGGCCAGAGGGGTCTTACTGAATGTCCCTTCTAAGGGACCAAATTCACAGGGACACCTATCTAGGAGGAAAACACCTGGATGCTGTCCAGGGTCCCAGAAATGAGGCTGGTTGTTGCTGATCCACAGAAATATCATGATTATGGCTGTAGGCTGAAGAGGAAGGCTGCTCCAAGATTTCTTAGCCAACAGTTCAAACACTGGTTTTTGTGGCTGTAAAATGACCTCCAAAAGACTGTTAGCAACTGGCCACAATTAGAATGACGAGTTTAATAATAGCTCCCATTTATAATAATATAATAATAGCTCCTATTTCAGGTTTGCAAAGCACTTTATATATTATCCTATTTGATCCTTATAACAGCCCTGGAATGTAGGGGCTACTATTATCCCCATTTGATAGATGAGGAAACTGAGGCAGACAGCAGATTAACTGCCCTGCCCAGGATCACGTAGCTGGAAGAATCTGAGATCTGATTCAAACTCAACTGTTCCCGAGTTCAAAGTTCTATACATTGTGACATTTAGCTCCTTCTGAATATGGGGACCAAGATTTTAAAATTAAGCTCATTCTATTCAACTCAGTTCAATAAGAGTTTACTCAATACTGAGCAAAGCACAATAGAAATAGAAAGATTAAAAAAAAAAAAGTCATTTCCCTCAAAGAACTTACATGTTATCTGATGGAGGAATATGTGGCAAGCACCCATATCAACACTATGATAGGAATAAAGAAGATATTCAGATGTCATTTACATCTTAGAGAGAAGAAAAACATATTTTTTTTCCATTTTCATTTCAAACTGTACTGCTAAGGTGATGTCCCAAATCATGGAAATCCACAAACACGGCGCCATTTATAATTTATCTTGTAGCTACAAGGGAAGGAAATCATTTCTCAGGAACTAGATTGATTTATGGTGTCAATTCAAATTCATGAGATCTTGTTTTTACCTTGAATAAAAATCGAATAGGAGGAAACCAATTGTGAGTTTTGTCCTTTTGCCAAGTGCAGTGAAAGCTTCAGAAAAACATAAACAATGGATATGGTAGAACACTGTCAGCTCCAAACCCAAGCATCCTACTTCCCACCAACACAAGGAAGCCTGGGACCTTAAGCTCCTTTTGCAGGGAGTTTATTAATAAAGATTAAGTTTCAAGCATTCAATGAATTCATTTATTCAGTCTGAAAATTATGGGAAGGCTTGCTTCTTGCTTGGCAGCCCAGCAGATATTTTGAGGTGTGCCTTCTAAGAGACTGGGAAAGATTTAGGATGAATTAATTAAGGGACACAGAAAAAAATGCCTGAGGGCTTCTGAGTGCCAAAGCTGACATCCAGTCTATCCATGAGATTTGGCCATACTGGGCAAAGGGCTTTTTCTCACAGTCCTGGGGGTGAGTAAAGTTTAACTTAACCTTAGGTCACCTGGGTGGCTTCTGTTGCCCAATTTCACACAAGTGACAGCATCTGGGTTCACTTGCCCGGTTCGGCTTACTGAATTTTTTTAAAGGGCATCTCTATTTATTGACGGTGGTAGAGAGAAGGGCGACTTGTGAAGTGACTTTCTACAGAAAACCCAAGATTAGATTCATAAGGAGATGAGCAGCAGATGGGCAACAGAGTCCCATCAAATTCTCCCCCCCTCACCATGTACATGCAGTTTAGTAGATCTGGGTTTAACGTTCAATATAATCTTGTACAACGTCATACGTTTAGAACTGTAATGAATTCCAGCCATGTCAAAGTAAAGTCTACGAGGTTCATTCATTTTCTTCTCCCAATCTGAAAATGTTTTAGGTTTTCTGGTGCTGTTCAAGCTTTTTATTCCCTTATAAGTTTAGAAATTTGACATGGCACCCAAGTCCCATTTGTTTAAAGCTCAAGGTGTCTGCAGATAAGGAAAGACTGCAGGAAGAATCCCTGTGCTAAATGGTCTGCAAGGTCCATTTTATCTCTTATTATTGTTAGCCACCTTCTAGACATCTCCAACTTGAGGTCCAGTAATGTCCTAAATTCAGCATGTCCAAAACACTTTTTCCTTCCTCCTGCGCCCTTCCCTGCTATTACAAGGGACCACACCTTCCTCCCTGTCCCTGGGGCTCACAACCTAGGAGTCATGCTGAATTCCTCACTCTCACCCCCAAACCCAACATGAGGCCTGCTTGAGCTCACCTGGGCAACCCTTCTTCTATTTACCTTTTCTCTACTCTGCCACTGGCAGCCCACCAGCGTGGGCCCTCAGCCCTTCACACCTGGATACCCGCAGCAGTCTCCCTCCCAGCTCTCCCCACTTGAGTTAGTTCTCCATTCAGCCATTAAAGTGATTTTCCTAAAGCACAGGTCTCATGATCATCCACCCCTCCCCACTCAATAAGCTGCATTGGTTCCTCATTGCCTCCAGAAGCAAATACTCTCCTTGACATTCAGAGCACGACCCCCTTCTACCTTTCAGAATTCTTCATGTACCTATTCTCTGGGATGTACTCTCCAATTCAGGCTCCCTGCCTCCTCACCAGTCCACAAATAAGACCCTCCATATCTCAGCTCCAGGCATGCTCTCTGGCTGTCCCTCCACCATACCTGGAACACTCTCCCTCTTCCACCCCCTCCCCAGCTTCCTTTAATTTAAGCCCTATATAAAAATCCCACCTTCTACTGGAAGTCTTCCCCCCTTCTTAATTCTGCTGCCTCCCCTCCCTTCATTATTTCCTGTTTATCCTGTATATAGCTCACTTTGTACATATTTGTTTGCATGGTTGTAAGCTCCTTAAGGGGACTGTACTTAGCTCTGCAGTATCTGGTATATAAGGGATGCTTTATACATGTTCGTTGACTGACCAACTAAATCCATAGCCCTATATAAGCCCTACTTTGAAGAGCGAGGTGGAAAAGTAGATAGAACACCAGGCCTAGAGTTCAAATCTAGCTTCAAACTTACTAGCTGTGGATGACCCTGAACAAGTCACTTCACCCTCTTTGTCTCAGTTTCTTCATCTGTAAAACAAGCTGGAGAGGGAAATGGCAAATCACACAAGTATCTTTGTCAAGAAAGCCCCAAACGGGGTTATGAAGAGTCGGCCACAACTGAAAATCACTGAACAACAACAAAAATCTATTTCATTTATAAAAACCCAAGCCCAGCTTTAGTAGCTGGGATCTACCATTCATTAGATTGTCCAACACTAACTTCTAAAGATGTAGTCCTATGTGAAATGTGGCACCAAAACAAATAATAACTTAAGTCTCCACAGACTACTTTTAAAAGCATTTCTAGTCCCTCAGTCTCCCTTCTTTTCCCTCTCTTGCTGATATCATCAGGTTTCTCAAATTGAAGCATTCATTCCCAAGGCTATCGGAATAAAGATAGAATAAAGGAGAATAATTTTCTGAATAAAGACAAGTCAAATAAAAGTTTTCACTTGATCACATTAAAGATGGCACATATTACACTCCTGAAATGACAAAATTATAATCCTGAGCTAAAAAGGGACTGAGTTAACACGATCCTGCTGCTCATTGCCTCAGAGGCTGGAGAAAGGGTGAAAAAGGAGTTCATCCTTCATTCAGTGGTTATTCACCTGGAAGAGAAAGCATCAGTGAGGAGAAAGCTGGGCTCAGGGAATCATTCCCAACATAAAAACTGGAATCGAGTTGAGAAGTATTAAAAGGTCTGTCCACATGAACTTGCTTAGAGAAAAGGGGAAAAAAGAAACTTTGTCCCTCTGTCCCCACCCTTAAAAGTGTCTTCATTCTCACTCTTTCTCCTTCCTTTTCCCATTTATTTCACCCCTTCTTTCTCTCTCTTTTACCTTTTCTCCCTGCACACTCAAACTGATATTTATAGCTGAAATGGACTGAAAGATCAGTTAAAAAATTAAGTAAATGAAAATAAATGAGTGAATGAATGAATCAAAGATCAGTTAATATGACTCCACTTGACAGATAAGGAAACAGGCCAGAGAGGCTCTGTGGCTTCTTACCCCAGGTCAGAGCTAGAATTGGAGTCCCCCACCCATCCAGGCTGCTACCCAGAAGCCACCCTCTTGCCACAACATCATGTCACCTTGAGTGAGTTCTAGGCAAACTTTCCACGTCGCATTTCCCAAGTACATCACCAGCCCTTAGCCACTCAAACATCAGCTAGTTATGGTGTCATAGAGACCAGGGCTGCTGTGGTGGTCTCTATGACACAGCATGAACAGAGATTCGGACCCTGACTGTCCTGTCCCAATAACGCCTCAGTCTTATGAAGAAACACGCTCGGCAGCCACGTTTAATCAGCAATACAAGCCAGAGATACAAACCGTGCTCGATTCTTTAGAAATGATGCTACTGTTCACATTCTGACATCCAACGATGTATGTGCAAGCAAATGATATTCCTTCCTTCTGCAGAGGATGAAAGTACTTACTGAGGGTTCAAGAATATAAAATAAAAGATTAAACAACTGAATGTTCTACCAAGTCTTGACCTTGGCATGATGGGACACTGGCAAAAATAAACTGGGACACACCGCTGATAAAAGTCTATGGCCCAAGCTAATAGTGGAAAGAGTTTTATAACTAATAGATTTCTGTGTATATGTAAATTTAGATCTACTAAGTCCTAGGGTAACTCTATGGCAGAAACTGTCTCTGGAGGAAAAGTACAGGCAACACATCTGTTCTGTTCACCTCCGCCAAACAATCTGTTGCCCCACGGACACAGCGTCCAATATCTTTCCCCCTTTCCCATTCAAAGAAGGAATAGTCTGGTAAGAGAGGAGACTCCAGACTGTCAATAGTTAGGAGAAAAAAGAGAGAAGACTGTCCTCTTGCACTTTTGGAGTGCTCAGTTAATATAAATGAATATTTTTAATCTTGAGCCAATTGTTAAAAACTCTTATTTTCCTAAAATTCTAGAAGTCTCCCCCCCCCCCGCTTGCCACAATCTGATCCTGTTTGGCTTCTTTTTCTGTATCCCCAGCTCTTAGCTCAGGGCCTGTCACACAGTGGGTGCCGAATAAATGTTTATTGACTGAATGACACTCTCTAACTCAGGGAAAAGCAAATAAAAAATTTAAACACTAATTCCAGAAGAAAACCCCATATTTGCTTTCCTATTCTATTAAACAAACAAAACCTGTGTATTTTTGTATCAGCCTAAACCCATCAGATTACCCTCCCAACAAGGAAGTTGTCAATTGTGATTCTGAGGCTACCTCTCCCACAGGCCTTCTTTGGGAACTCCAAAAATCCGTATCGTCAACCTTTCCTGACATTGTACGGTGTTAACTGCAACATCAAGAACCCAAGAGAAGGCGTCTGCCTTTCATCTGGATAGAGTTCTGAAAATGTCAGCTCTCTCTCCAGGGGGGATGGGCACCACACACCGAGAGCAGACACACGATCCCAGAGATGCTAGACCAGACCACCCGGGGGACGCTTCAAAATTAGAGTTTCCCAATGATGATGATGCTGGTAAATGCGCTTGGGCTGAGACACGGTGGCAAGCATCTCACAGCAGCCCTCAGACTCCCCTTAGCACTGATTTCTCCCCCTACTGTGAGGGGTGACAGGAACGCTGATGGAGGAATTGGGTGCTGAACCTTTGGGCCAATGAAAAAGGCACCTCTCCTCCCCCTCCCAAGCAAGGAGACCTGATGCCAACCTGCATGTGGGACCAGCGGAGACCCACACCCACTCCGAAGGAGTCACAGGACCCAGATTTGAGACACGCCTCTCCCTGTCACATGCTGGGAAAACTCACAAACCAACTCGATCCCACCTGGCAGGTATCTATTACCCTGGAAATACAGGGCCGATGGTGACACAGTCCTTGTCCTCCCCCAGGGAAACATGACAGCAAAGGCACAGACTGGCAGGGGACAAAGTGCTAACAATGGCAGAGATCTGGCCTATAAGGTGCAGCCTCAAGGGGACTCCCGGCTCCAAGGTTTCATAAGAAGCTCGCAGGAGAGGGCGGTTACCAACCGCCAGCCTGGGGAGCCGTGAGCAGGTGTGCAGAGTGGGCGGCTTTCAAGGGAAACTGGAGTTGTTAACAGAAGGCTGCAGATTGGTGTCCTGAGGCAGGCTGTGCCCAAGAAGTCAGCAGAGGACTGCCGAGGGAGACCTCGATGGCTATAACTGCCAGGACTACAGTGGGCTTCTTCCAAAAGGGAAAAAATCCGCCGAGTTGTTCTGTCAACGTCTCCTTCTATCACATTAATTTAATTCTGGAGACAGGGAACAGGTGCATTTGATTCCACTTCTTCACCTTCGGGAGTCATGGACTTCCAGTTCAGTAAAGCCTCAGGACCCTTTCTCAGAATCATATTTTTAAATGTATAAACTAAAACACAAAGGATTCCAAAAGAAGCCAATTATGCTGAAATAGAATTATCTATCTATCTATCTATCCCAGCCTTATCATGGAATGGCTGCTGCCTCCGTCAGACCTCAGCTCAAAGAGACCACAGTCTCCCAACTGCCTCAGGGCTTTCTCCAGGAGTCCTGATCCCCATCTGCCCCCCCTCAGACCCAGATGGCTCTGGAGGAACAAGGCCAGTGACCTTCCCCAGCCCTCCCTCATGTCAGTCCAATTCACTCCCGTGTCCTGGCATCACCACAATGAGGTCCTAAGTACAAACAACAATACCACACAAGCCCCCTCCACAACCAAACCAAGAGAGCAGAGCCTCATCGGGCTCATGAGGCGGCGGGCAGTCTCCCGGCCTCCGTGTCAGACGGGGTAAGGTCCGGAGGACTTAAAGGGGCATCTGGGTCCCCGACAAGGTGCCAGCAACCCTCTGAGGGATTTTTGTGCCATTCACAGCCTGTTGTTTTACATTCACATTCAACTCGTATCAGGAATCGGTCATTGGAGCCACAAAGGCCTGGGTCCAAGAGCTGCCTCAGACACATCCTGATGTGTCACCCGGACAAGGCTTCAGGTCTGAAAATGCAGAGAAGGTGCCGACTTGGATATAACCGCGTCTTTGCAACCTCGCCAGATGTGAGCATTTTGCGGACACAATGGGTTATAGACACCCCGTATTCACAGTGCATGCACCCACAGACACAAGAATACTGGGTGCATAGATGAATAAGGGAGGATGAAGATGGAATGATCATTTGGAAAGTAAAGAAAGAGGATGTCAGTAAGGAAAAAGCCCTGGGCTTAGGGTTAATATTCTGCCTCTGCTACAACCTTAGTGTGGACTTCAGCCAGTCATGTCACCCTGACCAGACTCAACTTTCTAATCTGTAAAATGGGCATCATTCCCAGAATGCCCAGTGTTCACACTGCCATGAGGTAATGGGCAGAACAGTCATTGTGGGAGCAAGCTGGCTGGAGGGTCAGGAAGGCCTCTGACCCATCCTGGCTGGGTGACCCACAGCCCTCCATTCACAGCTCTCTGAGGCTAAAAGCCACAGAGGAAGTGGCAAATAGCACTGGGAGGGGGAGTTCCTTACACCTAGGAGATCCCAGGCCAGGTCACCCCGTCAGTCCTTACCTTACAGGTAAAAGAACCAGATTTGGAGGGGTTGAGAGGGGGGAAGAAAGGACATCAGAGAGGCTTCAGAACTCACTTCTGCTACTTGCTGAATGACCCTGAACAGGAGGCTCAGGTGTTTTGGGGTCCCAAGTATTCCAATGGCCATAAGGGCCCAAGGGTCTTACTTGGCAAAGCAGCCGATGTGACACAGCAGGTGCAAGCTGCTGCATGTGCTTTCTCACCACATACCTTGGCAGCCAGGGCTCTTAGACTGTCGAGGAATCTCTGCCAGAAATCCTTGAAGAGCGGCCGGTCAATTTTCTTCAAGCTCTCTTTGGTGCTAGCATCCACACTGACATAGAGCTGGGTGACTGGCTCCAGGTTCCTTGGGAAGAAAAGGGAGGGAAGGGAAGGAAATAGGAAGAAAAATTAGAAAGAAAAGATTACTTCATTGCAGGACTTTCATGAGGCCAAAATTAAACATTTCTCCTTGTTCATGGGCTTCCAACTATTCCCAAAATGCACAGGGATAACTCTTGTCCACGATAAGCTGGCTGCCAACTTGCCACCAAAAGGTAGCAGGAAGACCTGAAATCACCCCAGAAAGATGGCAACAATGAACCAGTGAGTCCATGAATTAACTGAAATGGCGCTTATGAAGTGCTTGTTCTGGGCCAAGTGCTGGGCTAAGCACTAGGAATACAAAAAGAAAAGGGAAAAGGCCCCTGTGCTCAGGGCACTCATATGAAAATAGCAGAAAGAGGCTTTTGCTTGGAAAGTTATAGGGATGGTGGGCAGAGAGAGCCACAGGGGAGGAGACTCTCACCTAATTTCCAACAGCAAAGAGATGACAGCTGGGATCTTACTTCTAGAAATCCCAGACTTTGAGAGATGGAAGGAATCCCAGCAGCCACAGAATCCAACCCCAGAGACAGGGACTCGCTGCTCTCCCGTGCCCAACGAGCGGTCATCCAGCCCCTGCTTGAAGACCTCCAAGGGTGAAGGAACCCCTGAACACCCCACTTTTGGGCAGCTCTCACTCTGGGGAAGCTTCTTCTGACACTTCCAACATTTAAAGAAAGACATCATGTTTCCCCCTTCCCAAGGCCCCACCCTGACAGTCAGTCCCCTCAATCAATGCTTCATGGCAAGGTCTCAAAGCCCTTCCCCAGTCTGATTATCTTCCCCTGGACACTCTCCAGCCTACTAATGTCCTTCCTAAATTGTCACACTCAGAACTGTACATGCAATGATATGAAAGAAATTGGGCCAAAGTTTAGCCAAAGGTGCCTGATTTCTTTTAAACAAAAATCTCCCCTTCCCCAAGCCCTCATAATGTGCCTTCTAGTGCCTTCCCTCTGTTAATTACTTCCTACCTATCTGCTATATAGCTTGCTACGCACACACAAACACATGTGTACATTTATGCACAATATAACATGTTTGCTATCTCCCCCATTAGACCACCTTTTGTTTCTTTTTCTTCCCCCAGCACTTAGCACAATGCCCGGCTCCCAGGAGGAACTTAATATAGGTTTATGATTGAATGACTTTATTGACTGACCACCACGGCATCTCTGCAGGTATCCCAGCGACACTGAGAAGCCCGGGAGGCAAAAGTCAATGGAACTAAGACACGTGCAGTGTCCAAGATCTGGGGCTACTGAAAAAGCCCCTTAGACCAACAATGACAAGTCACTGCAATTCAGCAAAGTTACTAAGTTCCAGTGAATATGAAGATTATGATCCAAAGTCCTGGAATAATATAAATATGCCATCAAATATAAATATAAATATAAAAATATAAAGAAGCTATGGCTCCTGCCCTCATGGGGCTTATGAACTTGCAGCGGGGCATAGCCACCACACAGATCAAATCTTAGCACAAAGGGGAAGGGGTCAAGAACTATGGAAAGATCCAAATAGTGTGTTCCGCAAGTACGGTACAGAGAGCACTCTTCTTCTGATCAAAAACTGCCCGTGCTTTCTAGCATCTTCCTGGCAAGATCAACTTTTCCCAGATGAGTCACCAAAAGGTGACTCTGATTGAGGATTTTAATTATTTGAACTCATAAAAATGCTCACAAATAGATGCTTGCATTCTCTTAACCTATAAGATTTAGAAGAGGAGATTCTGAATGTCCCTCGCTAAAAGTTAAAGATAAATCTAAGCAAGTGAAAAAATGATGTGAACTTATATGCAAAGCTGATATATTGGTAGAACTCTTGCAAGGCTCTGGAATATTTCTCTACCAAGCAAAAGTATCTTTCTAAACAAGCCATTCCACTTGCCAAAGACAGAAAGGATGGCATATCATTACTTTAGAAACCATTAGTCTACCTTATCATCCTTGAAACAGGCACCTCATCCACTTGGGTAACAAGCCATGCTCCTTTAACTCAACAATATTTTTATTTTTTTAATGGAAAGGTTACAAAATGCCAGCTTAAATGGATACTTGCTACAAACAATGAAAGGCATTTATCTTGAAAGTGCCTGATATAAAACGAGAACTATTTCATCATAACTACTTGGACTGTGAAGAGTAAAATCCAGGAGTGGTGATTATTTTACAATCAGTCTCTTCTCTAGTATTTGTGAGAGGAAAAGAGGTGCCCATATATTCACGGCAATGGCCACATTAGATAGTTCCCTGGATCATTCCTGAGGGAGACGACCAGAGACTGTCATCCCATCCAAGGTAAGATATCTTTATGAATGAATCTAAGACTGACATGGCGCAAACAAAGTAAACCCTGAAGCAGATGGGAGGGGAACAGAGGCAGATAATCCTTGGAGACATTTCCCTCAGAGAAGGAAGTTTCCTAAGAAACAGAGAGATGACGCTGCTTGGGGGCGGCGAGACCTCTGCCAGCAGAAGGAAGAGAAGATGTGAAGGGAATGGGCTGATTTCATCGCTGCCTAGCAATTGCCTCAGTGCTATTCATGAGGGAGAAGCTATTCATTTGCCTGTCTTTGCTTTATTATTGTAATCCAAAAGACAGAAGAAAATCATTTTAATTAAAAAGTACAATCTGAAAATTATCATAACATGCCATACAGTTATATTTAACACCGGGCTCTCAAAACGTTTGTAGAATTTTACATTTCAGACCTGCTTCTAGTTGATCCCTGGGATAAATGAATGGAGAGAACAAAAACAGGACAGCAGGGTTCCCAAAACCAAAAGCCAATCTCCATTTAAAAAAATAACATAAAATAAAATAACCAATCTGAGCTTGATTGTTTCAGTGATATGCACACTGATGAACTTCAAGAACCGAGTTGGTTAATCTGTGAGCACACGGCAACAGCAAGACCAGAGCTTTCACTACTATTCAAAACACTGGGTTGTAGATGGCCACAAACACGGGCGGGATGTCCTCGGGCTCACTGGTGGAAAGAAACTGAAGCTGCGATTACTCCTGAAGATGACAGGCGAAAGTGCTGGCTCTCTGCGGCTACAGGAGTCAGAGAACACTTTCCCCATTCAGTCTTGGGCCACAGAGAGCAAGGCCTGATGAGGAAGGTGAGGAAGGGCAGGGGCACCGCTGTGCTTGGGGCACGGCCAAGCCAGATACACACATGACTTAGTCTGGCAAGAATAGTGGGGCAAAAACTGGAATCAGGTTTGTCATTATTGTTGGGGGAAACAAAGACATGCTCCTGCCTCTGGGTAACGATGGGACGTGAGGAGGAAGCTGTGTGGGGATAGCTTTATATTGTGGAATTAAGGGACAAAAAGTCACTAGCGCTCAGCTCGCGTGCCCCTCAGAGGGAGAGGAAGCAAGGCCTCGGAGGGAGCATCACGAGTTACTTCTCTCTCTCTCACCTTTACAACCAGAGTCTGATCCCTGCAGGAAGAGCGAAACCTGATGGGCACTTATGCGGACAAGGGCACAAGAGCTGCTACAGACACCACCTAGAGATAAAAGGGATGTGGTCTGACCCAAAGCATCCAGAATTCTGAAGAGCTAAACCTTGAGGGCAGGGCTGGGGGAACTAAGTCAGACCAGCCTGTCCCTGTCGCTGTGGTGATCCACCCGAGCTACAGCCTACCTGAGAGGGATCGCCTCCTGACAGGGGCAGGAGACAGACATTTCCGGACATTGGCCAATCAGGGAATTCTTCCCACACATATATGTGACAAAGGGTTCATTTTTTCTTTTTCTTTTTAAAGCAGGAGAAAGATTATGGGATCTGATTGGCAGAGACCCAAGCTAGAACCGAGCAGGACTCTCCCAATGTTCCCCTACAAACAACTTTAAAATAACATCTCCATCAAATTTCAGAGTAGCAGAGAACAAAAGATCAAAGGTAGACATAAAAAGAACAAATCAGAATTAGACAAGTAGAAGCTAATGATACTAAGAGAGATCAAGAAATGATAAAATACAGTCAAAATTTTTTGAAAATAAAAGAACATATGAAATGTCTCATTGGAAAAAAGACCTGAAAATAGGTGGAGATATACTTTAAGAATTAGTGAATTACCTGAAAGCCATGATCAAAAATAACAAAAAAGAGCCCAGATAGCATATTTCATTTTTTCCATCAGAATGTCTTCCTGTTTTATTTCTTGGTTGTTAATAATCAGAAGACTATCAAACAAATTTCTCTTAAAATATTTTTTCAAAGAAGATTGTATACTTTTGAACATGCACAAGAATCACCTTGTTGGATGAAAGCTTTTAAGAAGATGTTTTATTCTACTTAATTGAATGTTTAAAATTAGTCAACTAAGTAAATACAAAGTTATTTCATTTTCTTTACATCTTTCAGTCAATTATATGATTACAAAGCTGTGGCTTACTTTTTTATTGAAGTTTTTTATTTTCAAAACACAGGCATCGACAATTTTCATCATTCACCCTTGCCAAACCTTGTGTTTCAAATTTTTTTCCTTTCCTTCCCCCCACTCCCTCCCTTAGATGGCAAGTAATCCAATATACTTAAACATGTGCAATTTTTCTATATGTATTTCCACAATTATCATGCTGTAGAAGAAAAATCAAATTGGGGCAGCTAGGTGGTACAGTGCATAAAGCACCAGCCCTGAAATCAGGAGGATCTGAATTCAATTCTGCCCTCAGATACTTAACACTTCCTAGCTGTGTGACCCTGGGCAAGTCACTTAATCCCAATTGCCTCAGCAAAAAAAAAAAAAAGAAAGAAAGAAAGAAAAAGAAAAATCAAATCAAATCAAAATGGAAAAATGAGAGTGCCAGATATATTTCAAGAAATTTTACATAAAACTGCCTTGATATCTTAGATCCAGAAGGTAAGAAAAAAATTGAAAGAATCCATCAATTATCTATTGAAAGAAATTCCCAAATGAAAACTCCCAAGAATATTATAGCCAATCCTAGTGCTCCCAGGTGAATGAGAAAATATTGTAAAAGCAGCTACAAATAAATAATTCAGATATCATAGAACCATAGTCAAGATCAAACAAAATTTAGCAGTTTCCATGTTAAAAGACCACAGGACTCTATTTAGAGAGCAAAGGAGCTAAGATTACAACCAAGAATAACTTAACTAGAAAAACTGAGTGCAATCCTTCAGCAGGAAAAAAAAAAAATGGATAGTTAATGAAATAGAGGACTTCCAAGCATTGAAAAGAACAGAGCACTGGGAGAAGGGAAAAGGCAAAGGTAAAATGGACAAATTTTCTCACAGAGGAGGTACACAAGGAAGAGCTTTTAGAGTGGAAGGGAAAATGGGGGGAGGTGGCAATGCTTGAACCCCACTCTCATCAGAATTGGTTCACACAAAAGCAATTATGTCTTACTCAAATGGAGACAGAAGGGGTGGGGGTAATGATGGGGTGACTGGTGATTGTTCTATATTGCCACTTGGGTTAGAAAGTACTTTCTCCATCCTATCTTATTTGGTTATCGTCATAATAAGAGAGAGTCAAGTATAGTTGTCACATTTTACGATGAAGGAACTGAGGCTCAGAGAGGTTGGAAGAGGTGCTCATGGCCACAAAGTTAATAAGAAGCAGAAGCAGGACTTTAACTTTTCCCTCTTTAACACCTTCTGTTGCCCTTTTTCTCTGATTAGAGGATTAGAGGGAGCAACATTTTCTCTTTATAGAGGGGTGAGAACTATGCAGATAATTCTCCATTTCCTACCAGCTACTCTGCTTGGTTTTGACTCTAAAGAATATCATCCCTCTGTTGCCCCACCACTCTTTTTCCAGATTATTTTGGGGTACTCTCTTCTCCCTTATTTTCTAAGCTCCTTGGGCCCAGGAACTATCTTTTTTTTCCCTTATCTGTATCCCCAGGGTATAGCACAGTGCCTGATACACAGTAGGCACTTAATAAATGTTTACCAAATTTCAATCACTTGAATCAGATTCTGGGACTTCCAGTTCAACCCATTCAACTATATTACCTCTTTAAAATCGGGTTGTAAAGAAAAGAGATAAAAATCTGAGACTCTACTTAGAACAGATTCTGCCCTTTACTGTTTTCCTAGTCCTATTGACATTTCTGAGATGAAAACTTGTCAAATATTAGCTGAGGAAAGGCTCATAGCAGAGATACATTTTAGATGGGCAGACGGCCTCTGAAAGTTATCATGGAGCATGGCCCTGAATAGCAACAGCTCTTTGGGGCCTTGTGTCTCCAGGCTCCCTCCTAATCTGATAAGGCTCTTTCTCGGAAGTGATCACATCCTTGTCGTTGAAAAATCAAAAGGACAAGAATTGGCTAAAATGACAACTGGTGATATGGTGCCCTTCATCAAAATACATTTAAGAATATGTATGTGTATATACATATATTTTTATGCATATGTATATATAAATGTATATAAATGTACATACATATACAATCTATCCACACCATATACCCTACGTAGCCATTTACCTGACATGAACTGTGAAAACATGATCCAATGCCTCTTTCCCTCTTATAAGTAAAATAAATCTTAAAAGGGCCCACAAAGCTGAGGAAGCATTCAAGAACTTTATTAATAAATATAACTTAGTGACCTCGTCATCACAGTAAAAGTAAATTACCCTGTTTAAAAAACCATATCCTCATTTTGGGAGGAAAGAGGCCATAGAATCCTGCACCAGGTTTCCACAGTGGTTTTTTCCAATAGTTTATATTAGTTATTTTATAGCCACAAAAGGCAAATGGGCTGAATATTTTTAAAAATTGAAAGAAGCTTGGTATAGCAGGGTGCTAGAAGATCCATAATATCAAGAAATTCATGTCCTTAAAGTTTGAAAACACCTCCCTTTGCTCATCAAAATGGCAAAAACTGCTTCAAAATGGTTAAATCCCACGGTGTCAGAGCTGTTAGAACACAGGCACTCTGTTCCATCCTTCGGGATGTTTCTCATAGAAAAGAACCTCCTCTTTTGGAAAACCATCTGGCTATACAACAACAGTCATAAAACGGACCATCCCCTTTGGCCCAGCAGCACTACTCTTGAGCATGTACGCCAAGGTTATAATTAAAAGAGGGGGAGAAAGGACTTATGTGGACCAAAATTAGTCACTTTATTTATAAAACTGGAAAATGGGAAACAACTTCCTGGCCACCTCCACGTCCCCCTCCTGTATTTCAGCCCTGATCAACACCTTCTCCATCCCCACTAGTGACTCCCGATTCCTGCTTCCGGGACGCCAGGTTCTGTGGGATGAAGCCAAGGCTTCATCTTATTCTTCCCAGAATGTGGAAAACACTTCTCAACACCGTGCACCCTCCCAGCTGCATACATGTGCGGCCCCTCTCCGATTCTCCTGCAGAGGCTTCCTTCTCCTACTAGAAGGTCTGCTCTCTGAGAGCAGGGACTGCCCTCTGTAGCCCAAGATCTGGCACAGAAGAAGGGAGCTTTGTCAAGCAGACGATGCTTAAATAAATGATGACACGTTCATAAAAGTATTACTGATAAGCCACAAAAATATGAAGAAAACCTTAAGATGTGGAAAACCAAGCCAAGGGAGGCAAAGTGAAAAGAGCAAATCGGGTCAAAGCCATCAGCATTTATTAAGCTCCTACTGTGTTGCCAGGCACTGGACTAAACACCGGGATCACAAAGAGTAAAGCCTCAAGGAGCTCCCAGGTTAGTGGAGGAGACAAGATGCAAACAACTGTGTACAAGCAAGCAATATACCAGATAAATTAGGAATAATCAACAGAGGGAAGGGATTGACATTTGAGAGGGACTGGGAAAGGTTTCTTGTAGAAGATAAGTTTTGATGAAGACTTAAAGGAAGCCTGGAGGTGGAGAGGAACAAGGAGAATATTCTGGGCATGGGGGACAGCCAGAGAAAATGCCCAGGATCAGGAGATGGTGTCAGCGAAGGTGCCAGTCTCCAGATCCAAGGATATGTGAAGAAGGGCAAGGTGTAAGAACACTGGAAAGATCAGAAGGGAACAGAATATGAAGGGTGTAACCCTAGGGGTTAGGGTGATGGGGGCCAATGGAGTTTATTTAAAGGTGGGTAGGCTTGTGCTTTGGAAGATCAATTTGACAGCTCAAGGGAGGATGGACTGAAGTGGGGAGAGATTTAAGGCCGGCAGACCCCCTAGCAGACTATTGCAGTAATGGAGGTACAGGGGATGAGCCCGGACCAAGGGGATAGCAGTGTCAGAGAAACAAAGCAGGAATAAATGAGGGATGTTACAAAGGCTTTGGTAACTGAATATAGGGGAGGAGGAGAGAGTGAGAGACCTGGAGAGACTTACATGAACTGATGCTGAGTGAAGTGAGCAGAACCAAGAGATCACTGTACACGGCAACAAGAGGATTATGTGATGATTAATTCTGATTAACTTGGCTCTTTTCAACAATGAGGTAATTCAAGTCAATTCCAATAGCCTTGTGATGGAGAGCCTTCTGCACTCAGAGAGAGGATGTGGGGACTGAATGTAGATCACAGCATGGTATTTTCACTTTTTTGTCATTGTCCTTATTTTTTCTTTCTCATTTTTTTCTTCTTGATCTGATTTTTCTTGTGCAGCGTGAAGAATGTTGAAATTGCACATGTTAAATCTATATTGGATTACTTCCTCTCTAGAGGAGGGGAGAGGAAGGAAGGGAGGGGAAATTTTTGAAACACAAAGATTTGCAAAAGTGAATGTTAAAAATTACCTTTTCTATGTATTTTGAAAAATAAAAAGCTATTATTATTATTATTATTATTATTATTATTATTATTATTAAAATGACTCCAGGAACCAGGCTGATTTTCAATCTCAACATCCTCAAGAGTCAAAACTTCCATGCTGTATGGCTTTAAACTACACAAACAGGCTTGTTCAATCAGACTACAATCTTTCAGGGAAAGCCTCATAAACCTTAGAACTGAACTTCTATCTGGGCTCCACAAGTCTCCAGTGCTCATTTAGATGTCAGATCTCTGGTTTATCCAGACTATTTAACTAGCTAAGTTAACTCACACCCCAGGGCATCTCTGTTCTGCACTCCCATGAACTACAGAAGTCTCCTGCACTGTATTTAAATGCTCAGGAAAGGGATCAAGTCCTTTCTCTGAACAAACCAGATTTTCATGTGCCTTCTGCTCTGTCGAATCGGATACATAGGAAGTGCCCCATATTTTAAGCTTAATAAAGCAGCCATGGAATGTAGGACAAACTGGGTGCTTCCTGCAGTTAAAAGGCAGAATGAGTGGTCGGAAGGCATGATTTATCCATGCATGGTCTAGGAAGCTTGAAAGCCTCTCATTGGCATGTAACATAAGCCTATCCACAGCAAACTAAAATCATCTAAAAGGATTAAAAGAGAGACACAGAGACAGAGACAGAGAGACAGAAGCAAAGGGGAAGGGAGGACAAATTTTTGTAATTAAAATCCAAGCTTCCTGCATCAAAATCTCAGTTTCTTTGACTCATCCACAAACTTATCACAAAAATCTGGACACCCTAAGGGAAGAACACAAAAAGAAGCTTTAATTTGGTTCTATTCATCTTAAAAATCTTGATTGCTGTGAATGTCATTCATGCTCATCAAAAACAAACACTTGAATAAATAAAGAACAGGAAAGAGAACTGGACGAGACCTGGTGAACTAGTATTATACACAATGTGGTTCTTAAGCTACATATGGAGAGAGCGAGAGCGAGCTACATGTGTGTGCATATATTAGCTTTAACGTGTCTGATTCACCTTTGTGTTTTCTTCAGTGCTGAGGCACTGACCAAAGTCTGAGTAAAAATTATATAATGTATGTAAAAGTGATGATTTGGATTACATAATAATGATTTCAGGAGGCATCAAGCACAGAAGGTGAGGAAACAACTAAGAAAGGCCCTGCCTTCAGATTATAGTTTAACACACAAAGAAATCATTAAAATACCAAACAGACCCCAAGAGGTACATGGTAGAAGCTCAAAATATCCACAAGAGATCTAAGGAAGGAAAGATCTTTTCTGACGAAAGGGAGAGATGGTGACTAGAGGAGCTGAGAGGTAAAAGGATGAGGAGGCGGAGATCAGAGTAGCCCAGTCTCAGGTTAATGATATTAGGGGGAAAAGGGCTGGAAAGGATAGAAATTAGCCCAGTTTGACTAGCTTGTATTAACAAGCTAGTGAATGTGGGTAGGGGGATAAGGATGAGGGGGGGCCTTGAAAGGCCATACTAAGGAGCGTGAGATTCATTCTGTGGGTCAGAGGGAGCCTCTAAAGGGGCCTATGAGGACTGACATGGTCGGATCTGTGAATGGGCGAACAGAACGTGGCAGTGGTGTAGAGGGCAGATGAAAAGGGGGAGAAGACAGAAGAAGGAGTGCAGGCTAGGGAGTCCGTGCAAGGCTCCTCACTGGTGAGAACAAGGGCCTGCTGTCAAATGGGAGCAGGGAGAAGGAAAATCGATCGATCCACAAAGAGTTGCCACGTGTCCGTGATGGGCTAGATGCTGCAGACACAAGCACAAATAATAACAATTGCTTTCTCGAAGCTTGCAAAGCTAAGTCTGAATGTATCAATATAAGAGAACAAGCAGGTAGGGGTTTGGAGGGGAGAGCATCAGCAGTGGGAGGACCAGGAAAGGTTTCATGCAGAAGGAGAGACCTGAGGGCACCTGGAGGAAAGAGAGGGACTCAGTGACACGGAGACCAGGAAAGAGCCCATGGAACAGCACCAAGCCACAAAAAAAGTGACCCACAAAAGGAAGCCAGAAAAGCATGAAGAGACTTGTATTAGACTTTATAGAACTGATGAAACATAAATAGAACTAGTGAATAAATACTGTAAATGGGGAAAACAATAAGAAAACAATCCAGACTGAATGCTGATCGCGTATAAGAACAATCTTGGTCCTGAAGAAGAGAAGACGGCCCCTTCCAGAGGTTGGAACATTGGATGCAGAACACTTTGTGTAACATCAGACTTTTCCCAAAATGTCAGCTAGCTGCCGAACTGTTTTTGACTTCCTTTTACTTCTTTGTTACACAGGAGAAGGAGGAGGCAGGAGGAATACACTGGAAAATGAAGGTAATGTGAAACAAAAGATACTAACAAAACTTACCTTTGAAGAGAAAAGTTAATCAGAACCAGGAGAATAGTACTCTGGATGATTATAACAATATAAATAAAAAACAACACTACAAAGCAGCCAATTTATATAGTAAAGACCAATCTTTTGGTAGCAAAGTCAGTCAATAAACATGCACTTATTAGGCACCTACAATGCAAAGCCCCAGGAATACAAGGGGAAATAACCACAGAGCTGCCCTCGTAGGGATTCCTTTCTAATGAGAAGGGACTAAGTGCAGGTTCTCTGTCAAGGATTTAATTTGTTTTAGTTTCCAAAGCAGGTTCGAAAGAGCATGGAAGGAGAGTGGAGTGCTAAGAAATGACGATGAGATAAAAAGGAAAGGCATTCAATACTATTTTTAAAAATCAAATAAAAAAATCTTCCAGGGACTCAACTGGCATGAAGGGCCCCATCCCTAGCAACCTAACGTGTGCCAAGCTTGTATCTCAATAAAGAAAGAATTTCCACCTGCCCCTGTCCATGCCAGGTGGGCAATCTCTCTAGGGCCAGGACCCAGTTCTTAGAAAGAATTCAGACCTGAAAGGAGGCTCAGCAGTCATTTTGTCCAACCACGTCATTTCTTATACAAAGGCCCTCGGTCTCCTTGCATCACAGATCCATCTGCCAGCCTGGCAAAGTCTAGAGATCCCTTACATGCATAAAATAAAATGCAGGGGATTACTAAGGAAAGCAAGTCTATTAGAATACAACCATGAAAAATATGGGAAAATTAGGAAAAAGTGAAAAACAAGTTCACGAACCCTTCCCCCAGCCAAAGGGGAAGAACTAGAGATCCACAGAAGTTGTGTTCACACATTAGTTTGACCTAATCAAAGCTGGCATAAAGGAAATCACTTTGAACCTAATCAGCCCACAAGAAGTATCTGAAGCCTATAAAAATTCCCTTTCCTTAAACTACACTTGCCAAAGTCCTAAAGCACATTTTGCACCACACGTTGAATATAATATGACTAAGCCTTTTATTTTTCAGGTTGTGAGCCTGTGGAGATGCCAGTTAGTGCCCCAACATTAATCCTTTTACAAAGCCCAGTGAACCGTTCAAGCCTCTTGGAAATTGTCTTGCAAACCTAGAGAAATGACAGTACCCCTCCCTCCCCAATAGGAAGAATTGGTGCTAGCACAGTCTGCACTGGACACCCAGGTGTGACAGACCTTAACTTTTGACCTTTTCAGTTGTCTTTGGCTGGAAAGTTTACTGCTCCAGGTACTTTTGTATGTCATTATTTAAAAGTGTTCAGAGAGTTTGGGGGAGAACTCGGGTAAGTCACTGCCTTTGCTCTGCCATCTTGGCTCCACATCACCAAGAAACTTTTAAAAGAATTATGAAAATAATATCATACACTAATCCAACCATTAGGGAGAGCAATCTGGAACTATGTCCAACGGACTATAAAACTGTATACCCTTTGACCTAGCAGTGTCTCTACTGGGCCTGTACCCCAAAGAAATCATAAAGGAGGAAAAAGAATCCACATGTGCAAAAATGTTCATAGCAGCTCTCTTTGTGGGAGCAAAGAATTGGAAAATGAATAGATGCTCATCAACTGGGGAATGGCTGAACAAGTTGTGATACATGAAGGTAGTGGAATATTGTGGTTCTACTAAAAAAAATGATGAACAATCTGATTTTAGAAAGGCCTGGAAAGATTTACATGAACTGATGCTGAGCGAAAAAAGCAGAACCACAATAACAGTGCATCAGTATCATGATCAACTATGAAAGACTCAGTTCTTTTCAATGGTTCAAAGATCCAAGGCAATCCCAATAGACTTTGGACAGAAAATCCCATCTGTGTCCAGAAAAAGAACTAAGGAGACTGAATGTAAATCAACACATGCTAGGTTCACTTCTTTTTTCTATTTTTTTCTCTTCTATGATTTTTTCCTTCTGTACTGATTTTTCTCTCCCGACGTGATTCGTAAAGCAATGTGTATTAAAAATAAGTTTTTTATATAAGTTTATGTAAAGTTTGGGGTTAAAAAACCCCAAAGAGATACTAAAGAAGGGAAAGGGTCCTGTATGTGTCAAATGTTTGTGGCAGCCCTTTTTGTAGTGGCT
This sequence comes from Sarcophilus harrisii, assembly GCF_902635505.1. Lineage (NCBI taxonomy): Eukaryota > Metazoa > Chordata > Mammalia > Dasyuromorphia > Dasyuridae > Sarcophilus > Sarcophilus harrisii. Next base: position 442,271,149 of record NC_045429.1, on the reverse strand, counting down.
AGAAACTGGAAACTGAGTGGATGCCCATCAGTTGGAGAATGGCTGAATAAATTGTGATATATGAATGTTATGGAATATTATTGTTCTGTTAGAAATGACCAACAGGATGGTTTCAGAAAGGCCTGGAGAGACTTACATGAACTGATGCTGAGTGAAATGAGCAGGACCAGGAGACCATTATATACTTCAACAACAATACTAGATGATGACCAGTTCTGATGGACCTGGCCATCCTCAGCAACGAGATCAACCAAATCATTTCCAATGGAGCAGTAATGAACTGAACCAGCTACTCCCAGAGAAAGAACTCTGGGAGATGACTAAAAACCATTACATTGAATTCCCAATCCCTATATTTATGCCCACCTGCATTTTTGATTTCCTTCACAAGCTAATTGTACAATATTTCAGAGTCTGATTCTATTTGTACAGCAAAATAACAGTTTGGTCATGTATAATTATTGTGTATCTAATTTATATTTTAATATATTTAACATCTAGTGGTCATCCTGCCATCTGGGGGAGGGGGTAGGGGGTAAGAGAGGAAAAATTGGAAGAGGTTTGGCAATTGTCAATGCTGTAAAGTTACCCATGCATATAACCTGTAAATAAAAGGCTATTAAATAAAAAAATAAAAATAAAAATAAAATAAAATAAAAAACATGCCACATGACACAGAACTGGTTATCACAAGAACGTTTTTTCAGTCACATCCCCAAATATCCAACCCCAAAAAGGCACCAGCCACCAACTATATGAAGGGGCTCATGCTGGCACTGAAGACTAATTAACTTTTATACTGGCTATTGGGAAGGCTGATTTACAGAATTTTACAACACCAGCATGGAGCAGGATTCCAAGAGCCAATGAATGGGGACATTCAACATATAGAAATACTCATTAAGACCCATGGCCTGGGCTGTTTTCTGCATGCTGTTGAAGCAAGTCTTTCCATCCTTATTTGGGCCATGTTTAGCCACTTTTCTGAGAATCCAAAGAGCAGAAATTTCGGGCCTAATGCCATAAATTCAATGAACTAATTTATCACTAGCTGCCTATCAGCATCAGTGGAGGGGGTGTCTAAACCAAGAGTTCCCCACACCAATAAAATCACAGGCCCAGACCTCCAACAACAAAAAAAATCTTTCATTAAATTTAAAATCAACTTCACGTTGTTCTATTAGAGCATTCTGCTCCTGCTTATAAAAATCATTTGTCTACCAGTCCCCCTAATATTAAAAGAATAAATCATGTTTCAAGGAGTCAAACTGCTCTTTCAGTCAGTTGCACAAAATATATTTACTGATTTCAAGAAATCTGTTCCCTAAAGTCATCATTTTATATTTACAAAGAAGCCACTGTTTTTAGAGTTTGGCAGCCTCTTTTACTGTAATACAACCCTGGCTGTATTAAGAGCTAGCCAAATAGAGATTATCTGAGCTGTCTTAATCATATACTGACCAAACAGTACAAAAGAGTCAAAGTTGTTTAAAATTCTCTTCCTTAAAACAATCAAAAACTATTTTTCTTTTTTTTCTTTATTATTATTAAAGTTTTTTTATTTTCAAAACATATGCATGGATAATTTTTCAACATTGATTCTTGCATAGCCTTGTGAAGAACTATTTTTCTTAGAAAAAAACTTTAACTTTTTTTTAACAAATAAGATATCCCTAAACAGACAATTTTCAGATAAAGAAATTAAAACCATTTCTAGTCATAAGAAAAGATGCTCCAAATCACTATTGATCAGAGAAATGCAAATTAAGACAACTCTGAGATACCACTACACACCTGTCAGACTGGCTAAGATGACAGGAAATGATAATGCAGAATGTTGGAGGAGATGCGGGAAAACTGGGACACTGATACATTGTTGGTGGAATTGTGAACGAATCCAGCCATTCTGGAGAGCAATTTGGAATTATGCCCAAAAAAGTTATCAAACTGTGCATACCCTTTGATCCAGCAGTGCTACTACTGGGTTTATACCCCAAAGAGATCCTAAGGAAGGGAAAGGGACTTGTATGTGCCAAAATGTTTGTGGCAGCCCTCTTTGTAGTGGCCAGAAACTGGAAACTGAGTGGATGCCCATCAATTGGAGAATGGCTGAATAAATTGTGGTATATGAATATTATGGAATATTATTGTTCAGTAAGAAATGACCAACAGGATAATATCAGAAAGGCCTGAAGAGACTGACATGAACTGATACTGAGTGAAATGAGCAGGACCAGTAGATCATTATACACTTCAATCATAAAAATATACGTTGATCAATTCTAACGGACATGGCTCTCTTCAACAATGAGATAATTCAAACCAGTTCCAACTGTTCAGTAATGAAGAGAATCAGCTACCCCCAGAGAGAGAACTATGGAAATGAGTATGGATCACCACATAGCATTTCCACTCTTTCTATTGCTGTTTGCTTACATTTTATTTTCTTTCTCATTTTTTTCCAGTTTGATTTGATTTTTCTTGCGTAGCAAGATAATTGTATAAATATGTAAGCATATATTGGATTTAACATATATTTCTACCATATTCAACATATATTGGACTATTTGCTATCTAGGGGAGGAAGTCGGGGAAGGGGAGGAAAATGGGAACACCAAGTTTTGCAAAGATGAATGTTGAAGAATTATTCATGCATATGTTTTAAAAATAAAAAGTTTTAATGAAAAATTTTTAAAATGTATTGAAAATAAATAAATAAGCTATCCCATGGGTAAATATAACAATCAAGCAAAGGATAGGTAAATTTGGACACGAATTCTCCTTGGATAGGTCTTTATTCTTAAGACCGCCTTGTACATAGTGTTTCATAAACGCTTCACTCATTCATTTAATTATAACAAGATTCTAACTCTCCCAAAATATAAGGTATTTAGTGACATATAAGATATGTTTGTTTGAATTTTTTGGTCTAGGAAATAAAGGTTAAAATATTTCCAAATCCTAGACATAACAGAACCCGGAAGAGAGTATATGCCAAATCCTGCCAATCCATTTTCGATAGGAATCACTACTATAATTTCTAGAGGGATCTCAGTTCTTTGCCACTCTGAAATTAAGACAAAATGGAAGAAGAAAGCAAATTTGAGTAGGCAAATGGAGACTACAGGACAAATAAGTCAAAATGATGATAAGGAAAAAGATTAATTGGTCCAGAAATCAGAAATATTTTATCTATAATTATACATACACACACACACACACACACACACACACAATGACTAAAATATAAATGAAATGAACATTAAAATGAAGGCAAACACTGCTGTGATTAAAATAGTCAATCTAGACACCAGTAAAAAGCTAATAAATGACACCTCTTTCTTGACACTTTCTTTCCTTGCCTTCTTTGGAGAGGGTAAGTAGAGGAGGGCCTATGCATTCAGAATACTGAATACACCATCAGAGAGGGTATTATGCTATCATTTTTATCTATTTTTTTGCTTTTAATTCTTTTCCCTGTTAAAAGGTAAGGCTTATTGACGGAGGGGATAGGAATTCAACTTGAAAACAGAAATGATAAAAAAAAAAAAAAAATCAATACATTTTAAAGTGTTTTTTTTTAAAAGAAAGAAAAGAGATCAATGATTATTCTCTCATACGCTGCATGTTGAACTACGTCCCAATTGCTACTCAGGCAGCTTAATCAAAGTTTGGACACTTCCAGTCACTCATCAGTCAAACACAGATTTGATTGCCAATTCTGGCAGCTGTCTGAATAATCACTATCCCAAACACCCCTCACCTGATCTCCATGGGAAATTGGGCATTGGTGACCAGAAAGCTGGAGATTCGATGCTGGTGCAGCAGTTTCAGGAAGCGATTGATTTCTGGGTACATGATGGGCTCTCCTACAAGCGACAGAGCACAATGCTTCACCTGCAGACCTTCTTCAAAACGACTGGCTTTCACACCGGGAACTCCTGGGAAAAGGAGACAAGAAAACTAACTGACCCAAGAGGGTAGACGGATGCTAAAGACTTTCTGTCACCTCTTAACTGGACTGGACAAGGGAGAGGGACTGATCCTGGATATTGCAAGGAAGAGCTGGCTAAAAGCAATCACAGGAGAAAGAGAAAAAGGTTTCTTTGATTACAAAAATGTCAACAGCTGCTCCTTAGTTTAACAACTATTGATTGAGTAAATTAAGCAATACGGGCAGTCCCCAGTTTTCTATCAGACTAGCTTCCAGAATTCTGTTTGTATCAGAAGAAGTTCTCCCAGTAGCATACAATTCAATAAACATTTATTATGAACGAGACTGGGTGTAGTAGGGGACAGAGAGATGGCCCCAAAGCTACTCATTTTCTCATCTTCTCAGTGTCCTGAGCAAATTGCAGAAAAGCTGTCACCGGCAGTAATAGAGGGCATTCCCTCACCTGGGAATTTCCTATAACACTGAAGTCACAGGACCAGCCTCTAACCCTCTGTGCTAAGGACTGGGCATTTAAAGATGAAAATAGACAGTCTCTGACCTTGCGGAGTTTATAATCTAAGGGGGAAGGATAGAGAAGGTCCCAAGTGCCATCGAAGGAACACAGCAGATAATTTTCAATACCCAGAGCATTTGCTATTTTTTTTAAATTCCTATTGAAGAAAAGAAACCTCTCTCCCCCTCCACAGAAGAAGTCACCTCTCCGTTAACAAGCCTCCAAGAATTCTGAAACAAAGTGATCCCTTTCCTATTGGGTACAAAATTTCAGAGTCTGACTCCTTATTGGCCCTAAATATAGGTTTCTTTCGGAGACAATGGGGCGCCACTAACCAAAAGGGGAAATGGCTCAGAGCTGTGCCCTGACAAATTTCTCTGCCAGAGTAACAGGAAGGATTGGAAGGGGAAGCTGAGGCTGCTTGCTGCCCAGCCTCCTCAAAGTCCCTCCATCTTTCATACTGAGCTACAGAGAGCAGGAATGAGGAGGAGGCAAGTCTTTAACAAACAATTCCTCCAGAGATCTACCCTAGATCCACTTTGTTTCAGAAGAAATGATATCTGGGTAACCTTTGGAGCACGGGAATGGTTCCTGTAAGAGCCGAGACATACTCTAAAAAAATTTCAGCAATGGAATCAGCCTCCCCTGGCACAAGCAGACAGCCCCAGGCTCTCATTCCACATCCAGGGCCATTCAATTGTCAGCTGCAGAATGGCGGAAAGGTGTCAGGAAGGTGGCGGTGGCAACAATAAAGCTTGCTCTACGCCAGCCATTGCCCTAAGTGCTAGGGAGAAAGAGCGTGAGCACGATGCAAGCTCAGGGAGCTTATTCTGATGAAGACAGACAAGACCTAAAGGGCAACTCAAAAGACAGAGAGGTCCTCCTGAGGAAGCCTCATGGTCTGCCAAAGGCCTGCACAGGGGCTAGTCTGGGCAAAATGTCACCTATCAAAGCCCAGGGGTCCAGCAACAGGGAACCTGTGGTTCCATCAGAAAAGGATGAGGCAGATGGCTGGATTCTGGTCCTGGAGTCAGGAAGACCTGGATTCAAATGCTGCCCCTATGATTTGCTAACTGTGACTCTGGACAAGTCACTGACCTCTCTGTGCCTCAAGTAGTCTTTTTTCTATTAAAAGTCTTAGGCTGAAGATCTGCATTGGTGGAAGAAGTCACAGAACTGCTGAATTTAAAAGTCAGAAGGGACCTCAGAGTCCTTGTCACCCTAGCCAAAAACAAAAGCAGAGCCTCCACTATTCCATGCTCAACAAATGGTCATTCAGTCTCTGCCAGAAGACCCCAAGGACGGGCAGCCCATCACCTTTCAGAGCAGTCCACTGAACTTCCAGACAACCCTATCTGTCCATAAATGGGTGCTAACAGCAATCAGCCTTCTGCAAGTTCTACCAGTTACTTGTTTCCTGAAAAACTGCTACTTGCGGTTCCCCCAATTTATACTCGTGGAGTTCCCAGAAGGAGGAGCAGTTAGCTTTGCTCTGCTGGGCCCAGAAAACTGCAAAAAGGCAATTTTGGCCAAACTTCCCAGCAAGTCAGACCTATCAAAAAATGAACACAATGTCTGAGGAAAAGTGTTCCATCCATGTTTGAGCAAAGGCTGGGTTGACCATTTGTCAGGAGCCCTGGAGGGATTTCTGCCTGTGCACAGGTGAGACTTGATGACCAAAAGATTCTTTTCAACCCTGAAATTATGATTCTTTGTTAAACCCACCAGAGGCTCCATCTGAGGAGCTTCCCTTGGGCTTTCAGTGTTTTCTGTCTACCTCAAGTAGCCCTTAGGTTGTTCACATGCTGCTGTCAATCAATCAACAATCATTATAAAACACCTACTATGTGCTATGGATTCCACTACAAAGAATCCCTTTGTGCAACATGCTTACATTCTATTAGGGGAGACAATGAACAATATATAAGTAAAAAGATAAATATAAAAAGAATTCATACAAAATAGCTAAATACCAGCTAGGTGGAGAAGGAGGGCACAAATAAGTGGAAGGAATCAGGAAACATTTAAAGTAGGAAATGAAAGGAGTCAGGAGATGCTACAGGGTGAAGGAAGGTAAAGGCCTGGGTCTGGGAGATAGAAAAAACTCTTTGCTGAATTGCAGTGTGGGAAGGGGAATAACATTTGATGAGCCTGCAAGGACAAGCTGGGGCCAGGTGGTAAAGGGACTTTAAAGTTAAATGGGCTGGTTTCCATTTTAACCAAGAAAGAATCACTGCAATTTACTTATAGAGTTGAGATGTGGTCAGAGTGTGCATAAGAAAAGTGATTTTCTCCCCCTCATTCTCATTCTATCAGAATGACTCCCCTGCAATGGGGTCTTCCCTATGGTCATTAAACAAGTCATTGGGGAGAGAGGGAGACATGTTTCAGTCTGCTTATTCCAGGGAGCATCTTGTCCATAGTCCTAAACACAACATAAACTGTCTTAGATGATGGCGTTCTCAGAGTTGCAGGCACATGGCGTCACCGGGAAGCCAAGCTCCTGCCTCTCTGCAGAGCACGGACAAGACACGTGCATCCAAGCCCGGGCTCACTCGGCACCAACCACCCAACACGAGGGTGATCTGGGCGATTTGCCTTTTTGTCGCTTTGTGTTTTTCCAGCATGGATTGTTTGGCTGATCGATCCTGAATAACTCTGAATATCACTGAAGAGACTTTATGGTAATCCAGGGCTTGGTACAATTAGTACAACATCATTTGCAATTAGAAGTGTTTGGAGAACTTCACTGGAGACCCAGTGGACTTTTAGCTGGACTCTGTAAAGAATATCCTGGCAAACGCCTCAGGCAAGCAAAGATTTCCCTTTGTTTTATGCTGCAGCAGATGCTACCACTAGTGAAAACAGCCACATTCAGATCTGTAGAGAATGCAAACACCTCTTGGTTCCATCCCATCTCTGTTCTTTTTCACTCTTTTTGAACCTTCATCTCTTTGTGATACCTTTAAAAATCTATCACTAAAGTGTCTTTAAAACCGTGTTGAGGCTGGCACAAATTTCTCCTGGTGAAATCGGCTGCTCTTCTCTTCTCAATTTCATCAAATCCCAAAGTTCTTTTCCAATAGAGGGCAATCAAGGAGAGAGCTGGTCGAGCCGAAATGTGACAATTCCAGTACACTGACAGAAACACCAGCACATTCTGTCCAATTCAGCACACTTTTTAAAGCTCCTACTATGTGCGAAGTTCTGTGTTAAGTGCCGAGAATAAAAGGCTCCTGAAAGTCCCAAATGATGAATATCCTCTTTCCACTGGCTTCTCTATACACTTTAGGCCCCTCCTGGCTGAGGGGATTTCTTGCCAAGCAATCCTCAGCCCTATTTCCCTTTTATATTTCTAGCTGTCTTGTGAGGTGATACTGTTCAACCTCGTCCATGCTCCCCCTCAATAATGTTTTTCAAGGCACACATCAGGCTATCCTTGGATAATGTGTCTCTCCACGTGGCTTAAAGATCAAGGGTTTGCTGGCTGAAGCAGTCTCTCGTCTCATCAGCATAGTGTCCAGCATACAATAAGCTTAATAATTGTTTATTGAATTGAAACTTCTATTTTAAAAAAAGATAGATAGAATCAAAGTTTTTATATCTCTCCAGTTCCCATTTTTTAAAAGTCAAAAGTTTGTTTACAAACTCAGTTGGGATCTACAGTCAGTCTACCCAGTGACATCTCTTTTCTTTTTGCTAATTCAATATTCGTTTTTGATCCTAGCCACGCCAACAGCTGGACCAAACACAGACAGCCGATTCCGATACGACTGCTTCCCAGTCTTTTCCTGTCCATTAGTCAATTTCATTTTTGGTGACATCACTCACTGCCTTCTGAGTGTCCTCCGGAATAAAATATCCATCATGCTCATCCATGAGAGTTCTGGCTCAATGAGAACAGCCAGAGCCATGCTCTGCTGGCATTGTTTTTAAGAACAAGGAGTCTCAGGCTGGGACTTATATGGAGTACGTCTGAACTAAGTTTTTAAAATCAAGATTGAAACTTGGTCCTTAACTAACCTCGTGTTGCCTAGGCAACTCCAAATTAGATATAAAATTTCCTAGTATTCAAAGGCCATAATAGAGTATCATTATCTTCAATCCCCAGATGAGCAGAGGGTAGATTCAATCTGAACTCTAAAATTAGGTTTATCTTTAGGGAGTTGATGATTATAACTGGTACAAGGTCTCTAAGGTTTCATTAAGTGGATAGGAACAGAGATGCAGTTACTGATCAGTAAGGTTGACTTTTAAACTATTTAGAAACAACCTTGATGAACTATACAAGTCCCCAAATAGCGATATCTAAATCTATCATATTTGTTCATTTTCACTGAAAGATAAATTTTTCCAATGCTGTGGTTCCCCCTCACAAATGAAAGGCTTTGTAATTGAAAGTTCTCCTAATGGTTCTAAAAACAACAAGGCTTTCAAAGAAACCATGAAGGCCACTTGATTCTTTCTCCATTTGAGAAAATGTGTTTTTCTGTTCCTTACTTGTCATTGAAAAGAATGGTCAAGTATACAAATCTAATTACCATTCAAGAAAAAAAAGGATTTTAAAAAATCCAATCAAGTAAATAAATGATCCTTAGGTATCCCCTTTAAGCATTCAGACAACAAAACCCTTATCTACCAATTACCCTGGGGGAGAAACCGTCATCATTAACTACTGACCACAGCTGACCTGGTATAATAGTAGAGATCTCATAGCCAGAGTTTATTACACTGATCTTAGCAAAACTAGACCTAAGTGGATTTTAACATGATGGCATTCTTCAGTGTCGCAGAGGAAAGCAAGGAGAGGACATCATTTCCTTACTCCCTTGAAATTAGAGGTATGGGAACAGAAGGCAGCCCAGGAGCCATTATGCACATTATTCGGACGACAAATTTATAGCAATATTTCCTAGTATAGTGTCTTTTTCCAAGTCATTTATAAGAAATTCTTTCAAAAAGTCCCCAGGCTTTTCCCTAAAGCTGTATATTTTTGACAAACTATATTTTTCTAGAACATACAGTCTTGCTACCCTAAAAATTTATTATTTTCTCCTTAATTAAACAATGTGTTTATACCTGTTACCTAATATTTCTTCTCTAATCCCAGATGCCTTTTTATAGGACCATGTTCACCAAATACCTATTGTGTTTCATTAAAGATATGAGAATATTTTTATAAGCTTCTAAACTTTTTCCCTCTCTAGATAAATTCTCCATTTTACTTTTAAAAACTGCTCACCCAGTATTATCATTTATACCAATCATACATATTATTCCTATTTTTAAAATTCATACTAAGGTATAAATATGCCTCTCTCTTCAATGAATAATAACAATTTTAATTCAGTTTTTGCTGACATACATACAATCGACAGGAATTTTCCCTATTTGCTTCCAAAAAGAAAAAAAGAAAAAGGAAGAAGAGTCTGAAAATATGTATTTTTCTTTGTTATTCTATTTATTTATGCAAATATTTTACTTTTTCAGTGTTCTCTTTATTCCTTTCTCGTCTGATGTACAACTTCTTATCAAGTACTCCTCAGAACAATTTTAAAATTCTACTTGTCGAAATTATCTGTTTGAGATCTTTCATTTCTGGTTCAACCTGAAGTTCTGGATAAAAAAGCCCATTGGAGTTTGGCAGGAAAGAATAATGCAAGAGCTCGCAGACATAGCTATCATAATCCATTAAAAGCAAAGGCACAAGCTTTGCTTTGCTCCTTCCTTCCCCCACTCAAAACTCCAACCTAAGACAGGTATAATTACCTTGTGTCAATGGCTGTACCACTGAGGAGCTAAAGGGACACACAACATGCTGGAAGCAAAAATAAAGGAATTTATCTTAAAGATAAAGAATAATGCAGATTTTTTTAAGGAGTATAAATGGTGTCAACAATGGGAAATCTTCAATCAATCATTTCCTTCAATGAGTCATTCATTTAATAAGCACGTAAAACGTATGGCATAAATAACGACACAAGTTAAAATACAGAAGCAAATCCTTAAATAAAAAAACTAACTTGCTAAAGCAAGAGCCCCTGGCACCTTCCGTGGAAAAATACTGACTAGCATAGACACTCTGAACCCCATACAGACAGCAGGGGCTAGTTAATTTTTCATGTGCACAAAAAAGAAGCTGGTAAAGGTCATGAGAATGAGGCGTTTTAAGGAATTAGTGTATCAACAGAAATGAGACTAAGGTGTCTTTGGGCAGTTAAAGCCAGTACAGTAGTGCAAAGGTCTGCCATCTTCCTTGACCTCTGGCCTGATCCGCCACCCACTCTGGAGGGCATCAGCTAGGGATGGCATCTCATCCTTATGATGGCAACTCACCCAAACCTGGCCACTTAGTGGGAATTAGAGAACAGAAAGGGCCAATACCCACACTCCTAAAGGAAGGCATCCACCAGAAAGTGAACCGTGTCAAGAAGAGGGCAGCCCAGAAGCTAATGTACAGGGCAAGACCAGCAAGATTTAGAACAGGGCTTGGTGTGCAGGCCTGGGCAGGATATGACCCAGCAAGTTAGGCATGACCATGGGAAATTTTTTTCTGAGCAGATAAAAGTACTGAAAAAATGCTAAAGGAATATTGGCTATAAGAGAAGAAAAAGAGACTAAATGAATTAGAGTAGGTAAAGAGGAAACCAAAGTATCACTCTTTGCAGATGATAAGATGGTATACCTAGAGAACCCTAGAGAAACAACTAAAAAACTACTAGAAACAATCCACAACTTTAGCAAAGTTTCAGGGTACAAAATAAATCCACATAAATCATCAGCATTTTTATACATCACCAACAAAGTCCAGCACCAAGAGATACAAAGAGAAATTCCATTCAAAATAACTGTAGATAGTATAAAATATTTAGCAATCTATCTGCCAAGGGAAAGTCAGTAAGTAACTATATGAACACAACTACAAAACACTTTCCACACAAATAAAATCAGAGGTGGAAAAATATCAAGTGCTCATGGGTAGGCCAAGCGACTACAATAGAAATGCTAAAAGACTAAGTGAAAATTGGTAATACTTAAAGGGTAAACTGATTTCAAGTCCAGGAAAAATAATTATGAGAAATTTCCAACTTGCAGGATTTTTTTTTTAATGTCTGTTTTTCCAAAGATACATTAATTAAAGTTGAAAAGTAATTAGGTCCTCTTTCCAGGCCAGCTCCCCCAAACCATAAAGTATATGTCTAACTACAACTAACCAATATTACTGACATCAACATGCTATGTTTCTGATGGAAAATACACTTGCATTTCCAAGTCAAGGACAGCTGTACCCAAATTTACCTTTGACAAGAATGGACCTTCCAGTATTAGTATTGAGGGAGAGGAGGCGCTACCCAAAGGTCAGGAAGAGGAGGGCCTATAGCCCCAGACACCAGTAAAACTGGCCGACTCATTGGTCCAGGCAGGCATAAGAGAGAGATTTGGTCTCTATTTAAGGAAAGGAAAGGATTCTGTAAGAGAGGGTCAAGGACAGCCATGGACCCAGAGGTCAGGCAATCCAACAAGATAGACAACTGTTCATCACAGCCCTTAAGAAGAATGCAAACTCCTCAAGGGCAGGGCTTTATGCATCCCTGGTCCTTCACAGAGTATTCTTTTATACAGTATGTTTGATCAGCATTTCTCCTATTAAATAAAGGAAGGGCAGATGTTACCACTGGAGTAACTCCCTTAGTGAAGCCATGGAATTCCATTCCCTTATGAATCCCTAAAAACCAATGACAGGCAATCACTGGTCTCCAATAATGCCTGAGGCAGAGTGGTTTCTAGACAGAAGAAAATGAGCCAAATGGCCAATGTCCAAAAGGCCAATCAGGATTCTAAGTGGCCTCCAAGGACACTAGGATACCTTCTACAGGAATGAAATGGCATCCTTCTTGGGAATGCATGAGCTTCCCACCACCTTTCTAGAAAAGCTTTAACTCCTCACAAATAATTTATTTCACTTTATATTTTTGGGGTTTTTCCTTTCATTCTGTGGCACTCTCATCGCAAGATTTGCTGTGATTAGCATAGCAATAAGGCCAACTTTCCAAAAATGCTGATCTGTTTTAGGTCAGAGTAAATTAAAAAGTATTAAACAAATAGCCATATTAGTCCTCAAAAGTGAGAATTAAATTCTGAAAATGTAAATGGCCTGTCCTGCTCCAGTTCCATATTTTTCCCTCCCTGATTCAACCAGAAACTCAGTCTCTGGAGGCCTGGCAGGTGGATGAATATGAGCTCATTCCAGAGAGATGCTCTATTCTAACCAAGGATAATGGTGTCCAGAAGGCCTTTTCAAGACACCATGTCTTTTCTTTGAGTCCACCGGGGACTGTCTCCTATGTGGAAATTACTCAGGAAAAAGACGCATTTGCCATTTAGATTTCTGGCCTACAAGCAGCAGGCTCAGATGAATTTTTAGAAGTCATCCCTTCTGCAGACTCCCGCTAACCTAAGCATTCTCAGATCCACAATTCCCTCTACAAATACTGAAGCTCACCCCTTGGTCTCACAAAAGGTAATATGTACTTAAAAAGTCATTTACCGAAACCCATTATTCATTCATGCATTTGTTTGACCTGACCTAAGAGTTTTCCTTTGTGGAGCTGTAGCTGCTTGAAAACAGTAACATAAAAAGCAAGACACTTGGCTCCTAATAAATCTAAGCCTGGACTTCCAGGGGCAGAGTCAAGATGGTGGAGACAACACACGATTCTCTCTGACCTTTTCTACAACCCTCAGACTAATTAGCAAATCCAGCCTCTGAATTAGCTCTAGACTGGCAGAACCCACAAATATTGAGAGTGCCACAAATTGCCAGCAGAAGATAATTTTGAAGATCAGCAGAAAAGGTCTGTTTCAATCAGAAATGGGAGGGAGGCTGGGAAGCACAAGCGGCTGACCACAAATGCCAGTGCAGACAGTGCAGAGTCTAGGGCGGTGCAGATTCTGTGGGGTGGTACAAACTCCACATGGCAGAGAAACTATAGTGAGGAATCTACAGGAATCTAAAGCAGTGTTAGCCACTCTGCCCTGGTTACAAGCCAGCAGATCAGCAGAGAAGTTATAAAACATCCAACACAAATACAAAATAACAATAGTGGACCCCAAAATGCCAGAATTTCAGGGGACCTGGCCACACCCACCCAGTACCAGGAGTGAATCAGCACTGTCCCAGCACAGCTGTGGCTGCTTAGAAAACATCCTCTGCCCTAAAGACAGAACCTAATTTTTAAAAATTAATAAAAAAGTAAACAGGACTCTGACAATAGACAGCTTCTATGGTGAAAGAGAACAACTTTCAAACTCTGAGGAGACTAAAGGCAGACTGTCCCCAGATGAAGCTCAAAAAGGTGATATAACCTGATCCCCATCATATAAGGCTCTCCCAGAGGAAATTAAAAAAGGATCTTAAAAGAGAACTAGAAGAAAAATAGGGAAAGGAAATGAAAACTTTGCAAGAGGGTTTGGAAAAGGCATATAACACATTAAAAGAAAGATTTGATAAAATGAAAAAAGAAAACAACTCCCCAAAAAAAACCAAAATTTGTAAAACAAAAAAAGAAAATAACTTCTTAAAAAAAGTATTTGTGAAATGGAAAAAGAAAATAACTCCTTAAAAAATAGAATTTCTGAAAGGAAAAAAAAAAATTCCATAGAACAAAACAACTCATATAAAAATTTAACTGGACAAAAACAAAAAGAAGTAAAAAAAAAAAAAAAAAAAAAAAAAAAAAAACTTTAAAGTTTTCTTCATTTTGAAGAAACTAATTCATTAAAATTCAGAACTGAACAAATGGAAATGAATGACTCAATGAGACAACAAGAATCAATCAAGCAAAACCAAAAAAAAAAAAAAATGAAAAAATAGAAAAAAATGTAAATACCTAATTGGGAAAACAACCAACGTGGAAAATAGCTCTAGGAAAGAGAATCTAAGGATTGTTGTACTTTCTGAAATCCATGATGAAAAAAAGAGCCTAGACAATATTTTTCAGGAAATCATCAAAGAAAACTGACCAGATATCATAGAACAAAAGATAAAATGACCATTAAAAGAATTCACCAAACACCTCCTGAAAGAGACCCCAAAATTAAAACCCCAAGGAATATCATGACTAAATTTCAGAACTATAGCATCAAGGAAAAATTAATATAAGCAGCCAGAAAGAAACAATTCAAATACTGAGGAGCCACAATAAGGATCACTCAGAATCTAGCAGCTTCCACTTTAAAGGATCAAAGAGCCTGGGATCTGATATTCCAAAAGGCAAAGGAATTTGGAATGCAGCCAAGAATAAATTACCCTGCAAAACTGAGCATTCTCTTTCAGGGAAGAAGATGGACATTCAATGAAACTGGTGAATTCCATTTATTTTTGATAAAAAGACCAGAGCTAAACAAAAAATTTGACCTACAAATATAGAACCCAAGAGAAGCATAAAAAGTGGAAAAAGAGGAAAAAAAAAAAAACTCTGGAGAACCATTTCTGTTATGGGTATACATAGAGAATATATATATAATCTGATTTTACTGTTACAATAATAAAAAAGAAACTAGAAAGGAGATTGTAACAGAAAAAAAAAAAGAGGAAAGTGGAGGTAAAATGAGGGAAATTATATCTCAGGAAGAGGAAAAGAAAACCTATTACAATTGAGGGAAAGAAGGGAGGTAACGAATATTGTGTGAATCTTACTCTCATCAGATTTGGCTAAAAGAAAGAATAATAGATAAATTTGGTTTTACCGAGAAACTTCTCTCATCTTATAGAAAAGAGGGAGGGGAAAGGGGAAAAGGAAAAGGGTAGACTAAATAGAAGGAAAAACAGAAATAGTAGGGGAAAAGTATAAGAAAGGGGAAATGTCTCTAAAGGAGGAGGACTGCTTGAGACAAGTAGTGCTCATAAGTAAAATACTGGGGAGAAGGTAAAGGGGAAAAGGAAAGAGAAATTATAATTAATATGATGGTAGGAAACACAGAATTAGTCATTTTAACTATAAATGTGAATGGAGTAAACTCTCCCATAAAACGTAAGCAGACAGCAGACTGGATTAAAAGCCAGAATCCTACAATATGTTGTTTACAAAAACATATTTAAAGCAGAGTGATACATACAGAGTAAAGGTAAAAGGAACAAAATCTATTATGCTTCAGGGTGAAGTAAAAAAAAAAGCAGGGGTAGTCATCCTAATTTCAGATCAAGCAAAAGCAAAAATTGATTTAATTAAAAGAGATAAGGAAGGAAACTATATCTTGCTAAAGGGTACCATAGATAATGAAGCTATATCAATATTAAACATATATGCACCAAGTGCTGTGCAGCATCTAAATTCCTAAAGGAGAAGTTAAGAGAGTTGCAAGAAGAAATAGACAGCAAAACTATAATGGGGGAGATTTCAACCTTGCTCTCTAGAACTAGACAAATCAAACCTCAAAATAAACAAGAAAGAAGTTAAAACGATAAATAGGATACTAGAAAAGCTAGATATAACAGATTTTTGGAGAAAATTGAATGAAGACAGAAAGAACTACATTTTCTTCTCAGCAGTTCATGGAACCTATACAAAAGTTGACCATATATTAAGACATATTATGCCTCAAAATAAAATGCAGAAAGGCAGAAATAGTAAATGCATTTTTTCAGATCACGATGCAATAAAAATTACATTCAATAAAAGGCCCAGGGAAAAATAGACCAAAAAATAATAGGAAACTAAATAATTTCATTCTTTAGAATGGATAGATGAAACAGCAAAACATTAACACAATAACTTCATCCAAGAGAATGACAATAATTAGACAACATACCAAAATTTGTGGAATGCAGCCAAAGTGGCAATAAGAGGAAATTTTATATATCTAGATGCTTACTTGCATAAAATGAAGAAGGAGAAGATCAATGAATTGGGCTTGCAACTAAAAATGCTAGGAAAAAAAAAAACAAATTTAAAATCCCCAATCAAATACCAAACTTGAAATTTTAAAAATAAAAGGAGAAATCAATAAAATTGACAACTAAAAAAACTTTTGAATTAATATATAAAACTAAGAGTTGGTTTTATGAAAAAACCAAAAAAATAAACCTTTAGTTAATTTGATTAGAAAAAGGAAAGAAGAAAACCAAATTGTTAGTCTCAAAAATGAAAAAGGAGAACTATCCACCAATGAAGAGGAAATTAGAGCAATAATTAGGAGTTACTTTGCCCAACTTTATGCCAATAAATTTGACAACCTAAGTGAAATGGAGGAATACCTACAAAAATATAGATTGCTTAGATTAACAGAGGAAGAAATAAATTACTTATATAGTCTCATTTTAGAAAAAGAAATAGAACAAGCTATTAATCAGCTTCCTAAGAAAAAATCCCCAGGACCAGATGGATTTACGTGTGAATTCTACCAAACATTTAAAGAACCAATACTATATAAACTATTTGAAAAAATAGGGAATGAAGGACCTTACCAAATTCCTTTTATGACACAGACATGGTACTGAAACCTAAACCAGATAAAGCAAAAACAGGGAAATTATAGACCAATATTCCTAATGAATATTGATGCAACAATTTTAAATAAAACATTAGCAAAGAGATTACCGAAAATCATCCTCAGGATAATACACCATGACCAAATAGGATTTATACCAAGAATGCAGGGCTGGTTCAATATCAGGAAAACTATTAGCTTAATTGACTATATCAATAACAAAATTAACAAAAACCATATGATTATCACAATAGATGCAGAAAAAGCATTTGATAAAATCCAACAAATACAATCCTAATAAAAATACTAGAGAGTATAGGAATAAATGGACTTTTCATCAAAACAGTCAGTAGCATCTATTTAAAACCATCAGCAAGCATCATATGTAATGGAGATAAACTGAAACCATTCCCAACAAGATCGGGGTGAAACAAGGTTGCTCACTATCACCATTACTATTCAATATTGTATTAGAAATGCTACCTTTGGCAATAAGAGAAGAAAAAGAGATTAAAGAAATTAGAGTAAGTTATAAGGGAACCAAATTATCATTCTTTGCAGATGATATGATGGTATACTTAAGAGAGAAACAACTAAAAAACTATTAGAAATAATCCACAACTTTAGCGAGGTTGCAGGATACAAAATAAATCCACATAAATCATCAGCATTCTTATATATCACTAACAAAATCCAACAGCAAGAGATACAAAGAGAAATTCCATTTAAAATAACTGTTGATAGTATAAAATATTTGGGAATCTCTCTGCCAAGAGAAAATCAGGAACTATATGGGCAAAACTACAAAAATCTTTCCACACAAATAAAGTCAATAAGTAACTGGAAAAATATCAAGTGCTCCAGGATTGATCAAGCAAATATAATAAAGATGACAATATTCCCTAAACTAATCTATTTACTTAGTGCTATACCAATCAAACTCCCAAGAAACTATTTTACTGACCTAGAAAAAAATAACAACAAAATTCATCTGGAAAAACAAAAGGTCAAGAATATCAAAGGAATTAATGAAGAGAAAAACAAATGAAGGTAACCTAGCTGTACCAAATCTAAAACTATATTATAAAGCAGCAGTCACCAAAACCATTTGGTATTGGCTAAGAAATAGAGAAATTGATCAGTGGAATAGGTTAGGTTCATAGAACAAAATAGTCAATGACTGTAGCAATCTAGTATTTGACAAACCTAAAGGCCCCAGCTTTTGGGATAAGAATTCACTATTTGACAAAAACTGCTGGGAAAACTAGAAACTAATATGGGAGAGAGTAGGCATAGACCCACACTTAACAGCAAATACCAAGATAAGGTCAAAATGGGTTCATGATCTAGACATAAAGAATGAGATTACAAATAAATTAGAAGAACATAGAATAGTTTACCTTTCAGATTTGTGGAGGAAAAAGAAATTTGTTACCAAAGAACTAGAGATCATTATTGATCACAAAATAGATAATTTTGACTATTAAGTTAAAAAGTTTTTGTACTAACAAAACTAATGCAGACAAGATTAGAAGGGAAGCAATAAAGTAGGAAAACATTTTTACATCCAAAGGATCTGAAGGCCTCATTTCTAAAATATATAAAGAATTGACTCAAATTTATACTAGTTCAAGCCATTCTGCAGTTGATAAATGGCCAAAGGATATGAATAAACAATTTTCAAATGAAGAAATTGAAGCTATCTGTAGTCACATGAAAAGATGCTCCAAATCACTGATGAGAGAAATGCAAATTAAGACAACTCTGAGATACCACTACATACTTGTCAGATTGGCTAAGATGACAGGAAAAATTAATGCTAAATGTTGGAAGGGGATGTGGGAAAACTGGAACACTGAAACACTGTTGGTGGAACTGTGAATACATCCAGCCATTCTGGAGAGCAATTTGGAACTATGCTCAAAAAAGCTATCAAACTGTGCATACCCTTTGACCCAGCAATGTTTCTACTGGGCCTACATCCCAAAGAGATCTCAAAGGAGGGAAAGGGACCCACATGTGCAAAAATGTTTATGGCAGCCCTCTTTGTAGTGGCAAAAAACTGCAAGCTGAGTGGATGCCCATCAATTGGAGAATGGCTGAATATATTATGGTATATGAATGTTATGGAATATTATTGTTCTGTAAGAAATGACCAACAGATAATTTCAGAGAGGCCTGGAGAGACTTACATGAACTGATGCAAAGTGAAATGAGCAGGACCAGGAGATCATTATACATGGCAGCAACAAAACTATATGATGATCAATTCTGACAGACGTGGCTCTCTTCCACACTGAGATGATTCAAACCAGTTCCACTTGTGCAGTGATGAAGAGAACCATCTACACCCAGAGAGAGAACCATGGAAACAGGGTATGGAACACAACATAGCATTCTCACTCTCTCTGTTGTTGTTTGCTTGCATTTTGTTTTCTTTCTCAGTTTTTCTTTTTCTTCCTTCTTGATCTGATTTTTCTTGTGCAACAAGATAACTGTATAAATATGTACACATATATTGGGTCTAACATGTATTTCAACATATTTAACATGTATTAGACTACCTGCCAGCTTGGGGGAGAGGGAGGGGAGGAGAAAATTTGGAACAAAAGGTTTTGCAAGAGTCAATGTTGAAAAAATTACCCATGCATATACTTTGCAAATAAAAAAATTTTAATAGAAAAAAAAAAGAAAGAAATTTATGTAGTGGCTCTTTTCAACAATGAGGTAATTCAGACCAGTTCCAATGATCTTGTGATGAAGAGAACCATCTACACCCAGAGGACTGTGGGAACTGAATGTGGATCACAACATAGCATTCTCACTCTTTTTGTTGTTGTTTACTTGCATTTTATTTTCTTTCTCTTTCTTTTGTTCCTTTTCTGATTTGATTTTTCTTGTGCAGCAAGATAACTGTATAAATATGTATGCATATTTTGAATTTAACATATATTTTTACCATGTTTAACATATATTGGATTACTTGCTATCTAGGGGAAGGGGGGGGGGGATTTGGGACACAAGGTTTTGCAAGGGTCAGTGTTGAAAAATTATCCTTGCATATATTTTGAAAATAAAAAGCTTTAATTAAAAAAAGAAAAAATTTATGTAGGATCATTTTTCATTATCAGCTAACTAAGTTTACCAACAACGATAGCTGACCACAAAAAGATTGGCTAAAACTCCCCTGAGAATGGGCTGCATCATGCCTGGGGTATCTGACCAAAAGGGAAGGAGGTAAAGAGGCTGCCATCACCACTTATCTCTTCAAAGGATAAATCAAGGGCTTCGGCCAAATGAGGGAAATAAAGGCTCGAGGAAAGGCCCCAAGTTTGAAACGTTCACAGTCTCTTATCAGCAGTTTTTCAAATAAGTCCAAAAACCACATGAGACCAAGAGTTCCTCAAGGGCAGGAGCTGCTTTTGCCTTTCTTTGTGTATCCCACATTCGGTGCACCATGTTTGACACACAATAGGCACTTAATAAATGTTTGTTGACTTGACACCAAAAAAAAAAAAAAGCACCAGAATACATTTTTCCCTAGAGAAGAGTCAGCCAAATAGGAAAGGTTTTACACATGTAAATATGAAAAAACTTTATTCAAATATGCAGCTCTAGGCTCTACAAAAGCAGGCTGCAAGCAGATTTGGGCCATAGTTTGCCTCAGGAAATATCCAAGAAAACCAGAATCATTTGGCGTCTGCCCCATTTAAGGGGCTACTCAACCTGTACACGAAAGAGACAGAGAGGGAGAGGGAAAGAGGAGGAGGGAAGGAGGAGCAGGAAAAGCAAAAGGGAGGAACGGGGAGAGAGACAGGAAAGGAGAGGAGGGGAAGGCAAGGGAAGAGAAGAGAGGCGAGCACACACACACACACACATACAGAGCTCACACAGGCATTTGATATTCCCTATGTGCCAGTCCCTGTGCCAAGTGCCAAGGCCACCACTTTAAGCCAACAGGTGGTCCCTTCCCTCTAGGACTCCACATCAAAGTGGGAGAAGATAAGACAATGTAGAATGGAAAAGGGGTGGCGGGGGTTCCATCCAGAATGGGGAAAGAAGGTCTGACCCACAGGAGGGAATACTGAGACCTGACTTGAGGGAAGCGGGGGACACAGCTGGAGCCGGCCAGGAGGGAGACCCAGACCCAAACACTGCAAGGCCCAGGTTGGCCCTGGAGGTCCGAGGGCACGCCAGGAGCAGAGTCCATGCCAAGGTGGGGGAGGAGATGCCAGCCTAAGCCAAATGCAGTGAATGCAAAGACTCGTAAAAACGAGAACAAGGCCGAGAGAGAAAAAGCAGAAGCCCATGAAACAATTCCACATAAAATCAAAGCACAATTAATTAAACAGTATGAATGTGTTTCCCTTCCAAAAGGGGCCTGCTCTTCAAAGATCTGAATCCACTCTGGGCCCCAGAAGCGGCCAAAAAGCGGGCAGCACTCACTCGACAAGGCTGCCCCGCCATGACTCAAGAGCGCTCCCCAAAGTCTCCTGGGGAAAACGATTACAGACCAGAGTTCTGAGGGCTCCCATGAAGGGACCAGCGTTGGGCTCTGTCTCAGTGCTGCTCACCGGGCGTAGCGCAGAATCCATATTGGGACTAGTTGAGAAAATAACATTTTCTAATGTTTCTAAATGTTGTTTCTAAAGAATGTTTCTAAAACCCCAAGTCCATCCCAGCTCCTGCTCAGAAGCTAGAAAAGTGCTTCTGAAGAACACTCCCCCACTCTCCAAGTCCACTGGGGTTAAACCCAAACAAGGGACCCCTCATTTCCATGACCCTTCTGCAAAGCGGGCTGACCCCATGCAGTGATCTTTCTGAAATGTTTTCACAGCAGCATCCCGTTTGCTGACAATTTGGGGGCCCTTCAATCATTTTAAAACACCTTTCTCAATGTCAAATACGCCATGAGAGAATATGGCAAATGGCCAATGGAACCCTCCATAGAATACGGTTCTTCTAAAGGGAGTTGGGTTTCAAGGACAAAACTGAGCTGAAAGCAGACCAGGGGCAACACACTGAAAGCGACCTCCAGAAGCTGGCAGGGAATGGGGTGACTGATCCCTAGGCAGGCCCGAGCACTAGTGGGAACTCCGCATGCAGAACCCCATAACATAGAGCTCCCTGGGTCGGCAATGGCAAAATTCAGCCAATCACGTTAAGAGAGGCCCAGTTATTCTGGCCCAGACAAAAGCCTGACTGTGACGTGTAACTCCCCAGACCAAATCTCCCTGCCCCGGCCACCTCACCTTCTCCCCAGTACCCAACTACATCAGCCCCAGCACAGTGTGTGTGCCCTGGCACCCCCATCCAAACACCAGCAAACCTGCCCGATCCTCCAAGAAATTGCTATTTCATGAGTCATTTTCTATGTTTCTTGTTTCCCAATGGTAGAAGGCAAATCCCCTGGCAGAGGGGCTGGCACATAGTGAATGCTCAATCTGTGCCCACATTCTTGCTGTCCAAATGCAGATGGTGACTCGGGAGTATTTCAATAACAAGAGAAATGGGCAGTCACAGGGGAAGACGTGCCCTCCCGGGGGTCACTGGCAGGACAGCTCACAGGCTCTGACAAGTGTTCAAGATGTCAGATTGTACTTGCTAAGTAATAAGATGTAGACCCCTTTATATTCCCAAATGAAGCACCCAATCAGCTTGATGATCTCACAAACGAGGTCAGCTGGGAGCCAAACATGAGCTGGGAACAAGCCTCCTCTTCTCCGGCTGGCACTGCCCTGGCTCATGCCAAAGCAGCCACAGCTGGATCGGCCTAAGAGCGGACCAGAAACAAAGATCCCCCTGCTGGTCCCTCCAACCAACCCAGGTTCTCCTCCATGAAGCCGGTCCTCCATTGGCAGAATCCATAGACTTCCTGATCCCATTCCCCCTGCTGAGGTCCTGCTCCCAATCTCTTCTAAGTGCCAATAAAAGACAAGATGAATAGGGGGCAGGATTCAAATTCTGCTGTTGACCGACCTGCAGCATCAGCCCCCCGACCCGCTCAATCTCATCCCAGAACCACACCAGCCCATAAACGTGCATCAGCTCAGGATATTCTACAGGTCTGTGCACTGGGAAAACCTGACCCAAAAAAAGGTCCCCAGGTAATTAGGGAACTGTGGGAGAAAACCTGATCAAAGGGAACAAGCTTTGGAGGCCCAAGGCAAGAAGTTGTTTCATTTTAATGATTTAACTTTTTAAAAGTCAGATAAGAAGAAAAAACTGTTCATGAAAGAAAAAAATGGGCCAACAGTTGGGGTCGGGGCTTGAAATTCTTACTTTCCTGCCCAAATATTTGACAAGAGAAAGACACCTCAGACCACGAGCATTTCACAGGGTGGAATGCCAGCTTCTGGGAGGCAAAGCGCCCTGTCGGAGAGAGAAGGGAAATACCTTTAAACTGTCGGATCATGTTGCGGTGATTTTCGACGGCCTGCTCTAGGATCATATCAGGCTGGTCCATCTTCCATCGCCATTCGGTGCCTACTGGATTGGTATGGTGCCTGCAGAGAGAGGATGCAAGCTCTTAAAGGCTTGGGGATCAACAAGATGCTGGTCAAGAGTTCCAATCCTGGCAAATGCATTCTCCCAAATCACGGGTCTCTCCTGAAGACTTGTAACTGGTTATGTCAGCTGACTAAAGTGAACTTTTAATAAACTGGCACCTACCAAGTCATGGGAGTCCATCACAAACTTGTGAATCTGCCAGGACATGGTGGGGGGAAGATTTCTGGCATTATGGTCCTACAGGAAGTGAAGTAACCCAAGGCCTAGAGCATTGAACTCAGAGTTAAAAAAAAATCAGAATTCCAATTCAGCCTCAGACACTTCCTAAACTTCCTCTGCCTCAGTTTCCTCATCTGTACAATGGGGAGGTTACAAGAGCCACAGAGGCCTTGTGAGGATCAAGCGAGATAACATTTGTAGAAACACTTGGCAAGCCCTGACATGTTGGCAAGTTCTAGCATCGTCCTGTTGTCCTTAAGCTAGTCAAGCACACAGCCAAGAGTCCTGGGGTGTCTTTGCCCCCACACACACACATACACAGACATACACATACCCCCACAACCCCCTTTCACATCACATTCTCCATGGCCTTTTTCCAAGTCAACAACTGGCCACGTCCAGGAGAGAAACCCTGTGCCTGGGAAAGGGAGAATCACAGCACCTGTAAACAACCTGCCCAGCCCTGAGCTGCCTCTCTGTCTGCTCTGGGGAACAAGGGGCGAGGGAGGGAGGTATGAAGGTCAAGCCAATCCATCCCAAACCAGAATAACAATTCAAAGAAAGCTCCTCCTGATGACTCAACACTTGTCAGCACTTGATCCAGTACGTGCCTTAGCTCTCAAAACTAGTCAAATCATTGATTTTTAACCCAGAAGGAGCCTCAGTCACATAGTCCAGGCTCCTCCACCCCCTCATTGAACAGAGAGAAGCTGTGGCTCACTGACAAGTTCCTCTTGAGACCTCCGCTTCCCTCCGGGCCCATTGCTCCATGCTCTCTTGGCCTGGAACTTTTCCTAGTGCCAGGGGCTTGCCTGCCCAAGGACAGCCAACCCCCCCCCCCCCCCCCCGGCCAATGTGTCCACCGGAAGCCCCTCTCCCAGGGCAGAGTTCCTTCTACTGCCTTCACTTTGTGCAGGGACCCAAGGAAGCTTTCACACCTCCCCCTCAGCCCTTTGCCTAGCTTCAAAGCCACCCCCCACTTTTCAGCCCCGATTTGTGTAACGTCTTCCCCTGAGAGAATGTAAGCTCAGCGTTTCTTTTTGCTTGTCTCTGCATTAGCACAGTGGCTGGCACACAGTAAGAGCTTGATAAATGCTTGCTTCCTTCCTTCCCAGAGACATTAAAGGGAACAGGAAGATAGCAAGATGGAAAGCTAGGATTCAAATCCAGGTCCACTGCTCTTTCCCCCAGACCAGCTGCCTCTCAAGATCATCTGGACTCCTAAGTTTACTGGATTACCTTATCATCGTTATTACTGGTGTCCTATCATTATTATTGTTGTTCTTCTTTTTGTGACTGTTATTAATTTCACCAAAGAGCTTTAGGCTAGAAAATCAAATCAAGAGTCCTAGCGATGGAGTGAATATGACCACATTAACCTACTTGCCATTTACAACCAACTCATTCAAATCTGGGCAAGGCCAGAAATTGGATGTCATTATTCCACTAGCTCATATTAGCCTTTTCATCTAATCCTGACATTTTCTGGAGTTAATTAAAGATATCTATCAACCACCTGGCTTATAAGTGTGCTTTACGGGAATAGACTGCCACAAGGCTACATTCTAATACCTCTGCCCAGGGGTAGAGGCACCCAGGTCTCCACACGAGCTCGCGTTTTTTCAGGAGTAGTCTTCTAAGAGAGGGAGACAAAGGAGAGGAAGAAACAAGCCGAACCAATCCTTCATCTTGTGACCTTTTAGATTAGAACATAAAAAAATCTAAGCAGAATGGAAGGCAGCACTTTGCACATCGATGGCTGCAGGGGAAAATATTTAATTAAAAAAAGGGCTTGATATGAACATAAAACATAACAAGACAGTTTTAATTACATATCGAAACTGCCTGGTATATAATATAAATCAAAAAAAAAAAAAAATCAATGCAGCTGGAAAAAGAAAAGAAATAGCTGATTGAGCACACACACACACACACACACTCCACACATACACACACATATATATATAAACATATACACAACAAATATTTACTAAAGGTCCAATAGTAGAACATGGGAAACTGATACCAAAATGTAAAAACAAGAGCCATTTCCCACCAGAGAAGAGATCAAAGGGTTGAAGAAGATATTTTAAAAGAAAAAGTACAAGTAATTAAAAAACATATAAAAAACATATGAAAAAATGTTCAGCAATAATGAGAATAATCAATACAAATCTTCTAAAACTCTGAGGTTTTACCTCCTACACATCAGAGTGGAAAAAAATAAATAAGGCAAATAGTATGTTGAAGATGGGAGGAGAAGGGAGTCAGGGAAGAGAGAAGCACATTAATCCACTAGTGATGACATTATAAACTGGTTCAACCACTCTAGAAAATCATCTAAAATTTTATTAAAAGTTACTAGACTGTGCATACCCTTTGTCTGAAAGATATTACTTTCAGGTATATAACAGAAAGAGGTAAAAACCAGGGGAAAGTCTCAAGTACACAAAAATATTGACAGCAGAACTTCTCCTAGTCCTAGCTGCATCATGGGGGCTTCTTGAATTCTTTTCAGACCCTACCTTTTCAGCCTAGCTTCTCCTTCTCTTCCTTTCTCTCTCCTCCCTCCCACCCTTCCTCCTTTTCTCCCTCCCTTCTTCCTTTCCTTCTTCCCTTCCTCCCTCCCTTCTTTCCTTCCTTCCTTTCTTGGCAAGGAGAAGGTACACATCCTGGATATCTTGAGTGGCCAGCACTGCCCCAATCCCTAACTGAACTTTTCTAGCCAAATAATTTTTTCATTCTTCCTCCTTAAGGGTGATGCTGATACTTTGAACTTATATTTTCTTAATGTTGCTGCTAGTTTTTATAATAATCCCAAGAGTGACCTTGAAGCCAGGGATTGGGGAGATGGAACATTTTCAGACCCTGCCTTTTCAGTGTAGCTTCTCCTTCTCTTCCTTTCTCTCTCTTCCGTCCGTCCCTCCCTTCTCTTATATATTAGAACTAATATATATTTTAACATGAATATTTAACTAATACATATTTATATATAATTATATATGTCATATATATATAATGCTAATATATATTTTAACATATATAACATATATTGGATTACTTGCCATCTAGGGGAGGGGGTGGGGGGAGCAAGGGAAAACTTAGAACACAAGGCTATGCAAAGATCGATGTTGAAGTTATCCGTGCATATGTTTTGAAAATAAAAAGTTGTAATAATAATAATAAAGAAAATGTGTCCAGCCCAATGGAGTTGCGCTCTCTGCATGGAGTTGGAATGCTCAGCCGTTTAGTTGGAGAGAGGACCTCAGTGTCTGGTATCCTATCCTGCCAGGGCTCTTCAGAATCTTCCTAAAACAATTCACATGGAAGCGATTCACGTTCCCAGCATGGCGCTGGTACACTGTCCAGGTTTCACAGGTATAACAGTAACACGCAGCAGAACTGATGCATAATTTCCTGAATCCCAGCTTCGGAGGCATTGAATTCCTCCAAAAGTAAAGTGCAAACAAAACTTAGGCAGATGCAGGATTCTTGGCTCAGGAAAAGGCAGTAGAAATTCAGTCTTATGCTGAGAGCAACAATCCAAAACGTTTTATGATGCACCGAGGACTATTTATGGGCCAAAGCCCATGGGACATCTCAGATACTCAGTGTTGATGGCACCCCATTGATCAATGACAAGGACATGACCCTAGAGAGAAAGGCTGAACACTTCCATAGTGTTCTCAATAGACCATCACCAATCAATGCTGAAGCTATTGGCTTGAGCTAAAATCAATCACTCCCCGGTGGAAGTTCCAACTGAAAAACGTTTTGAAAGCCATGAGGCTACCTTCCTTTGGTGGGGCTGCAGGCACCGATTCTATTCCAGCTGAGATTACAAGGTGGCAGGCGCCGATTCTATTCCAGCTGAGATTACAAGGTGGGAGGTCTACTGCTCATACCAGGGCTGATTTAAAACTTCCCAGAATCTATGGCAAGAGGAAGTCATACCCCTGGAGTTCCTGTCCATATCTACCCATCTTTCAGTCAACCATTAGCAAGCAGGGAGCACTGAGGACACAAAGAAAAAAGAAAAACGGCCCCTGCCCTCAAGGGGCTTACATTCTACTGCGAAAACAATGCATACATTCAAAAAAAGAATCTCAACATATTTCAGAAATAAATGAGAAAGAAAAAAAGACAAAAGATTAAAACTGTCCAAACTCTTGGAACCAGAGAACAAAATGGAAATAGAAAATATCCACTATCATTTCCTAAAAGGAACTACAAAATGAAAACTCCCCAAAATATCAAGTTGAAATGCAGAGCTTCCAGATCAAAGAAAAAAAATGCAATAAGAAGACAGAAAGAAAGAATTCAAGTACTGAGGAGTCACAGTCAGAATCCTACATGATTTAGCAGTCACACTATCAAGGATTTTGGAATACAACGTGCCTAAAGACAAAGGTATACACTTAAAACTAAGAAAAATTTACTTAGCATAATTGAATATAACCCTACAAGAGAAGAAATGGATCTTCAAGGAAATGAAGGACTTCTAACCATTCCTGATGAAAAGGCCAGAGCTGCAAAGAAACTTTGACATGCAAACAAAGGAGTCAAGAGAAATTATAAAATATTAAGCAAGGAAAAATAGTTTACATTCTAAGATGAGATGATATATGTATCCTCTCAGGTCATCATCAAGGGTGAATCTAATTAGACAGATCCTGAGGAGTGATATTATTGTGTTCTGATGACCTTAAAAGAAAAATGTAATGGGAAGAAAAGAGAAATATACCGAATGGGATGAAGAGAGAGAGGAAAATTATCTCACATTATCAGAGCTCAGGGAAGCACTTGAACCTCACTCACAAATACAAAAATACATTTCATGCAATAGAAAAACAATAGGAAAAGAGGAGAAGGGAGAGAAGGAAAAATAGGGAGGGTAAATTAAAGGAAGGTTTAGTACTCAGCAAAATAAATTCTAACTAAACATGTACAAAAAGCTACACAGCTCTTTTTTAGAGTGGCAAAGATTTGGAAACTTGGAGAATGGCTGAACATGATGAAATGTTATTATGCTGTAAGAAATGATAATGGAAGTGTTTCAGCGATTCTGGTAGAGCTTGTATGAACAACGATATCATAAAGACAAACAACTGAAAGATTTAAGAACTCTGATCATTGCAATGACCAATAACGATTCTAATGGACTTGTGATGAAATATACTACACACATTCAACCAGAGAGGTGATAGTATAAATATGCAGAATGAAACCTGGAGGGTTTTTGGACATGGCCAACACAGAAATTTGTTCAGTTTAAGTATATATATTTGTAACAGAGGCTTTGTTTTTCTTTCTTGATCCATGGGAATGGATAGGAAATATATGGATTTTCACTGATTGAAAAAAATTTTAATCCTTAAAAAAAAAAAAATTATTGCCATAATCCAAGTAAAGACATATTAAGTGGCTGAACTAGGTGGTGGCTATCTAAATGGAAATGTCCAACAGGTCATGTGTGATGGAGCTCAGGAGAGATGAGGACAAGAAGTGTAGATCTGGGAATCATCTGCATAAAAGTGATCAATGAAGTGAAAGGAAATCACAGTGAGATAATAAAGAATAAAAGAGAAGAACTGGAACAGAACCCACAGTAGTGGGTGTGACGTGAGTGAAGATCCAAGGAGACCCAGAAGGAGCAAGACAATGTTCAAGGTTACAGCAAGGTCGAGAGGGATAAGGCCTGAGACAAGGCCATTAGATTTGGCCATTAAGAAATCACCAATAACTTTGGAAAGAGCAGTTTCTATTGAATGATACAAGCTGGAAGCCAGACTACCAGGTCAAGAAAGAGGGAGAGGAAAGGAGGCAGAATCATAGACTTCCTTCACGGTTCAGCTCAAGTAGCACTTTCTATGTGAAGTCATCTCCCTCCAATGCCGAGCTCATAGTAGGCACTTAATGCTTGTTGACTGACTGACTGCTTATATCAGAGATTTGTAAGAACCTTTGGAGGTCACTGACTCCACTGAAGTAATTTAACAGATGAGGAAACTGAGGTTGAGAGATCAAGGGAGATAGTACTACCTAGAAGATCACCAAGGCAGTAAATATCTTAGAGAAAATCCAAACATAGGTCTTCCTGATTCCAAATGGGAGTTATAGCTACTATACCGTGTTGCTTTTCAGCATATAAATCTTTCCAAAGTTTGCCTGTATTGTGAGGAAAACTGGCAGAGAAAAAAACCAAATTTGGACTTTTATTCACTATCAACCTCCATGTTCCCTCAGCTGTCACTTTTTAAAATATTCTACTTATGTCATCACTCCACCTGTCAAAAAAAATTGCTTGTTTAATTGCTAAGAGGAAGAGGAAAGCTGATTTTCACAGTGGTGGGAGTTGATTTCCCATTTATCAAAGACACATTTCCTAACTCTTTTGCTTCTTTTTCAACTGACTCTGTGACCTCTTACTAATATTACCTAACTAAAAGGAGATTTAGAACATTTTCCTTAGGATTTCTAGATTTGGGGGGAGCGGTGACCACACTGCCTCCTTCCCCTCTCTAATTTAATACACAATATTCATTTTGTGTAAGAAAGGATTTGCAGATTCCAAACATGTCCATTGTCCCATTCCTCTGAATAAATTGTGATGCAAAACTGATGAAAGATGTTAAGAGAGAATTCTGAAACTCATTTGCTAGGGGGAGACTGAAGCAATGTATTTTACAACTGGATCTCATCTACTTCCATCAGAAATAAATCTCTATTTACCAATAACACAATATGCCTTTAAAAATTAATCGTGACAGTTCCCACAGAGTGCAGACGTTTCAGGGGGACAAGGATACAAATGCTGCATAACTAAGTGCTACAGCGCTTGGCTACCTTGATTAAGTACCATAAGCCTCATCAAGTGATATAAGAGAAGGGTCAGACTGGAAGAGTTGGAGGTCAAATGAATTCACTGCAAAACTTAACCAAGAAAGGCATTATTTTTTATCTCTGAAATAAATTCCAACTCAAATCAATGACACATGAGTAGAAGAGAAAATGCTATCGCCAGAGAGAAATCTATTATAAAGTTCATTTTATCTATTGTGTAAGGAGAAAGAGAAAGACAGAGATAGAGAGGATGAGACAGAAAAGCATTTCTGACTTCTGTGCATAACTATGCACTGAAAATTAACAATTTCCCCAATTGCATCTGCAAAGGATCTTGGCAGATATGTTCTCATCACCAAAATGTGATAGTGAAACAAGAATACAGTTGGTAAAAGAACTGCAAGAAAAGATAAAATGTCCCTTTTCAACAAGAGATAAGAAAGTGGAGCAAAACCACAAATCAATATTCTCACTCAGCAATGTTGCAATCTACTAGTTTTCTGGAGGGGCATGAAGGATCTGGATTCTCCAAGCCCACTGAGAGAGTTCTTTCTTAGCAAAACTATCAAGAGGGGCCACATACAGTTTTTCGGAACTAATGAAGCATTTCAATTTCTCTGAAAAAGCAATGACATCCATTCTTGCTTCAAGAGAAACAAGCCAATTGTTGACCGTATTATTATTTCCTTTGGAAAAATAAAGCACTCAAATTTTGTGGGAAGAATTTTTGGCTGATTCATTTGGGGAACATTTCCTTCTGATTGGTTTAACTGCTAACTCAAAAGTACAGGAAAGCACCCAGCAATTTAAATCGCATTTGACTGATTGATGTCTCCACATGGGTATACTTTCAACCTAATCACCAGCCTTTAATTCACTAGATTTTAGCTCTTCTGCCAGAACATAACATTAAATCAGGTTTTGCTTGAATATGTACTACCCAACATGTCAGGACAGCTGGATTCTACACAACCTAGAACCAATTTTAGGATCACTTCTGAATCTCTATTTGGCCAACTATATACAGGAAAAAAAACTACATGTATACCCTAAACGCAGGAATAACAGAGGCCAATCCCAGGGCTAAAGCCACCCAGGAAAGAAAGTGAGCCCATCTGAAGGAGCTGGTTTAACCAAAAATCACAGTCTTTAGCAATGGAACAGTCAACTACAGCCAGCAACACTCAGACACTGCAGAGTGTGAGGACTGACCAAACATGGTCCGCGAGTCTCCGGCTCCCTCTCCCCCACACTGTTCTCCATCTCGCCCCTCCCTATGTTGCTAATGTTCCATTCTTCAAATCAAACCACAAGAGGACAAGCCTGGGAAGAGCAATAGTTTTCCCCTCCCTGGGATCTGGTGTCCCCGCTTTCAGCCCTATACTGGGAGGGAAGGGGGAGTGCTGTAGGCACTGCACACACCTCCCGCCTCCCCCTCCTTCCCCCCTGTGCCCTGTTTTCCACTTCTCTCTCTGAGAAATGTGACCAAATCACAAGAATGTTCTACTCATCATAGTGACACAACATAACCCCACAACTACCTTTCCTGACCACTGATCTCCCAAGTGGAATGTAAGTTCCTTGAAGAAAGGAAAAGAAAGGGAAGGGTAAGGGAGGAGATAGAAGAGAAGAAAAAAAAAGAGGCAGGGAAAAGGGGGGGAAAGGGAAGGAAGGATGATGAGAAGAAAGAAGAGAGGGAAGAAGAGAGGGAGGGAGAGAGGAAGGGAGGGATGGAGAGAGAGAAGAAAAAAAGGGAGGGAGGGAGGAAGAAAAATGAATCTTTTCAACATCAAATTCTAAAATTAATTAGTATAAAGCCCATTTGAGGAGGGAAAAAAATCTTTCCAATAAATTTCTGATAAAAGTCTTATTTCAAAGATATATAGAAACTGTATTCGAATTTATAAGAATATGAACAATTTCCCAACTGATAAATGGCCAAAAGATATGAATGGTTTTCAGAGAAAGAAATTCAAGGTATCAATAGCATATGAAAAACATTCTAAATCACTATTAGAGAAATGTAAATTAAAACAACTCTGATGAATCACCTGACATCCATTAGGATTGGCAAAGTTAATTTTAAAAAGAAAAGAAAATGGCAAATGCTGGTGGGGATATAGAAAGACAGGTACATTAAGGTACTGTTGGTACAACTCTGAATTAGTTCAGAAATTCTGAAAAGCAGTTTGGAACGATGCCCAAAATTATAGCACAAACTGTGAATATCCCTTGGCATAGTGACACTTGTCCTAGATCTACATGCCTAAACAAAGAGAGAAAGGATTCCCACATACAAAAACATTCGTAGCAGTCACATCTATGGCATCAGAGAATTGGAAACTCAAGCATTGTCAGTCAATCAACAAAACAAAGTAGGGTGTGTGGCTGTGATAGAATAATGTGTTGTAAGACACGATGATGGGGATG
The DNA here is from genome assembly GCF_902635505.1 of Sarcophilus harrisii. NCBI lineage: Eukaryota > Metazoa > Chordata > Mammalia > Dasyuromorphia > Dasyuridae > Sarcophilus > Sarcophilus harrisii. The sequence continues at coordinate 442,238,210 of NC_045429.1, read as the reverse complement.
GTGTCAGAGAAATCTGAGAAGACATAAGAAGAACCAATACAGAGTGAAGTAACTCAAAAAACAGCTTACAAAAATACTGTAAGAACAACTTTGAAAGACTCAGGGACTCTTCTCAACACAATGACCATCACTGGTAAAACATGCTTCTGCCTCTTGATTGTGCATGTTCATAATGGTGAGGGACTGCAGGGGGCGGGGGGGGGGGGGGGGGGGGGGGGGGGGGGGGGGGGGGGGGGGGGTAGGGAAGTGCTGTTTTTCTTTTTCATTTGAGGGTAGGAGAGGGAGAAGGGAGAAAAGGGAGATTTTTATTGATTTAAAGAAAATTTAATTTAGAAAAACAAAACTTATTTGAAACAACAGGGGCTAGTTACCCATGCATCTGCTGATCTCACTAACATGACCCCCAATGATAAAGATTGTGACCCACTCCCAAATCTTCCCATCTTGCTCAATTTTCGTCCAAGACTCTCCAGAAACATTCTACATGAGAAGTAGGTGAGATCAGTCTCCAGTTGTCCTGACTACCATCAATCTGACTACTTCTTGAGGTTGCACAAATACCCCACCTCATTTTCTCAGGTGACTTTTTTCCTACCCAAAGCTTGAGTGCAATCTACCCACCCACATCTACCCCTAACCAAAGCTTGAGTGCAATCTACCCATCCACATCTACCCCTAAGCTTCTCCAGAAAACCTGCACAGCAAGTCTGTGAGGTCTCAGGTCTTGAGGACAGACAACATGGAAGGAACAATATTGGAAACATGAACCTACCCTTCAAGGAAAAGCTTGCACTCTGCATTTTCTGAAAGGCAACGTTACCTCCTTTCTTCTTCCCACTCCTGGGCCTGGTTCCTCATCCATATGGAATGTCTGTCCAAAATCTGTCATGATAGACATCTATGGCCTATGGTCATCCACACAAGTGCACAGCACGGGCAGGACCAGATGCGTTCTTTCAAGCACAAGGTGGTTCTACATGAATAGGAGGTGAACTCTTCTGAGCGACTCTGACTATCATTAAGGAGCCTTTACATCATCACGGCAAACTGTCACCTTGAAGTGGGAGCCTCTGGGAAGCCTTGCCATCTACAGGAACTCTCTCTTCCATCTGGAGCATGCACCGGACATCTCCAAGATGACAGCAAGCACTCTGGGCAAGCAACATCTCGCTTTACTCCTCACTTCCGATTAATGACCAAGTGTGATCAGAGTTACCGCTGCCATTTCAGGTTTCAGGTACACTGGCATGAGTTTCTGCATACACAAGGGGCAGCTCACTGGGAGCTCTTTGCTCCAGTCAATCAAACTCTTTTGTTTTTATGGAACAATCAACAAATGATGGAGAGTGACATTTTTTATTTGGAATAAAAATGTACCTGTCACTGCGGCTCTGGAGATGTAGCCAGCTATGGCCACCAAGCTGGCTGCTAAACTTCCAACCAGGAGGCCCTCACAGCACACGTGGGTTCTTCCAAAACTCTCTGATTAGGGGTCAGTGGTTACCACTCATCTCAACTGCCTTGTTTTGGGAATAACGACATCAGCAATTTTCACAAGTCGTTCATATCTCCTCTCTTTAAAGTTACCTGAGAACACAAGAACTATCCCAAAGGGGCGCAGACTGCCTTGGAGGGGATGATGACCATCCCAGGTCACTTTTACTTTGTCCTGGACAAAATCCAGGGGATGTGGAAGTGAGGCTGATGACTTTGCACCATTCTGACTCCTAAAATCCAACTCACGCAGGAGTCGAGCAATCACCCCATGATGTCACTGACCCTCTTTGAAAATGAAAGACCAAACAAGATGATCACCAAGTGGCTCAATGGACAGAGCAGTGAGCCTGGAGTCAGGACACTAACTCGTGTGTGATCCAGAGCAAGCCACAAAACTCTCTCTGTCTCAGTTGCTTCATCTGGAAAATGAGTAGGAGAAGGAAATGGCAAACCAGTCCAGTGTCTTTGCCAAAAAACCCAAAATCAAGCCAGGAAGAGTGGGAATGAACTCAAAAATAGCAACAAACTCAGGTATTTCATCATCGAGCTTCCTTGGATGTTGAATGGCCAATGAACTCACTTCCAACTTTCACATTCTGTCATGGTTCAGGCAGGTGCTATTTTCTCCCAGGCGTCAGTCCTAGTTTTCCCAGCTTTTAGTGTTTACCCCTATGAAATTATTATCTAATAAGTTTCTATCTTCTAAACAAATACAAAATAATTTCTATAGCAAAATGGCACATTGGAGAAAGCGCCAGGCCAGGAGTGAAAAAAACTGTGTTCAAATCCAGGCCAAACTGTTGAAACAGAACATTTGCACTAAAAAAAGTGTCCCTGGATAAAAAAAAAACAAAAAACTGATATAGACACAGAATCAACACTACCATTTCCCAGAAATTTTAATTATCAGGCTTTCCAGTTTAGCAAACTTACCTGGAGTGTATTCCAATCCTTCCTAGCCTGATGACTCCTGCCAAAGCTTGAACTCCCCTGGCATGGCCTTCAAAAGCCAACAGTCAAAAGTAAACGATATGGAATTGAGATTCACAGATTCACATGGAATCATCTTTTTTTTTTTTTTAATCATTCTATTATCTTATATGAAATTATTTTTTTCTTTCAGTGTTTAAGTACAGAATTTTTTTAATTAAAAAAAATTCAAGACTTATGACCACCCTATCCTTCCCCTCTTCTTCCCCTCAAGTAAACTGGGAGGCAAAGCTTTAGGAATGCAAATAAAAGCAAAAAAAGAAAAAGAAAAGGCAGGCCCTGCTCTCAAGTAGGGTAGCAAAGTCTAGAAGTCAGAAGCACAGCTGCCTGATTCAAGAGCGGTCAGCCTGGGCTCACCTCCAAAACTGAGCCCCCCAGAAGAAACTCCTCAATAGACAAATGTTCTAGATTGAAAAGGGCTTCTAAATGCTGGACTTTGTGAAGATTTTAAAAATAAATTCGAGCATCTCTCCAAAAAGAAGAAAAGAAAAAGTTTATGAAAGCTATTAAACAATGTTTTACTAGGATTTTTCTGATGTGTTTGCGATAATATCCTCAAATGGAACAGATGGCAAGCTCTAATTTTAAAAGTTAATATATTAATATTTCTTTACCAGCAGGCCTGGTCGATGAAAGGCTACATTTAGTCATGTCTTTCTATAAACTCATTAAGTTAAAGAATTTGCGATGCATTAATTATTAGTTTCTTTTTTTTAATGTGAGTGAATTAGTACTCATAATTTAGTGCAGCATGGAATATGGTTGGCTTGAGACAGGTAGTGTGCGTGGCCCTCCCTGTAGAGCTCTGTTAATTCACTTCTAATCTTGAAGGGCAAAGCATCTACTCCCCAAGGTCAGAGCCTTGAGCAGAGACTGTCCATCCTGTCCAGCAAATTTAGAATGAAAAATGATGAGCACTGGGCTTGAAATGTAGACCTAGCCAGGATATAACTCAAATCTGCCTACAAAGTCCCAGAGCTAATTCCATCAAATCACCCCGAACAAGAGATTGTCCTATTCTTAGGCACACATTTTTATTTCTTAATTCTTTTAATTGTGTAGAATACAATCTATCGGTAAAAAGGATATTAAATGTTCTAGTGAAGCCAATTTTCATTTTAACCACAATGATAAGTAAGCAAAAAAGGCGTTATTACACACAATCAGAAAAATTATTTGCTTTGTAGGAAGTCAGTTGCAAATTGAGAAATCAGCTTTCTAGTATTTACCAAAATTAAAGCAGTAGAATTTATGATTATTACAAAGAACCTAGAGCTAGCAGAGTCCCTGGTAATGCAGAGAGAGGATCATCAAGTACAAAAGAAGAGAGGGACCTCCTCAGCAACTGGGACAATCCTTTTACTTGCAAATTCCCAATTTTGTGAATTGCTTCCATCCAACCCCACACAGGACATAACAGGAACAAGAGGAAAAGCAGTGTGCTCTGGAGTAATTTTTTTCCATCAAATTTGTAACACCTAAAAGTATCCTTTCAGCATCTTAATTTCTTTATTTGAGATTCAAAGAACAGAGAGTTCTTTTCTGAAAGGGAGAACATGATTTCTAAGAGACTGGCAACAAATGAAGAATTCAACACAAATGAGTAGAGAAGCCTAGGCAATGGGAGGGGGAGGACCAAGAAAGCTCACTGCATGTAAGGCTTCTTTCTGAGGGCACCCTCAAAACATACAATCTCAATTTTATAAGGCCTTTTATAGGTTGGGGGTTGTAATTCTTCTAAAATATCTTCTGTAGCCATGCTCTGGAAAATTTTGAAAACATAAAACCATAGCATTTAGATTTAGAAGGAACCTTAAAATTAGAGCTATAATGGGGGAGGGAGGGAAGGAGGGTCAGCCGTGCTGGGGGCTTTCTAGTACTTTGTTGGTGAAGCTGTGAACTGGTCCATCTAGTTCTAGAAAGCATATGACCACAGCATCCCAGACTTCGGGATGGATGGACATTTCTTTCCATCTCTTCCCTTGACAAATAATGAACAAGGCCTTGCCTGAGCCACCAAGGGAAGAAGCAGCAGACCTGAGACTCGAGTCCCTGGTCCAATGTGGCGCTCCACCCTTCTGCCGTTGCCTAGAATTTCACAACAGGGCTTCACTTCAGCGTCTTGGGCCCGGCCACCTCACTTGTGGCAGACACAGCCATGGACAAAAGAAAAGCCAGAGTCTGGAAGCCCCAAAGAGTAAACAAGAGGCGTCTCTAGGCTCCTGCATCACCAGGAGCACTGCGCACAGCAGTCCCTATAAGTGACCCAGGGACCATGAGGGCTAAGGCACTGCGTGAAGGGCAACAACACAGAAAGCCACCAGCCCCATCCTTGTGAGGAAGGATCCCAGTCCTGGCCTGTCCTCCCTCCCACCAGAGATGGCGGGTCCAGCGCCAACAGGTGCAGTTCAGGCATTTGCTGGTTTGATTTAAAGGTGTTTCTTTTTTGGTTACAAGGAAAGCTTTGAGGAGATGGAGGAAGACAAGGAAAAGTGTCTGGCTGAAGACAAGGAAAAGTGTCTGGCTTCAGACAAGATGCTATGTAAATTATATCTTAAACAACCCTATCAGGTGGATGAGGAAAGTATCATCATCCCCACTTGACACTGAGGACCCTGAGAAACAGAGAAGTGATTCTGCCTTGGTTACCCAGAGCAGTCTTTGAACCACAAGAGCTTGGAACTAGAAGGGACCCGAGAGGTCCCTAGTCTAAGGGCCCCCCCTGGGGGGGCCTGCAGCCTCTGGGTGCCCCTATCACAGCTCAGTGAGGCTGCTGATTCCACGTTTGGGCAGCATGAAGTCCTTAGAAAGCTCTTCCCTGGAGAGAGTCTCCCTCTGACTTCCACCCTCTTGTCTCCTTCCTAGCCCTCTCACCTGGACTACCTAATGGCCTCCTACAAAATCCTCCACCTTTCAGCCTCCTAGACTCACCATCCAGACCTAAGTGATCTCCACGTCACTGCCCTATTCCAGCTCCTGGGCCTGCAGACGGCTCTGGGGTAGAGTATTTGGGCCATTTCTGGGCATTCAGAACCTGCACAAGTGGCCTACACCATTACTCCATGAGCCTCTCCCAGGCCCAGAATGCTCTCACTCCTCAGCTTTGCAACCCATCCCTCCCCCTCAGCTCAGAACCACATCCTCCTAAAGCCCAAGGCCATCAGGTCCCCCAGGGGCTATCTGTGGACTACCTGCCAACATGTCCCCAAGAGAATTTCTGCTTCCCGGGGCAGGATCTGCTTTATTGTGTCTGCATCCCCACGCCCCAGCACAGTGCCAGACAGGTCACAAGCTCTCCATAAACATGGCCTGGACTGTCGACCTTCATTCCAAAGTCTGCGTTTTTCCACCCAAATTCATGAGCTCCCTACAGATTTCCAAGTGCCCAGATTCCCCAGGGAGAACAGACTTGTAGCCACCACAGGCAGACTTTGAGGGCTTCAGCCTCGTGCTCAGGGCCCCCCGCACTCCCAGCATTCATTCTCAGAGAATCAGGGCAAGCCCCTTACCTCCAGCAGAAGACACACTTGTTTGCACAAGCCAGGCTCGGGGTGGTCTCCATGCAGCGATGGCTTTCGATGCCGTAGAAAGTGTGTTTGTAGCAGCCTCCTCTGCCTCGCAGCATGGACTGGGGGAACCGAAAACAATGGCAAATTAATTCGCATCCAGTAGTCAAGGGTTTGAAATTATGACATCACTCATTTTAGAAATAACAACATATTTTTCTCCCCAAGACAGAGAGAAAGAAGATGGCACCCAAGGGATCCTGTTTATTCAATCCAATGCAACAGCCCTGGGGTACAGTAACAAATCTGCACCAAAGTCTAAGACTTTGGGTTTTAATTTTTCCTCCCTTCTGTTTTTCCTTCTTCTTCCCAACAGATCCCTCCATTCCCCCTGGGTCAATGTACCATTTCTTGTAGCATGGACTAAAGTGGGGAAGGGGGAGGGAACCAGTTCAACAAAACTGACCAATACTTTACAGAAGGTGCAGTATTCTACAACCATGCCCATCACCTCTGCAAAGAAGGAAGGGAAGGGAAGTTTTGATTTCAAATCTATCCATAAAATGACTAAAATCAGATTAATTTAGGCAACTATGAACAATGAATGCAGAATAATGAAGAGCAGACTTTACAATTAACCCAATAGTCTGTGATAAAACAAATACTTATACACTCATGTCAACAACGTACAATTCATGACTGTCCCTTGCTGAAATGAGATAACCTGCAGGCTTAATCACCACAAGATGCTATAGTCTTTTACCTAAAATAATTACTTCCCCCAAGTTTTCTCTTGCTCAGGACTTGTGGTAGTTTGGACTTTTGTTTGTTTATTTTTTATTGTTTTGAATTGTCTTATTTGTAAACTAAAACCATTACTACTCAGATTTAGTCATTAGTCTTGAGAAACAAATATTAAATCCCAAGATAATTTAAACACGTGTGGATATATGTGCAATGGCCATGAACTGACAGACTTTGGCACATGTTTGAGCCATGACTCTCTCCCGCCCGGTGCCCTCAGGGACAGCCCTCCCCTTCCCTCGTGGGGACGTATGCTGTACTTTGGAAATCACTGCTTTGGATAGCCAGCATTTCATTAAGAGTTACAGATCCCCTGACTTCTATGTTGTCACTGAAGGAAAATTTTCAATACAGTTCAGATGATAAAATCACAGAGTATTACAATATTCATCCCTTCCCCACCCACGTAAAGATGAAGGAGGCAATAAAAGTGTTCCCTTTGGGAGAACAGCCCCATCTCCCTCTGTTCACCCTCCAAGCCTTTCAGGCAGCAAAGCTGCTCTCCTGGGAACCAGCCCCCCTGTTCAGGAAGTGAAGTGATCTCATTCATGAGCTCCATGCTATGTTAATATGCTCCATGTATGGGGCTAACCCATTCTTGGACACTTGGTGATTTTAAATGTTGTTTCTATTATTTTTGGTATCATTGAGTTGATTTCATGGGAACTCAGGATTTGAAACTCGGGATTCACGACAAGAAAAAGCAAATGATTCTGACAAAGGGCAAAGAGAAGACCCCAGGAACTTTTTTACAACAAATCTTGAACCACCACAATTCCTGATGGGCATGTTTAGCAAATTTAGGGCCACGGTGGCAGAGCAAGTGGGGAAGGACCCCCAGGCGAGGCTCGCTAGTCAGGCTTCGAAGCTGCACAACCGAAATCGCCAGAATGAAACATTTGAAGATGCAGGAAAATCGTGACAATCGGAAACAAAGTTTGCTCTACTTTTTTTTAAAGTTAAAACCAAACAAGCAAGATAAGTGAACAAAAGACTGAGCAAACATAAACAGAACTTAATACTGTCACCAAATAAAACTTGCCAATTCGTCTGACAAAGGAGAGAAGACTGAATGAGAAGTCAAGATTAATTAAGTAGTTCTGTGATCAAGAGCAAATCACTTGACAGCTCTGGACCACAGGTTCCTCGTCTGGAAATTGAGGGAATTAGCCTGAAAGATCTCTAAGGGCTCCTCAGGTGCTACCTTTCTAAGGTTCTACATATTAATGATCTATACGTTTAATGTACAAATATGGGGCTGCTAGGAGGCACCAACAGTGCCCAGTGTACAGGGGCTGGAGTCTGGAAGACTCATCTCCCTGAGTTCAAACCCACTTACTAGCTGTGTGACCCTGGACAAGACTTTTCACTCTGTTTTCCTTCATTTTATCATCTATAAAATGGACTGGAAAAGGAAATGGCAAACACTCCAGGCTCTTTACCAAGAAAACTCCGAAGGGAGTCATAAAGAGCCAGATGCAACTGAAAGCAACTGAACAACAAAATATTTACATATATATATATGTATAAAATTAGACATATATATTATAGATATATACATGTATTAAACATATTAGATATACTACATATATGGTAATTACCTCTCAATTATCACAAATGACCATAATATTACTTTTACATGGCAAAAATATCATTTTTTCTAAGACCTATAAATAGCATTAAAGATTAATGTTTTTTTCTTAATACACTCTTTGACAATTTCACAATTTCTCAAAATCACACTCACTAAAAGACAAAAGGGTCCCGTCTTTCCCCTACCAATAACCCAAGAACCAATTTTTTTTTGTCTCTTTTCTGTCTCTCGGTTCTTTTGGATATCCTCCCCAAATCCTCAACCCGAAAGCTCCCTGAACAGCAAATCCCACTGTTCTCTACTCTCCCACCTTTACATTAATGGATTTAGTGGCAAGAAGCCATTTGCTAAATGCTTTAGCCACTGATAGATTCAGATACTTCCAAAATTTTCAAACTGGAAGGAACTTCTAAAGATCACCAAGCCCAAACCCTTCATTTTATAGATGAGGAAATATTCTAAGAAGAATTAAGGATTCTGGACCACAATCTACAATATAACTTCCCTGTCAGGAATAAACTACACCAACAAAGGCTGTTGAGAACACATTCCTTCTTACAAGTCTAATTAAGAATTTTAAACTAAAAGAATATAGAAAAAGATTAAATTCTCTCTGGATTTCCATCAAGCTAAACACCATTATAGAATAGTTTGCCTCAGAGATGGTTCACCAAGGTTTTAACAAATTAACTAATAAAGCATTTTGTGCTTTTCTGGAAAAGTCAGAGATATGGGTAAGACGCTATACAATGAGATGAAATCCAGCCTTTTACAGGCTGGATGCAAAGAGTAGTCGACTATTTATGATTGACATCAATTTGGAAGGAGTGGTGGAGCATTCAGAACACTTTGCCCAGCCTTACACCATATACCTTTTTACTGGACATCTGGTTATTGGTAAAGATGGAGTCCATTGTGCAAGGGATCCAATTCTCAGCAAATACCTTGGATCAGAATCAGGACCCAACAACCCTGACAAGCTGGAATTCTGGGTTGAATTGATTACGATGAAATTGCTTAGCAAAAACTGTTGTGCCTAATACATGGGTCCAAAAAACCAGTTTTGCCCATCCAGAATGGGGGAGCAAGGGCTGGCAACGTAACCCAGAAGCACTTGGGATGTGCTTTGTCTTTGAATGTGGAGTTTTAGCAGACTCTGAGGTTAGTATAAATCAGCAGTGTGGCACCGCAGATCCTGGAGTGCAGGAGGAGGAGGACGGTCCTGCCGCCCCTGTCCCGGCCACAAAGCGCAGCTGGAGGCTTGTGAGCGGGCAGAACCAGGGCCCTGCCATCAGAGGATGGGCATTAGTAACAGACCTGGAAAAGGGAAGGTTTGGGAGGGACACAGCCTCCTTCCCTGCTCCTCAGAGTCCCGAAGCTCAGATACCACCTTCTGCCTGCTGCCATTCCTGGCCTTCCCCAATGCTACACCATCCCTCCCAAAATACTCTGCATTTTACAACTTTTAGCGCTTCTGTATTTATTCTGCTTTTATTTTACATTTATTTTTAGAGATTCTTGTTGTCTTCCCCATTATAAGGTCAGCTTGATGCAAAAAGGGATTATTTCCTCCTTTCTACTATCTCCAGGGCTCAACACAGTGGCTAGCCCACAGCAGGTACCTAATCAATATTTGTTTATTGATTGATTGTCTTCAAGAACTATGGTGCTCATCAAGCGCATGGAAGGGTGTTGGCTTGTTCTGCTCGCCCTCAGGGGCAGACATGGAAGTGACAGGTAGAAGTTGTGAAAAGGCAAAGCTGGGCTTGAGGAAGGAAGGACTACCCCCTCAAAGGAAATGAGCCCTCCCTATCACTGGGGGGCTTCAAGCAAAGGCTGGACGGGCCCTTGGAGAGGGGCCGAGTCGGGGATTCCTCTGCAGATACAGCTTGGCCACGGAGTCTCTTCCAGCTCAGAAATTCCAGAAAGATCTTTGAAACCAAAGAGCAGAGAGGTCACCGGAACTGCACAAGTCCCACAGCTGGTCAGTAGGGCTCGGCCAAGAACCTCAGCACCTGCTCAGGCCCCAGGAACGGGGAGATGGACCAGGACACCCCCAGGAAGAGGGCCAAGGACAGGCTCTGCCCAGTGCTCCTGTTCACGGAAAAGGAGGAGCTGCTTGGGGAGGTGACTAGGACAGGCAGTAACTGGCCCAAAGTCCCAGCAAAGACCCCTCCTGCTCAGAGTCCCAAAGGCAGGATCGCAAAGGAGCAGCAATTCTGGCCCAAGGAGTTCTGTGTGTACAGCGTGGGTGAGTGTGTGTGTGTCCTGTACATTACATGTTGGAGAAAAAAATGTACCTTATATGCTTATGCAAAATGTGGATTTATGCTTTATATTAAAGTATCTTATATTTCATTTTTCTCTAAAACACATATTTTTACAACAAATACACTTTATATATTTAATACACACTCACATACAATGAACAGGGTGTCCCAAGTCCTAGTGTCATGTTAAGGCATCAAAGCTACCAAGTTTATGGGTGTGTGTGTGTGTGTGTGGGTGGGTGCACATGTACGTATGTATGTGTGTATGTGTGTATGTGTATATGAATGTACACACGCTGCAGAACAAATTGTGTGTATGTGTCTGCATGTGTCGATGTGTGTACTGTGTATATGTATGTGTGTCCGTGTGTGTTGTGTGAGTTTGTGTGTGCATGTGTACGTGTGTATGTGTGAATGTACACACTGCGGAACAAATTGTGACAAGATTCTAACGACCCAACATCTACCTTGGTCCAGCGGCACAGCTTCACCCCGGAGTGGCTCCCAATCAGCTGATAACCTGCCAAGGAAAACAGAACCCTGTCAGTCACAGGCCACCCGTGTGCCCCTGATCACTCCTGCCCCCATCCCAATCTGCCAGAGGCTGGCCAAGGAATCAGAGGTCAGGGGTCAGACAGGGTCTTCTGCGACCTCAAGCCAGGTCACCGGGGCTTTATTTAAGCCCAGAAATCCCTCCGGCAAGAGCTGCCCACAGGCAGTTTGGGGAAGGAAGCCCCACGTCTCTGGGCACCAGTGCCCTAGGTAAAACAGAGGGCATCCTTCATGGCTACTGCCCCTTCCTACATACTGAATCTTTCTCGTACCTTGTGCTCTTCTTACATTTCCTCATCTCCCAGTATGGCCCTCCCTCCTCCCCCAAATCCAGAACCAACACTGATAGTAGTGAGAGGCTCTGGTCCTTTTTTACAGGGCCAGAATTCTGAAAAGGGGTACTTAAGTCTCAGTAGGACTGATGAGATAATGATCCTCTAGCTAATGCTGTAATCACTCTGGTTCAGTACATATACTGAGTGTGCTGTGGGGATGTGATGCTACCATAGTTAGCACTTGCACAGTAATGGCTACAGTCGCACATGCTCGCTATGATGTAGTAACATAATCCTATTTAAAGGGAGTCTCAGCCACAGACACAAGAGAAGATGCCGGACTCCATCTCTGACCAGCCACATGGCCCTTCTGCCATCTTCACTCCTCCACTAAAACCAAGGATTCTGGCTGATCCCGAGGTCCTCCAGAGAGTTAGTCAGGACTTTACAGAAAGGGGAGGAGGAAAGCAGTCCATGGGACCACCCCCAGCCATGCCTGACAACAGGCTCTTGCCACCTCCGCCACAGGGTTCCAGTGATGTCAGGGCAGACCCCCTACACTGCCGGAAAATGGGAAGAAGGGAGCATGATAGCAGAAAGTTCTACCTCACCAGGTGATTGTAAGAACCCAATGAAATGAGGTATGCAAAGCACTCTCTAACCTATGAAGCCATTTGCATGGTATCCCAAATGTTATTTGTATAGTATTAAACTAAAATAAGATTTTGGGGACACTGTGCATAATGATTCTCTTCTTCTACATTTATTCTAACAGATTTAGGTTCCTAGAATCCTAGGGGGAAAAAAAGATAAGGTAACCCAAGAACCCATCACTATTTGCTGGAAAATGATTTGCAAATATGACTCCAAGAAGTATTAAAGAAATCAAAACAGAACTGCAAACACCCAAGCCCGTCCCGGTCCAGCAAGCTTTTCTCTACTTGCCTGAAGAATCTAAGTCTCATTCATTGCATAAGCATGGACAGCAATCTTTGCCAAGAATCAGGACAGGGAACTGCCATGCAGACCATCTACTCTGTCCACACTGCAAAGAAGCTGAGGGGTGAGCCCATGTTCCAGAGAAAACGTACAACAGATATTATGGGCCAGAACTCTGAACCTGAAACAAAGGATGCTTGCAAGGTACTAAGTGGAATTGAGGAGACAATGGTTTAGCATAGTTCAATATGATTGACTTAATCCTACAACAAATAATGGTTTCCTAGTGATATAATGATTGGTATATACTCAGCGTGGAGCATATAAGCAGGGGCTGAGAGCCACAGAGGGGAAGCTCTCAGGGCCAGAGAAGACAAGCACACTAGAAGCTCCCTGAGGCTGAGACAGATTCATTCCTTTGTGGTGGCTGGAGGCTGAAGCACAAACCTTTGGATTCAGGGAGATTCAGAAGCCAGAGGAGGCAGGCAGGAGCTTAAGTTCTCGGAACTAAAGAGAGAAATAGGCCTCTAAGAAAGCTAACTGGGCCCCAGGAAAGGAGACAAGACTTTGAAAGAGATAACAAAGGATTTGGACTTTAACCCCTGGCAACTCGTGTGGTGATTACTGAACTGAAAGGAAGGCTGCTCCCACAGACCCCAAGAAAGCCGAACCAAAAGAGAACATTACAGGCAGGCTCTGTCATGACATCGCCAACTGTCCCCAAAGGCCTAATGTTTGAAAACCCTTCACCAATGAAGAAATCCAGGAGTACAGAAAAATAAACTTGTGATGCTTTGAGAAGGCATTATTAAGTAGAGAAATAGGAGAACTAGCTCTCCACTCTTAAGGGAGCCACTGTCAATGTTGTTCAGTTGTTTTAGTCGTGTCTGACTATGATCCCATTTGGGGTTTTCTTGATAAAGACACTAGAGTGGTTTGCCATTTCCTTTCCTAGATCATTTGACAGATCAGGAAAGTGAGGCAGAGTTAAATGACTTGCCCAGGATCAGTGTCTGAGGCCAGATTTGAATTCAGCAAGATGAGTGAACTATGGCACCACCTAGCTACCATGTAAGGGGACAAATAAACCAAGGACCAAATCCCCAAAATGTCTTCAAAGTCATTAGGAGGAATGCTCCAAAGCCAAGAGGATTTTGTTCCTAAAGGCTTTTTTAGGGACACAGGTAGAAGAGTTACCACAATAAGGGAGCTCAATGCAGCTACTGATCTATGAACAAAATGTCGATCAATCTGACACACAATTCCTCAGACAGAATTTCGGTAATTAAACTCGTATGAAAATACAAGATCTGAACCGCCTAGGCCAAAACCAAAGAAAAAGAGGGAGAGAGAATCCTGGTAATGTGATCGATCGGCACAGTAAGGACAAGCAGACAAAACTCTGTCCTGTAATATATATCCCACTGTAGCTACGCCAAGTTAGAACATAATCATTAAAGCCATAAGACACCAAATAAGTACTGAAGCGGACAATAGAAGTAGCTGAGAAAATGACTAGGTACATTTACTTTTAATATCCATGTAGAATTATTGCTGAGGATTTCATATTTATTAATATTATCAATTATTGATAATGTATTTTTAATGACTTTTATAGAAAAAATATACAACCGAGACACAAAAAAGAGAATATAGGCAATGAAGAAAAAAATGCAAATAATCTGCTTTTGAATAAGGGCAGAACTATATCAGCATCTCAATAGTATTGCACTATTATAATACTTTTTAATCTGCTGCATTATTTTAATAGTAAAAAATATATCAAAATAATGGCTTGGATGTACTGCTATTATTCCTACTATAGTTTCACTATCAAATATTCAAAATGGATCCATGATAATCAATTTCGATGTTCCTTCTGATAAGGGAGAATGCAACTCATTTGTGCCAGCTCAAATTGGGTGACTCGTGTCCATGTCCTTCCTCAACTTCTCCAAAAGGAATCTACTCAATAAGTGGAGCCCACGGGATGCTCACCCGGGTCCCTCCTCTCCATGTGACCAGTCTGTCCCCTTTTTTTTTCAAATAAGACATTCCCCTGATGGCATTCTTATCTCCAATTCTTCAAAATTCCTAATCTGTTAAATGTCACAGTCTGCTCATCCTCACTGTACCTTCTATGCAACTTTCCTTCATGAATTGTAGCCATACAATACTGGAACATTTGAAGAAATCAATCCAACCCATCGTCCTCTTAATTCTGACTCCACGTGATTGTCTCTTTGTATTATCTACTCCAGAGAGATATATACATACAAATATCTACATGTTATAATATGTATCTATACATCATACACAAACACTGATAACACTGATGGACAAGCTCAATAGATTATAACTACACATCATAATCTAAGCAATAAAAATTCTTTTTTCTTAATCTTTTTATTTCTCTAATTTTCTAATTTATTTTTCTAATAATTCTAAATTACTAATCTGTGGAAATCTCTAATTTCCTAATTTTTAATTATCTAAATTCCTAATTTCTAAATTTCTAATTTATTTTTCTAATTATTAATTTCTAATTCCTTTTTCCTCCCCTCCCCACCCCAGGGGAGCAAGGGGGAAACAAAACAAAACCCTTGCAACAAATACATGTGGTCAAGCAAAACAATAATCTATATTGGTTATGTTCAAAAATGCATCTCATTCTACATATTTAAAGGTAAGGCCTCTGGAATAATGACTGATCGTTTGACTTATAAGAGTTCTTAAGTCTTTCGAAATTGTTTTTCCTCACAATTTTGATAGTTCTGTGAAAACTCTTCTTGTTCTGTTCATTTTATTCTGCATCAGTTCATGCATCAAATTTCTCTGAAACCAGCCTTTTCATCATCATTTGTTATGTCACAACAACATCATGCTACTCATGTTCTATAATTTGTTCAGTCATTTCCCAATTGCTGGGCATCTCCTTACTTTCAGTTCTTTGGCAATATGGAAACAGACGCCAGGAATGTTTTTGGACATATGGATCCTTTCCCTCTTTGTTTGAATTCATTGAGGTATAGACCCTAGCAGTGATATCTTTGGGTCAAAAGTTTGTACAATATGGTGACTTTAGTTTCAAAAGAAATAGACATTCTACACTGATTTGGTTGTTTTTGTGTAAAATGATGAAACTAAACTCTTTTGAGTGGTTACCGGGAAATCTCTGAAGCAAATTTCTCTGATAAAGGTCTTGTTTCCAGAATCCAAAAGAAACTAATTCAAAGTATCCACTAAATAAAAGTCATGAACAAAAGCTTCAAAGGAAAAAAAAAATCAAGCTATCAACAATCATATAAAAAATGTTCAAAATACTCATAATTTAAGAAATGCAGGAGGTTTTGCAATGTTCCAGAGCTTGAAGAAACCAGCAAGATGCTATCCACAAACAGGAGCATTGAGAAGCCCCCACTATCCAAAGAGAATCCCTCTTCAACTTGGACTCTGGACTGATCTCCATCCCAATGGTGAATAATTTTGGTATCTGTCTCTCTTACATTTGTGAGGAACAGGATCATACCACAAGGTTGTTATCTCTGTTGCTATCTCTTTTAAAGAACCCTGAATTATTCTGATGAATATGTGGAGATGCTTTGTGGGAAAAGGACCTTTAAAGCAGCATTTGCTCTACCAAAGCAAGTATTTTTTCACAACAGACAACAGTAGGATCTCGTATTTAGTCAAAAAGACAATGGAAAGATAAAGCTTATTGCTTGTAAAAGCCTGCCTGTCTCCTACTAGCCTCCTCACTGAGGATGCTTTCAACATATATGCAGGTAAGTCTCATAAAAATTTTAGACAAATGGGAAAGAAAGCATTTAGTCTGATTTGTTGATGTTCTCACTCAGTCACCTTTTCTCAGGTTTAATAACATCTGAAAGTCTTTTCATGCCTTATTTATGGAAACTTTGTAAGATTCCTGGAGTGTGTGACAGCCCCCCGCTCCAGCACAGATCCCTTCTAGGTACACTTAAATCTTATTCAGCTGCCTCATCTCTCTTTGTTCTCTTCAAAACCTCTTCTATTTCTTCCGTAAACACTCTGGATCTCAGGTCAGTTGCCCTGATCAATAAGGTTTCATCAACCAGTTGACTTGCCTTTGGCTGCCATCTCTAGGGAAATCAAGCGTTTGCTGATTGAGCTCTCTGAGCACTCGATAACTGATTTACAATGAAAGTTATTCACGAAATTATTATATAATCTATATCTATTGCCCTTTCTTCTAACCATTATGTGCTTTGAATGACTGATATTTTGTGGGATAGGTCAAGAGTGCGTTGTTTCGGCTGACCACATGTTGTTTTTCTGTTTTATGCTCCCTCAAAGCATCGATCTTTGCCCTCACAAGTCGCCCTAAGCAGATGGCCATTCAGAGACAACTCCCACATCAGCAACAAGTCATTTTCTGTCTATTATGATATAATTAATATCATTTTTATGATGCTATCTGGTGCTAACGATTTCCAGCCCCTGGCAATTCTGTTCTTGAATAAAGTATTCCTAGAGATGGGCATAAGAATTCTATGAAGCCCACAGGTTGTTAACCCCTCTCATTTCTTACACCTGATCAGGGTTTCCAAAATATTTCTCACTATCCTGGTCTATTTCCAATTTTGCACTGAAGTCACTAAGCATCAAAGTATGATATAATCTGAAGAGCTTCACAGATTTTCTCTAGGTATTTATCCTCTCCAACAAATGTGGATGCACAGCATTAGCTTCATCTTTTTACAAAACCTTATCACAAACAAAACCAGTAACAAGGATCTATTAAGCACCTACTATGTGCCAGAAAAGCACATAGGGGATATTCAAGTACAAAGAATGAAACAATCCCTGTTTGTAACATACCCACATCTGAGTGGACTCCAAATGTCCCATGAAATGAGGTTCCTCGTGGTCCTCAGGCACACAATAATACCAACTCTACCAATCTTTTACTTACTTCTCCCCTAAGCATTCTTGGCCTTCTGAATTTCAAGAGTTTCAAGACTGATACAATTCCAACGCTCCCGGGATATGTCCCATTCATTTGTCACTGGTTAAGAATCTCATATTTTGATTGTTAAAGTTTACAAATTTAGGGGAAGGAAATCTCTGAAGCAAGTTTAAATTTAGGGGAAAGTAATCCCTGAAGTAAGTTTCTCAGATAAAAAGATCTTGTTTCCAAGATCCAAAAGAAACCAATTCAAAGTACCCACTAGATAAAGGATAGGAACAGGAAGCTTCAAAGGAAAAAAGTCAAGCTATCAACAATCATATAAGAAATGTTCAAAATACTAATAATTAAAGAAATGTAAATTAAAGCAAACTTGAGTTTCCACTTCACACCTAATATCAAATTGCAAAAGAAGAAAATGACAAATGTTCGAGTGGCTATACAGGTATCCTAGTGCATTGATAGTGGAGCTGTGAATTGGTCCAGCCTTTCTAGGAAGCATTTGGAGCTATTCTCAGAAAGTTACCAAACTGTGCATGTCCTATAAGCCAGCAGTATGACTACTGACTACTGGGCCTATGTCCCATGAGCCAGCAATATTACCACGAGGCCTATTTCCCATCAGCCAGCAATATTACCAGGAGGCCTATGTCTCAAAGAAATCAAAGAGAGAGGAAAAGGACCTTATAGGTATAAAAAATATTTACAGCAGCTGTTCGTGATTGCCAGAAAATGGAAACCTGAGAATTGTCCTCTGTCTGGGTAATAATGGCAAAGCAAATTGTAATATGTGAACATAATAAAATATTATCATGCCAAAAGAAATCACGAAATGGACAATTTCAGTGGAAATCAGGAAAGCCTTTATGTATCAATGCGGAGCAGAGTGAGCAGAAGCAGAACAATTTATACAATGACAACAACATTATAAAGAAAAACAACTTTGGGAGACTTTAGAGCTCTTAGCTAATTTTGATAAATCATGATCCCAGAAGAATGAAGACAAAACATCCCATTTAGCTCCTGCTAGAGAAAGAGGTGTTAAAATTAAAGCCCTAAGTTAAAAAATTACAAGATAAAAAGAAAAAAACCTACATTTATAGACACAGTTAATGTAATCTTTCTAGACTTTATAGATATGTAGTGAGGGATTTGTTTTGTTTTTAACTTGCTTAATGGAGAAGTGGTATTAAAATGGGCATTTGACCAAAAAAAAAATTGTAATCCAAACAATTTTTAAAATGTTAAATATAGTTTACAGATTTTTGATGATTCACTACTATACTACTATATCATGTACATTATAAAACATACACAAAAACAGAAGTTTTAAAAGGATTAGATAAAGATCAAGTAAACAACATTAAAAGAATGTTTTTTATTTAACAACACAAAAAGCCTTTTTGCTCTCATTGTTAAAGCTACTATTACTAAATTATATTTTTGCCAGAATACTGTGATTAAAGAATACTACTGTGCTTCATTATTTTCAAAAATCTCAGTTTAACACATGTTCCAGAGTTTCAAAGGTCTGATTCTAAGTTAGTTTATAGAGATATCTGTTCTTAAAACCATCATGGCTGACAGAGCCTTCACAAAGAAAGGGATGGAGATGGAAGGAGATCACTGGCTGCACATCACTAAGTCATGGGATTCACTGTTCATTGTTGTTGTTGTTGAGTCGTTTTTCAGTCATGTCTGACTCTCCCGACCCAACCTGGGGTTTTCTTGGAAAAATAGGGGTGTGATTGGCCATTTCCTTCTCCAGCTCATTTTACAGATGAGGAAACTGAGGCACACAGGGGTAAGGGACTTGCTCAGAGTCACACAGCTAGTGTCTAAGGCCACATTTGAATGTTAATCCTCCTGATTCCACACACCACCCACCTGCCCTATTGTTCAATGCTATCCACCAACTAAAGCAAAGATTTGTGCTGTAATTCAGCTAATAAATTTCTGTTTTCCCTGATGTCAAGCAGTTGTTCTTGCAAACTAATCAGAAGGCACTACATTTTTATATTTTACAAATAAGCTCAAAACACTCAACTCGTTGGAAGATTTTTAAACAAGTTCTTTAAGGGGCGACAGAGACAGGTTTTCATGAAGAAAAGTCTGGTTTATAAACACTGTATTCATCTCTGGCCTCGTACTATCGCCTGCGAGCTAAATGACCTAATCCACATGTAGGTCAAGGTTCACAGTTAGAAACGACAAACGTAAATCCTCATTTCAAATTCTCTTCTTGAGAATTCTGCATCTTTTTGGCTGACTTCTTGTCAGATCGTATTAGATCATCACTGTTTTCATCCTGCAACATGGCTAAGGAGGACCTTGTGTGTGTCCCACCATCTTTTTCCTCACTTGTAGTCACCTTATTATCTTCAAGCTAAGGCTTCTTTGCAGCAATCATTTGAAACTACCAGGCCATTCCATAGGGTTGCATAGAAACCAGATAACTTCCTCTTTAACTCTTCTTTATCAGCAATAAATTGTGATGTATTGAAACAGAGCTGAAAGCGAGCCAACAGGTAAAGGTGCCCTTGCCAACTCCCAGTTTTCCCTTCAAATACATCATCTGACTTAGAGACCCCATCAGGATTCACATGTTAAATTTCAGTAAAGTTCAATTTCTTTTTTCTCTTAGACCGAAAAATACAGAAAACAAAATTTGAATATTTTCTTCCCAAATTGCAACGGATTATGTTGTGTCCCATGAGATGTGTCCAGTCCACTGTGGCCTCTCCAGCACCTGTCCCTGGGTCCTTTCTGTGGAGTTTCTCCTCCCTCTTGGACCCCGTCTGTCTATGGCCCCCACTGCTTGTTTCCTAAAGACGAGTGTACCAGGGCCATCATTTTCACTAAGCATTTCTCTGCCAGGTTTTAACAGGTTGTCCTTCATCTCTGAGGCTCAAGCGTGGTCTTAAAATGCCGACGGCAGTGTACACGGCTACAGATGCCAATTCTCAAAATGTTCAGCCTCTCCCAACACTGAGCCTTCCCCCAACATGCAGAAGCCTCCACTTCCCCAGCTGCTGCTATGTCTCCTCACCCAGCTGCCGTGTGAACAACGCTGTTTGCTGGTGGTACAAATCTAAATCTTATTTATACATTTTTAGCTTGAAGGACCCAACTACTAGAGTGTGGGAAACTTTCAGCAACTGTTAGACACACGGAATCTGCGAGGCAGGGACCGAGTATATTCTGAGGACCAGTGACTGGTGGGCCTTGGCAAGGTGACCTCCACAAAGGTGGGCTGTAGAAGGGTCTTCTCAAGACCCTTGCAAGATTTCCTGAAGTGTAATATTGCTGATTCTCCACAAACCGGGCTTGTAGAGGGTTGGAACTCTGGAGAAGTATACTGGAAACAAAGTGTTAACTCAGTGGAATTGATGAGATAATAGTTCTCTAGTTCACATATATTCAGTATGCTGTAATGATGTAATCGTAATAGAGTATTTAAACTGGAGACAAAGTCAGACTCAGAGGGAGACTTGTTGAGACTGGCAGACTGCTGGAGGAGACCAGGGCAGACTGAGTCAGACTGTGACAGACACAGACTGTAAAGGAGACAATAAAGACTCTAGACTCTATTCCTGTCCATTCTGGTGGTGTCTATCCTGCTGAGACTAAGGCCCATCCAGAGGCCCAGACATTACACAGGCTTACAGTTCAAGCTTTCCCAAGCCACTTTCTTACTTCAAAATAATATTAAGTCTATGAAAACCAAGGACTTCCTACCCTCCATCATCATCCTGATCTATAACTGGCCACTGCACCCAGGTGACTCTGAAGGGGAAAGTGAGGCAGGTGACTTTGCCTGGCCCTTCCTCACTTCAACCCAATTCACCTGCCCATCATGGCATCCACTCCCTGACATCAAGGTCCTCTTCAAGAATGAAGGACAAACCAGTTGATGATTTTGTATGAAGAGAGCCATCTACAACCAGAGAGAGGACTGTGGGGACTGAATGTGGATCACAACATAACATTTTTACTCTTTTTGTGGTTGTTCACTTGCATTTTATTTTCTTTCTCATTTGTTTTTCCTTTTTGATGACTTCTTGTGCAGCAAGATAATTATATAAATATGTATACATATATTGGATTTAACATATATTTTAACATGTTTAACATATACTGAATTGCTTGCCAACCGGGGAGAGGGAGGGGAAAGGAGGGGAAAATTTGGAACACAAGGGTCAATGTTGAAAAATTATCCATGCATATGTTTTGAAAATAAAAAGCTTTAAAAAAAAAAAAAGATGAAAAATGAAGGGCAAACAACAATAACAACATACTATTGGGTAAGAAGGTTGAGGAAAAATTCTCTAGATTTTCCGAAACAGTATCCTAAATCACCCAGTTGCAAAGGAAAAGTCATAATGTACTTAATTAAAGCCTAGATTTACTGAATGAAAGAATCAGAGCAAGTTGAAAAATGTGGGGTTATTGGAACAATCCATTATTACGGCTGCTAGTAGTAATGATTCACTTGTTGTTCCCAGCACATCTGCTGCTCTTGCAGAAGGTTCCAGGCTACCAGTAACATCTTTGGTGGCATTTATCCTTCCAGTACCCCTATGAGATAGGAATTGGAAAGGGCTTAGCCAGCCTCTGCAACAGAAGGCAGATCTGTATCCTCACCACCTTCCTCACACTTGGTCTAGGACGTAGCTTTTGTTCACCTCAATATCTTCTTAGGACTCCTGGAAAAAGGCAGGAGGACATGCATCTAAGTGAGCAGGAAAGATGGTGCCTTCTTGTCGGTGGGCTCAGCTCTGGCAAACTTCCTGCCCTTTCTTCCAGCCCCCTCTCCTGAATAACCACTGTGGGTATAACAAAGGGGGCCTAATAAAAGCAGTCATCTTATTAGCATCCGCTGACACCCATTAGAACGAGTCTTTGTCAGACGTGAAGATTGGGAGGCAATGAAATCTTGTTCCTTTTAAATTATTTGAGGGAAAAACTCCTGGCATAAAGAAAATTAAATCTTTTCCTTCCAAATGCAAGTTCTAAGTAGTTGAAGCCAGAAAAGGCCTAAGTTTAATTTCCAAATCAGAGTTTCCTCTGGCCCTCTTCTCTCCACTTCACTCTCCAGTCACCACTGAGTATTTCCAGGCGTGGTCCGGCATCAACAAGGCCTCGAGCCTTCAGCACCCGCGCCCACCCCAAGAGATGGCCATTTTCCCCAGGACCCTGACTCTTAGGTCATGGACCAAACCAGCCAGCAGCCAAGGCGCTCAGTACCTTCAGCAGAAACAGCCACTCTCGAAACAGCTTCTTTCAGTAAGCACCGAAGGGCCTTGCCCGAGTCTGCACTGTAGGTTCACTGTAAACGCTGCTCAGAAACTTGCCCTGGGAAACTGTCTCCCAGAGGTCTGGGCAGCATCGGGTCTCATTTAAATTGTTGTAATATCACCAGCACTAAGTTGCTGAAATCAATATTGAGCTTACCTACTTTCCCATAAATGAGATCAATTTTCTTGGAGAGTGTAAATCATTAGTATGAAGTCAAAAAGCCAATGGGTGAAGGTCAGTCAAAGGCCCAACATCCCCAAGAACTGCAAGGTTAACTTCTGAGGCCTTTTATCTGCCTAATTGTGCCCTCAGGGATCTCACTGAAAAGGAGAGAAAGTTCAAGTTTGCAGGGACTGGCTGAAGAAGAATCAGCTGCAGCATCTTTTCTGACTGGGAACCTGTTTTCTACCTCCAACTCAATAATTTTGGGAAGTATGTGGTTAATTTTTATATTTATTATTTATATTATATCAGAGCTTATATGCTATACATTGAGTACACACCAATCATGATATCACTAGGAAACCATTATTTGTTGTAGGATTAAATCAATTCTAAACTAGATTTAATCACTGTCTCCTCAATCCCACTTACTTAGCAGCTTGTAATAATCCTAACATCTCCCGCTTTCTTCCGAATATATATAAAAAATATACCTTTTGACCCAGCAGTGTCTCTACTGGGGCCTGTATCCCAAAGAGATCGTAAAGGAAGGAACAGGATCCTCATGTGCAAAAATGTTTGTGGCAGCCCTCTTTGGGGTGGCCAGAAACTGGAAACTGAGTAGATGCCCATCAGCTGGGAAATGGCTGAATAAATTGTGGCATATGAATGTTAAGGAATATTATTGTTCTATATGAAATGACCAACAGGATGATTTCAGAGAGGCCTGGAGAGACCTGATGCTGAGTGAAATGAGCAGAACCAGGAGATCATTGTTCATGGCAACAAGATTGTGTGATGATCAGCTGTGATGGTTCTTCTTAACAATGCAGTGATTCAAGGAGATTCCAATAGACTTGGGATAGAAAATGCCAATCTCATCCAAAGAGAGAACTACAGAGACTGAATGTGGATCCAAGCAAAGTACTTTCACCATTTTTGTTTCTTTGTCTTTGTTTTTCATGTTTTTTTCCCCTTTTTAGTCAGATTTTTCTTGCACAACATGACAAATATGGAAATATGTTTTTAAAAATTACACATGTTTAATCAACATCAGATTGCTTGTTGTCTTGGGGAGAGGGAGAGGTAAGGGAGAGAAGGAGAAAAATTTAGAACACAATCTTACAAAAAAGAATGTTGAAAATTATCTTTACATGTATTTGGGAAAATAAAATACTATTGGGGGGTGGGTGGGTGGGTAAAGAGAAAGTATGTGGTTATTTTGAAGCAAAAAGTCTTCAGTCCAGTTTACTGTCCCACTGGGTCTATGGAGGCCCACAGTAACTTAAAACCTATTAACAAGTAAACATTTATCAAGTACCTATTGTTTGCTAGACACTGGGAATAAAAAAGCAAACAGGCAATTACCTGGTGTCAAAAATCTTACATTTTAACAGGGGAGACAACAGCACACAAATCTAGTTTTCCAATACACATTGTTGAGATTCTCTTTTGTTTTATTAAGGAAAACCATCCCTTATGGACCCCAAGAGTCGCTAAGAGTCCAAGTCTCATCAAGAAAGTGTCCTTGAGTTCTCAAAAGTCATATCAGCAAAGCACAGGCCAGAGAAGCTTTAAGTGAGCATTCAGGGATGCCCGACTATATGTCTGCTCCCCAAGCTAAATTCAAAGGCCTATCACCAGAAGATCAGGCACCTATGGCAGAGTTCTACCCCAGCAATTCCACACCCCCTAAGGCATAGAACCCCATCAGTACAACCACAAACCTTCCCGAGGATTTCATTAACTACTGAGATATAATTACTGCAGTAAGGGGGGAGGGGCAGCCTGGACTCAGAATGGCCTGGGCTCAAGTGACCCCCTGGACTGAGAGTCCAGGCCGGTCCTCCAATCTCTGAGTACCACAAGGCAGATCTCTAAGATTACATCACAGAAAAGTCACCTATCCACTGAGGAATTAGGGGTTTCCCCCCAAGAATTCCTTAAACAGATGAACTCTAGATTTTAGAGGAATTAGGGGAATGTTTTTATTCGGTTGTTTTCAGTCATGTTTGACTCTTTGTGAGTCTGTTTTCTTGGTAGTTTTAGGGGGTTTGGGTAGAGATATTGAACGGGTGACCATGACCTTCTTCAGCTCATTTGACAGATGGAAAAAACTGAGGCAAAGTGGATAAAGTTACTCTCTCAGGGTCACATAATTACTAAGTGTCTGAGGACAGAGTTGAACTCATGAAAATGAGTCTTCCTGACTCCAGACCCTACACTCTATCCACTTTGCCACCCAACTGCCCTTAGGGATACAGAGGTGGGACCAACTATAAAACAAGGAGACTGGATTGATTCAAAAAGGAAAATTGGTTCTAATGACTTCTCAAGTCCCTTGGAGCTCAGTCAGGTCTCCTATGATCCTCAGTCCAATCCACATTAAAAAGCAAATGTGTCTGTTTTGAACAGTAGGCAGAAGTGATTCCTATAATGGGGAAAAGAACAAAAGGGAGGATGGAGGAAAGGATGAGGATTCAGTCCATTAGTGGCCAAGTTAAAACAACATCAGCTTAGAGCATGTCAGTGCTGATAATAATGCAATAATTTAAATTGGACTTGAAGAGTAGGCACTGCACACAGGTAGCTTCCCAGGGCACTATACTGAACTTCACTTTCAAAGTTTCAGGAACAGCATCTAGTGAGTGGCTAGAAATACTTGGAGAAAGGCAAAAGAAAGGCTGATCAAAGGACTCTGAAATCCACCTCCAGCCAGCGCTCTAAAACATGCTCCTGAGAAGGGCTGAGCTGCGTTTCTTAAATGGATCATCTTCAAGGTGCATTTGAATTCATTCGCCCTTTTGAAATAAATTTCAGTATTGAAATACCCTATCCTTAAAATCTATGACAGAGAAATTTAAGTAAGAAAGAGATTACCAGAAATAAATGAGCTGAGACTTAAAGGCACGTCGCATCAGGAGGATCCTAAGAAGGAGAAGCCAGAGAAGAACTCGGGACCTCCTGTCCCAAAATGTGCACCATACTCAGGACAGATAAGCAGACAAGGCCAGGGTGTCCAGGGCACAAGTTGGGGATAGGGGAGGGGAGGGCACTGAGGGCCAAAGTCTGGGCACAAGAGGAGGGGAGTGGGAGTCGCCCATCCCCTGGAGCTGTTGAACCAGCTCAAGGATACAGGAGTAAATAAAGACCTGCTTCCTCCTCCTGTTCCTCTCATGGAGGTGAGCCCCAAGTCAGCAAGCTGCAAAAGAATGTCATCTACCAAAATCCACAGAGATTTTCACCTTGTTTGGAAAGGGCCTCTCGCAGAGCTGGAGTGATCATCTCTCGCCTTTCACCAGCTCCATTCTTCCCCAGTTGCATGTCCTGCTGCTCCCTCTCTTTCTAAATTAAAAAAAGAAGGCAGTTCAGTATCTCCCCCAGCATCCCAATGAAAGTCCATCCCCACTCCTGAGCCACCCATCTGTCTCCTCTCCAGAGTCATCCCCTTTCCAGAAATACCAGAACAGACCAAGCCTCCCCTTTTAGCCTAGCATCCAAGCCCTCTCCCATCAGCCTCCACCTACCTTCCCACCTCTCTCCCATCTCAGGCCTATACAATTCTATAATGTTCCTCCCTCCAGTCTAGGGCCTTTCCCATTTCCTGGGCCTAAAATGCCTCCCTAGCCTTCCCCCTTGATATTCAAAGCTCAGCTCAAATGCTATCTCCTCCAGTCAGCTCATTCTCAACACTTGGCCCAGTTTAAAAAACCTTCTCCTGTAATGTCCGGACTAGCTTTCTGGAGGTTCTCCGGACAGGCCTTGGTCTCAGCAGGATGGACAACATGAGGATAGTCAAGAATCGAGTCTAGAGTCTTTATTGTCTCCTTCATAGTCTGTTCACTTTGGGCCCCAACAGTTCAGACTGTTCACATGTCCCCAGTTCTCTCAGCCCTTAAATACCCTATTACAATTACAGCATACTGAGTATGTGTGGACTAGAGAACCATTACATCACCATGCTAAGTATATGTAAACTACAGAACCATCATCTCATCAGTCACATTGAGTTAACACCTTGTTGTAAGTATCCTTGCTTCAAGTTTATTGCTCCAGAGTTCCTCCTCTTAATTATCCTAATCTCATAAACAAATTAATGTCGTCTCTGTGGCCCTGGGGGACTCATCTCTCCCTCTAGATTCTAGATGTATCTTTGTGGGAGAGCTTCAGTTAGAGAATTAACAAGCATTCATTAAGCACCTACGATGTTCCCGGTATTTTATTAAGCACCAGTGCAACAAAGAAAGACAAAATTGTGGCTGCCCCCATGAAGCTCATGGTGTAAAGAGAAACAGCCTGTAATTACTAGCTACAAACCAGCCACAGACAGGATTAATTCAAGGTGGTCAAGGAGGGAAGGCCCAAAACTTTAAGGAGACTTGGGAAAAGCTTCTTGAAGAAGGGGGGAGTTTAGGTGGGACTCAAAGGAAGCGAGGAGGGGGAAATGGGGCAGGAGGACACGTATTTTGGGCTGGCAGACAGCCAGTGAAAATGCCCAAGCAAGAGATGGCCCGGCTTGTTGGAGCAAGGCAAGGAGGCCACGATCCCCGGGTGCTAGAGGAAGGAAGAAGAGTGGAAGGGGGGACAGGTTGTGAAGGGCTTGAAAGCCAAACAGGCCAGACAGAAGAGGGAACTCCTGTCATTAACTGAAGGGGGTAGAGGGTCTGGGGCAGAGCTGGGCTCAGGGAGCTTGGCTGGGCTGGGCATAGGATGCCCTGTGGGGCAGAGACACTGGAGTCCAGGTGTGAGGGGAGAGCAGGCATCAGAGGCCAAACAGGACCACCAAGGGACAGGACATGGAGGGAGAGAGAGGAGAGGATGGCGAGCAGAGTGTGAGCTGGCTGTCCTGGACAAACGGAGAAGTGGGAAAGAGGGGAAAGCTCACGAGGATGGTTTCAGAAGTCTCTGGGGGAAGGGAGGGCTGAGGCTGCTGGGATTATCCCCAGCTCACAGCCGAGAAGACCAATCCTGCTCCCCCAAACATGCTCCTCCCGTTTCTCCTCCTCTTAAAACCCTCCCCAGGGACCCCTTCCATGTAGCCTCACTCACTCTCCACCTGAGGAAGGGATTTCTCTTCCTCAAATATTGCTGTCGCGTTCTTTGGAGGTTTCTCATAGGATTTGGAGCTGGAGGAAACCCTTGCAATCACCTAGCTTGACCCCCTCATTTTACAGGCAGGGAAACTGAGGCCCAGAGCAGTGACACAGGCAGTAGGGCTGAAGCTGGT
Organism: Sarcophilus harrisii; assembly: GCF_902635505.1. Lineage (NCBI taxonomy): Eukaryota > Metazoa > Chordata > Mammalia > Dasyuromorphia > Dasyuridae > Sarcophilus > Sarcophilus harrisii. The sequence goes on along the minus strand of NC_045429.1, from coordinate 442,210,148 downwards.
TGTCATTTAGGCAGCTGATGGCTTCTTGCCGCTTCATCCAGAAACCAAGAATCGAAGCTGGAGGCAACTGGGGCAGCTACCTGGTCCAACCCATACAGAAGGAAAGCGCAGGCCTTTGCCCTTGTCTCATTCTACTTTGTGGAGCCTTGTTCACACGTCCTGTCCCCGTGTATAAACTTTGAACACTGGGAGCAAGGACTAGAGCTGTGGGTCAGTGCTTTGGAGATCTCCAGCAGCAAGCCAGTGCCTTGCCCATCAGAGGTGTTTAATAAACATTTGCGGAACATTATCATGAAGAATAATTAGCAACTGTCATTACTAAATAGTTAATAAAAGTTGGCACTTATATCATACTTTAAAGTTTACAAAGTGCTTTAGAAACATTTTATCTTCACAGGGGTTACGGACGCTACTATTGCATAGATATTTACATATTTTATAGATTTCTAGATGAGGAAACTGAGGCAGAAGTTAACTGATTTGTTTGAGGCCGATCTGCATTCGGGTCTTCCCGACTCCAGGCCCAAGACTCTGCACACTGTGCTGTCAGACACCCAAGTGAAAAGCTCTCGCCTTCTGAAGAGCGCCATTTCCACATACAACTGGAGCAATTAATTAAGTTATTATCCTGGCTCTTTAAAATGCCACTGGAAAATCCTGAGCCCAGAGGCAGGAAGGCCGATCCCTGAGAAGCTCTCTGCCATGCCAAATCATCTGTCTCCCTCTAAAAGGTCCTGCAGAACAGCAGTGCTGCTGGAGGGACCCTTTCATCCCTCTCATCTCTCATTTGATCTCCATCCCATCCTAGGAGATGAAGAACAAAAGATCACCTCACACTGAAGGTCAGAGAAGCCAGAAAGTCATCCAGCCCAGGAGGGGAAGAGTCACAGCTGGCGCGGCGACTGGAGTGCCAAGATGCCAGGCACCTCTTGCCCGAGCTGAGAGCCGGGCCAACCATCCTCGGAATGACATTGGCCCTGTGCTAGGAAGTGATTCCAGGCCTGGGCCCTCTGCCCCAGGGGTCTCACTGTGAGAGGTACAGGGGTTAAAACGCCAAGTTGCCAGTCCTGCCTATTTGACCCTGGAGGAACTTGCTACCTCTGGGCTTTGGCTTCTTGAAATGTAAAATGGACGTTAGTCCTGATGAATGAATGAATAAAAGAAAGAAAGAAAAAGCATTTATTTATGCCTTTGCTACATGTTTTCTGTGTCTTTCACTGTACTAAGCACCAAAGCCAAGTAAAGTGGTCCCTGACCTCCTGGGGCTTATAGCTCAATCATGGGAAGAGAGTGGAAGGGGAGGGCTGGGGGGACTCTGGGCGTCCCAACCACATCACCACAGCATCACAGCACAGCGGGGTTAGGAAGACAGGAAAACACATCACGAGGACTGGACCCTCAGCAGCCACCAGGCAGACACCCATTGGCTAGGGCAAAAGGCAGCTCATCAAGACCACCAGACGTGCTCTAAGAGATGACACTGGGCAAAAACAAAGCACTGACCCACAGCTAACACCCTATACCAAGATAAGGTCGGAACGGGTTCATGATTTAAACACAATGATATTATAAGCAACTAGAAGAACATAAGATAGTTTATCTCTCAGACCTATGGAGGAAGAAGGAATTTGTGGCCAAAGAAGAACTAGAGATCACTACTGATCACAAAATAGGTAAAGTTGATTACATTGAGTTTAAAAGTTTTTGTACAAACAAAACTAATGCAGACAGATCAGAAGGGAAGCAAACTGGGAAAACATTTTTACAATCAAAGGTTCTGATAAAGGCCTCATTTCTAAAATAAATAAAGAACTAACTCAAATTTATAAGAATTCAAACTATTCTCCAAATGATAAATGGTCAAAGGACATGAACAGACAATTTTCAGATGAAGAAATTGAAACTATTTGTAGTCATATGAAAAGGAGCTCCAAATCACTATTGATCAGAGAAATGCAAGTTAAGACAACTCTGAGATACCACTACACACCTGTCAGATTGGCTAAAATGACAGGAAAAGATAATGATGAATGTTGGAGGTGGGAAAACTGGGTCACTGATGCATTGTTGGTGGAACTGTGAACGGATTCAACCATTCTGGAGAGTAGTTTGTAACTATGCCCAAAGCACTATCAAACTGCATACCCTTTGATCCAGCAGTGTCTCTACTGAACTTGTATCCCAGCTTGTATCCCAAAGACATTCTTAAAGGAAAGGAAAGGAATCTGTATGTGCAAAAATGTTTGTGGCAGCCCTTTTTGTAGTGGCTAGAAACTGGAAACTGAGCGAATGCCCATCAGTTGGAGAATGGCTGAATAAGTTATGGAATACGAATGTTAGGGAATATTTATTGTTCTATAAGAAATGACCAGCAGGATGATTTCAGAAAGACCTGGAGAGACTTACATAAACTGATGCTAAGTGAAGTGAGCAGAATCAGGAGATTGTTGTAAAAGGCAACAGCAGGATTATAAGATAATCAATTCTGATGGAAGTGTGCCCTCTTCCACAATGAGATGATTCAGACCAGTTCCAATGGTCCTGTGATGGAGAGAGCCATCTATCTACATGCAGAGAGAAGACTATGGGGACTAAATGTGGTTCACAACATAGCATTTTCACTCTCTCTATTATTGTTTACTTGCATTTTATTTTCTTTCTCATTTTTTTCCTTTTGATTTGATTTTTCTTGTACAGCAAAATAATTGTATAAATATGTATACATATATTGGATTTAACACAGATTTTATCATGTTTAACATATATTGGAGTACTTGCTATCTAGGGGAGAGGGTGGGGAAAAGGGGAGAAAATTGAAACACAAGGTTTTGCAAGGGTTAATATTGAAGAATTATCTGTGCATGTTTTGAAAATAAAAAGCCTTAATAAAAAAATAAATAAATAAGAGTTGACACTGAGAAGTTAAGATCCACATGAGCTAATGTACAACGAGATTACCAGAACCATGACAACGCCCTCAGCACTTGACAGTGACAACTGGAAAAGAATCCAAATGGAAGGCCAGGAAATTACAGCACCCATGCCTGGTCCCAGAGGGACGGAGGCAGCAAGTATGGAAGGGAAATTCAACAGTTAATGTCACACTTGCAAACACGTAGTTTTCCTTCTTGGCTTTGCTCCCCTCCTCCCATCATCCTGCATCTTTGCTATAAGGGACAACATTCAGGGAAGCAACAAGGAAGAAGGAGACATACCAGTAAAAGTGTTTGGTGCAAAAATAGAAGATGCCATTGGGGTGAAATTTATTTTAAATAAAAGTATATACATAAGTAAAGTTGTCAAGTCAAGATCAAACTCAAGACCAAATAAAGTCTTGAGTCCAGAGAGGAACACCCTGCAAACCATTCTTCTGTAAAAACTACATCAGTTGATTGTTGGAGGGGATGCGGGAAAACTGGGACATTGATGCATTGTTGGTGGAGTTGTGAACAAATCCAACCATTCTGGAGAGTAGTTTGAAACCATGTTCAAAAAGTTATCAAACTGTGCATACCCTTTGATCCAGCAGTGTTACTACTGGGCTTATATCCCAAAGAGATTATAAAGAAGGGAAAGGGACCTGTATGTGCACGAATGTTTGTGGCAGCCCTCTTTGTAGTGGCTAGAAACTGGAAACTGAATGGATGTCCATCAGTTGGAGAATGGCTGAATAAATTGTGGTATATGAATATTATGGAATATTACTGTTCTGTAATAAATGTTGAACAGAATGATTTCAGAAAGGCCTGGAGAGATTTACATGAACTGATGCCGAGTGAAATGAACAGGACCAGATCATTATATACTTCAACAACAATACTATATGATGACCAGTTCTGATGGACCTGGCCATCCTCAGCAAGATCAACCAAAGCATTTCCAATGGAGTAGTAATGAACTGAACCAGCTACGCCCAGAGAAAGAACTCTGGGTGATGACTAAAAACCATTACATTGAACTCCCAATCCCTATATTTATGCCCACCTGCATTTTTGATTTCCTTCACAAGCTAATTGTACAATATTTCAGAGTCTGATTCTTTTTGTACAGCAAAATAACGGTTTGGTCATGTATACTTATTGTGTATCTAATTTATATTTTAATATATTTAACATCTACTGGTCATCCTGCCATCTGAGGGAGGGGGTAGGGAGTAAGAGGTGAAAAATTGGAACAAGAGGTTTGACAATTGTTAATGCTGTAAAGTTACCCATGCATATATCCTGTAAATAAAAGGCTATTAAATAAAATTTAAAAAAAAAAAAACTACATCAGTTCACACTGATCAAGAGAAAAAAGAATGAAATTCAGAGTTTGTTTCCTGCCCCATCTTCCAGGCATTTTTTTTGAGTGACTCCCTCAGGAAAGCAGGGGAAGTGAAAATGCACAGGAGATGGGGAGCCAGGGTTGTGAAATGAGTAGAATAGCCTCACACTATTAAGTCCTATTTGCAATAAAAGCTGATGTTTCAAATTACTAAATATAGTCAAAGTGCAAAGTTAATGACGAATTTTGCTGCTGTTAATACGGTTTTTAACCACACATTTCCAGATGGATTTGAAGAAACTTAGAAACAAAACATCAATCATTTGCTCTCATCTTCTCCACGGCGTTCAAGTGTTTGGTAGAAACCAAGCAGCTCCATTTATCTGCTATTCTAATATTTTTTTTAATGCTTTGGGATTTTTTATTTAATTTACAGATTTGAAAGCAAAAAGAGGAATCATATCATGAGCCAGCCTTCACCTTGGGGTGACTTAGAGCCTTTGAAGTAGATCCTCAATGCGATCATGTGTTTCCACTACAAATCATGTGCAAATTGACTAAAGGCATCAATACTTGTCTTTGAAAACCTTGGCCACCAACAAAAACAAAGGCCTCTGGGTTCACTTCTTCCAAAAGCAACATAAATCCCAGAATCAAACATTGCCTGTGTCCCTGGTCCCTGGCCTCTGACCACTGTACCAAGCTCTACAAATGTCACAGGAAGTTTTTTTTTTTTTTTTAAATGTTTCTGAATTCCTCATGGTGAAGTAAACAGACTTCTGAGTCTGACCAGGAAACATTTTCCAGACCAGCTCATAGGATAAAGAGGGAGGGAGGGAGGAAAGAAATTTGAGGGACAGGGTAAGCAGAAATGAGGTTGTGAGGTGTCCATTTCATTCTGGAACAGTCAATGCTACTCTGAGCAAAGGAGGAAACTTCTAGGAAAAAATATAGCCAAGGAATGACCCCTCCCTTCAAAGCAAATAGGAACTAAATGACAATCAAACATTTTAATTGCAGAAATGTCAATACCCTTCACAAGACCTGACCGGAATTTGACAAAGTGTCTTTTTTTTTTTTTTTAATTTAATAGATTTTTATTGATTCTTTTTTATCTAGATTTTTCCCTGTAGTCGTCCCCTTCCTCTCTTTCAAAGAATCATTTCTTATAACAAAGAATTTTAAGTAAAAAAAGAAGAAAACAGAAGAAGGGAAGAAAAAAATCAGGAACATATTAAAAAGCAAAAGTCTGATGTTGTTTTCCTATTCCACCACCCTCGCCAAGGAGTCAGGGGCGGGGAGCTCTAGGACATTGGAGTTCTAGTGCTCCATGGCCTTGGCAGAAATGGCAGCTCCAGGGCCCATCTGGGCTTCGTCCACAGCTGAGTTCACATCATATTATAGCTCTGGAAGAAAGTTAACAGAACAATGGGAGAGAAACCCTTGTAATTTTAGGGGGAGAAGCTTTTTCTAGGAAACCTTGTAGGTCCAGTAATTCATCATCTAAAGCATCTGAAAGGAGGAAGAAGAAGGCAAGGACATCAAGAAACATCTGCTTTTTCAGAATACATATTTTTAAACTCTCAAAGAGAAGGTCAGCCATGACATTTAAAAAAAAAAAAATGGGAAATGCAATATGGCAAATCCCAGCTCCTTGCTTGTCAGGAAGGTTCCCGTGCCTGGAGAGATAACTGAATGCTCTCAGTCACTTGGAAAAAGACTTAGACCCTTCCCCATCCACATACACCTATAAATCCTGAAACGTGAACTGGAAGGATAGGAGCTGTGATCACCATGTATGGGGAGGGCAAGAGTGAGTTCCAAACCAGGCTGGAGGCCACAGTTTCAAGGCTCTCTCTAGGGCTTAAGCAGCCTGGACTCTAAATCCACAAAGAGCCTCTCTTCTCCTATATCTAGAATGGTTCTGAGCTGGATCCTAAAGAAACTACTAAAATGACTAGGATGCACTTGATCAAGATGCAGGGGGGGCTCCATATGAGTCTTCCTCTCTTATTGCCACAAGCTTTTTCAGTCTGCTTCTTGCTCAAAACCCCCTGCTGCTGTCTCAGAACACCAGCCATCTTTCCACACTCTTCTTCCTACTACCATTAGGGTAGTCATTGTGGTTTCTATGAGATTCTGATGTTTCCACGATTTCAGTCCAAAAGGTGCCACTGGAAAAATACTGGGGTCAAAAAAAAAAAAAAAAAACCTACCAGTGAGGCAGGGATCAGCTTGGGATCCCTGAAAGCATTGTACAACTCTCCTAGAAAGCATCCAATCTATTCCCCATTTAGTCCTAGGCCTAGAATCCTAGTCCCCTATTATCCACACAAAGGGTCTTTCCAAAATAAGGAAAAATCCACGGGCTAACCCAGTGAACCAAGTGTGAACACAAGGTATTCTTCCTCTCAAGAAGCTAAGGTTGGAAAGATCTCCCTGGTCCAAAGATCTCGTCCACTCCTCCCATTTTGTAGAGGAGGGAACTGGAGGCCGGAAAGGTTAGGTGGTACAGGGAGTAAGGAAGGGGTAGACCAAGGATCAAATCCAAAGATTCTCATGCCAAACCCATTCATCTTCCCACTGCATCCACTTGATTATTCCTGGGTGAATCCCATGCCATTCCACAGGTCTCTATTAAGCATCCATCACACGCCATGTAAATAGTGCTGATACATAGATTAAGAATGAAGCAATCCCTGCCTTGAAGAAGCTTACACTTTACCAGAGAAAAACAACACATACACAGATAAATACATTTATGTATTTAGTGATTTAGCAAGAACTGGGGCTTCCTGAAAGGAACCTCAACTAAAAGATGGGACTTGAGCTCACCAAGGAGTCAGGGATGGGGAGCGCCAGGACATTGGAGTTCTAGTGCTCCATGGCCTTGGCAGAAATGGCAGTTCCAGGGCTCATCTGGGCATTGTCCACAGCTGAGGTCACATCATATTATAGCTCTGGGAGAAAGTTAACCCCTGAAGTTAAGCCCCTGAAAGGGGCTGGGGATTCCAAGGAGCAACAAAGGGACTGCACTCCAGGCATCGAGTACAGCCTCAGCAAAGCAAGGAGGCAGGAAAGTGTATGGGGAATGGCCAGAAGAGCAGAAGATCTAAAAGGGAGTAACTCAAAATCCTCCTGCAGAGGGCTTGAACACATCCCAAGAAAGAGGTGAGCAGCAAAAAAAATAAATAGCTTGGATGAAACAAAGCTTATAATCTTTTCAAAAAACAAAATCAAGCAGTTAAGAGTGAGAGTAGCTATTGGATAGGGGACAACCCCACAACCCTCACAGCAGATCTCTGAGAGGGGTCTGCATGGGGCAACGATGCAAAGATCAAAGAACCACCCCCTGAGCCACCGGTGTTCAAAGGAGATGAACAAGTCGTTTTCAAAAGAAGAAATGCAAATGATCAACAACTACATGAAAGAATGCTCCAGAACACTAAGAAAAAGGTCAATTAAGGAAACACTGAGAATTCCCATCATGCCCATCAGAAAGGCAAAAATCAACAAGAGATGAAAGTGAAAATGCCGGAGGGTCTGGAGGGAAAGAGGTACATTAACTCCCAATTTGTCAGAGCTATAGAATCACCCAACCATTCTGGAAAGCAGTTCTGAATTACACTAGGAAAGCTGCTCAATTGTACATACCCTCTGATTCAGTAATAGCACAGTTAGATCTAGGTCCTAGGGGGTCAGAGGAAGAAGAAAAGATCCAGAATAAAGAGAAACATTTAGAGCAGCACTTTTTATAGAAGGAAAGTACAGAAGAAGTACAACCAAAGAGGTTGTCCACTGATGGAGGAACTGAATGTGGCATATGAGTGTGATGGACTATTATTATGCCCTAAGAACCACAATAAAAATTCAGAGAAACGTGGAAAGACTTGTGTGAATGGTACAAACTACAAACATGAAACAATCAATTTTACAGTAATCCCAGAGCCTGGATCGGTGCAGACCCTCCATGACTTCAGACGATGGAGTGAGAAGGAACAGGAAGCGTGTTCCTCCACCTTGAAGCCGAGGAATGACTACAGGGGCGGACGGATCTGTGCTGTTCAGGTGGCCTTCTTCGTTACAAGAGAAGGTTCCATGGTAAGGGGGGACCAGTAGAAGGGATGCCAACAAAAAAGGGACAAGGGCAGCAGCAAACTTAAAAAAAGGCATGAGAGAGACTGACAAAGTGGAAGCTATTTTCCAGCAACTCTTAACAACCTCAGAAGAAAAAAAAAAAAAATTACATACCAGATATAAACTCACTGCAGCTGAAGCCACGAGATAACAGAAAAGCCTCATGAATTAACAGAAGGACATCCACATTGGGAGCTCCCACTCACTCTCCTCGCCCTTCCTGCTGTCCATTCCAGGTACCAGACACCCTGAGCACAAAGTCCCAGGCTAAGAACAGGTAGTGAGGAGGAGGACCCAGAACATTTCCCCATAGCAGCACCTCAGTCCGGATCTCCCCCAGTCAACCAACAAATGACTCTGTCCAGACACAGATGGAAACAAAAGGGAAAGAGAAGTGATCTCAGGGTCCGGGTGAGGAAAGGGGGAAACCTTGCTGACTGGGCCACTCCTCCTCAAGGTTCCTCATGGCAGCATCCAGGTAGATGACCCCAAGAACCCTCAGCTCAGGAGGCTGAGGATTGCCAGCTGCTGGGACCAAAGAGAGAGGAGAAAAATCAGAGCTAAGGGACCAGAAATACAGGAGGAAAAACCAAATGGTCACTCATGAAGGAAAAAAAAACAAAACAGAAAGATGGATTAAATGAAGGCAGGTTGGAAAGGGTTTTAAATGCCAAATAATGGAGTTAGTATGTTATCAAACTAAGGGCAACAGAGGCCACTAAAGCTTCTTAAGCAAAAGAGACCGAACCAGGACTGGATTATTATGTTAGCAGCTCTGGGGAGGGCGAGTTAGAGAAGGCATGAAAGCCAACAAACAAGTGAGCAACAGGAAAGCTAATGAAGACTAATCAAGAGAGACAAAGCTGTGAGCATGGAGATGAGGGTGTACATGCAAAAAACCTTAGCAAGGGAGAAAGGACAAGTCTTCTGTCTAGGGAAGCACATACAGATGAGAAACCCTACCCCATGGGGGATATGAGAGGCCCTACCATTTTCTGAAGCCTGATGTAATCAGCCCCAAATATCCACAAACAAGACCATCTAGGGAAGCTCACCTCTAACAAATATTGAGTTGGATAATAAACTTGACTTTTGGAAAGGACCAATCAATGACCCTCACAAACCCCTTTAGTGAGCAAAGTACCACTGTCCTGATTTCTGCACTTGGAGGATACATGAGCAAAGTCATCACCGCAATCACATCCCTCAAGGAAGTCTTAACATATGTATAGGAGGCACTTTGGGGATCCTGAAGACGCTGTCGATGACCCCTACCCTACCCCATTCACCTCACATGTTCTCCAAGAGTCAGACACTTATTTTTCCTTAGCTTAGAATAAAGGTAGAGCCTACAACTCAAAACACACAAGTCTTGGGAAGAAAACAGATGAGACCAGAATAAGAGTCAGCCAACATGAGCAGATTTTAAGAGAAATAGTTTTCATTTCTATAAAAAAAAGACAAAAATAAAATTCTCTGATTCCCCTGCCCACCCACAGAAGATCCAGGATTAGCACAGGGGGCTTGCAGCGAGGGTCATCTGACCACCACTACTAGAAGGCACTCACCAAGCACAGTATCCCTCAAACAAGAAAGGGGCATCGCAGAAGTTGAGAGGATCCTGAAACTAGTGACCAAATACCTACGATACAAGTCATCTCTTGGACTCTGTTTTCTCATCTTTAAAACAGGTACACTACAACTTCAGTTTTACAGGAAGTCCTTGACAAATTCAATGCACTACGAAAGCATGAGCTTAATAATAATAATAATAATAATAATAATAATAATAATAATAATAAAAGAGAGCCAAGAGACAAAGCTCTCCCTTCCAGCTCTTCATCCCCCACATGATTTAACTGTAACTAGAATTTAATGGCAGGGGTTGCAAGGGCCCAAGTTTCCCATTGTTTATAACAACAAATTGTTTATTTTAAACAATTCTTTAAAATATTTGCTGCTCAGTTGTTTTCAGTTGTGTCCAACTCTTTGGACACCATTTGGAGTTTTCTTGACAAATACACTAGAATAGTTTGCCATTTCCTTCTTCAGTTCATTTTACAGATGAGGAAACTGAGGCAAACAAAGTGAAATGACTTTCCCAGAGTCACCCAGATACAGGCTCGGATGAGTTTTCCTAATTCCAGTGTCACCATCCCACTGCCCATCACGTTTGCCACATCTTCAGGCTGGTCTTAAGGATACTGTTTTTAGCTAGAAAATTCATAGCACTTGAGCCTGGCAGACGGCCGCCCCAGGATCAAGGCAACAGGTCACCTCTTGTGCTATCTTTCCTTGGTCCCCACTTGGTGGTTCTGCAGTGGGAGGACAAGCCAAGAAGTGTCCCTGGGTGAGGTCCCCACCCAACCTCATCATCATTAATCCTGAAAGTCTGAGGAAGGCCCAGCCTAGCCCTGAGCACCAATAAAAGCTCCTGGTTTCTGTCTTCCCTCCTGGAAAAAACCAAGTCTTACATAAAATAGCTGCATTTTATGAGGCAAAGGGGGCCCTTGAGAGAATCCAGAAAAGAATCGTAGAGCGATTAAATGGCCATAAAATAAGATCTTTAAGCTACTGGCCATAACCCTAAAGAAAGGTACATGTGTCCAAACTCCAAAGGGAAGCCATGAAAGGACTAGGCAAGGACAGGGGCAGAGCTCATTCTCACCAGGAAGAGAGAAAAATCCTTTGACATCATCACCCTGACAAAAGTCAACAAGTTTAATATGTGACCAAACAGATCATAAGAAAAAATGTCCTGGCTTGAGGACTCATAAGCCCTGAAATGCATTCCAGCAGTGAAATGCAACAGCCCAAAGGAGGCAGCCAAGGCCTTCCCCGAAGGGCAGAGTCCAGCATGGGGCACACAAGGTGGAACACATCCAGCAGACACTGCCTAGGCTGGGGAGGGGATAGAAAACCCCGCCAGGGGAGGATTAGTGGAAGGATGAGACTCAGTCAGCCCAAAAAAGGAGTTGTCTGGTACCAGGCTCCAAACACCAGAAGAATCACCTTGTCAAGGAGGGATCTGACTTGGCTGGCTCGGTCCAAAAGCCATAACAAGGAGAGATGGACAGAAGCTGCCCATGAACATTGAGGGAAAGTCACTATTCTTTAAAAGGAAGAGAAATGCAATGGGGCAAGGGGAGAAGCACCGGCATCCCACTCATAGAAGTCAATGGCCTTCCATCTTTAAGGTTCTTCTGAGTTCTAGGGTAACTCTAGGGACTCATAGCCCTCCTTGCAGAAAGCACCATTCCCCAAAATGACAGTACTTCTCCTCACAAGACGCCGGAAAGGAGTATTTCCATATCCACTCACCAAAATCTTCACTCCTGGAGAACTTTCAAAAAAAAAACCTGTCATTGAAAATTCCTTTTTTCCTGTTCCTATTGAATAAAAAAGCAACTGGCTTAGCGGATGGAGAGCTGGTCTGAGTGTAGAAGATCGGAATTCAAGCTGCCCCTTTGACAAAGACGAGCTGTGACCTTGGCAAATCAATGAACGGACCTGTGCCCTGGGGATCTCTCTAAGGTTGAAGCTGGGACCCATCTGCTTTGGTGGAGGGAATCGATTCCTTATACAATGAAATCACAGCTCTAGAACCCCAATTCCAAGTAAAATTTTGTTTTAAAAAAATTAGAAGAATCAATCCTGTATAGAATCTGGGGCTCAAGATTTCTTGGGAACTTTCGACAGGGTGAGGCTGAACACATGTCCTTGGGGCAAGAATCTCTACCCACAGCTCCTAACTTGCAGTCATACCCTAAACAATCCAAGGACAATTAATTTTTAGTAATATTTCTTTAAAACAGGAGGTTCATTCCTTGCTTTGCATCCATATACCTCCTGGGGTCATTTAAAAGACAGTTATCTTGACCCCCACCTGTCAGCCATTTGAATCAGAAGACCGAGTCTGCTGCTGTGCACTGTCACTTATTTAACCAAGAAAGAAAGTAATTAAAACCTGTCCCCAGGAAATCAGAAAATTGGAAAATACAGGTCTCCATGCTTATTTCTCAAGAAGTCACCATCCATAGGGAGCTCTCCACAGTCTTGCTAAGCCATCCTTCTTTGTCACCTTCCATAGACCTATAAATGCTGAAAGAGCCTTTGGAAGTAACCTACCCAAGAAAACCACCACAAGGAAGTGACCTCGGCAAAAGGGATTCTTAACCTGGCATCCATGTTTATTTTTCATTTCAATAACTGTATTTCAGTGTAACTGGTTTCCTTAATGATCCTCTTTATTTAGCTTTATGCATTTAAAAACACTGCTCTAAGAAAAGGGTCACAAACTTCATCATTCTGCCACTACAAAAAGTCCTGAGTTACAACATCCTGAAGAAGGAAGATCCAGACCCTTCTAGGAGCAGAGAACTCATCACCTCCCTATGCATTCTACTATTGGCCAGCTCCAACCATGAGAAAGTCCTTCCTGATGCTGAGCCAGAATCTGGCCCCCATTAACACATGCCCACTGGTCCAGTCCCTACCCCCATACTCTGTGTACAGCAAGTATTCTGGTAAGTGTCCCCTGCACCTGAATCTTGCTCTACCCTCTGAAATTGCACAAAATAATAATTCCATCTCCCTCATATGGCGAGCAGCCCTAGTCTGTGAAAACATCAAGGAGCCCTTTCCCCGGTCCTTGAACCAATCCTGAGAAAATCTCCCCCTGCATATGTTCCCTCAATGTCAGGGAATTTGTTTTGCTTGATGGGGCAGATTTGTTACGTGGATTATCTTTTTCTTTTTTCCAGAGCAGGAGGGAAAAGACATAAATGCTTGTTAATTGAAGAAATTAAATTTAATTTTCTGGAAAAAAATGTAATAAGCTCGCCAGAACTGTACACAATACTCCAGCTGTGGTGTCTGCCGTGCAAAATCCAACGAGACGATCATCTAAAGCTTCTTGGTACTGAAAACACCACAGAGGAGAGGATGCTCTCGCTTGCCCCGAATTCCCTTTCCTCACCTTCCCACGCAGCAGCAGAGGGCTGGACTGAGAGGTGGACGACCGCACTCAGGGCCGGTTCTACCATTAGGTGGAGTTACCTCGCACACATCACAAACCCTGAGTCTGTGAAGAGTTTGGGCCAGAGCTCTAAGGTCACATGAAGCCTCCAAGGTTTTCTAAGTATCCATCCGTCTCACTAGTGTAAGAAAGGCTCCTAGGCTTGCAGGACCAAATTGGAAGCAGGATGAGAAAACTGAGGCTCTGGGCAGTGAGGTCAGAGTCAAAGATGATCTCCTGACTCCAGGCTGGGGCTCTCACTATTGGGCAGCGCTGCGTCTCAAACACTAGGTTCTCCCTTTGAGGAAAAGAGAAAAACATTTCTGTTTGTCCCAGGATGTCCTGCGTCAAGAAAAAAAAGAGCATGGCTCGGAGAGCAGTGGGCCAGGACCAGTCCATGTACATCACTCCATGTGATTGAGATACAGGTGCAACAGTATCCTCACTTTACAGAAGAGGAAACTGAGGCAGAAAGTGACTACCCAGCTAGGCGGTGCTCAAGGTAGGATTCAAACGCAGGTCTCCCGATTCCAAGGCCAGTGTTCCATGCACAACATCACCCCGGTAAAAGCCAAAATAAAATGACCCAAGAAATGCTATAATTTTTTAAATTTTGAACTACAAATAAATTAACAACTGCCTGGTCCCAATTTTAATGGATCCAAATCCAAACCTCCCCAGGGGTATCCTTCTTGTATAATGACAGAAATGGCCTCTCTCTTCCTCAGCTGAAAGCTGAAGGCATAAATGGGCTAGTGAGCAAAGGAAGGAAAAATGATCAGAAACTTGCTGATGCTTCTGTTTATACCTCACATTTTATAATTATTAAATCCAAATTAATTCAAGCTAAGTTTATCAGATGCCTACTGTCCACCGGGCATTGAGGTTTCACCTTTATTATCTTAGTTGCCTTTAAGTAAACAAAAGAGTGTTCCCATTTTGCAAGTACAAATGAATTTCCTAAGTGCATCTGAACTTCATCAATCTTATAATGCCCTTCAAAGACCCAAGCATAACCGACTCTCTTCTGTGTCCTTCTAATAAGGCTGCAGGCCTTGTTTATGCTGACAAACAATTAACAGGACCACAGGTACCCAAGGGTTCACTCATTAATCTGGCCATTATTTCTTCCACAGTTGATATCAGATTCTTCGCTGGTATTATAGAAATGCCAGGATCTGCAAAACACACAGGGCTGGTTCTCAAGGTTCACATCAACACTTAATTGTGTTCAAACATTTTGTCTTCTTGGCAATCACATTCAATGCATCTGACACTATACCAATCAAAATACCAATAAGCTATTTCACAGGATTAGATAAAAGTCATACTAAAATTCAGACAGAAAATGAGAGCTCTGATAAAGGCCGAGTTAAGGGGAACTTGCCTTCCCACATATCCAAATGATTTTTTTAAACTGTTTAATACTGGGGGGTGGGGGGGGGAGGTGAGATGGTGCAGAATAGAGAAACAAATCAATGGAACAAGTAGAGAACTAGAAACAGAATCCAGTGGATGTAAAAAGTTGATAAATTCGTGCTTCAAAAACACTGGGGAGAAGATTCATTATTAAATAACATCTGTTGGGAAAACAATAATGGCATGGCAAAAAAAAATGATTTAGGTCTATTCCCCAAACAATATACTATACTACAATAAACTAATCAGACCGATGTTCTGAGACTAAAAACAAAACCATTTTTTTAAACTGAAAGAAGAAATAATGTACACCAGCCAACTATGGAAAAGGAGAACATCTCTATTAATCAAACAAATGGAAGAAATTAACCACTCTGTAAAGCAATTTGCAACTATACCCACAGGGTTATAACACTGTGCATACCCCCGATCCAGAAATACCACTGTTAGATTTATATCCCAAAGACAACCAAAAAAAAAGGGGGGGGGGGACCTATTTGTATAAAAATATTTATAGCAAAAAAAAAGAAAAAAGAAACTCCTGGACAAAAGCAATGAATTGGTTTATATAAAGAAAAAATGAAACTATAACAAGAAACAACAGCTCTAAAACAAAAAAGCAACAGATTGGGGAGAAATATTGTAAACATATCAGCAAAACCTCCAGAATCTCCAAAAACAATGATGACTAAATGGCCCCAGTCAAGAGCCTTCAGTGGGAAGTCAGAGGCTCTGTTCCAATCCCACCTGATGTTATTTAATAATCATAATAACTATACTTCATCATCTCTGAATCCTCACAACACTCTAAGGTACCTCCTATTATTATCACCCCCATGGGACAGATTCTCAGAATCCACTGACTTGCCCAGAGTCATACATCTAGTCAATGATTTTAAGGAAGGGTTCCATCCAAGATCTTTCTGGTTTCAGGAATAGCACTTTAGTTACACAAAGAAGGAAAAAAGGCCTATTAGCCCCCAAAATGGAACTTCACATCATCCATCTTTTAAGAAAAGACATTATAGGGGGCAGTTAGGTGGTACAAAAGATTGATCCCCAGTCTGAAGTCAGGAGGACCTGCGTTCAAATCTGGTCTCAGACATTTAATACTTCCTGGCTGGGTGACCCTGGGTAAGTCATTTAACCCCAATTGCCTCAGCAAAAAAGAAAGAAAGAACAAAAGAAAGAGAGAGAGAGAGAGAGGAAGGAAGGAAGAAAGAGAGGAAGGAAGGAAGGAAGGAAGGAAGGAAGGAAGGAAGGAAGGAAGGAAGGAAGGAAGGAAGGAAGGAAGGAAGGAAGACAAGATATAACAATATTTCAAGATTTTATTACACTACCAACTTAAGTTCCTCAGTTCAGAAGCGAATGGGAAGCTCACTAGTTGGTTGTAAAAAGGACTTCCCTGTTTATGACTTTGCTTCTGCTATTTAAGCACACCATGGTTTGTCAAGTGGAGTCCTTTGGGCCAAGTCCTTGGGCCAAGGTTTCCTAAAAACCCCAAGGGCTTAGATGGCCAATGGAGAAACCGTTCCATCTCAAAGCTCCATTTCTAATCTACCAACATGAGCTGAGTACTTAATAAGCAAAAGTAATATAATCATTACAATAAATGCTGCTTGAATTGAAAGTGTTGTCGGAGCAGGGGAAAGATCATCTTTAAATACAATGCATGCACATACACTTAATTACTTCATCAAAAATTCCCAAGAAAAAAATTAGCCAATTATTATTACTATTATTCATGAATACACTTTATAAATATGCTTTTAAAGGTTAAAGAAGCAATGGATTTCTCCAGGATCAGTCCTTGGCAAATCAGTATTTCAAGTTTATCACTGTCTCCCAGCTGTGAGAAAGGCTCCGTTTTCAAAGATGGCACATCCCTGATTAATAGTCATGGCCTTTGGGGCTAAAAATAGGTGCACTTGGTGCCACATGAAAGTGGCGAGCACATGGTGAAAGAATAAGGGAATAACTCTGAAGGACAGGACAGGAAGGCACAGAATGTTTGAATCCAGAGCCAAGGAAAAAGAGAAGGTCAGAACCTGCCGGAGATCAGTCACTGCCAAGAGAGGCTGGCCATCAAAGTGAATTATCTGGTTAAGGATCTCAGAGAAGGATGCGGGAAGATCGGAACTGTCCAAACAAAACAAAACAAACACGCTTAAAGGACCCGGCCAACAGGCTCAAAAGGGGTAAAAATGGGGAGAGGCATTATTAGTACAAAGCAGAGAAGGTCCAGGGCAAAGGGCAATTCCTGTTTAATATTTCCATCTCCCTGGAGGACAAAGAAAGACCTCAGTTGTTAGAAGAGTGAGGTTACACAGTAAGAAAATCCCCCTATTCCTATTTCAAGGAGGGCACAGAGCATAAGGAAGAGGCCTGGGGGATAGAGACTAAGCTAAAGGTCCCATCCTGAGCCTCACTGCCCTTGGTTTCTCCACCTATAAAAGAGGGATAACAAAGGACGTGCTCAATGAGCCTCCAGACAGCCAGGGAGGCAAGTGCTTTCAGCCATTCCACCCCCATTTTACAGATAAGGACACCTGAGAGACTCAGAGAGGAACCAGAGGAAGAAGCCGGGTCTGCAGACTGCCTGCTGGCCCTCCCCACAGGACCATGGAGGTGAGAAAACTGAGTCAGCTAAGACAAGGCAACACTTGCCTATTTCCCAAGGGCCTTCAGATGTCTATTTGTCGTTCAATCACTTCAACTCTCCACAACCCTTGTCTTGGCAAATACACTGGAGAATCTTTTCCTTTTCCAACTCATTTGACAGAGGAGGAAACTGAGGCAAAAAGAGTAAACTGGTTTGCTCAAGATCACACACCTAGTAAATGTCTGAGACTGGATTTGAAATCGGGTCTTTGAAGTGACTCCAGGCCCAGTACTCCGTGCACTGGGCCACCTATGTCTGTCCTTAACCTAAATTCTTATGATAAAGACAGCTGACTAATATTTACCAAATTGGCCAGAGAAGGAAGGTAGGAGCATGGGGAGGGAACAGGAAAACAGATTGAGAAGGAAGACAAACACGTAATATACCTGTTAAGAAATCTATGTACACACATCATCAACACTGTAGCACAATCAACACTGATGCATCAGATTATGAAGAGAGAAAAAAAAATGACAAAGGATGGTGGCCCAGCAGTACTAGAGATAAAACTCTCTTATAAAGCAGCAGTTATCAAAACCATTTGGCTAAGAAACAGAGTGGTGGATCAGTGGAATAAATGAGAAATACATGACAGTAATCAACAGCTATAGTGAGCTAGTATTTGATAAACCCCCCAAACTCCAGCTTTGGGGATAAAAATTCACCATTTCACAAAAAATTGCTGAAAAAACTGGAAAATAATGTAGCAAAAACTCGGCATAGACCTACATCTCACACCCATATCAAAATAAGGGCAAAATGGGTACATGATTTGAGTCTAAAAAGTGACACTATAAGCAAATTAGGAGAGCAAGGGATAATTTACCTATCAGATCTTTGGAGAAGGGAGGGATTTATGACCAAAGAACCACTAGAGAACATTATGAATGGGAAAATGGACAACTTTGATCCCATTAAGTTAAATAGGTTTTGCACAAACCAAACCAACAGAAAGATTAAAAGGAAAGAACAAAGCTGAGAGAAAAAAATTTACAACCGGTTTTTCTGATAAAAACCTTATTTCTAAAATATATCAAGAACTGTGTCAAATTTACATTCCCCAATTGATAAATGGTCAAAGGATATGAACGGACAATTTTCACATGTTGAAATTAAAACCATCTATAGTCATATGAAAAAATGCTCTAAATCACAATTGATTAGGGAAATACAAATTAAGACAACTCTGAGATAACACCTCACACTTCTCAGATTGGCTAAGATGACAGGAAAGGATAGTGATAAATGTTGGAGGGATGTGGGAAAACTGGTTCACCAATACATTGTTGGTGGAGTTGTGAAGTAATCCAACCATTATGGAGAACAATCTGGAATTATGCCCAAAGGGGCTATAAAATTATGCATATACTTTGACCCAGCAGTGTCTCTAATGTAATAGCTCTTTTTATGGTGGCGAAGAACTGGAAAGTGAGTAGATGCCCATCACTTGGGGAATTGCTGCATAACTTATACTATATGAAAGTAATAAAATATTACTGTTCTATAAAAAATGATGAACAGGCTGATTTCAGAAAGTCCTGGAAATATTTACATAAACTGATGCTGAGCAAAACAAGCAGAACCAGGAATATATTGTACACAGTAACAGCAAGATCGTGCAATGATCAATTGTGAAAGACTTGGTTCTTCTCAGTAGTTCAGTGATCCAAGGCAATCCTAATAGACTTTATGATAGAAAATGCCATTTGCAATGCCAGAAAAAGAACTATGGAGATGGAAAATAAATCAACACATGCTATGTTAACTTCTTTTTTCTGATATTTTTCCTCTCTCATGATTTTTCCTTTTGTTTTTTTTTCTCCCCAACATGATTTATGAAGAAATGTGTAAAAAGCTAATACGCATACATGTATAACCAGAAAAAAGTAAAACAATTTAAAAAAAAAAGAAAGAAACCAAAATAGAAAAAAAGGGGCTTAAGTACACTAGATATAAGAAGTCAAGATGTCCACTTGGCCCAAGCCAGACTTTCCCTACCTATGCAGGGCTGCTAAACATCAACAAGATTCCTTTGAACTCTTAATAAGCTCAACACTTGTTATCATGGGGAGCCATTCTTCTGTAGACTTAACAAGACTGACCAAGCCCATCATCTATTCCCTGCCTTCTAGGCCTTCAGCCTGAGAGCCAATATGTGAATAAAGCCAGAATTTTACAAAGGGAAACCACGTAAAATAAAACCAACAGGGGTCTAGAGGCAGGGGCCATATCCAAGGGACTCAGCCCTTTGATGGCCACATGACTTGGGTCGGTTTCCTGCCCCTATATCCATTTCTTCAGCTCTAAATGGAGATCATCAAACTAGCCCTTCCTACTTCAAAGGTCTGTTGTTAGGATCAAGCAAACCAAGGTAAAGGTTCCCTGAGAAGCAAAAAGTATTAGTATTCAGATCCAAAATGTTTTGTAAACAACAATGTTGTGAGTGCTGATTATATTACAATATAAGAGCAAGCATTTTCATATACCTCCTCCTAATGTGACAGGAATCAAAGAAAGTACTTTACAAATATCACCTTATTTGAAGTTCACACCAACCCTGGGAGTGAATGTTATTGATATCCCCATTTTGTAGCTGAAGAAACTGGGGCAACCCAAGGTTAAAAGACCTGCCTAAGATCACAAAGCTACCTAGTGTCTGAGGCTAGATTTGAATCCAGGTCTTCCTAATTTCAGGCCTCAAGCGCTAGCCTTCGAGCCAACTATAATATTATGCTATTAGGTATAATACTCAATTGAAAAAACATTGCTTGCCAAGATATGAGAGCTATATATTTTTAGATTTTTCTTTTGTTGAATTTATCTTGCGTTTTCAATACACTCAAAAAAGTTACATTCTGAATATGATGCATGAATATAAATGAATATCCCACTTTACTATTTACAAAGCTGCTCTTAAATCATCTGAGAAATCTTAAGTCACTTATGTGATCAATAAAGTTTTTAAAAAAAATACTGGGCTTTGTGTTCATGTCCCATTAATCAGTTCAAGAAAAAAATGAACAAAATTCATTTGGAAAGAAACAAAAGAATATCAAAGGAAAGGATGAAAAGAAATTAAGGACAAAGGATTTTCAGAACTTAAAATATATTATAAAGCAGCAGACATCAAAACCATCTGGTACTGATTAAAGAATGAAGAGACAAATCAATGGAACAGACAACACAATGGAGAAGCAGAAACAACAGAACTCAATAACCCGGTGTTTGATAAAGTAGAAAACCTAAATTACCTGGGAAAAAACTCTTTACTTGATTGAAAAAAAAACTGCTAAGAAAACTGAAAAGCAGTCTGGCAGAAATTAGATTTAAACAAACTCCTCATACCATACTATACAATGACATTCTAAATGAATATGACACTGTCCTGTCATATTAAAGACCAGACTACAGCCCCCAAAAAAAAAAAAAGATGAGAAACAGATGATCTTACACCTGTTTCAGGTTAAGGGTAAGCAATGTATTCTTTTTTTTTTTTTTTTTTTGCAATTGGGGTTAATAACTTGCCCAGGATCACAGAGTGATCTGTAAAGCTGGTGCTCTACCCATTGCACCAACTAGCTGCCCTAAGAGATGGTTTCTTAACAAAATAAGATAGAGGCAATTACAAAAGATAAAATAAATCAAAACTTCTTAAACTGTGGTTTGTGACCTCTTGTGGGGTTTCATAACTGAATGTGGGGATTATAAAATTATGAATTGTCATCAATAGGTTTTTTTTTTTTGTATATCTATTTCCTGTATCTATATGTCCACGGTTGTGTAAAAATCTCTTAGGTGAAAAGGGATGGTGAGCAGAAAAAGTTTAAGAAACCTTAAAATAGATAACTTGATTACTTGAGTGAAAAATCTTTGCACAGATAACATTGATGCTTCTAGGATAAGAAGGGAGGAAATGGTTAAGTGAGAAAAAAAATTCGCATCAAACTTCTTGTCTAAGAGTTTGGTATCCAAGATAGAAATATAAATAGATATATATATATATATGTGTGTGTGTATATATATATATATATACACACACACACATATATATATGCAGTCATTTCCCAATAGATAAATGGTCAAAGGATATAAAGAAACATTTCTGAAAAGAATTGTTAAGAATTCAAAACCATATAAAAAAATGCTCCATATAACTGATAATAAAAAATGCAAATCAAAATAACTACAAGATTTCACCTCAGCCTGCAAATTGGCAAAAAAAAAAAAAAAAAATGATAAAAGGAGAAACTGTGGGAAGATAGGCACATTAACACTGTTCTTGGAGCTGTAATATGGTACAACCATTTTGGAAAGAATTTAGAACTATACAAATAAAGTGCTTAAGATGTCCATATACTTTGGACCAGAGACTCCATGGCTGGGCTTATGCCCAAGTAAACCATGAATAAGAAAAAAAGTTCCCATAAACTCCAAAATATTTGTAGCAGCATTTTTCATAATAGCTAAGAATTATAGGCAAGTAGAAGAAAGAAAGAAACAAATAGATGCTCCTCGATTGGAAAATGGCTAAACAAACTGTCTATGAACACAATGGAATATTACCGGGTTTTAAGAAAGAATGTGGAGGAGCAGTTAGATGATGCAGTGAATGGAGCACACGGTTCAGGAGGAGCCGAGTTCAAATCCGGCCTCGGACACTTAACCTTCCTAGCTGTGTGACCCTGGGCAAGTCACTTAACCCCAACTGCCAAAAGACAGTTGTGATGAATACAGAGAAGCAAAGCTGTATCTAAAAGAACTAATACTGAGCCAAGAAAACAATATACAAATGACTACGCATCAAAAAATCAAAAGGAAATGTAACCAAACTGTACAGATCAAGTTGGGCCGTGAAATGAAGAGAGATGAGAAGGCCCCCGGTGGAGGTGAGGAGGCCTCGGACATGAGTTACACACTGCATCATCAGTTGCGCTGACTTTTTCCCCTTCTAAATAAATACTTTTTATCATAAAGGATGGCTCTCTAGAAGGGAGGAATACACGGGACAAAATGATGGTGTAAGAAACAGAAAATATCCATAAAAACCCTTTTTCGAAGCATTATGTGGCAAAAGTGAAAACAAGATTTCTGCTCAGAAAGAGCTCTTCCTCGCGCGCGCGTGGTCTCCCTTGGGGGCTTTTCCTGGCGCCTCCCCGCGTCCTGAAGGGGCAGCAGCTGCTGTCCCCTCACCTTCTCGGCCTCCCTCGGCTCTGGGGGGCCGGACGGCGGGTCGCAGATTTCAGACTGCAGCAGCTGGGACATGGAAGACTCGGGCTCGGAACCAGCCCCTGCCTCCTGCAGTCTAAGGGGCCGGGGCGTGGGGACGATGGGATGGCGCCTTCCGCCTGTCTCGGGGACAGCGACAAAAACCCACATTCACAAGCAGAGAATCAGTCCCAGGTCCCTCTTGCTACAACTCTAATTCTTCTTGCAGACTTGGGGATCCTTTTGCAATTCTACAAAGGTTTCCCTGAGAACTTCGGCCCGATGTTTGCCATCCGAGAGGCGACTTGCCTGTTGGGCAGAGAGCATCTCCCCGGGAGCCCTGCATCGGCAGGGGCCACAAGTCCGAGACAGGCAGCTTGGCTCTCAGCTGCCCCGGGACTGGTTCAATAACGGGCCGCCTCCGGAGCACAGACAAAAAGGCGCCGTCCTGTCCCTGCCCCTCACGTGTCCGGCAGCTAGGACTGGGCAGCAGGCGCACCCAGCGCCGCGCGCCCTCCGGGAAATGCCCCCCCCAACAACCCCGGGGCAGCAGGCGCGCCCCCTAACTAGGAGAGCCGGAAAGGCAGCAGAAGGCGGGCCGCGGGCCCAGAAAGAGCCCCCTCTGGAGCCTTGTCTCGGCTGCTGGCAGGGGAAGTCCAGTCCTCGGGGACCCAGGCTCTGTCCTGGGATTCTCATAGCAGCAGAATCCCGTCTGCCATCTGCAGGCCGCCTCTCCGGCCCCCAAAGGCCCAGGGAGGCCGAGAAGGGGAGGGAACAGCAGCTGTTCTCCCTCGGGGCTGCGGGGAGGCGCCAGGAAAGGCAGCCCAAGGGAGACAACGCGCACGGGAGGAAGGGCCCGACTTCCCCCCACCCCGCGGCCCGGCTCTGAGCCCCCAAGGACGGGCAGTGACCGCAGCACCGCGGGGAGGCGGGAAGCCCCTGAGGGCGGGAGCCAGGCCCCTCCACCCCCGCCCACGGCTCCCCGGAAGCGGTCTCTTCCCGGGGGGGGGGGGGGAGGAGGAGGGGGTGCCACTCAGTCCGCCGGGAATTCTGACTTCCTTCAAGACTCAGTTCAGCCACTGACTCCTGGGTGAAGCTTTTCCCGATTCCCCGGGTGGTTGGGATCTCTCCCTTTGCCCCTTCCTAATAATTTACATATGTATTTTGCATAGTCTTAACTGTTCCCTGCCCCCACCCCCTTAAAAAAGTATGCTCCCTGAGGACAGGGATTGCTTCACTCCTATCTTCCGGTCTCTAACCGGAGTCCTCGCAGCGCCCCCTAGCGCGTGGCTGGCCCTCCTTCCGGATGTGTTTAATTACTTTGTTATTAACAAAAGCACGCAAGAGGAGGAACTAAGGCAGAGAACGGACAGTAGCGCCGAGGCGCTACCAATCAGCCTTAAGTCCCACGAGAGAGACCGCCGGAGGCCTGGGTTCCAGTCCTGCCCCGCCCCTTCCTAAGGACGCGACCTGAGCCAGCCAATTAGCGCCCTGTGCTCGGGTCCTGAGAGGCGGCGCACAGCAGCCCCTAACCGAACTCCGGGGTCCCGCGCCCACCCCCGGAAGCTCCGGGAAGCCAGAGGGGAGCGCCCGCTCTGGGCCCCCTGGGGCCTGGCGTCGGCCCCGGGCTGACCCCGGAGAGGCTGCTCTCCGCCAGGCCCCTTCCAGCACCACGGTCAGGGCTGGGAAGGCGCGGTGTGTGCTGCCCTCTAGTGGCGGCTGGGCCGTTCCCACTCACTGGAGCCTCCCAGGTCCCTGCACGGCAGGAGGGGCAGGAGGGGCAGGAGGGGCAGGAGGGGCAGGAGGGGCAGGAGGGGCAGGAGGGGCAGGAGGGGCAGGAGGGGCAGGAGGGGGCAGGGGGCCCGCTCCCAGCGCTCACCAGTTCCCCGGGCAGCACTTCGCCTTTCTACTCCTGCGGGCACAACCCCCCGGGGAGGAGCCGCCCGGGCTCACGCAGCCGGGGACCGCTCCCGGCCTTTGCGGCCCTGAGTCTCTGACGTCTCCCGGGCGGCCCGGGGGGCCCAGAGTGCCCGGCCTGCGGTCAGGAGGGCCTGGGATCAAACGCAGCCTCAGTGCACTTACCATTTAGTAGCTGTGGGAACTGAAGCCACTTAACCTCAACTGGGAAAGGAAGGAAGGAACAAAGGGAGGGAGAGGGAGGGAAAAAGGAAAAAAGGAAAGGAGGGAGGGAGGGAGAGAAGGAAGGAAGGAAAGAAGGAAGGAAGGAAAAAGGAAGGAAAAAAGAGGAAGGGAGGGAGGAAGGAAGGAAGGAAAAAGGAAGAAAAAAGAAAGGAAGGAAGGGAGGAAGGAAGGAAGAAAGGAAAAAGGAAGAACAAAAGGAAGGAAGGGAAGAAGGAGAGAGGGAGGGAGGAAAAAATGCCCACTGTGATCAATGACATCATATGCAGCCTTGTATGCTATACTCTGTTTGGCAAAGGAGGAAGGAAGACACCTTTTCACATCATTATAATTGTATTATTCAGTTTTGATTATTTCTACTGTTGTTCTTTCCATTCACATTGCTAAAGTGATAATATAAATTGTCTCCCTGGCTCTGCTTACTCTGCTTTTTATTAGGCAATTAAAGTCTTCCCATTCTTCATTAGTCATTTCTTACAGAGTGACAGCATTCCATTACATTCTTGTGCATAATTTTATTTAGCCATTCCCCAAGCTACCAAAAAAAAGAAAAAATGGTGCATCTTTAGCCTTTATTTCTATCTCTGACTTTCTCAGGGTGTGTGTCTAACAATCAAGCAGGCCTGAAGATTAAACAATATGATTCTTTTAGTCACTCTTAGCTGAATTCATTTAGTGCTTTCAGTTCCACCAACCATGAATATATTAGGAGAACAGACTTGGTACAACCTCTCCAACATGACTATTCCCATCTTTTGAAATCTCTGCAAATTTCCTGGGTATTAGATAAAATGTCAGAATTATTGTGATTTGCATTTCTCTTATTAATAATAGTGTGGTGCACTCTCTCATAGCTTTGTTACTAGTTTACAACTAGGAAACCATTTATTTCCTTCAGTCATCTATCTATCAGAGAATGGTTGAGGTCTTACTTACATATCTGTGCAAGTTTCCTACTTATCGTGGAGATAAGGCCTTTACCAAGAGATAGTGCATTTAGAGCTTAGAGAGCTCTTAGAGCTGAAAGAGATCTTAAAGACCAATGAGTTCAGCCTTTCCCCTCCATTTTACAGATGAGGAAACTGAGGCAAACAGATTAAATGCCTAGGTTAAGGTCACACTACTACTGAGGCAGATTTTTATCTCAGGTCTTCCTGATTCCAAGACCTTTGCTCTACTAAAGAACATTGATATTTTACAGATTCAATGCAAAATAAAAAGTTTCCCAACTAAAAACTTCCCTACTTAGCCAGCTTATATTGATTTTGGTAGCACAAAAGCTGTTCAGCTTCATCTGACAAATCATTTTATCTTTTGAGGCTGCCTCTATTCCCTGTTTAATTAAGAATTCTCCCTCTCTCCTTAGCAATGAAAGGTACTTAATCTGGTTCTATTCCAGTTGTTTTTGATTCGAGAATCTTTCATATTCAGGTCACATACTCATTTGACCTTATTGTGGTAAGTGGTGTAAAATGCTGCCCTAATCTGAATTTCTGCCAAACCTCAGTCTTGCCAAAATTCATTTTCCTAGCAATTCTTGTCAGATACGGAACTTTTCTCCAAGCACTTTGTGTTCTTAAGTTGGTTTTGCTGAACTAGTTATTTTGTTCTTTCTTCATTATTCATAGTTAGAAAAGACAGTTCTTTGGGAAAGAGAGGAAAGAGAAATATAAATATCACACACACACACACATACACACAAACACACACAGAGAAACAAATAGAATGTTAAAGCTAAAAATATGTAAGATATAAACTGAGATCATAAGACCCTGAAATACAGCTTAAAGGTTAATGAACTCAGGTTTGCCGTTTTTTTTCTATGAAACTAGTTCCTCACCATCATCATTATACTAGCAAGCACTTATGTATCACTTGAAAAAACTCGTGAAAAGCACTTTCTCTATGTTATCTCGTTTGATCCTCACAATAATATGATCCTCATTTAATGAGAAACTGAGGCATATGGGGTGAAATGATCTGTTCACACAGCCAGTGAATGTCTGAGACTAGATCTGAACTCAGGCCTTCCCAACTCCTACTCTACTGTTCTATGTACTTACCATTCAGCTGCCTCAGACATCTAGTCATTAGAAAAAACAAAAGTTAATGTAGCTTTAAAACAACCACCACAGACTCACTGTCTTGGCGTCCCAAGCTCATAGTTTGTCAGCTTCCAGTTTTCTTCCCTCACAAGAGCCAGATCTCTAAAGATGGTGTCCAGTTCTGGAGGCACTCGAGATGCATGGGGGTACAGGAAGAAAACATCAGCCCTTCTCTAAAAGAGCAGCATTGGTCCATAGGCGGCAAGCCGCCGGCGCCCTCCCCCCACCAGGGCATCGGGGACATTTCACACACATTTCCCACAGCATCCCAACATGTAGCAGGAGCCCTGTAGGCCATTGGTCAGTGGGCCCCTTTCCCATCGCTTCCCTTTCAGTGTATCACACGCCTGGCTATGTAGATTTGCATATTTAACTAAATGAACCCCCACAAAATGGCCAAGAAGACAAACAACTCTTGCCAGGTACACACAGACTGAAGAAAACTAATGGGAGCATGAGGGCGCTCACTGTCCGCCACAAGGAGCAGGGCGCTTGCCTTTCTCATGGCTCAGCATTTAACCAAAAAGTCAGCATGAGCTCAAACCAAGATCCTGAGGAGGCCGACCCCAGGTGGGCCGGAGGGGCCATCCCCAGGATGTTCCCTAACAGATGGTCAGAAAACATAAACACCCGTGATCTATCCCTGGTGGACAGAAGCAACGATTCAGAAAGGAGTAAGAAAGGAAGTGCTTTTCAAGAAAAGCTCACGTGATGATTTGCACTGGGAAAACATGATGGAAATACTACCATCGGCTCATGGCTTTCCTGCTGAAACCAATGTGTCATCTCTAAAAATCCTCAGCATATAGAAAGGCCTTTACACTTGAAAAGAGAAATTTCTAAACTATCCAAAAATCTTCCAAATTCAGCATTTCGAGGAGTTTGGAAGCATTTGTGAAAATATAAACATATAACAAACTTGCAAGAACTGTGTGGAATAAGGAAAGACAGAAATTTACCAACCCAATTTCAACAAAGAACCTTAGCATAGTTGGTGAATGAGACCGGAAGATGAATATCACAATATAATAAGGGGCACAGATAACAAATGTAGCACTTCCACTGGAGCCTGCTTATCTTTTTCAGCTCTAAAGGTCATAATTCCCAAATATCGGAAAAACAACTTCAAAGGCTCTAACACAAAGAGTTAAGCCAAGATTATCCAAAACAATATAGCATATCGAATTACACTGCCCTCAAGAAGTACCATTACTAATCACTTTAGTGGTAAGGAAAAAAAAGAGAGGTTTGTACCATTAATAGATAAAGTAAATATTTTTAAAGACATTTACCAACTATGTGACTCTGGACAAATCACTTGACTGCTGTTGTCTCAGTTTCCTCATCTGTAAAATGGGAATGCTAATAGTGCCTAGCTCCCAAAATTGTTGTTGTGAGGATTAAAATGTGATGATATTTATAAAGAGCTTTGCCAGCCTTAAGGCTGTATATTAATACTATCTATTACAAGCCATCATTATTAAATGCAGCTTACTTTATCTTTCCTTCATGCCCTTCAGTTTCTGTTGGTGTAAGGTTTCTGATGTCATGATTTCATCATACAACGTCTTACAGCCTAAAGAACTAGCCTCGGCCCAAAGGCTCCCACTACGGCCTCCATAGGCCAGAGTCCAAGCACAGCCCTTCCCCTCCACAAAGTACACAATACTTGACTACCACGTACTGACCTACACTAAACAAAGGCTAGATTGTTTCACTGAAGGGGTGCGTGATCGGACAAGTGGGGAGCTTCTGTCCTGATCCCACTAAACTGAGGCAGCAGCATCCCTGTGGCCACTCCGAAAGGGATGCCTGCCCAAGGCCCAGTCTCTCCCACCGCCCAGCCATGGTCACGCAAAAGAATTGTTCTCAAGGGCACCGAGTGTGCTGAGGAAGGTTAACATTCCTCGGGGGCTTTAAGAGGTACAAAGTACTTTCTACAGTTTATTCTCCCATGTTCTTCACTACACTCCTCAGCAGTGGGTGCTTTCACCATTCTCATTTTATGGATCAGGAAACTGAGGCACAGGAGTGTCAAAATGATTTGCCTTCAGTCACACAGCAGAAAGTGAATGAGGCGGAATCAAATTCCACTCTCCCTGATTCCAAGGCAAGCCCCCATCTAGCACCTACCTGTTGTACTGCCAGGAGGGACAAAACCCACAGGCAAACTTCCTGTTGGCCTATTCCCAGAATCAAGGGACCCTGCATCTGGGAGACAGAGGTCTGAGACCCCAGAAGGACCCCAGCAGATCCCAGCAGACCGATAGGTCTGAGCTCTGGGGAAGGAGCTCCCACATGAGACCCGTAGGAGTGCCAGACTCTGCATCCAGGGCCCTGGCGCAGAACAGTACCTTTGCCTGCTTCATGCTGCCCATCAGTTTGCCCAGATCCTCCACGTCCATCACAGAGCCGTGGCTCTGACCCTCATCAGCACCCGACTCTTCCTCACTTGTGGTTTCAAATTCTTGTCCCTCCTGTACAAGAAACACATACAGAAAAACACTCTTCAGTGGATTTAAAAAGCTCAGTGTGGGTCTACGAGAACAGTTCACTGGGAGCCCACAATTATGGGGCCATCTTAGTTCCCAGAGTCTTTTCTCTCTGTATTTATAAATGGCATCGGTACCCTGGCCCTCAGCATAGTGCATATAGTAAGCACTTAATGAATGCTTTTTGTTCACTCCTTCATTTAGGCGCTAACATTAGCCGGTCTTCCCCATAAAGGTGAAAAGAGGACCAGCAACCCCTCCTCCCCTGTGTGAGGCAGTAAGACAGGATTCATAAAACTGCAAATGGGAGAAACTCATGTAGACCATTTTAAAGAACAGATGTCACCTCTCAAAGGAGCCCCACAGTAAAGTGCTTCCAAGGTGCCCGCCCAAGAACCGGCCCTGCAGGTGGTCACTGTTTCAGGGATGTAAATCTTCTTGGCAACAATTAAGGAGAGCAGACGGGATGACGGATGGAGGCAGGTTGTAAGGAAGAAGCCCCTCTGGGTCTTTAAGATCAAACAAAATCACATTTGCAAAAATTTTCCAAAAGCACTCTATGAGAGCGGGTGTTTTTTTATGATTCTAATTATTGTCTTTATTGTTATCATTATTATCTTTGTTATTATTAAATAATGGAAAAGGCACTTAATTCTTATGGTCAGTCTACCTTGAAATCGGGCTGATGGGCAGGGGGAGCTGCTCAGGCATCTTCCGATGGACAAGATAAAATAAAATAGCTGCTAATGGTATATCTGAAGACGCACAGCCAGAGGCAAGGGGAGGAGGGAGAAAAAAGGGAGGATGGAAGAGAGGAAGGGAGAATGAGAGGGAGAAGAAGGAAAAGAAGAAGGGAAGGAAGGGAAGAAGGAGAAAAGACAGGAAAGCAAGGGGAAAAGAAGAAAGGAGGCAGGAAAAGGAGGAAGAGAAGATGGGAGGAAAAAGAGGAAAGATGGGAAGGGGGACTGCAGGAAGAAGGAAGGAAAACAGAAAGAAAAGAGAGGGAGAGGAAGGAAGATGGGAAGAAGAGGAAGGGAAGAAAAAGGGAGGTGGGAAAGAGTGCAAGAAAAAGGAAGGAAAAGAGAAAGAAAAGAGAGAGGGAGGAAGGAGAGAAGATGGGAAGAAGAGAAGAAGGGAAGATGAAAGGAAATGGGAAAGAGTGCAAGAAGGAGGAAAAGAAAGAAAAGAGAGGGGAAGGAAGGGGGGAAGATGGGAGGAAGAGAAGAAGGGAAGATGAAGAGAAATGGGAAAGAGTGCAGGAAGAAGGAAGGAAAAGAGAAAGAAAAGAGAAGGGAAGAAAGGGGGAAGAAGGAAAGGAAGGAGAGATGGAAGGAGGAAAGCAAGGTGGAGGAGGAGGGAAGGAGGGAGGCAGGGCTGGGCACAGAGATGCGGTACCTCTGGGGTCTTGCCCTCCTTCTTCTTGTGTTTGCATTTGCCTTTGTCACAGCTGCCCCGGCGGTGGGGGCGACAGGCCTTCTTCTGGCCACAGCTGCCACGGCTTAGTTCCTGCAGCCGGGTAAGGAAGTGGGCCTGCCAAGCGGCAAAGTCGGCTTCCAGGCTCCCGTGCCTGCTTCTCACCACGTTGCCGTCGCCCTCCGCGCAGGTCATGATCCGCCTGGCACTGAGCATCCACAGCCACCTATCGATGTTTTTGCCGACCTGTAAGAAACCAGAGAAACCGGCCACGTGGGGACGCACTGCTGAGGCAGAGAAATTATGGAGAAAAGACTGAAATTCAGGACGAGAAGTCTTCGGCCAAGTAACGGGTCTGGCAGAACACAGACCCGCCAACATGCCCGGACTCCCGGGTCAGACACCTCACAAGGTGATGCCACCCAAATGGCGTCCCAGACAGGCTTAGGCCAAGGACAGAGCGCTCCGGCCCCAGAAAAGAAGGTCCTCAAGGGCCTGAAACGAGTCCCAAAGGATCGGGCTCAGGGGAGGCCGCAGAAACAGCCTGCGTGCATTCAGGGGCCTCGCCTGCGGGCCTTCCCAGGAGCACAGAAAAAGGACGAGAGCAAACGAATGCAAACCGCCCCAAAGTCCTTCAGGTCACTCACGGACCCATCAGAGCCGCTGGGGCCCCAAGGGTGGACAAAAAGAGGCAGGGACGGGTCCAAGGTCAGGCATCCCCTCATTTGGGGAGGATTCAGTAAAAGTGAAGAGTGAGCCCAGTGGGCCCGGAGGCAGGTTTGGAACTCCCCACCCCCATCTGAATCTATAAGTGGGCCCACACGCTGGGACAGCCCAGAGGAAAACGGGCTTGTTCCAGAAGCAGACTGCAGTCTCAGCCCAAGCTTGGAAGGATCCAAGGGCCCTTGATCTGAAAATGTGGTTCTAAGGTTCCCCGGTCCCTCCCCTGAGGAGGATCACAGAATCATCCGGGAATGAGATGCAAAAGAAATGGGAGAGCGTGAAACAGGTGCCTCGTGGGCAGCCGAAGCTGCTGCTTTTCCTCAAAAGCCAATCAGTCCATCAGACAATCCCGCTGGGAGGCCCTGGAACGGACAAACAGTCCCATCCACACCAGCCCAGGGGAAGAAAGTGGCCCTTTACCTTGTTGTAGTCGCTCTCGTAGAGGGAATTTCCCAGTCCAAACACAGCGTATCTCATTCCCTTCAGGTAAGTCTTGCCAAATCTAAAGTCATTCGCTGCTTCCTCCAACCATTTGCAGAACCACTCTGCACTGTCTGGGGGTCTGCCATCGGTGTAGGTGGCAACCAGGAAGACGCAAATATTTTTACTGGTTACCTACAAAAAGAAAATGGCGTTCCAGAGGATTTCCCAAGCCTCCTAACAAGAGGAGCAGTTGATTCTAAGCTTACCTCCCTACTGCCCTGGCCTCCAAGAAAGAGAAGCGGCTTTTCCCCGTGTTTCTAATGCTTGGAACAAAAAGAGAATGGCTGTGATTGTCCCTAATTTGGGGAGGAGAGAAGTAGAACGGAGAGTGACGCAGGGAGAGAGGTGATGGAGGACACAGCGTTCAGAAGCAGGGAAGTCACACCCTTTAAAGTTCCCGCAGCTCGGGGACACCCATGGGCCAGGAAAGACAGCCTCCTGCCCCAGAGGGCCTGGGCTCGGGCCCTCTGTCTTTCTCTACACCTTCCTCTCCTTGAATAGGGGCTCTGAGCTGGGGAGAGTGAGGGAGGAGCTGACAAGAAGTAACAGAGGAGTCTGAGAGCCGCCCTTAGGAGCAGAAGCAATGCTAACTTGAAAGCGGCTTCCCCCAGCCCGTCGGGTCCTGAGCTCAGAACCCGGGTGGGAAACCTCCAGGGCACACGCTACTTAGGGCACCCATCTGGGCAGCACATGGCATAGTCACGGCCTAGGAAGACACATACAAGCTGAGGGACTCTGGCAAGCCACCATTTCTCTCTCAGCCTCAGTTTCCTCATCCGTTAAAATAGGGAAAACAGCTGTTTCCAAAGGCTGTTAGGAGGATCCAATGAGACCTGCAAACTGCCATGTGGGTTGCTAGCTGTTTATTATTATTATTATTATTATTATTATTATTATTATTATTATATAACAATATAATCTTGATTATTATGTCACACAGTATTTATAACAGTAATGACTGTGAGAGTTCTCTCAGCCCTCTGAGCTACAGCCCTGGGGACTCTCCCTTCCTTGTAGGCCCAGGATCCTGCGGAGTCTCAGAGTTAGGGTTACAGCATAGATCATCTGGCCCCAGATTCCCTTCTAAAAAGCAAAAAGACCCTTTTTAAGGAAATTAAATTTATTAAATATATTAAATAGAAGAGCAGCCCAGGAGCCAAGACCCAGAAGGTGCTTTGGGGTGAAAGACACCAAAAAATCCACCACCTACCTCTTCTCCCAGGTGATCGTCAGGGTCATATTCTTTCAAATTAACGACCGTCACAGGGAGACCAAGAGCCGCTACAGCCTTGGCGAGAGTCACTGCAAATCCCTGATGAACAAAAATCAGACAAAGAGCTGTAGAATGGCAGGGACGTGGCACGGGCCCCATTTTAGCAGGAGTGAACATCCTAGGACCGATCTCAACCCCTTTTAAATACCACTTTTTTTTTTTTTTTTTTTTAATGAACTCTCTCCATGGGATCATAGACCACACATCACTGGATAAGAGATCGAAGGCCACAAGCAGGAGACACAAGAAGAAACACACTGGAAACAATCGAGGAAGAAAACTCCTGCTTCCCTAAGGACTCGCCGAAGGGATCACTTCGCCCTCCACCGAGGTTCGGACCCCGGGGGCCTGCAGGAGGCTGGCCGAGCCAAGGGGCAGCATCCGAGCAGAGCGGCTCGAGCGGCTCCCCAGCAGGAGCACAACCGCCACTCAGGGTCCCCAACTGAGAGCCGTCATTCTGGTCCTGACCCCTCGTCATGGCACAGGTGAGAAAGCAAGGATCAGAGAGGTTGAACTCCCTCTGATCCAATAATGGCCTCATTGGACCCGTGCCCTGAGAGTGTTATCATAAAGAAAATAAGCTACATCTGCTCAAACAGATGTACAGCAGCACTGCTCGTGATTGCAAAGAACTGGGAACCCCCTAAATGTCCAACAGTTGGCAAATGGCTGACTCAACTAGGGTATATAAATGAGCTGGAATCTTATGATCTTGCTGTTAAAAATGATAAATACAAGGAAGAAAAGAAACTAGAAAGGCTTATAGAGGTAATACGGAGCCCTTAAATGACAAAGTATAAACAGGAGAATAAAACATACACTCACTGTGACAAGGAAAAGGAAAACACAGACTCAAACAGACAGATGAATGGCCAGACAGAAAGGAATCCTGGGGAAGCAGAAATAATGGGAATTCTGCATCTCTTCTGCATAAAAAGCTATGGGTGAGTGAAAATCATTACAAAGATCTAGATTAGCAAGAGCATGCCCGGGAGGGCTCCCCAGGAGCTTCCTGAATCCCCCTCCTGTCTGCTTAAGAAGAGATTGAAAGCCCTTGAGAAAGTAAGAATCCCCCCCTACCCCCCAAGGGGGATGACAAGCTGAAGCACACAAACTTGGATTTGGCCTTTTTTAAAAAGCTAAACTATTAGGGGCAGGGAGAGATCTAGACTGAGACAGTCGGAAAGAAGCTGGGCAGACATAGTTTTGCTGAGCAAGGGGGCCTGAGCAGCCCAGGACCTTCCCAGGAATTGCAGAGCACCAGGGGAGGAAGAAGTTCCAGGCTGCAGAGATGATACCGAGCTGGTGGTAAAATGGACCGAGCCAGAAGCTTCGGGGATGTGAGCAAGCAGCTTGATGGGGGATGTACCCAAAACAGGGCCCTGGGAGGAGACCCCTGGATCCTGGGGCTCCTAACCATCAAGTTCCCCAAATGAGATATTTGTAAAAAACACTTAGCAAAGTGCCTGGTACACAGTAGAAGCAGGAAGCAAACTAAGGAGCAGAGAGGACCAGAGTCTGCCCAACCTGCTTGTTCTCTTTAACTTTTTGCTACAAGGGCCAAGGTAGGGAAGGGAGGAAATGTCTTCAAAAGCTAAGATGTTAAGAAAAACTAAAGATATCCATCAGAATTTTATACATAATAAAAAGTTAGTTAAAAGATTATGTTAAGGGGCAGCTAGATGGCACAGTGAATAGAGCAGCAGCCCTGAAGGACCTGAGTGCAAATCTGACAGACACTTAACACTTCCTGGCTGTGTGACCCTGGGCAAGTCACTTAAGCCCAAATGCCTCAGCAAAAAATAAAAAAATAAAAGATTATGTTAAACAAAAAGTATGAAGATTAGGAATAGAGACCTAGAAAGAAGAAGAAAACGAAAATTTCAGGAATAAAACTATTCAATTTAAGTCACACAAACACCTAAGAACAAGTCTAGGAATCAAAGGTCCAAATGGCGACTGGCCCTCTCACCCCTGCGGTGCCGGTCTGAGAAGCGTAGAAGATCTTCACTCTCGAAACATGAACTTCTTTCTTCTGATGGGAAGCGGAACCATTGGCCACAGGAGCCGCAGGGGCGGGGGAGGCCTTCTGGAGGGAGGATTTCCCCGTTGATCTGTCGCCCTTAAAGACAAAAACGTACAGGTTTGGGCCATCACCACCAATGTTTTCCTACGATCCCCACTTTGTGATGACAAAAATAGGCAAAGAAACAGACTCCTTAGGAGGTTACAAAATTCCATTTAAAATTTAAATCCTAAGATTCAGAAGCGCCCTTGGAAGTCTCCTGAAAAGGGATGCCTGTTTCTGCCTAGCCCCAAGGGGTTGTCCCCCTTAGCAGGAAGCTCCTCAGAAGGAAGACCGCCACAGAAGCTACCCAGGCCACTTAGTGTTTGCTTCAGTGGGAAGGAAATCGTCCCAATTTCCACCCAGTGCTCGGCCCTCGGGGGCCAAACCAAGCAGAGCTAATCCCTCCAGCAAACTAAAGCCTCCCAGGGCTGTGGAAGCAGCTCATGAGCTCCCTGGTCCAGCTCTGAACCGCTCCCAAGGTCACTTCTCTCTTTCTGGCTAAACCAACGGCACATCCCTAGGCTCCCTCCTCCCTGACCTCTGGGTGGTGGCCAGCACTCCTGGTCAGGCCCCCGGGGACACGTTCTGGGACCCTGCCCTCTCCCGCCCCCCACCTGCTGGACAGCAACTTCTCAGTCTCCTCTGCAGCATTATCACCCCTATCCTGTGCCTGAACTAACTGGGAGGGGCTCCTAAGGCTCGGTCTCTCTCCCTCTGTGTGTGTGTGTATGGCTGCCTGTCTATCTCTGTGCACATGTCTGTCTGTCTGTCTGTCTCTATCTCGCTGTCTTGCTGTCTCGCTCTGTCTCTGTCCGTCTCTCTGTCTCTCCTCTTTTCTCTTTTTTCTTCTTTTTCTCTCATCATCAGCATGGAGGTGACTCACAGGTCTACCTATAAAGCTTGTCATCTCCCTTCCAAACTCCAGTCCTTCACGCAGCACTTAACCCGGTGCCTGGCACACAGTAGGTGCCTAATAAATGTTTATGGCTCGATCTCCACGCTGCCTTGTCCGCCACAGGCACCCCTGACCCCCGTGTCCACACCCAAACTCTTCCCCTCTGCCCCGGCTCCTTCCTCCTCCCGCCCGCACACTGCCATGACGGCTCCTCTCTTCTTCAAGTCTCTGGGCTCACAGTCTGGCGGCTCACCTTCGACCTGCTCCCTCACTCGCTCCCCTCCCCCCACCTAACCGTGGCCGGGCCCTCACATCCACCCACTGGCTCCTGCCTCGTCAGCCTCCGCCCAGACCTTAGTCCCGACTGACGTGTTCACTCCCAGCTTCTGCTTCCCCAGAGCCCAGAGTCCCCATGGGCTGTGGCAGTTCCTGCTCCCAAAGCCCCTGGGGCTCCCTCTTGCCTGGTCTAGGGCAGGGCTTCCCACCTGGGCCCTGAGATTTTTTTTAGTTATTTTGATAATTATATCTTTCTAATAATCGGCTGCCCTGGTAACTATGTGGTTTTATTTCACACATTAAGAAGCCTGGCTCTGCTGTGGAATCACGGGCTCCCCCAGACTGAGGCCCAAGGGGTCCGTCCAGGACACACACTAAGGTTCTGCTTCGGATAATACATGGACCGGCCGCTTGCCCTTTAAGGCCCCCCCTCCCAGGCTGACTCCGGGTCCTGCCCCATCCCAGCAGCTCACCCGCCTCATACACCTCCCCCCAGCTTCCTGCCAGGCCCAATTTCCAAGGCTGTGAAGAGCTTTCTGAACCCTAACTCTGTCACCCATAATGCATTATGCCTTCTAGATCTGTGGGAACCACAGGGAAGACAGGAGAGCTGGATACTAGTTTCTCTAGACTAAACTTTTTGAAGCCAAACTTTTCTTTTTTTTTTTTTTTAGTCACTTTTTTTTATATATATATAAACCTTTTTTATTTTCAAAATACATGAATAGAGGAGCAGCTAGATGGCACAGTGGATAGAGCCCCAGCTCTGAGGTCAGGACCTGAGTTCAAATTTGACATTTCAGACACTTATCACTTCCTGGCTGTGTGACCCTGGGCAAGTCACTTAACCCCAATTCTCAGCCCAAAAAAAAAAAACAAAAAACAGGAATAGCTTTCAACATTCGCCCTTGCCAAACCTTGTGTTCCAAATTTTCTATCCCCCCACCCCAGATGGCAAGTAATCCAATATAGGTTAAACATGTACAATTCTTCTATTTTTCCATATTTATCTCACTGCACGAGAAAAATCAGATCAAAAAGAGGAAAAATTGAGAAAGAAATCAAAATGCAAGCAAACACCAACAAAAAAAGGTGAGAATGCTATGTTGTGACCCACATTTAGTTCCCATAGTCCTCTCTGTGCGTACATACGGCTCTCTCCATCACAAGACCGTTGGAACTGGCCTGAATTACCTCGCTGTTGAAAAGGGGCTTATTCTGTGCCTTCCCTGCAGGTCCTAACTGTGAACCACAGAAAATTCCCAGGCTGCACCACACGAGTGCACACGTGGCCCTCCTAGAACCCTGTAGTAGCCAGGGTCACAGAGCACAACATCAGGGCCATCAGAACTGATCATCATATAATCTTCTTGTTGCCGTGTACAGTGTTCTCCTGGTTCTGCTCCCTCCACTTAGAAGCTAAACCTTTCAATACCCTTCAGCTAAGTGCCCACAGAAGATAAAGAGCTGAAAGCTAGAGTCTGGAAGCCCCAAACTCTTCCTGGCATCACAACTACCCTCAGCCTCAGTTTCTTCATCTGTAAAATGGGGATAATAATAGCATCTGCTTCCCAGGGTTACTGTGAGGATAGGATGAGATAATCATTGCAAAGAGCTTTGGAAACCGTAAAGTAATCATATAATCCTACTATTATTCTTATTGTCATTATTCATATATATATATATATGGCTTTTTATATATTTATAAAGTATATATCTGATATATACTTAATCTGAGGCACACAGTAGGCACTTACTAAATTCACTCGCTCACTTAGCAGAACCCTAAAAGAATAAAGGCACCCAGCTCTAGAACCTTTAGTAGGAAGTGACTAATGCGATCTCCATCCATCACCTTAAGAAGTGACTCTACTTACGAGCTTTTTGCTGACCACTTGGACGCAGATGCACAGACTGACACCAAAGGCCAGACCCATGTACACATAAAACCTGTTCATCCACAGGGAAATCAACGGCGCGTAGAAGGGGTCCCATGTGTCCAAGGAAGCATCTAGGCAGAAAGCACATGCATGTAAGCAGGCATTTTTCTTTCCTATTAAAACACGTTATAAATTAAAACAAATGTATTTATTATAAATAAAACATTATCGATTAAAACTGGCGCATCTAAGCAGTACAAGTCAAAGGATAATCCAAATCCTCCATTCATTCTAAGTAAACTTGGGCGACCTTAACTTACCAGGACTCGGCTAAATATAGGAGCCACTCGAGCACCTTATTTCTGACAAGGGCAACTGAACAGAGTTAAGTATTTCTCCAGCACCTGTATGTGCACGAATGTTTGTGGCAGCCCTTTTTGTAGTGGCTAGAAACTGGAAACTGAATGGATGTCCATCAGTTGGAGAATGGCTGAATAAATTGTGGTATATGAAAATTATGGAATATTACTGTTCTGTAAGAAATGACCAACAGGATGATTTCAGAAAGGCCTGGAGAGACTTACACGAACTGATGCTGAGTGAAATGAGCAGGACCAGGAGATCATTATATACTTCAACAACAATACTAGATGATGACCAGTTCTGATGGATCAGGCCATCCTCAGCAACGAGATCAACCAAATCATTTCTAATGGAGCAGTTGAACTGAACTAGCTATGCCCAGAAAAAGAACCTCTGGGAGATGACTAAAAACCATTACATTGAATTCCCAATCCCTATATTTATGCACACCTGCATTTTTGATTTCCTTCACAAGCTAATTGTACAATAATTCAGAGTCTGATTCTTTTTGTACAGCAAAATAATGTTTTGGTCATGTATACTTATTATGTATCTAAGTTATATTTTAATATATTTAACATCTACTGGTCATCCTGCCATCTAGGGGAGGGGGTGGGGGGGTAAGAGGTGAAAAATTGGAACAAGAGGTTTGGCAATTGTTAATGCTGTAAAGTTACCCATGTATATATCCTGTAAATAAAAGGCTATTAAATTAAAAAAAAAAAAAAAAAAAAAAAGTATTTCTCCAGCATCTGAAAATAAACTCCTATTTTTCAAAAATCAGCCTGTACCCAATATACCCAGAGGAGAAAACTCTGATGAAGATCCTTGGGTTCTCTGGGCAGTCTCTCCGTTTCTTAACTGCCTGTGGAGGTTTCTGGAGCTGCAGAAATGAGCCTCCTATTCCCATGGGAGCATTTAATTGTCAGTGGGGCCAACAGGTGAATTAGCTCATTTGTGTTCATGTCACTGCCAAGAGTGGACACTTGTAGCCGTCCATCCTCTTCAGACAGGAAAGACCAAAGGGAGGTTTCTGGGAAAGACTAGAACAGCCACCAGTTTATCAAACACTTTTGCTTATTCCTTATTCATGCCTTTTACATGGTAATAAAGCTTGATGAATGGCACTGCCAAGGTTCTGCCACAGGCCATAGGCCCTCCAATGTCAGGGAAGTCAGATTTGCCTAATTGGCGTTCCCTTCTTCGAACGTTGAAAGTTGGGCTGGTTTTCATCGCAGCACAAAATAAAAAGGGGCAAAGCAGCGAACTGCTATTGGAAAGGATAGGTAAGGCATAATTAAAAAAAAATTAGTGTAGGCGGGAGATCTGAGTTCAAAATCCATCTTCTATGTGACACTTGATGGGGTGGAACTAGAAAGGCATTTCACAGTCACAGCCTCAGTAGCCTCATCTAGAAAATGGGGACTCAGTACTCCTACTACCCAGTGAATGGGACTGTTCTGAACAAAGTGCTTTTGTTTTTATGGTGCTGGAGACGACATGAATTGGTTTTAGTAGAGTGACACAAAATTAACAGAAGGCAAACTTCCTCTTCCTTCCATTAGATTCAGTACCAAGGTATTCTAGGAATATGTACAATGGAGGGAGCTGGGTCTGGAATCAGGGAGACCCAGATCCAAAGGCCGTCTGCCCCTCAGACTGACCCGCGGTCTGACTCTCAGTGAACCCTCAGGAGCTTCCAGACACCCCCCTAAGTCCTAGCACGGGACGGAATCCACATGTCCAACACCAAAACCAGAGATCCCCCCCGGCTGTGGGCTCTGAGATCTGGAGAGAAAGAATCCGAACTCACATCTCAGCTCTGCCCCTTACGACCTGTATAAGCCTGGTTCCCGGGGCCTGTTTCCTCACCCACGAATTGAGACTTTCGGAGGTCTCTTGTCACTCTGGATCTATGATTTTATCAAGTGGCCTTGAGCATCATCCATTCCAGCCCATTCATTTTACAGAAGAGGGCCCAGATGAGCCAGTGACTTGCCTGTGGTCACACAGAGTAAAGAACAAATCGGAAGCAGGATCCCCAACTCCACAGCAACTTTCGACAAGCACCTACTTCGATATATTCCAGACAGACCCCAAAACTCAAAAAACTTACCAAAAAATACAAGATACCTCCAGAATAATGTCCTGGGAAAAGACACTAGAAATTGAAGGATTATGAAAGCTTCTGGAGAGGACTTAGGAGGCCGAGGGGAGGCTGGGAGTATGCACCTCGACTTCCCCACTGAGGTCTCATATGGAAGGGCTGCATAAGAAGTTAAAGGGCGCCCAGCCCTGGAGCCAGAAGGACCTGACTCCAAACCCTAGCTCACTTAGCACTGCCTCTCTGTGTGACCCTAGGTAATGTCTCACACACAAAAAAAGAAAAGTTAAATGGGAATTTGGGAGGAGTTTTTGAAAGCCACAGACAACATGGAAGGCCAGCAACTGATAAAAAGCCTACAACCAAATACTTGGCCTGCATTTTACAATAAGCTAATGAGGTGTTCTCTTTTTTAAAATATAATGGTTCTCTCTGGGCAGGTTTCTCGGGGAGGTTTTCTGGAGGCAGCCTTAGTTTCAGTTACAAGTAATAATCACTCCAAACTCAGCCAGGTGTTAAAAGTTCAAACGTTTATTTTCTCCTTCCATGGGCCCGGGTAGCTTTCTTAGAGGCCTCAGCTTTCCTTGGTTCCGAGAGCTCTCGTTGCTGCTCTTTTGCCTCTAGCTCAACTCCGAATGTCTCCAGCCAGCACCAAGATGAAAGTTGGAATGAATCTGTCTTGCCTCTGAGACAGGGCTCCTGGCTCTCAATCTCCCAGAGTGCTCTTCTCCGACTCCTGGCAATATTCCGAACTGAACTGACCTGAAGCTCTAAGAGCTTCTTTATATAAGATCTCCCAAAGGTTGACTCCTCCTCTGAGGGAGGGATTAAGGGAGGTGTGAATTCACAATGTTACAAAGTTAACTTTGTGAATCTCCCATACTTGTGAACTCCAAATACATTAGTGAGTTAGAGAATTTGCTAAGTATCAATTATCTAACTTATTAGATAATTATTGTCTCTATCAACTCTAATGAGTTAACACTTAGTAAGGATTCCAACAAGCTAATGTAAACATTCCATAAAAAAGGGAAAAATCAGACTTCTTCTCTGGAGGAGATTTTACACAGATGTTCCAGATCACAATGCCCCTAATCCCCATGATGTACATTCAGATATGAGGGTCAGCAACCCATGACCCCCCCATCTCTCCAAGGTTTCAAGAGCCTCCTCAGGAACTTGCCCTTCACTTAGAAAGGAACTGGCCCTTCCCCTTAGGAAGGTAGAGGGGAAAGAAGAAAAAGAACAAAGGACAGAAGCTGGTCCAGCCACCCTCACTCTGGGCTTCCATTTCTGACTCCTGGCCATTACCAATGCCTGCAATGCCCTCCCTCCTCACCTCTTACAACCCCTAGCTTCCTTTCAAATGCAGCTAGTTTTTTTATACAAAACATTATACTCATGTCTGCTTTGTAATTACTCTGTATCCATGTATTTTAAATTTATTTATATTGAATCGACTGCAGCCGACTGGAGATCTCATTATTAATATCTTGGTAACTATATTTCAATATAAATGGTTTTCAGGATAATCTTTTTTTTTAATAGCTTTTTATTTGCAAGTCACATGCATGGGTAATTTTACAGCATTGACAATTGCCAAACCTCTTGTTCCAATTTTTCCCCTCCTTTTCCTCACCTCCTCCCCTAGATGGTAGAATGACCAATGCATGTTAAATATGTTAAAGTATAAATTAGATACACAATAAGTATACATGACCAAACCGTTATCTTGCTGTACAAAAGGACTCAGACTCTTTCAGGGTAATCTTATGCATTTTATACTAGGCATTTAACAAGTCGATTCTGAGGGCTGCTCCATAGTCTTCTCCAGACAAAAAACCCTTCAATAAGCATTTATTGAGCGCCTTCTCTGTGCCAGCAACTGTACTAAGCATTGGGAACACACATATTTATGTTTGTGTATATACACATGTATATATACATGTACACGAAAACATAGATATTTGTTCTTTATAAAGCAATAAACAGCCCCCATCTCACCCCCAA
Source organism: Sarcophilus harrisii (assembly GCF_902635505.1). Classification (NCBI taxonomy): domain Eukaryota; kingdom Metazoa; phylum Chordata; class Mammalia; order Dasyuromorphia; family Dasyuridae; genus Sarcophilus; species Sarcophilus harrisii. The sequence continues at coordinate 442,167,218 of NC_045429.1, read as the reverse complement.
TTAGTTCACAGTCCAGTAAAGACAAGAAAATAATTAGGTGCAAGTAAGAAACACATAAGATAAATCAGGGGTTGTCTCAAAGGGAAGACATGAATGAGGAGTGGAGGTCCAGAAAAGCTTAACAGGAGCCAAGCGGGTCTGGCCACAATCATGGTAAAGAATAACAAAGAAGGTTGCTTAGCACAGCGCCCAGAACACAGTAGACACTTAATAAATGTCTGGGTTTTTTTATTTGCTCCCAGAACACAGTAGACACTTAATAAATGTCTGTTTTTTTTTATTTGCTCCCGGAACACAGTAGGCATTTAATGTCTGTTTTTTTTATTTGCTCCCGGAACACAGTAGGCACTTAATAAATGTCTGTTTTTTCATTTGCTCCCAGAACACAGTAGGCACTTAATAAATGCCTGTTTTTTTAATTTGCTGAGACCCTGCAGTTATGTTGTCAGAAAGAGCTCAGTTCGAATCCCGCCTCTGGCACTGAGGCTGGATTTGTGCGGCCACCGACGAGTCTGTTTCCTTGTCTGAAATCCAGGCAATGGCCCGGAGACGGGAGGGGGTTGGGGGTGTCCCCTAGAACACCTAGACCACATGGTCGGTCCCATGGAATGGAAACTCTAGGAGGACAGGGGCGGCGGGAGTTTTGCCTCATTCTGTTCCCTAGTCTCAGCTAGCACGTGGTAAGGGTTTAAAAAACGTTGGTCGATGGACCAGTCAATCACTGAGCATAAATCTGTATCCCACCAATCCCCGCTCCGTCCCGCCCCACGCATGCGCGTGAGCGTACGCATCCACGGGAGCACCGGCGCCTGCGCAGGCGGACCCTCTAGAGCTCATCTAGAGCTCGGGGAACCTGGGCTCGCCCTGGGAAGGCGGCTGGAAGCCTTTGGGCCAGCTGGAACAGGGCGCGCTGGCCCGAACCCGAGCGGGGGAAGCGGGGACCGAGAGCGGACCTTACCCATGTCGTCGGCGGGTGGCGGGAGCAGGATCGGGCCAGGCGGGCCGCGAGAGCCCGGCAGGAGCGACAGCTGCGGGCTCCGGGAGGCCGGCGTGGGGCAGATTGACAGCTGGGCCGGCGCCCGTCATTGGTCGGCGGACGCGAGTGGGCGGGACCCCAGCTCTTGGGGCGTGGCTCTCGCCCTCGTTCCCGCCCCCACGGCCCCCTTGGCTTCTCACGGTGATGTCCCTGCCCCTGAAATGGAACTGCAAAGAATAGGAGCAGAGACCTGACCTATCTAGTCCTGGAAAGGACCTTAGAAGAGCTCGATGACTCAGTGCGTGGAGGAAACAAGCTAGCGTTTATTAGGCGCTTACTGTGTACAATGCACCCTGCTAAGCACGGGAGGATGCCAAGAGAAATATGAGGTGGACCCTGCCCTAAAGGCGGTTACATCCTAAGGAGACTGTCCAGCCCAACCCCGTCCTGAAGGTGTCCAAGATTTCGAGCTGGGAGGGATCTTCTAATTCAACCCACTTGTTTTGCAGGTCCCGGGGGTCAGCCTCAGGGGTGGGTTTGAAGCCAGCTCTTGCTCTTTGTCACAGCTAGCACCTGTTTTGTGCTAGGCGCTGTGCTAAGCACTTGGCAGTTACTATGTAGCGCAGAGAAGTAGGTTCTGTTATCTCCGTTGTGCCGGTGGGGAAACCGAGGCAAACAGGTGCGGTGACTTGCCCAGGGTCCCACAGGCAGTAAGCATCTGAGGCTGAATTAGAACTCGGATCTATCCCGACAACAGGTTCCGTGCTCTAGCCATTGCATCACCAGCCGCCTCTATTCGTGCGCTCCTCCTGACATCGCCCAACACTAACGTGGACCGATACGCCACAGCGAGGGAAAGCGGACCCTCGCCCGCCTCAGAACTCCATTTCTTCCGCTGCACGTTTCCACCCGGTCACTGGAAACCAGCGCCACAGGGTGGCTCAATTTCGGTTTACAGCAACCGGGTGAAGGCCGAGAGAAAAGAAGCCGGAAGGAGGCGATTGCGCCTCTCTCATTGGTGAAGCCAGGAGCCTGTCAAGTAGCCCTGCCTTCGGATTGGTTCGGGCCATGCCTCCTTGCCCCACGACGTAAAATTGTTTTTCCCCGTCCCTTCCCAGCGCCTGCGCATTTAGGACGTCTGGCGGAGGTTGTGGGAGCGGCGGCGGCGGCTGTAGCTTCGGCGTCGAGCCCTCCCTGGGAGAGTCCGCACCGCCCGGCTCGAGGGTCGGCGGCCGTTAACAGGCCCGCCCGCCCGCCGGCTGGGGACCGGCCGCCACGATGTCCATTTTCACGCCCACCAACCAGATCCGCCTGACGAACGTGGCCGTGGTGCGCATGAAGCGCGCGGGGAAGCGCTTTGAGATCGCCTGCTACAAGAACAAGGTCGTGGGCTGGCGCAGTGGCGTGTGAGTGACCTGCGGGGCGGGGCGGGGGCGGGGAACGGGCGTCTTTAGGCCCCTGGGAGCCAATTTCTGCCCCAGGAGGCGTCAGAAACGGGCGGCACAGTTCTAGCGGGAGGGGCAATCCAGGTAAATACGGACCAGGTGCTGGGTAAGAGGGGGGCGGCGGCGGCGAGGGATGGAGGGCCGTGGGCCAGCAACTGCACACCCGCCACCCTTTGGCATTTATTAAGCGCCTGCTGTGTGCTCGGCGCTGCGCCAAGGGGATACAGACGGGAAAAAGGACTCCTGCTACCTGGGAGACTGTAGTTTGTGCCCGGGGGCGTTCTGTTCCAGGGTCGGAGCTAGACGGGTCTCGAGGGGCAGCGCTGGGTCCGCCCGTGCCCTTCTGTGAAGCCCGGCGTTGGGAGGAGTCGGGTGACGCCCCCTCTGCCCGGGCTGGCGTTGGTGCAGGTGCCAGGAGGCACAGCCTGGGCGTGGGTAAGGGCAGGGAGGCATTTGACAGCAACAATGAAGGGCAAGGGTGAGACCCACGGGGTACCGGGGCCAGCCCTCGGGGCCAGAGGCTTCGCCCCTCTCCGCCTCGTTAAAATCCAGGTCACTTGCAAGTCGGGGCGTCGTCCTCCTGACTTGACTTCTCTTCCAGAAGGAAGACTGAAAAACGGGGGGAGGGGCCGGGGGGGGAGGAACCTTACGCCTTCATTTTCACTCGTTTTAAGGTCTTGTCTTTTACTTTATGCACTGACACACGTTACCAGAGGGGATGGATATGTCTCACCAGATACCACAGGGGTCCATGACCCCACACGCGTTCAGAACCCCCGCTCTAGACTGATGGGGACGGTAACAAGGTAGATTCAGGCTGTGTTTGTGGAAGATGGAGCCGTTTGTAAGCAGTAGGGAAGGACCCGTTTGTTAAGGAGAGATCGAAAATTGGAGAGCCCTCTTTACCGTCCTTTTGCCTTCTGCTGCTCTGCATTCACTTTATCTGCTGACACTGAAGCAACACCTGGGTTTTAAAAATCCCTTTTTTTAGTCCCTTCACCTATGTAAAGCAGGTGCTTACCTCACAGAGTGGATGTTGTGGGCGAAATAGCATGTACAACATTATACAAAGGTATTAATGATTATTCTTTTATATGGCACCATATAGACCTTGGTCTGAATGCAAACTTTGCCGCTGGCTGGGTGATCTTCAACAGATCCCTTAATCAACTTGGGACTGGGTTTCTTGGATGTGAAATGAAAGGGAACTAGTGACCCGCCATCCCTCCCAGCTCTAAAATCTGTAATACTTAGTAGTGTCAGTGCTGTCTGTAGATCCTGGTGGTAAACTACATTGGAAATGTCTTGTTGGAGAGTCAGAATCAGAGTGAAATGTGAAATATTCTCAAGAAATGTCTTGATTCACAAAACTTTGAATGCTGGTATTGAGTATTTGACCCAGCATGGTCTTGAAGACAATACCGTTTTGGGATGCTTAAATAGGAGGACTTTCTGAAACTTTCCTTTAGATTCATGTGTGTTTTTCTCTCTCTCATCTCTCCCCCTTCCCTTTAGGGAAAAAGATCTTGATGAAGTTTTGCAGACACATTCTGTGTTTGTAAATGTTTCTAAAGGTCAGGTTGCTAAAAAGGAAGACCTTATCAGTGCTTTTGGAACAGATGACCAGACTGAAATCTGTAAGCAGGTGAGCGCTACAAAATCCAATATGATAGAGCATTTCATGTTTTTTTTTTCCCAAAGTGAACTTTGCTTTCATTACCCATGAAGATAGGGAATGAAAGCAAAGTTCACTTTCAGATTTCAGGGCTCACTTGAAGTACACCAATTCAGAATGAATTGATAATTTAGATGTGTGTTTTGCCTTTTTGTGTTGTGAAAATGTCTTCCCCTGCAAAGGTCCAAATATCATCAACTCATACAGCAAGAAGGGAGCCTAGGGAACCACTCACCCCTTACTCTCCAATTCATCTTGACACTGAGGTGATGCAGACCCCAGACTTCAGAGAATCCTATCTCTAATGTGTTACTTTATGGCAGAGGTTTCTGATTTAAAAATTATCAAATGAGTAAATTTTATAACCATGGAAACTCATGAAAACTTATCAACAGAGAGGTTTCTGCTAGTCAATGAATGTCAATAAAATAGACCTTTAAAATATAAAAGTTTTGAAAGGAAAAAGGATTTCGGTCTAATCTTTTTTCAAGCCTATACCTTCTTTTTTCTAATCACTTTTTTCAAGCCTATACCTCAAGAAATTTTAAATTCCTCCTAATTGCATTCTCCTTTTGTGACCAGTTTCCACTATGGCCTATCTAAAATTATAATTTTAATGGACTCATTTTACTCATATAGAAATAAATAAAATAATGCATCATTCATATTTCATAAATTGTCCTTTTCTTTCTTGCCTATTTCATCCTAAACTGGGGTGGGGGTAGAAGGAAGAAAGAAGGAGGGAGGTTGCAATTGTTTACAAGGTACATGTGATAATCCAGTTCTTCTTAGAAAATAGAGGTCCATACATCCCCCCATCTGAAATAGTTAATAAGTTTCATCCCCAAAATTCTATCATCTTGATATGGCTATAGCCGATTATTTTTAGAAGCCAACTAGCATATGATATGAACACTTTAAAAATTAATGGTCACCATAACAACAAGATTGTGTAATGATTAGCTATGTTAGACTTAACTCTTCTCAGCAATACAATGATCCAAAACAATTCCAATAGACTTGGGATAGAAAATGCCATCCAAATCCAGAGAAAAAACTGTGGAGACTGAATGCAAGCCACAGCATATTTTCACTTTTATTTGTTTTTTCTTTCTCATGGTTTTCCCCCTTTTGTTCTAATTTTTCTTTAACATGACTAATAAAGAAATATGTTTAAAATGATTGGATGTATATATACATATATACATCCAATCATTTTATATATATATATATATATATATATAAACACCTATATCAGATTATCAGATTGTTTGCTATCTTGGGGAGGAAAGGGAGAGAGAGAAAAATAATTGGAATTCAATCTTAAAAAATGAATGTTGAAAACCATCTTTATGTGTAAGTGGAAAAAATAAAACACTAAATGAAAAAAAATTAATGGCTATTAAAGCATACTATCATCAGTAAGTCGTGGTCCTTGAGTGTGCTATAGCAGACAATGAGTATGAGTCAAAGAAACACGATTATCTAGAGACTAATGCAAAGTAAAGTTAGCAGAACCAAGAAAATGATATTCACATGGAAAATGCTGGCCACTGTAGCTCCTACAGAGAGCTATGAGAAGGCACCCTGGCCTCCCCCCTTTTTTTTTGGGGGGGGGGGAGGGTGGTGACACATTAACTTAATGTGTTTACTTGTTTTATTCTTTGTTCTAAGTGATGGCTCTTGGGAAGGCATAGGGATACATTAAAAAAAAAAAACTTAGGTGATGAAAAATCAAGGATTTTTACATGATAACAGTAAAATGGATTTGATAAACTATTTCTTCTAGATTTTAACAAAAGGAGAAGTACAGGTGTCAGATAAAGAACGACACACACAGCTGGAGCAGATGTTTAGGGATATTGCAACAATTGTAGCAGATAAATGTGTAAATCCTGAAACAAAGAGACCATACACTGTCATCCTCATTGAAAGAGCAATGAAGGATATCCACTATTCCGTCAAACCCAACAAGAGTACAAAGCAGCAGGTCAGTATGCGGTTGTTTGGGTTTTAAGTATCCTTGAAACTCTGTCCATAGCAAGAAGTTTCTGCTTAACACAGCCTTTACTCTGTTGTCAATCTTCAGTTAGATTAATGAGCATTTATTAAGCACCTACTGTGTGCCTGGGCATTGTGCTAAATTTTGTTGTTATTTAGCCATGTTTTCAGTCATGTCTGACGCTTCGTTTGGGGTTTTGCTGGCAAAGATACTGGAGTGGTTGGCCATTTCCTTCTCCAGGGAAATCAAGGCAAGCAAGGTGAAGTGACTTGCGCAGGGTCACACACTTAGGAAGTGTCTGAGGTCAGATTTGAACTCAGGAAGATAAGTGCACTCTAGTGCCCCCTAGCTGCCAGTTTGCTCTCCAGGCGCTCAGAATCCAGAGTGGGAGACCACGTGCAAACAGCTCTATACAAACAGGTTCTACAGAGAACAAATTGGAATTAACAACCAGGGGAAGGTGCTAGAAATAAGGATATAGAACTGGGGGGAGAAGGGGAGGGGGATAGCTTGTACTTGAAGGAAGCTGGGGAGGGAGAGACGGGGACAGCCAGAGAAATGTGTTTTATGTGAAATAGTAAAAGTGACCAAAAGAAATAAAATTATAACTTGTTTTCCTTTCTCTTAATAGGCCTTGGAGGTCATAAAACAGTTGAAGGAAAACATGAAGATTGAACGAGCCCACATGAGGCTTCGGTTCATTTTACCTGTGAGGGAGGGGAAGAAGCTAAAAGAAAAACTCAAACCATTGATCAAGGTGATAGAAAGTGAAGACTTTGGTGAACAGTTAGAAATTGTAAGCTAAAAAATATTTTTACTCCTTTGTATGTTTGTTTTCTAAATTATTTCTGCAGTTATGTTGTAAGAAATGTTAGAGTGTAGTGCAGAGTAAAATTTGTGTGTGAAAAGTGTTCTGGATTATAAATTATACAGAACAGTCCTAGAGAATGACACTTTTTCCTTAGGCTCAGTAGGGGAATGCCTTTTTTGGAGTCAGCGTGCTTAAAAAAATCTGGCAATCACATTCAGAAAGCACAGAACAGTGCACATGATCACGAGGGTGAAATAAATGATCAGGGTATTTCCCCACAGAATATTCTCAAGAAATAACAAATACACAAGTCATAGAATGAGACCATGTTTTAAAATCTTAGGTTTTTAAAATATCCACAGAGAAGGAATCAGTACTTTATCCTAGTGGTTGACTTCCCATGTTAATTATTTTTTATTTAGTTTTTGCTTTTGGAGGATAGAGCAGAGTGGAGAAGTATGTATACAGAACCTACTATGTACATATATTTTTTATCTTATCTGATCCTCATCACAGTTCTGCAAAGTAGATTATTATCCCCATTTTATAATTGAGGCAAAAAGCAATTAAGTGCCTTGCCCATAAGTGTCTGAGTCTAGATTTGAACTCGGGTCTTCCTGATTGCAGCCCAGCACTCTATCCACTGCATTACCGGTGCCTCTTTTATTTGAAGCAGCAGACTCCTCTGTCATCCCTGACAACCAAGAGTCATCATTAAGCAATTTTGAGATTTTTCCCCCCAGCATGTAATTCCTAAATGAGCACCTGAATCTTTCTGTTTTGAACTTAGACAAGATGAAATGTTTCAAATAGTATCAGAAATCTTTTGATAAATTTGTGTCTTGAAGGATCCTAAATTTACAGCTATAGAGACAAAGAGTCTGTCTGTCTGTCTGTCTGACTATCAAAGAACTCTGTTAACATCTTTCAGGTGTGTCTAATTGACCCTGGCTGCTTTAGAGAAATCGATGAGCTGATACAGAGGGAGACAAAAGGAAAAGGTTCTTTGGAAGTTCTCAGCTTGAAAGACGTGGAAGAAGGCGATGAGAAATTTGAATGAAAGCTTTTCACTGTCTTTTCACTTCTAAACACAACACTAAAAGGTGTTCCCACTTCCTTTCAGCACTGTTAACTACTGTGGGTTTTTTTTCTTTTCTTTTTTGCCAAATACTTGCTCAGACTGATTAATTTGAGGTTTTCATTTCAGGATGTCTGTTAACTAAACAAGTTGCTTGTATACAGAATATTCAGTACAAAAATCCTAATATAGGATAAATGCATCCTAGCTGTCAAGTTGGGCTACTAATATTAAAAGAACCAGGGTGAACTTCCTGTTTTGCATTCTGCCTGGATATCTGGGCTCTCTGTGTCATCTTAATTTTGACAGTGGTCATTCTTTGTTAACTTTACATCTATGAAAGTTGTCTCAAAGGTTACACTAAAAATTCATGCTTTAGAAACGTCCCTTGACTCAAATGGAATGTGTACAAAAAGATGTAAGCCTGCAACATTTTTACATGACAGAATTTGAGTAATTTTAATTTGGCCTAATATTAAGCTGGGCGTGGTAATTTCCCAACTGACACTGCTTTTTTGTATGTATGTGTCTAACACATACAGTTTACTAGGAGTCCATCAGTATTTTCATTTAGTAAACATGCTGCCAAAATATAAAAGACTTTGGTTTAAAAAAAAAGTCATTCATGATAATTTTTAAATTTTATAATATATGTTAATACAAATGAAGTTATATGTAACAAATAAAACCTCTATTATTTTTATTAAACAATGGCCTGTGTGTTTTTAAATAATATCTTCCCATTTTTGCCAGTTTTACATTCTGTGTGATGTAGGACTGAGAAATAACATGCCTTCTTTTGGACTTGTAAAAGTAAGTTTATTTAATACAAACATCCAAATGAATGGGCTTTTTTTTTTTTAAAGACAAACTCCTAAAAGAAATTAAATTATAGAAAATAAACTAGCTTAACACAACAGAGATATATTTTAGCAAAATAATATTTTTCCTTAGAAATTAAGTAAAAAAAAAAAAAAAAAAAAAAAAAAACAGAAAATAAATAAATTCCCCCTGTAAATAAGTCCTATATACAAGTGTTAGGTACTTCTAATCATTAGGGAGATCAACCCTAATCATGTACCAGATGTCCTGATAATTAGGTCTTTCTTGGATACAAACATGTCCCACACCTAAATTACTTTATGCCAGAATTGTTTATTTCAAGTTTTACATTCCTTCTAGTAGGACACAATATTATTATGGCTTAATATGTATGGAAAGGAATATTAATGATGGTATTTGACATGCGCAAAGAGTGCCCAACAAGTTGACATCAACTTTACTGTTCTGTCCAAAATTTTTTTGTAATCAGTTTAGTTTGCTTATAAAGCTTATCAAATGATGTAGTTGGCATTAAATGCATTTATCGTTAATCATAGTGCTATAGTGCTTCTTTTTTCACTCTATAATACAGTTGTCTCTTATCGATCAAGATGATAACTTTAATGGGAGTTGTAGTGAAATCTTCAAACAGAATAACCCCACACACAATCATCTTTAGCATGAGGGTTAAAATGAAAGTAGCACAACACCTGATTTGAGGGATCAAAAGTATATTAAGTGCATTTACTTGGAGCCTTATCAACCATGATAAAATTCCTGGAGGATCACTGAATTGGGCAGATACACTAGTTTGATAGCACCCATGTCTGTAACTGCAGATGCTCAATTTGGCCTGTGAGGCAATCTCTCTGAAACTCCTAGTGACAGGCAGGGCTCCTCCTTGCCTGTGCCAGGAATTCACTCAAATGAATGGTGGATGTTGTCCTAATAAGGATTTTCTACAAGCATGAATTTTGTCAATTAATGGATAAAATACAACATTTATGAAGACATATTGGTGATAGTCAAAGGACACGAAAAGGCAGTTTTCTAAGGAAGAGATCTAAGTTAGCAACAGCCATATGGAAAGCTTCCCCAAATCACTAATAACTAGAGAAATGCAATTAGTGGAAACATGATTCTATCCATCCATCATATTGACAGACTTGACAATCAAAAGAAAGTGACAAATGATGGAGAGGCTGGAGAGAAACAGGGCTATTAGTGCCCTTTTGGTGGATTGGTTAAAAACCATGTTAAAAAGCACGGTAGCTGTGCCCAAAATATCACTGAACTGACTCTCCTTTGACCTGTCTCTACTGTTAGTAGGTTAGTAGTAGAGAGAGGGAAAGGACTAACAGGCACAGAAATATTTATAGCAGCTCTGTTTTTATGGTAGTAAAACGCTCAACACTAAGAGCATCAACGGTAGAATGGCTGGACAAATAGCATGTGAGTGTAACAACGCCACAGTAAGACGTATATGAACTGAGCAAAGCCAGGAGAATGGTTCATACAATGACAAGGCTGTAAAGACAACTCAGAAAGACTTCAGAATGCTGTGTGTGGCTAACTGGGATTTTAGAGGGCTGGATGAAGGATGGACTAAAGACAAATTACCTTTATGAGTGTAGCCAACATGGAAATTTGTTTTCTTTGCGAATTTCTTGTGAGAGTTTGTTTTTCTAAAATGGTTGAAAGAAAGGCCATGAAGGGAGAACTATCAATATTTAAACAAAGTTTTTAAAAATAAAAAGAATCAACTGAATATTTTCAGTCCTCAGGAAGACCGTTGAAATTTAATTTCATAAGGACCACGACAAGCCACTTTGGCCAGCGGCCGGTGGCTTCTGTGGTATTGCCTGGACAATCAAAAGGTAGCTGTGCTTCCAGAACCAAGCAGATCAGAGCCTGGGGCAGCTGCAGAAGCACCCAGTTCCAGTTCTGTAGCAAGGCTATTCGCACCCATCTGCAACTTCACAAGAGTTAACTATAGGTTTTCTAGATGTGTAATAAAAGCCTTTGTGAGTCAGTCTACCACGTATTACTTTCAGTAACTAAATAAGAATAAACTGAGATATTTCTTGATCCACTGTTTTCTGCTTGGGGAACTTCTGTAATCTCAATTGTGATCCCCTAAGTTTTGAGTCAGGGTTTCTGAGAGCTCCAACAGCCCTGTAGTTGACCAGCTGGGGAATTCCTGACTTCTAGTAATAGTTCTCAGCACCAAACTTAAGATACAGTAGGTGCTCAATAGTAGTTTGTTGAACAGAAAAATACACCAGATTTGGATAGGTTCCTCAAACAAAAGGAGGATGAATTGTATTCAGTTCTGTATCATAACCTATTGAAAGAGCACTGCCTGAAAATGACCAAGGAAATTAAGTCCCTATTTGATGAGCCTGAAATACTCTGATGAGTGAAAAATTCTTCATTCAAGACTGAAATCGTTTGATTTGATGTGATTCTTGAGATGACTCATTGCTCATGCAACTCAATTCAACAAATAATCCACTTTACTGTGTAGACTTGGGTTTGGTACTGAATGAGATAATGATGTAAGCTGGATAGGACCATATAGCAGTCTTTCACCTTAGGAAACTAATGATCTAGTAAAGGACACAACATAAATAACTATAAATACAAAATAACACATTGTAAATACATAATGGAGGAACAAAGTGCTATGTAAGGGGAGTCCAACTTGGGCTACTGTTAGATATAGAGAAGTGTCAAAGAAGGCTTGTGGGAAAAGGAAGCATTCCATGGTGTTTGCAAAGGATGAGTTAGAATCAATGAAGCTTAACAGGAGGATAGAACTATGGGAGCAAAGGCAGTTGGTCAGGAGAATGTGAGGCAGGGGAAAGAGTAATAACTGATTTAGACAAGCTAGGAAGATTCGTGTGAAAAATGTGTAAAGGGAAGTGAGCAGAACCAGAAAAACAATTTACCCAAGGATAACAATCATGGAAAGGAAATAATGGCAAAAGAGGGCAGGACTCTGGCCAATGCAGTGAAGGATCACAGCTTCAGAAGAAAAGGGAAGGACTAGAAATGCAAAGGAAGACATTTTCAGAGAGGTCCAATGTGTGGATTTGTTTGGTTTGGTGTTATGCTTGAGGGTCACGAGGGCTTTGGTGGGGAGATGGATGGGAAGAGTTGGGCAATGGATCCATCTTTCTAAGCAAGAAAAGGAAAGATCATCAGAGAAACATTTAGAAATACAGGAGAACAGAAGGAATTTCAGAAGGGCATACAAACTAGTAGAGCACTTGTATACCATTAAATTGTACATCTATATTAAATATGTATATATCCTTTTTTTTTAATTGCATATAACAAATTCACAGTTTCAGATAATTTCTTTTCCTGTTCTTTCTATATTGAAATGTTCATGTTTGTAAAGTTCATGATTAAAAGAAAAATGTTTAAAAAAGAAGCCAAGGTAAAGTCAAATTATGGAGAATTACTGGGTTTTCTGAGCAGAGATGATAATGAACACGTCTGCACATAAGGGTGATTAGTGGAGAAAGAACTGGAAGAGAAACAAAGTCGAGGGTCTTTCATTAGTGTGGGTGGGTAGGTTAGGGCCTGGGCTAGGATCCCGATAGTGGGAAGGGAGAGGAGGCCCAAGAGGCAGAGTGACCATGGCTCAGTGACCTACTACATGAGAGATGACAGATCACCAAGGAATAAACCTGGAATTGGAGCAAATGGAAATCCTCATGATAGTCATTAAAAAGAAGAGAAAGATGTGGTAGCTGGGATTGGTGCTGATAAGGAGAAGGGCTGGCTCTTCCACTGAGGAGTGGGTTTCTGAGAAATTCTGAAGTGAGGACGAGAGGAGTTGGGGAGCTCCCATCAGGTGGTGGGAAGTTGGAGGCCAGAGACTTGAGCCTCCACCTTCTCTCTTGATGTCAGCCTAAGATTTAAGTCCCATAAGAGAAACCAAACTAATGGAGGTTGACATTTTCTTATGGGATTACCACCAAGTTAAAACATGAGAGAGAAGTTAATATTTAAATTGCTAAAATATTCATATTGAGGTTTTAAAAAACAGTGATCATCCCTGAAAATGCTGAGACTGGGATTGGAAAACTGTACTAGACAGAGTGTAAGGTCTTCCAAGGCTGCAACCAAGGAGCAAGAAAGGCCAGAGGAAGAAGATTCCCATTGAGAGGATCCAGAAGCACAGATGGAGCCAGAGCCAACGGCCAAGCACCGGCTTGGGAAGCAGAGGGGCCAGAGGCAGAATGGGGCACATCCATCAGAAGCACAGCCGGCATCAGAATCCAGAGAAGGAACAACAGAGGTAATCTGAGAGCAAGCCAGAGAGCTCAGTCCCTGTTCCAGTTAAAGCCCGTACAACTTGGAGGAGTTAAGCCTTCTTCCAAGGAGGGAGTCCTTTTCTTCCTGGCCCACCCTCTAATTTAGCAGCATCCCAAAGAGTCCTCACTATCCCTTTAAAACCTCTCTGACCACAATACAGCCCATTAGTAGAAAGGCCATTAATGTCATTCTTAAGCCCCACTGAAGGTACTTTACACAAATTAGACGCATTCACCATCTGGAAGATGTGGGTCCACAAAACTTCAAATGTAGATCACGTCTGAGTCATGTTGCTGAACCTAGATGAAAAAAACATTTTCCTTCCCATTTTAAATTAATTCTATAGATTAGAGCAGTCAACAGTTTGATACAGGTCTTCCCAAAATCTCCAATATAATGGATTCACACCAGGCTTATGTGGAAAAGAGACTAAGACTTTGGAAATACAAACTAGGTCATTTATTACTTTGGGCAGGAAAAGGTTTCAAAGAGGAAAAATGCCCTCAGAATTAAATCTCAGTATATGGCCCTAAGCCTGAGGCCTAAAAAGTTTTTAATGATAGAAAATAATTCATGAGAAGCATTAAAACCTTGAACCTGGTAACTACCAGGGGATGGGCTCATTGAAATGGTCTTTTTTCCATTGGTGATTAAGACAGCTGAAGGCTGGAGTGGATATGTGGTAACCAGCCTAACAGTTTCATTAAGCATATAAAATGGTCATCATTTTGGTAGAAGCAAGATGGTGTATTCTTACCTTTACAATACTTTTGTGAGTTCCTGTTCCCACGTTATTAGAAACTGAACGCTTTTCTCCTGTTGTGCTACGGCAGTTGTTGATACGTGGCCAGCTACTCAAAGTGTTTAGCGGATAAGGAGGGAACGGCCTCTGGAGATTTTCATCCTGTCCACCTCGTGCTTCACACAGCTTAATCCATGATGGCGCCTTCAATAGCAAAGAAGTATCCAAGTTGAAATGTAATTCTACCATAGCACTGCCCTCCTTTGCTGAACTAAAAATGCAAAGTACACTTAAAAACTTCTTTCCAAGCTTTCATCCTCAGGGAAACTGGAAGTATAGATTTGGTAAGGAGAATGATGGGAAAGCAAAGGCTAACAACAAAAAGCACTTTATATATATATTTGTTCGACTGAGAAGATGGAAATTTTTTTGGAAAATATGACTAGGGATTGGAAAAAAAAATAAAGTAATCTCAGACTGGTGTTATTAAAATCTCCTTTCAAAAGAAATAGCAGAAAGAAGAAAATGTGGCAAACACCAAACATCACCATTTTTTTAAAAAGTTAAATTAAGTTTATTTCAAGAGGAAGGAACTAGCTGATTATAGAAGTAATATTTATTTCAAAATTATCTATCGGTGCACAGTCAAGTCACTGACTGGTTGGAATAAAGGCTATCAGACTAGAAGAAATGGTGGAGAAAGAAGATACTGTATGCAATTCCAGCAACTCCAAAATGATGTGTTTAAACAAGCTGTGGACTCAAAACAAAAAAAAAACAAAAAAAAAAAAAAAAAGGGGGAACTGGCAAAAGTCAAGCTGCTGATTCTTATTATCAACATTGCTTAGATCACTTTAACTGAAGTAAAAGTGATCACAACTAAAGAACCCCTTCATTGTTGTGATCACTTGTACTTCAGAAAAACCCTCAGCCTGTCGATCAGGGCCTAGGTGTTAAGTGTGAGGGAACAAAGACAAGAATGAAACCATTGCAGCCTTCAAAGAGTTAATCAACCTTCCACAGGGGAAGAACCTTCAACAATTTGCCAGCTCATTTGAAAAATAGCAGTGAGGCCCACAGGTGTCAAAGGCCTTGACTCCTTCCCTGGGAAGGCTGAGGCTCACAGATCTCTGAGGCTCACAGATCTCTGAGGCTCACAGATCTCTGCAGCTCAGAAGTTCTGAGAGGGGAGGGACCATTGACTGCCTAAAAAAGAGTGAACCAGCCCAGGTCAAAAATAGAACAAGCCAAAGCTCCTTCCCAACCAGCAGGAGGATTGGAGTGATGAATGGAGAGACTGAGATAAATAGATCTAATGTCAAAATAAAAAAGTTACTGAGGAAGATGATTGACCACCATAAGTAGCACCAAGTCACAAAGCAGTAGGAAAGCCCTTGAGAAAAAGTTTTCTAAGTTCTTTAAAGAACTTGATTTAGAACCAGCTGAGCCACATTATACTAATAATGCATCACTCCTGAAATTGGAAGCACAATAAGCAGATAGGACATAAAAGAGATCTAACAGCATTTTTATTAATTGATTCTCCTCAATATGCTGGCAATTAAAGGCTGTTACCAGGGCCTAAGGGGAAAAACCCTACTGGGGAAAGAGGGCATTCCCTCTATTTCACTATTATAACTGATAACTTGCACCAACATGGCACTATTAGGACTACGGGGCATTTTACATGCTCTAGCTCTCATGGGATCATCACAACAGCCTCAAGAGGCTTAATAACCTCATTTCACCAAGGAGGAAACCAAGGTTTGGAGAAGTCAGAGCAAGGATACTCAATAGGACCCGTCTCTGGCTGGATGACAGCCTCCATCTTCCTGATTCTCCTTTCCCAGGAAAGTAAATGGAATGCCTGGCACATCCTGCCTTGATTTACCCACAGAAGAGGTCCTCTTCACACACAGGTTTCTAAAACCCAACATTTAAGGTCAACATCATTGGTAAGAATTTTTATTTGGGGATTCCCTGGTGTCCATGAAATGGAAGGAGCTTTTCTTTACCTTCCAACAAAATAGTGACCATTTTTTGAACTAGCTCCCTTATATTACCTCAAAAATAATGACAACTTATAAAAAATAACAAAAAAGATTTTTAAAAGAAAAAAAGTAATCTCACAGAGATGGAAAAAGACAGGCTCCTCAAAAAAGGCTACAACATAATAACAAGAATTATGGGATAAAAGAAAATGAAAAAAAATTTTAAAGCCCCCAAAGTTCATGAGCTCATCATGCAATAATGAAGGGGGGGCAAAGCCAAGATGACAGAGAGTAGACATGATTTGTCTTGTTCTTCCTGACTTCCCTCAGATCAATGCCAGATCAATCCTCTGAACAGGTTTTAAAGTAACAGAACCCACAAATATTTGGAATGTAACAGATTTCCAACAAAAGATATTTTGGAAGAACTTGAGGAAAGGTCTATCTCAAATCAGGCAGGGTGAGGATTGCAGCCCAGTGAAGTGCAATGCAATGCAGGGAGACCTAGGGCAGAAAGGCTTCTGAGCACTGGGGAATCTAGTAGGAGGCTCACAGCCAAAATACAGCAGCATTTGCTAATATGTCCTGGTTCAGAGCCAGTAGATCAGCAGACTAGTTGTGAGACCTCCAACACAACTACAGAAAGCAAATAATGAACCTCTGAACTCCAGTGTAACAATGGGGACTTGGTTATAGCCACCCAGCATGAGAAGGAAGTCGGTAGCACTAGCCTCAGGACAACATTAAGTTGCTGTCACTTGTAGAGGAATCTTGGGATAATCTCCCCTTTTCCCTAAGAGCTCTGATCATAGATAGTTTTTATGGAGAAAGGGAAGAACAGACCTCAAACCCTGAGGACACTAATGACAAAATATCTCCAGGCAAAGTCTCAAAGGGTGATATAAGTTGGTTTCCATCTCCCAAGGCTCTCTTGGAATAATCAAAAAAAGATCTTAAAAAAGAGAAGAAAAATGGGGCAAGGAAATGAGAGCTCTGGAAATGGAAATACAGAAATTGTCTAAGAAAATCACTCCTTAAAAATTAGTTTTGGCAAAATGAAAAAAAAAAAAACTACTTGAAAAAACAGGATTTGTGAAATGGAAAAAAATCCAATGAACAAAGCAACTCATTTAAAAGTTCAATTGGCCAAATGCAAAAAGAGATAAGAAAGCTAACTGAAGAAAATAATTCACTAAAAATTAGAAATGAAATAATGAGAAAAAGCCTCAGAGATGAGGTTCACCTCTGGAAAGGAAAGTCTGCTTAATGACAAGGTAGACAAGTTTGGAGAATGGAGTTGAGATCCCAGTAGAGGACAGAACTTAAAGACATCATTTAAGAATTATTAGTCTTGAGATAGATAGGTGGCATAGTAGATAGAGCAACATCCCTGGAATCAGGAGGATCTGTGTTAAAATCCAGACAGCTAATCAGAACACTGATACACCTAAATCTCTTCCACTGAAGAGGACCATTGATCATGGCTTTTTTTTTTTTAGTTGGTTGCTCAATAGCTTATTTATCTAGGCATAATATTATGGAAAGCCAGAAAAAACAATCACTAGTGGAGGCCCAACCTTTCCAGCCCCAAGGGATCATTATGAACTCCTGAACCAAAAAGAAGCCTCAGCTTTGGAAACTCCCTGTTATGACTGACCCACAGCGTGGGCATTTTTAGTTCTGTCAATAGCCTTGAAGAAAAGGACAGACCCAGAAGCATTCTGCAATGGTGGAAAATTCAGGCATGTTGACAATGCTAATTCTATCCCTGACAGTGGGATGAATATCTCGAGTCTGGATTTTCCCCAGGTTAGATATCTGAGATTTCCTCATAAAGAGGCAATGTTGACCTAATGATGTGCTATGTTTACAATATACAGATGATCCCACTGTCTCAACCATTACAGCTCTTGCTTCATAGAGTGGATCACTGATTCTAGAAGTGACAAGAATTATATGATCAAAGATGACCACCACCATTTTACATAGGAGGAAAATGAAGTAATAAGTAGGGAGAGCAACAAGTGTGTAGTTGGATATACAGTAAATGACATTGAATCCAAGTCAGAAGCTATCATCCCCGACTTAGAGGGTTCGTCAGAGGTCAAAAAACAAAAACAAAAAGACCTCCCTTCCTTCTTTCCTTCTTCCCTTCCTTCTTTTTTTCTTCCCTTCCTTTTTTCCTTCCTTTCTTCCTCCTTCCCTCCTTCCTCCCTTCCTCTCTTCCTCCCTCCCTTCCTCCCTCCCTCCCTTCCTCTCTTCCTCCCTCCCTTTCTTCCTTCCTTCCTTCCTTCCTTCCTCCCTTCCTTCTTTCTTCCTTCCCTTCTTTCCATCCTCCCTCCCTTCCTTTCTTCCTCCCTCCCTCCCTTCCTTCATTCATTCCATCCTTCCTTCCTCCCCTTCCTTCTTTCCTTTCAATCTTCCTTTTTTTTCTTTCTGCTTTTCCTTGAATAGTAGGTTCATAATAAATCATATTTGGCTTACTAACTGATTGACTCTTACCTGGTCCTACTTTATCACCTAACTGCAAGACAGTTGGTCTAGGCTAGCCTTCTGCTGAAGATTAAAACTAAATATTTCCCTCTCCCTTCCCACCAGCAGTTTAGTGACATAGTAATTAGAGGAGTGAATCTGAAACCAGAAAGATTAGAGTTCAAATTCTCCCTTAGTCTCTTCCTAGATTTGTGATTCTAGGCAAATCACTTAATCTCCAACAGCTTCAGTTTCCTCATCTGTAAAACGGGGTTTTATTTCCCAGGTTAGTTGTGAGGATAATATTTATAAAACACTTTTCAGAGTTAAAATATATTATTATACTATGTGTAAGGTGTATTACTATACTATATAGAAATAGTCTAATCAGTATGGCAGAAACTAGGCATTGACCCACACCTAACACTGTATACCAAAATAAGGCCGAAATTGGTTCATGATCTAGACATAAAGAATGACAATATAAACAAATTAGAAGAACATGGGATAGCTTTAAAAATATTTCCCAAATCTTCCTAAACCTTTCAAATCCTGTCTCTGACATATATGGATTGTGTGTCCCCAGGAAAGAAAGAGACAACCTTTTAATGCCCCCAAACAATTCCTTAAACTATAAATTATGGAATAGTCACTAATGTTTAAAAAAAAAAAAAAAAAAAAAAAAAGGTCCTTACACAGATGAAATCACAAATCAAACTCAGAGAAGCTACTTGGAACAGGCTGCAGGGAAACTAAGGGAAGGGAAAGGAAACCAGTAAAAGGGAAAGTCAGAAATGAGAAGAGGAGAAGATGTTGGGCATAAGGAGGGAGGGCAATGACTGGACTTAGGCAGCAAAGTCATACCTTAAGCAACCACTTTTTGTCTAGTACGTTACTGGTTTACTTCTACTTACATACCTTTCTCAAGGTGAGGTCTAGTGAGCCAAAGACTTCATTCCAATGAGAGATTGGTCCCTTTTGTTTTTCCTCAAGTTTCAGGGCATGTATTTCAGATTTCAGTTCTTTTAATCGATATTCAAAATTTTTACTCTTTTCCAAATAATCTAACCTGAAAAACATAGAAGGAAGGGCAAGTGACCCAGAGGTCATACTCACTGATCACCTACCAGATCTATTATCTGCTTGCTCCTGAGCAACTAAGCAGTTGTCTTAACCTTCTAATGAATGAGGCTGAGATTACATTTTTAATGATATTGTTAACAATTTAGAGCTTGTGCTCAATTGTAAATGATGATTTCTGGCTATGGCATTTGGATTCAGATTAATGAATCACACCCAAGTGTATGGATTGTTTTTGTTTGTGTTAATGTTTGTTTTGGGTGAGTTTGTCATAGACAAAATCTCCTTCCTTTCTCTGCCAAATGCCTCCTCCCTTTTCCTAATCCCAGTTCTCTGGTTTCTTCTCTCATAACTAATCTGAAAGTGCCCTCTCTGAAACTACCAGTGGTCTCTGGATTAACTGCCAAATCTAAGGACTTTTTCTCAATCCTCAGACTTCCTACCCTCTCTGCACCACTGGATCCTGCCGATCACCTTCTATTCCAGGATTTGCCGTCCTCCACAGGCTGTTATAACTTTGCCGTCTCCTGGTTCTCCTCTCCCTGTGCCGCTTGTTGTTCTCTCTTTCCCTGACTGATTCATCATCCATAGCCACCCATTAACTGTGAGTGTACCCAAAGGTTGTCCTGAGATCTTTTTCTTTTCCCTCTACACTCATTCAGTGACCACATTAATTCCCAATTATCACCTCTATAGAAATGATTCCCATTTTCTCTGGCTGTCCCTCATGCCAGGAGCATTCTCCCTCCTCTGTTAACTACTGACCTCTCTGGCTTCTTTTATATCTTATTAAAAACCTTGTCTTCTACAAGAAGCTTCCCCTCGTCCCTCAATTCCAGTGCCTTCTGCCTCTTAATTATTCCTATTTATGGAGAAGGCAAGAGCAGCCTTCCATCAGAGTAGAATGGTGGCAGCACAACCAATCCAGGGTCAGAGAAGTTTCCCTCACCTAGAATATTTCTGCATGCTTTCTATGCTATAGCTTTATTACCCACCCAAGCTAGCTGATAAGTTGGTCTGTGAATGTCTCATTTCAAGTTCAAAACCAGAAGCATTAGACCAGACCCAGACTATGGCAAACATCTCCCCATGAGACCCACCCATTTGTCAACCCTACCTATTTCTACTGAGGACACTAACATCCTTGCAGCCTCCCAGGTTCACAATCTTAGAATCATCTTCAATTCCTCACTCTCTCATCCCACTCACTCCACATCTCCAATATGTTACAGTCTCGCATCTCTAGCTTCTCAAAATTTCATCCCTACCTTTCTCTCCACTCACACATTCACCACTTTTGATTAATCCCTCATCACTCTGGCCTAGACCATCACCACAGACAACCTCCTTGGGTTCCCTGCTTCAAGTCTCTCCCTACTAAAATCCATCCTCCACAAGCCCCCAAAGAGATTGTCCTAAACCACCAGTCTGACCATGTCACTCTTTCTAGTGGGTCCCTATCTAGTGGGTCCTGAATCAAATAAAAATTCCTCTGATTGACATTTAGATCTCTTATAATCTCTTCACACACATGCTCACCTTCCTACCCATCCAGTCAACTTCAAGCTTAATCACTTTCCTTACATACCAAAACCCAGTGGCACTGGCAGATTTGCTGTTCTGTGCCCAAGGTGCTTTGATTGCCACTTTAGTACCATTGCTCAGGCTGTCCCAGATGTCCAGGATGCTCTCCCTCCTCATCTACCCATGAAGAGATTCCTCCCGCCCAGCACCTAGGAAACACCATTTCCCAATATTGCTGATTAGATACTTTTAGATATCTGATTACTAATTTACTAATACTTATTAAATACTTTTAGAATTAGATACCCTGCTGAGTATCAGCATGACACAGTGGCCAGCGTGTTGGGCTTGAAGGCCTCCAACACTTAATAGTTCAAGACGAATCACTTCAATCTCAGTTCTTCATCTGTGAAATACAAGGGTTAGACTACCCGGCCCAGGGTTCTCTGAACTCTAAATCTATGATCCTTTGTATATACATGCCTTCTCCACTAGAGTAGATGCCCCTTAAAAACAATGACTTTTTCCCTTTTTGTCTCTGGATCCCCAGCACTTAACCCAGAGCCTGGCACTTAGCCACATAATATATGCTTGGTGACTAACTGACCAAGATTTTTTTCAGTGGCATCTTGCCAATGTGAATTCCACTTTCTTCTTTTTTTTTCTCCAAGTCTTTGCTTCACTCGAGTGAAGAAGCTGTTCTCAAGAGCCCTGACTATGTCAGAAGAGATAAGAAGAGAAGTCCTCCACTGTCATTACTCTGGTCACAAAAATTTGTGAGGTCTACATCTCTTAGAATCATTTCCATTCCTCCTTGGACAGCACCTCAGCTGCCCACTAGGGCAGCTAATTTATGCAATGGATAGAGCAGAAGGCCTAGAGTCGAGAGGACTTGAGTTCACTTCCTAGCTGTATGACCGTGGGCAAGCCACTGCACTCTAATTTGCCTCAGTTTCCTCATCTGTCAAATGAGCTGGAGAAGTATCCAGTATCTTTTCCCAGAAAACCCAAAGTGGAGTTACAGAGAGTCGGACACAACTGAAAGGACTTAACAAAGATTTACCATAATTTAATGAGCTCCCTATAGAAGGAGTCAGGATTCCATTGCCTTGTGGAAAGGCTCTCCTTTTTAGATTTTATCAGACTCTTCTAGAATAAAGCAAACCAGATTCCAGGTTCTAGTTCCATAACCAGAATTTTTTTTATTCAAATACATATGCCAACTGACACTGACGTCTGAATTCTCTCTCATGCTAAGGAATGAAAGTTAACTATCAGAAACTTGTTGTACAGAGGAATGGTTTCAGAGCTTCCAATCTCTCCACTACACTTTCTTACCCAAACACAAAAAGAAACATTAACAAACAGACTGTTCAATCATAGAACCAAGACATACAAATCTAGAGATTGAACACAAGGACCAAACAGGTAGACCTTGGGGACTGTGAATTCATTCTGTCAAGACTAACAAAGCTCTTTCAGGTAGCATTTCATTTTACATAAACATATGTGTTTTATATTTATATATATATATGTATATATGTATGTATGTATGTATATAATGTATTATTGTGGCTTGTACGTACACATATCTATATGTATTTGCTAAAGCTGATGTTCAGAGGCAGTACCTACCTTTCCCTTTCTATTTCCAAGGATAGTCTCTTCAGGTCAATATCCTTTAAATCAAATCTCGTACATCCTTTTTCAATTCCAAGATCTCCACTCCCAATAGGGGAATGTTGAGGGTATCTGTGTATGTGCTGTAAAAGAAGAAAAAGAACTCCATTTTTCAGCCATCAGAGGAGTTTGATGTAATTAAAACACATCAGCTGCTTTAAAAACTCAGAAAGAGCTTAAATAAGGCACAGAGAGAGCTTGTGATTTTCCTAAGATCCCAGAATGAATCATTGGCAGAACTGGGAACTGAGTCTATAGTCTCAAACTGGGGCCCAATCCACCAGCCAGCCTTCTCTTCCTTCAAGAAATAAGTATATGGAGAGTGTATGTTGAAGTTTCCCAGGGAGAATAAAGAGCTCCTTAAGGACAAAAAAATGGCATCTTTTGCTTTGTTTGTCTAGAGTGCTGGGTACGATGTGCACAGAGTCTGTCTCTAATGTTAGCTAAATGAATGAAATGACACATCATTAAGATCATCCCACACCTATTAGTTCTCAGGACCAAGCAAATTTGAGAAATGGCTAATTGCCTGGGAGTAGGACGCCTTCCCCAAACCCTCTGAATCCCAGTGCCTCCCTTCTTTTAATGATTTCCCACTTCTCCTATGTCTAGCTTGCTTTGTGTGTTGTTGTGTTGTCCCCACACAACACTGTGAGGTCCTTGAGGGAGAGCTGGCTTTTGCCTCCTCTTGTATCTCAACACATAGAGAACAATCAATGACTGATCGATTGAGGCTTTCTTTCTCATTTGGGTTATGGCATCGCCTCATGTTTTGAGCTCTCACACCATGCTGCTGCCCACCGTCTCAATGAGTGCCCACGAGCCCACTCACAGGATGAGAGGGGCGGATGACGTCCAGGAGCCGCTGCTTGGCCCGGCGCTCAGCTTCCCTGGCCTCGCTCAGGTCCTGCTTCAGGTATTCCGTTTCCTTGGTTCTGTCAGACAAAACATCCCTCAGGTGAAGCTGGGCCCTTCATCCAGGCTTACCACCTAAGAGCTACATACCCTTCCATCCCATAAGGGCTCATGCCAGGAGGGCAGGAGGCCCAGGCACATGCAAGAAGGTTCTATTCAAACTTAAGAGAACTGCCTCCAAACAAAGCTAATGCAGCACGGACTTCCCAAGGCTTCTCTCTCTCATCCTCACTTGGCTCTGCAGTCTCTTTAAAAATTCTCCCACGCCAGAAGCTGGAAAATGAATGGATGCCCATCAATTGGAGAATGGTTGAGTAAATTGTGGTATATGAATGTTATGGAATATTATTGTTCTGTAAGAAATGACCAGCAGGACTACAGAGAGGATTGGCGAGACTTACATGAACTGATGCTGAGCGAAATGAGCAGAACCAGGAAATCATTATATACCTCAACAACGATACTGTATGAGGATGTATTCTGATGGAAGTGGATTTCTTCAACAAAGACAAGATCCAACTGAGTTTCAATTGATCAAGGATGGACAGAAGCAGCTACACCCAAAGAAAGAACACTAGGAAATGAATGTAAACTGCTTGCATTTTTGTTCTTCTTCCCAGGTTATTTATACCTTCTAAATCCAATTCTCCTTGAGCAACAAGAAAACTGTTCGGTTCTGCACACATATATTATATCCAAGATCCACTGCAATCTATTTAACATGTATAGGACTGCTTGCCATCTTTGGAGAGAGGGCGGAGGGAGGGAGGGGAAAAATCGGAACAGAAGTGAGTGCAAGGGATAATGTTGTAAAAAACTACCCTGGCATAGGTTCTGTCAATAAAAAGTTATTTAAAAAAATAAAATAAAATAAATAAATAAATAAAAATTCTCCCACGCTTATGCAGTCACCAGGGCCCTGCTCACCTAGCAGACCCATCTTGTCTCTTCTCATCAGTTGTGGGCCACTGAAGCTTTCTGAAAATGCCAATATTTTAATGAACTCACTGACTTTAAAATCTGATCAAACTATATTAAAACTCTAGAATATACTAGCTATGTCAGTCAGTTAATAAAAATCACAGAACTTTATAGAGTGACAAGGAACTTCAAAGGTCATAAACACCCACAAAAAAACCTTGACAATACTGAGAAACTGAGGCCCCACGATGTGAAGGGCAAGTGACATAGACAAAAGTGAGAAAGCCTGGATTTGGTCCAGATCTTCTAACCTCAAATCTACGGTGCTTTCTGGGACATCCCACTGAATGGCTGCTGTCCCGGCTCCTTAGACTGTGACCAAAATCATGGTTTTATTCTCTACCCGGGGCATCATTAGACACCCAAAAAGTCCCATTTGTTTGTTCAACCAAAAGATCTACCTCTAAGGCTATCCAGCCAGCCTTTCGATAATGCCATTGACCACAAGGGGGACTCTTCACCCCCTTGCTGCACACCCATGTCCAGTTGGCCCAAGAGAACACTAACATCCAGGCTCTCAGTTTACAAACCTCTCTTCTGGATCAATCAAGCATCTTATCCACTTAATTAAATGCTTGATCAGGGCCCTGGTAAATCCATCAACCAAAATCTGGAGGCCATAAAACCCACTGGATGAGGTGAGACAGGAGGAAAAGCTACACTCACACTGGAAGTGGCAGAATGGAGATCCAGCGAAGAACCCAGATATTCAAGCGGCAGACCAGACCCTAGCCAAGCAGCTGAGAGGAAATCACTGGGCGGGCCCTGAAGAGCTCTGTCTCTGCCCAGCCTGACCAGAGGAAGGCAGGCTAGCCGCCCTCCCATCCCAGAGGCCTCCCCAAAATGGCATCTCATGGAAAGGTCAGATAAATTAAACATTCTGGGGAAAGGCAGCACAACTCCCAAGGGCCCCAGGCCTCACAGACAACTGTGCCATACACAAGGGCATCTTCTGAGGGCCTCAAAAGTCAGACAGAAAGGACTTCCAGAAAAAGGATTGACAGGAGCCGAGCTTTTTAGCTCCTTGGTCCCAGGTGTTCTAGATACAGCCCACTTTCACCTGGACTCTACATTTCCTTGTGGGACACCAGGCCTTTGTTTGGGGAAATATTTTGTACAAACTCCTCTTCCAATCTGCCTTTAGTCAATACCTATTTCTAAAAGATGATTAAGTCTAGCTGGCTAATTTATATCAATGGACAATCCACGATGGTAGGACACCAATGGGGGCTCATGAGCTACAGCACTAGAAAACCATAGCCCTGGCCCACCACCCTGCCAAGCGTTCAGGATGGTCCCCAGGACCCTCAGAAGTGGCCACGCTCTGCCAACCTGACCCACTGGAGCTTGAGGGAGCTGGGAAGACAAGTCCTAGAGTGTGCACTATGGAGTTTTTATTACAAAACTTTTTGCAAATACTAACTTGGTCAACTTTCTAAGACCAAGATCAGTTGGAACAGGCCCTTCTGGCAAATATAGTGAATAGGGGCCAGCCAAAAAGCCCTAGAGAAGGCGATTCTTGTGCCCCTATACTTAACCTCCTGCTGCTCCTGGTGTGGCCTAGGCGAAAGTACTCTGGATGTAGAATTAGAGAACGCAGAATGCAGATTCTCCCCCCCAATTTGTTGGTGTCTCTGAGACTTCCCAGGCCCCAGTGTCTTCCTCTGCCTAATGGACTTAGTGAGATTCCCCCAGTGACTTAGTGAGACCTCAGTGACTCAGTGAGACCCCCGCCCAGTGACTTAGTGAGACCTCCCAGTGACTTAGTGAGACCTCCCAGTGACTCAGTGAGACCCTCCTCAGTGACTTAATGAGACTTCCCAGTGACTCGGTGAGACCTATTAGCCAGGGCTGCTGTGACAATGAAATAAGTGCATGGGTAGGATGTGCTTGGAAGCGCTCAGCCACAATAAAAATGTCAGCAACTGGTGCCTGGTGACTGGCGCAGGGGTGGAGATGCCCGAGGTCAGCGCCCCCTCACCTCAGGTCTGACTCCTTGACCAGCTTGGCCGCCAGCAGTTCTGCTTCCCTCACTTTCTGCTCCATCAGCCGCTTCTCTTCCTTGGTTTTCAGGGCGGTGACCTCCAGCCGCTGGCGCTCCTGCTCGGCCTCGGCAGCATTCTGGGCCAGCAGCTTGGCTTCCTCCTCAGCGATCTGTGCCTTCTCTGCCAGCAGCTCTGCGGTCTCTTTGGAGTGGAGCTGGGGGAGTGGGCACTGGGCTTAGCTCTGGGAGGGCCACAAGGACAGGTCAGGGCCCTCAGGGTTGGATTTAGTTTTTTCAGGGGAAGGAATGGCCTGGGGACCTGGGGGCATCCCGGGCACACTCACCAAAGCCTCACTGGCTTGTCGGGCCTCGGCTTCCAGCTGAAACAGCCGCCTTTCCAGCTCCTCTTTGGCTCTCTCGGCCTCTTCCCTGAGCTGCTTCTCCCTGGCCAGCCTCTGATGCTCCATCTGGAAAACAAATGAAGGCAGATGTGCCGTCTGCAGGGTCCATGTCTGCCCCCACCCCCACACACACCTTTATTCCTGGGATGGAACTAGACTGAAGGGAAAAAAAAGTCGAATTAGTCTCAACTATGGGTTTTGTAAGCTAAGCCTATAGCAGCTGCCCACCATGATGCCATGTGTGTGCCCACAATTAGGACCCAGATGGGCAGGTGAGAGTAGACTGGATGGGAAAAGAACCCACTTCCCTTGGAGAGCTGCGAGGTTGGGGAGCATTAGAGGGGTTGCACCAGCCTCGCAGTCGCACCGCCCCCCACATTCTCAGGCCATTTCTTCTGGCCAGAGGCCACCGTACATTTTATTGAGCTATGACAGGTGAGAAGGCAAGCATCCGGGCTAACTGCAGGTTAGCTGTGTTTCTAAGCATGGGAGAGTTAACACTTCAGGGATAATCTCCTGAAAAGACACATCCCATCTCTTCCAACCTCCAGAGGAGGAGCCCATGGGGAAGGAGCCATCAGAGGTGAAACCCACCCTTCTAACCATGAACAATGAATGAACCCACTTTCTTCCGAGCTTTCTCTTCCTTGGCTTGAGCTTTCATCTGCTGAATCTCGATGGAGTCCACTCTTCTCCTCTTCATGAACAGGTCATGATTTCCAATGCACAGCTGTAGGATCTACCAAGACAAGAGTTTCCTCCAATTGGAGGTTTCCCTCCATCAGCAGCCTAAGGGAGCCTCTGCCTCTCCAAGTCATTCTCCACACCACAGCCATGCTGGGCCTTCACAAGCTTTTGGCCTCTGCTTCTGGAGTCTGCCCTTCGGCACCTTCTAAACCAGCCACAGGAGTCTACTTGCTGGGTCCCAACCCTATTTCATCTCTCATTTCTGTGACTATCTCATGTCCCCATGTACTCCCTCCTTACTTCTGCCTTGTGTAATGGGACTCAAGAGGACCGCAAACCTAGAACTGAAAGAGACCCCAGACCTCCCTCAGAGGCCCCCCTAGTCTGAAGCTGGTGTCCCTCAAGGCTGAGCTCAGGGGCAGCTCCTTCACTCTTGTCACCACCTCCTCCTCTTACAAATGCTTCCCCACTGCTGGAAATAAATCTCTGTTCTCTCTTTACTTCTCACTCATTGACATCCTTTTCCCCCAACAGACAGCTCCCTGAGGGCTTGAATTATATCACTTTTGTCTCTGAATGCCCTGCCAGGCCCAGAGCAGGCACTTCAATATTTTCTGAAAGAATGTTCTGAATAGGAAATGGTGATTTTTCCTATGGATTTCAGAACATTCTTTCAGAAAGTATTGAGGTATTGAACCACCATTTCCCATTATCCCATAATCTGACAACATCCTTTGATGTCTGTGTCTCTGTCTGCTTCTGTCCTTGTCTGTCTCTATCTCTGTCTCTGTCTCTCTTGCTCCTTTTCTTTCTGTCACTTTGTCTCTCTCTGCCTCTCTGTCCTCTTCCCCCCTCCCCTTTCCCTCTCCCTCTCCCCATCTGTCTCTGTCTCTCTCCCTCTCCCCATCTCTCTCTCTCTCTCTCTCTCTCTCTCTCTCTCTCTCTCTCTCTCTCTCTCATCTTTCTTAGAGAAACATCATCCCATCCAGCCTAGGCTGGGAGGTCACAACAACATCTGTTAGATTTTTTCTTTTTTGACCAGGTAAATGAGGTCATACCCAACCTTAGTGCTGCCCATTCAAATTGAGACCTGGTAAAGACCTTAGTTTAAAAGTCCAAGCTCTCCCGCTGCATCCGGGGCCATCCTCAGTCACCCTGACCGCTAGCTGACCACTGGGCTTGGATGGCTCTGGAGGGGACAGGAGGTCGGAGACCTCCCTCACTCTGCCCCCCTCACATGTTGTAGCCTCATCTCCCTTGTGTCTGGGTCCTCTTGGAGAACAAAGACAAACACAAGAGCAGCCGATCAGCATGGAAGCTTCTTCCTGCCCCATAGGGGCCTGGGCCTGCTCATCCCTCCAGAGGAGGGCAGGCACCTGGGGCTCCTCCTGGAAGCTCTGCATGCCCCCCACTCAGTGGCATCCCCTCAGCTCTAGCCCAACTGTGGCTCAGAACCCTCTGGGCTCAGCCTCTCTAGCAGCAATGACCACAGGCCCTCAGTGGCCCAACGTGCTGGGGCAAACCC
The DNA here is from genome assembly GCF_902635505.1 of Sarcophilus harrisii. Classification (NCBI taxonomy): domain Eukaryota; kingdom Metazoa; phylum Chordata; class Mammalia; order Dasyuromorphia; family Dasyuridae; genus Sarcophilus; species Sarcophilus harrisii. Next base: position 442,138,098 of record NC_045429.1, on the reverse strand, counting down.
GAACGTTGCTAAGCTGATCTTGCAGTTTGGGAAGAGGCTGGTTTAAAGATAATGCCCCACTACCCCACGGCTCCTGAGGGTCTCCAGTGCTTTCCAAACTCCATGTCACAAACAATTATTATTTATCTTCTCATGGGAAGAGAAACTGGTGAAATCAGTGAAGAGCGGAAGAATTCAGAAGGAAGCGCTTAGTCCTGCCTTGCTGACGGGCTGTGTTGAAGCAGTGATTTTGTTTTTTCCTTGTCCCCATTTACACCTTCCATGACTTTTCCTCATCTATTGCTTCGGAGAGTGTTCCTGAGTAACAGATCTCCCAACTTCACCCCCATTGCTTGCTTTGGTTCCTTTGTCCCTTTTTAAAATAGGGTAACCGACAGAAGATTTTAATAGCGTAAAGGCTTACCAACTTATTCACCTTCAGCTGCGATGAAAAGAACTTGAAAACTTCTGCCTTTTTGTCAAGTGGCTTAATCGTTAACTGGTGGAGAGAGGAAAACATGTCATTAAGAAGCTGAGGAGATCCCGGGAAGCTCAGAGCTCTGGGTGGCACACTCCCCAAGCAGCTAGACTCCAACAGAGGGGCATAGGAACCCTGTGGCCCTAGGACATCTACCAGCTACCGAGAGAAAGACCTAGGCGAGCCTATGGTGCCAGAAGGTGCCTGCATGAACAGCCCCTTGTGGGGAGCCACACCAAGCTCCCACTTATTAGCATCATCTGCTTTTAGCCACACCAGCAGCCACAAAGAACTGAGCACAAGCAGAAAAAACACAGAGATTAAAGCATTTTCTGCTCCAAGAAGTTCATCCACTCATACCCCCCAATTCTGGGGGTGAGAAGGCTACTACAGTGTGTGGGATTGGGAACTGCAGTTTCATATTTGGTTTTACAGGCTTCAGGGGGTTGTCAAGAATTCAGATTAAAGGAGAGACAGTGGGGAGATTCAGAAATAGCAAGCTGACCCAAGGTCCCACCATAAGGGACTTTCCTAGGAGATCTATGTAATGGTGTGCTGGTGAATGTTTAACAACCAGCTTGGGGGGGGGGGTGCATGGGACATATTTTCTCCATCACTTCAAGTTCAGATAATCAACAAAATAATCAACAAGCCCTGGCTCTCCTGAGCCTGTTGGAGCAGGCTCCAGTCCACCTTTGGTTCTATGGAACTTGAATCACAGCTTTGAAAAGGTTTTCCCTAGGGCCATTCCCTCCTACCACCCTCTCCTGCCCTGCAATATTTGAGCTTAAAGAACATGCTCTATTTCCTTTGTTCACCGCAGTTAGCACCCTTGGCTCCCGACCCCTTGTTCTGACTCATGAAGCCAAGTGGATCTTTGTAAAGTGGCCTCCTATTACCAAATCTCCATTCAAGCCTTCCGATGGGAAACATGTCAAACAAAGGCTTACAACTTGTCCCAGCTGGCACCACAAGCCAAGTGTGATCATCAGTCTTCTCTCAGGGCCAGTGCAGTAAAACCCTGTGTCTTTCCTTGGGTGATTTCCCCCTTCTCTCTCTCTCTCTCTCTCTCTCTCTCTCTCTCTCTCTCTCTCTCTCTCTCTCTCTCTCTCTCTTTCACCCTTTTAAATAAAAATGAGTAATTTCAGTGTTCTTAGCCCAAACAAGATGCACTTTATTTAAAAGACTCACCCAGCCACACTCTCCAAGCATAAAGAGTCCGATCACCCCCACATACCTCCTTCTCGCTGTAGGAAATGTTTCTGATAGCGCTCCATTCAAAAGATTTGTTTGGAGAGAACCGGTTATTGATGCTATAGACATGGATCCCTTTAGCATCCACACCAAGCAAGAGATCTGTGTGGTTTTTATTTTGCTGCAAAAGAACCAAATGCAAAGCAAAGGGTTTAAAAAGACACTCTGCTCAAGTAAAGAAATCAAATATTACATACAGTAACTTCTAATTACTTCCAATTTACCATTTGTCTACAAATGGATCTTTATTTCTCATTAGAACATAGTTCTTTGAAAGCACCTATGATCTCACACCTATGGGATTGACTAATGTAACAGAAAAGGACAATGACAAATGCTAGAGGGGAAATGGAAAAATAGGGACACTGATACATTGTTGGTGGATCTGTGGACTGGTCCAATAACTCTGAAGAACAATTTGGAATTTTTATAGCCAGTGGGCTATAAAACTGTACCTAACTTTTGACCCAGCAATACCTGTGCCCCAAAGAGATCAAAGAAAACTGAAAAGCATCTATTTTAACAAAAAATATTTATAGCAACTTTTTGTGGTTAAAAAAAAAATTGGAAATTGAAGGGATACTCATGAATTGGGGAATGGCTTAGTAAGTCATGGTATGTGATTGTGACGGAGTTCCCTTATGCTATAAGAAATGACGAGCAAAACGGTTTCAGAAAAACCTGGGAAGGCTTACAGGAATTGATAAAAAGTGAGAAGAACATTGTACACAGTACAGCAAAATTGTTAAGTATATCACGTGTGAAAGACTTAGCTTCTCTGAACAAGACAATGACCCAAGACAGTTCCAAAGGACCCATGATGAAAAATGCTATTGACCTCCGAGAGATGAAGCATGTTGTTTTTCTTTATTTTTTCCCACTGCTAATGAAGAAATATGTTTTGCATGATTTCATGGGTATAATCAGGTGTGTTATCTCTTGCTTTCTCAATAAAGGAGGGAGTGGAAGGAGGAAGAGAATTTGGAACTGAAAATAAAACATCTAGACCATGGGTAAGTCACTTAATCCCAATCGCAGTAAGAAAAAAAATAGAATAGAAAATAAACATTTAAAATTTAAAAAAAAAAAGAATATAAAGTCCTTAGAGGAGTTGGGTTTTTTGGTTATAATTAAGGTTCTCTCTCAATCCATCTTTGTCTCTCTGTCTCTGTCTCTCCCTCTGTCTCTCAGCCTCTCTCTGCTTTTTTTTCATACCTCCAGGCATTAGCACTATGCCTAATACTTAATAGGTGCCTAATAACTGATTGTGGACCTGTTGACACTGAGATTCACTCTATGCTCATCTCCCTACCTCTACCTGTTAGATGTGAACTGCTTGAGAGCAGGTTCTGTTTTTGTCTTTATCTCCTCAGAGCTTAACCCAGTGCCTGGTGCACTATTGTTGCTCTTGTTCAGTTGTTCTCAGTGTGTGTCTGGCTCTTCATGAGGTTTCCAGAAATACTGGACTGATTTGCCTTTTCCTTCTCCAACACGTTTTACAGATAAAGAAACTGAGGCAGACATGGTGAAGTGACTTGCCCAGGATCACACAGTTGTGTCTGAGGACACATTTGAATTCACAAAGATGAGTCTTCCTGACTTCAAGCCCAATGCTCTGTCCACTCAATCACTTAACTTTCTACCAGGCATACATCAGGTGCTAAATAAATGCTTGCTGACCCAGGTATTCCTATAGAAGAAGATGAGATTTCTAAAACTCTGAAAGTGCCCCCGATCTTTGGATTTTTCTATCTGAAGCCATAAGAACAAGACAGCTTGCATACTAGCACCCTGAAGCAATACCTGCCCTAGACTAAAACTGGGTAGGAAGTGAGCCAGCCGGGTGGTATACTGGAGCTGCCCTGACATGTCAGACATAACTGTAGGGGCAGATGCCAAGGAAAACGCTGGCTTCACAGCCAGAGAATCAGGAGCCAAAATGTTACTGATCCTTGAGATCAAAAGACTAAACAACTTCAAAGCACGGTCTGTCAGACAAAGAGGAATATAGTGCAGGTTCGGGTTGACTGAAACATTTCTGGGTTAATAACATATCCTTACATTCAAGGTTAATGTTCCCTTAATAAACACCACCTAATGTTCCCATCTCTCCCTGGGACACTGGAGCTGTGTAGAATAAGCCTGAATGCCAGTGTGAGCAGAAGCCATTCCCTCAGTGGTGGTGTCTCCTCTGGAAGGCTCCACCCAAGGTCACCACACCATCATATCCTAGGAAAAGAAGTCCCACACAGAGGAAGAAGAATGCTGAATAAGTAGTCACAAGACCTGGATTCAAGCCCAATTCCTCAATTTGTTAGTTCTGTGGGGTCTTGGAAAAGCCTTTTGAACGTTCTGAAAATCTACATCTTCTTCCTTAAATGATCATAATCCTATCTGTCCAGCCACCCTACCTCAGTGTGCTTAGTAAATTAATTATGTCTGAAAGAATTCTGAAAAATAAAATGTGCTATATAAACACAAGGTGGTAGTGGTGAAAGTAGTGATAGTAGTGGTGATGGTAATAATAGTAGTAATAAAAATGGTAGGAGCAGTGATAGTAGTAGTAGTAGTAGTAACTAGTAGTAGTAGTAGTAGTAATAGTAGTAGTAATAGTAGTAGTAGTAGTAGTAGTAATAGTGGTGGTGGTAGTAATAGTAGTAGTAGTGGTAGTAGTAGTAGTAGTAGTGGTAGTAGTAGTAGTAGTAGTAGTGGTGGTGGTGGTGGTAGTAATAGTAGTGGTGGTAGTAGTAGTAGTAGTAGTGGTGGTGGTGGTGGTTGTGGTAGTGGTGGTAGTAATAATAGTCCTTAGCTTCATTCAAGGATTTTGAGCCTTGAATCAGCTCCTTTAAAGGATCTTTCAATTCCCTTCCATTCAACAAGCATTTATTAACCACCTACTATATATGCCAGCCACAAGGCTAGACTCTGGGAATATTAAGAAAAAAAATCTAAAAAGTCCCCTGACTTCAAGGAGTTTACATTTTACTAAGAGGAATGATGTGTGCACAACTATAAGAAAATACAAATTATACACAAAATGACAAAATAAATTCAGAGGAACATTAACAACTACTCTGTTAGAAGCTTTTCTTTAAGTGGAATCTCTTAAAGAGAAAAAAGTGAGTGAAAGACTAGCAAGAGAGAGAGTAGGTGGTCAAATGGAGTGTCCAACACATATCCCAAACCAGATTAAAAGATAATTGGGAAATATTTAAGAAAAGAAATAAAAATTGAATTAAATATAAATAATATTGCATTTTAAAACTTAAGTCCATCTGCAGCCAGCATTGGTCCAGATTCACGGCCCCATCTCTATTTGCATTTAAAGAGAACATGAGCGAAGCAAGTTTGTAGGGAGTGTCCAGTGCCTGAAAGAGAGTCCTTCAGAGTCCATACAGGAAAGACAGCGCTTTCATGACAAAAAGAAAGCACTAAGGAGACCTTCGAGCTTCTTGAACAGGTCAAGGCCTGTGGTGGAGGATGGACAAGAGAGGGAAGATAACCAATTAACAGGCTGTTGTGATAAATCCGCTTAAGAGAGGATACCAGTCTGAATTAGGATGGCAGTCAAAAGAGGGGAGAAGAGAAGAGATATGGAGCTCGAATCAACAAGATTTGAGAAATGATGGGAACTAGGAATGAGAAATGAATAAAGGATGATTCCTAAGTTAGAAACCCTTAGCCCTGAAAGAATGGTGGAACCTTCAACAGGGAACTTGGGAAGAGGAGTGGATTAAAGGAGAGTCATTAAATCCTGTTTTGGATATGTTGAGTGAAATGTCTGTGGGACCCCCTGTTGGCAAGAAACAGCAGACAATTAATGAGGTGGAACTAGAGATCAGGAGAGGGATGAGACCTGGGTATGTAGATTTTGAAGAGAGACCCATGGGGGCTGATGAGATAAATGAAAGCAAATATGGAGAGAGGAAAGCAGATCCGACAGAGTGCTAGAGCATAGAAAGATCGGTCATGCAGGGAGGAAAACCAAGAGAGAGCAGTGCCATGAACACTCAAGAAACAGAAGGAGGTAGTCCGAAGCATTAAAGAATCCTACATTTACCCTGACCCTATCTCCCTTTATCTGGGTGCCTACTGTTTAATTCTAGTACAATGTAAACTCCTTGAAGGCAGGCACTGTGTTAATGTTTGACTTTGGAACCCAGTGCCCAAAACAATGGTTGACACATAGTAAGTAGGTAATGAGTGCTCGTGGAATTGAACTAAACTAAATTATAATAAAGTGGTTTCAGACTATTCAGCAACTTCATGATAGTAACTCTATTTGCACAATCCAAATCAAACCCAATTAAGATTAGAAAAGATCACCAGCTGGGGTGGACCGTGTAACAATAATAACAACAATAGCTAGCATCTGCAAAGTGTTTTTTATTTTTTGCAAATTGTCCTCTCAACTACCCCAGAAGATAGGTTTTTTTCCCCATTTTACAGATGAAGAAACTGAGATAGAGAATGGGGAAGTGATTTGCTTGGGGTCCCACAGCTAGAAACTTTCTAAGACTGAGATCTGAGCTCAGGTCTTCCAGATAACATGTGTATCCCTCCATCCAGTCTGCCACATTGCTTCTTCAAAAAGAAAGAAGCTATATATCAAAAGAGAAAGAACACTCCAAGGCAATCCCAACAGCCTTTGGACAGAAAATGTCAGATTTATCCAGAAAAAGAACTATGGAGATTGAATGTAAATCAAGACATGCTATGTTCACTTCTTTTTTCCGGGGGGTTTTTCTCTCCCATGGTTTTTCCCTTTTGTTCTGATTTTTCTTTGCCAACATGATTCATAAAACAATGTGTATTAAAAATAAAGTTTTTTTTTTAAAGAGAGAGAAGGGACACACAAAAATGTGTGAAGAAGTTGCCTCTGAGCCATACCAGAATTTACAAAGTGTAATTGGTAACAACCAGAGAAATTCTATGGACCTTGTAAGTGATGGGATCACCAAGAACTGGGGTGCAGACCAGTTTAAGAAGAGAAATGTGGCTCCTACTTAGTGGGGAGATGGGGATCACTTAATGCGGACGTTGGGAAGCAGCAACCCTTTGGTAATCTTCCTCCATGTGCACAAAATGAAAACTTGCATCCTGTGGATTCTCTCTGGCCTTACTCTCCAACTAACGGTGATGACCAAAAGCCCTCCAGGCCTTCATCAGTCTCCAGACCAAGTGGGTGCTGGGAAAAAAGGCTCATCACCTGGCAGGCAGCTTTCCCATAATGAGCCTCTCTGCATTTCATTAGGCAGGACCTCAGATGACAGACATAATTAGCTAATCACTGGACTCCTCCTTCCCAACTCAGCCGAACCTGCTGGAGCTTGCAGACCTACAGCACAGGACCACCTTGAAGCTGGGTTAAGGAGAAGGACTTTCAGAGAGAATTTTTTTTAACATTAATTGAAATTTTAACTGAAATAAGACTATTCCTTCAAAGGAATCCCACCACTACTCCTGAGGCTCTACCTTTATTCATATAGCTCAGGTTACAACAGTGACAGGTATCATATGCCCTTAGACTATTAATAAAGTCTCAGATAAGACCTTTACATGGTTTTCCATGACTACAAGTCTCTTCTTCAGCTACTTTTTCCCCCCCGGATTCAGGATTAGAAAGTATAATATAGGCCAGATCTTTATAGCTTTTATAAAAAAATTACTCTAGTTGCTTTATTCAGGATGAGACCTTCTGGAATCCCAAGGCCCTAAACTTGGTTAATCTAACATGTGCTCAGGTCCTTGACATTTTCCAGCTTGGAAAGGGGTCTGTAAATGAAAAGAGACAGTAATCTGGAAACCACCTCCAAATGTGATTCACTGGTAATCCCAAAATAACCCTGGGAAAAAAACAGCTTTTAGGAAATGACTGGAAACTGAAGATTACGGCCTGACCCATTTAAGAGCAAACTTTACTTACTTCAGTGGGGAAGTAATTGACACCATATATCGCCAAATCTTGGGCAATTTAATGGCCTGACCCATTTAAGAGCAAACTTTACTTACCTCAATGGGGAAGTAATTGACACCATACATGGCCAAATCTTGGGCAATTTTCAGATAGTTCATCTCAGCTTCATCCCTGGAGAATAAACACAAAGTTCAGGGAAAACCTAAGATAGAAAAATATTACTTCTATCACCTTATTTTTTAAATATTTATGAAGGTATCACCTTTTATATTAATATTCAATTTAATCATATTTTTAATTCAGTTGGTTTCTACTTAGGGTGCTGCTTAAAAAATAAACATAACTTGTTATCTCTTTTATTTGTTATAATTAGAGATAAAGGGAATTGCTAAAGACCAGCAAGGTCTAGTGGAAGGAGCTCTAAAGCCTTGGAGACAGGGAAGCTGGCTCCAAATCCTGTCTCTGCTACTTTCTACTTCTGTGTGATCCCAAGCAGGTCACGGGCCTCTGGATGTGATTCAGTTTTCTCATCTGTAAAACAAAGGAGTTGGACTCTATGACCCTGAGGTCTCTTCCTGTTCAAAAGCTACAACACTTTATCAATGTAATATTTACAAAGCTTCTTCTTTGGGTCATTGGTGCAATGGGAGGAGCATCAGGCTTAGACTCTGCAAAACCTGGGGTCACATCCACCTTCACTTCTAGCTGTGGGGACCACTGACAAGTCACTTAACCTTATGGTGCCTCAGTTTCCTCATCTGTAAAAAGAGGGGGATGGACTAAATATCTTCCAATATCCCTTCTATCTCTAGATCTATGATCCTATGAATCTGGAAGGGAGGGAGGGAAAGAAAGAGTAGTTAGCACAGGTATTGTTATCCCCATTTCAGTTACCAAGTCAGATTTGGGAACATAAATTATATCCTTAAAGTCAGGGAGCTAATAAGCGCCAAGCTAAGCATCCCAATCCTGTCTCGCCTCACTTCAGATCCAGCCTACTTTTCCCAACACCAGCCAGGCAGCCTCCCACATCTCTGCCAGAAGAGAGACTGGAAAAATATTTTTTCTATAATATTTAATGAATAACTCTAGAGAGATGGCACAATGAATTCCTGCTTTGTATAAATGCCCAAGGAGGCTGAATTCCCTAAGTAGCAAAAGGCCCCTCTTCTAAAGTAAGGATTCACAAGGATAACTTTACACTGAGGCTCTTTGTTGTTCCATTTCAGAAATCACAGAATAGAAAGATCAATAATATTAATATAATTTGCTATCTGATGGTTTCACGTATATGTGTTTGTTTTCTGAACTAGACCCATAAAGGACAGGGAAAATACATTTCTTTTGTTTTCCCAATTTCTAGCACAGTCCTGGGCACAGAGCAAGCATACAACAAAGACTGGTTGAACAAGTAGATGGATGGATGGATGGATGGATAAACAGAAGAATTAGTAAGAATGAATGTTGACAATAATTTCTGATGGATTTGTTTTTCCAGTGGTAAGCAGGGAGAATTCCCTACCTCCAGGAGAAAAAGCCACCTCCTCCAAACCATTGCAACTTTCTCTCCCTGATTCTTTTCCAACACCCAGAAAACTGCAGGTTCTGACTGAATCCTCCCATGAGATTCCTCACAGTGGTAAGAAATTGAGCAGACACCCCGGCACAGGAGGGGCCACTCTCCTGGAGGTGTGTGCACATGGGCTGGCCCTCCTCCCAAAGTTCCTCCAGCCACACTTTACCCAGGTTTATTCAGGAGAGAGTGCCCTGTCAGCTTCACTGGGAAAACTTTTACTTCCCAACCCCCTCACCTACCTTTTCTCTCATAATAGAGATCTGGAATCCATATCCCTTAAATTTACCTATAAATACTCTCTTTTTCAGGCCCTTCCCAAGAACCAAGAGGTAACATGATATGGTAGCTACAAAGCTAGACTCAGAATCAGGAAAATTCTGCCATTTACACGCTGGGTAATAAGCTGGTCAAATTCCTTTATCTTCTGCCCCTCAGTTTTCTCATCCCTAAAATTAGGATAATAACACTTGAACTACCTACTTACGGCTCAAGTGAGCTCATGTAATGCACCTATAGAACCTAAAATGTTATGCAGATTATGATCTGATTATATCCTAATTTCTAAAATCATGAGTAGGGAGTTCTTATCCTTTTTTCTTTGGTGCTGGGGCACAGAAGGCATCACACCAGAGAATGGAAGAGGCTAAAATGCCCCATGCTGAGTGCAATGGTACACCTGGCCAGGGGATGAGTCAGGAAGGTTGTCAGTTACGGGAAGGTGAGCCCTGGGGGCCATGGTAACCATGAGTCACCTCAAATCATTCAGATCCTCCATAAGAAGGTACAAGTCAAAAAGAATTCTGTCTCTGTCCTTCTCTGCCCAGCCAAGAAACTCTTGTCTTTTATGAGTGTTCTCAACACAAAATCCCCAGCTGTGATGACCTGAGATCTGGCAGGGGCTGAGTATGTCCCACGCCTGAGCAGAGAGCTCCAGAATCTGGATCAAAGTGAAGAGCCTCAGGCTCCTCTGATTCCTCCCAACACTCTAGTGTTTAACAAGGAACTTTACTTTCCTCTCTCTAAATCTTAAAAAGGCCCGTAGTTCTGACCTCAAAGATTGTTGAAAGACCAAAAAAGAAGGCACAAACAAACCACTCTGTGCTGTACATTGTCACCTATTACTAAAAATAAAATGCAATAAATAATAACAATAATAATAGCTAACATCATATATACAAATCACTATATTTATATACTATATATATATATATATATATATATATATATATAATCTCAGGAAGGAGGAGTCCTCTGAGGACTCAAATACTCTGATGACAGTATTTTATTGCGGATCCAGGATAAAGACATTTTAAAAACCACAGTCCAGGCAATCGATCCAGAAATAGAGTCCATAGAGCCTGATACATTGTAGGTGCTTTAATTAATGTTAATTATCTTGACGACTTCAGGAGCTTCAAGTAGTTCAGCCTCATGCCCATGGTCTTCTAAAATGTGTCATGTTTCCCTACCTGGCAATACCCCTGTGTTCTGCATACCAGGCCGTTATCTTTTCTTCCCACATGTGGACTGTCATCTGATACTGCTTAAGGACCTGCCAAGAAAAAGAAGAGCTGAGATTTCTGGGAGAGAAAAGCTTCCTCCTGTGCTAACTAAAGATGGACCTATTATTATCTTCTTCAGCATCATTCCCGAGGTCTCAAAACAAGGTAATGGAAGCACTAGAACCAAGATCTCTTAACTCCCAGGTCAATATTTTTAATACTAAACCAAGAATGGCAAAGATTTGGAAATTGAGGGGATGTCTATCCACTAGGAAATGACTGAATAAGTTGTGGTAAATTAATGTAATGGAATACTGTTGTTCTATAAGAAATGATGAACAGGTGAATTTCAGAAAAAACCTGGAGAGACTTACATGATCTGATGCTGAGCAATGTGAACAGAACCAGGAGAATATTGTACATAATTACAGCAAAATTATGTGATGATCAACTATGATAGACTTAGCTCTTTTCATCAATACAGTGATCTAAGACAATTCCAATGGACTTGGGATGGAAAATGTCCACAGAGAAAGAACTATGAAGTCTGAATGCATATTGAAGCATACAATTTTCTCTTCTGGGGAGCTTGTTTTTGTTTTTTTCATGATTTTTTTTCCTTTTGTTATGATTCTTCTTTTGCAACATGACTAATGTGAAAATATGTTTTAAACAATTGAATATATATAACCTATGTCAGATCATTTGCTGTCTTGGAGAGGGGAGAGAAGGAGGGAGGGAGAATAATTTGGAACTCAAAATCTTTCAAAAAAGTGAATGTTGAAAATGGTATATACATGTAATTGGGAAAAAACAAAATGCTATTAAATTAAAAGGTACTCAGCCAAATACAAAATAATATATGCTTAATTTTTTTGTACCATGGACCCCTTTATACCATGTACAGTCTGGTAAAGCCTGTAAGATCCCTTCCCAGGATCATGTTATTAAATGCATAAAAATAAATATATGAGATTACAAAGGCAAATTACTTTACTGAAACAAAATCTTCAAAGTGTTTAAAGTTACAAGTTCCCAGACCCTGAAATCTATGCACAAACTCTTTAGGCTATATGGACTACAGGTTAAGAACCCCTGTACTAAAGTACAAAATTAAATACAACTGAATAATGAAACACAGAGATCAGAAAATCAGTCCACAGAAGGGAGAAAAATCAGCATTGACTGGAGTAGGTGGAAAAAACTTCCCAGAGCAAGTAGGAATTTCCAGAGATTGAAGGATTAGAAGGAGAGCAATGAGATTAGCAAAATTAACCAAAAAACTGCTTCTAATTAATCCCCTCCTCTCTCATTAAGAATATCCCCTGGCAGCTCTTCTAAAAGTGGCAAGAACTCAAAAGCATGAGATATGCAGTAATTCTTTTAGATACTCACTCTTTGGGGCAACAGTTCATCCTGGGCTAAGAAGCCTGGTTTGTGAAAGTTGGGGTCATAGTCACCATACTGAAATATAAACAAGATTTCTTTTAGCTTGAAAGTCAGTCAATAAGCATTTGTTAAGAACCTACTACGGGATGCTCCTGTCCATAAGCAAGAAAGTGAGAATGGAAGGGAAAGAAAAGGAGGAGAAAGAGAAGGAGAAGGGAAAGGAGGAAGAGGAGGAGAAAGAGAAAGGGGATGGGGAAGAGGAGAAGAAGCAAATGAAGAAGGAGGAAGAAAAAGAGAAAGGGAGGAAGAAGAGGAAGAGGAGAATGACAAGGAGGTCAAGAAAGAGGAAGAAGAGGAAGAAAAGGAAGAGGAAGAGAAAGATGAGGAGAGGAAGAAAAAGAGGAGGGGAGGAAGAAAAAGAAGAGGAGAAGGATGAGGAGGAAGAGAAGGAGGGAGAGAAGGAAGAAAGAGCTCAACAATAAGAGGCTGAAATTGGGTTTGAAGTTGAGATTGAGGTTGAGGTGTCATACCAAGCAGCCTCAGGCAGGAACCAAACAGTGGCAACCTCTGATCAGGCAAGCAGGCAGGGGTGGGAGTCAGTGGGTACCAAATGCTTACTTAATGAAAAGGTGCCATAGTCTGAGAATGTAAACATGGGGATGGCAGATGCTATAAAGTTGGTGGTTGCTATAGCAGTATTTCTACTGACATTTTCTCATATCTCAAATATTTGAACTAAAGTTAGATTCAAATTTAGGAAATGTATTTGCAAGGTCAGCACTCCAGACAGCTTACACAAAACCTCCCAAATATAAATGTGGAATTTCAAAAGCTTGTCCAGAAAAACCACTTTGCCTTCATAAAGGCAAATGGAGCAGCTAATGTCATTGACCCCAAATTTTGCATAGAAGACATTTTAATGCATGGAATAAAAATTAATGTTGGAAGAGAAATCAATGCTGCATTGGGAAATGGAAAAATCAGAGAAACATTGTGCACTGAATATTGTGATATGTGGCACTGTTTATTGAATTCCTTACGTCAATTCAAAATTTGGTTAGTTTTAACCAAACTCACTGTTGAAGCTTTGGAAATTACAGCCATCAATCACCTTGATTTTAGATACAGTTGGGTCTGCTGTGGTGGAAAAGGTATCAAAACAAAAAGCCTCTTTGCTTTTTTGATACAAACAAATATGAGGGATGGCCAGAAGCTGTACAAATGGAAGGATGTGTCCCCCAAAAAACAAGACTGAACAATATGAACAATGTTAGAGGAAATTATCTTTATGCTATTGACAGGAGTGCTATGAAGGAGACATTACTATGTAAATACCTCCATCTTGTCATTTATACATGAGTATCAACTCTTCCAAAATTAGGATTATTTATTGTTCCCCTAAAAAGTAAACTTTGACAATAAGTCCGCCATAATGAACCTTTTCTAAGCTGTTGTCTCTCTAAAAGCACAGTTTTTAGATTGTGTTATGAAAAGCATCTTTAAGATGTAGAAATATCTTTTTAAAATACACATTGTGAACAGATTATGAATAATGTTATATTATGTTTTATAGATACAATTGCTGTAAACATGTGAACACTGTGAAAAGTAAAGAGTATTTTAGGGAGAAGGTAAAAATAATTTTTTTAATATACTGTCCTCTTGAAGACAGAAATCAGTCTTTAGTAAAGAACTATTTAACTACTTGTTTAAAAAAAAAAACCTACTATGTGCCAAGCACTATGCTAAGTTTTAGGATACAAAAAAAAGCAAAAGACAGTTTCTACCTTTAAGGAGTTTACAGTATAATGGGCAAAGGACCCTGGAACCAAGCTATGTATAGGAGAAGTAAGAAATATTTAATAGAGATAAGGCACTGGAACTAAGAGGGGTTGGGAAAGATCTAGAAAAGACTGGATTTTAATTGAGACTTAAAGGAAACCAAGGAAGTCTGTAGTCAGAGCCAAGAACAGAGAACATTCCGGACTGGGGGCAAGGGGCAGAAGGGGGTCCAGACCTCTGAGACAATGATAAGAGCTGACATTTACGCAGACTTGCTATGTGCCCATCAGTGTGCTAAGCCCTTTACAATTACTGTCTCCTTTGATGCTCCCATCCACCCAGGAGAGGAAAGACTGTTCTCCCATTTTCCAGATAAAGAAACAGAGATTAAGTGACTTGCTCAGGCCCCAAGGCTAGTAAATATCTGGGTCCAAGATTTGCTCTCAGGCCCAGCATCCTATTGGTTCACCACCTGCTGTCTTATGGAGCATCTTCTCTGGGGACCAGCCCCAAGATCAGGATCCCTGGATTGAGGAGTATGTGGGGGAATATAAAGTATAAGAAGCCTGAAAAGGTAGAAGGGGGCTAAGTGATGAAGGGCATTGAATGTCAAACTAACCATTACCATAATCCAGGTTCGAGGAGACAAGGGTCTGCCCCAGGGGTTGCAGGGTCAGAAATGGGAGACAGGGACTGAGGCAGGACTGTTGCTCCACAGCTGCCCCAGAGTGTCTCAGGTGACAATGGCAGAGATCTGGCTGGTAATGAACTGGTGGAAAGTCTATGCCAGCCGGCACTGGGGAAAGTGCTGATGTGGAAGGGAGAACTGTACCCCAATGCGGCCCTGCAGGTACCTGAAGGGCAAGGGGTCGCCATTGCCATCGTGCACAGAGCACTTCTAGCTTCAGACACCTGGACAAGTCACATAATTCTGTCTGCCTTAGTTTTCTAATCTACAAAATGAGCGAGAGAAGGAACTGACAAGCCATTCTAAAATCTTTGATTAGAAAATTTGAGTTTATGGAAAGTTATACAAGCCTGAAAAAAAAAAGACTGAACTGACAGTATGTTTTTTATCCTCCCCAAATAATTATTTGCATAATTTGTTTCTTTAGAATAAACATTCAATGGTATGTGGTTTTTTAATTCAGTAAAACATAAATATTCAACTTTTCTACTGACATTAAATTTAAACTAAAAATAGGAGGTTGCTAGGTGATGCAGTAAATAGAGCAGTGGTCCTAAAGTCAGCAGTACCTGAACACAAATCCAGCCTCAGACACTTAACACTTACTAGCTGTGTGATCTTGGGCAAATCACTTAACCTTAATTGCCTCAAAAAAAAAAAAAACAAACTTAAAAATAAAAGCATAAGTTCCATACACTTACCTTAGCCTGGACAGCATATGAAGCCAACAAAACTGTGACCTCTGGAGAACAATAGATTTCTTCATCCAATATCTGTTTCTTCACCTAAAATGAAATAACAATTATGCCTGATTATAGTTGATCTCATTAGTTTGTGGCTAACGGTACCAGTAGGCCAGTAAGTTCAAATATGCTCAGACCATGTCTTTGTAGCAGAAACACAACAAAAGTTGTTTTGTTTTCATTTTCATTTTCTGTGTGTGTGTGTGTGTGTGTGTGTGTGTGTGTGTGTGTGTGTTTTGCAAGGCATTTGGGGTTTAAGTGACTTGCCCAGGGTCACACAGACAGTAAGTGCTAAGTATCTGAGGTCATTATTTGAACTCAGGTCCTTCTGACTCCAGGGCCAGTACTCTATCTACTGCACCATCTAGGGGCCCCCCTTCATTTTTAATTTTTTTTAAGTTTTTGTGCAATTTATAAGATTAAAACTGAGATTCTATTAATGGTCCCGATGGACTAATGAAACTTAGAAAGGGTATGACCTACTCTTCAGACTGTTTTCCTTTTGATTTTTGAATCAAGTCAAGAAAATGGTCTAAGAGAACTCTGTTAAGTAGAGCTTCTGAAAAGTCTGGGTTGTTCAGATAAAATATCTTCTATTTTACATAGCTCTCCTAAAGGTTATAAAGTCATTTACATTATTTCCTTGGAGAAACCTGAAGAGGCTGATTTGTCAAATCTCCATCTGAAGATTAGGACACAGAGATTCCGAGAGAGTAAGAGCTCTTACCCCCAGGACGTGACAGTTAATTATTACTGGTTTCTTCCCAGTTGTCCACATCCATGCCTAGGTCTTTAAAAAACCTTCTTTTGACCCCACTCTACTCCTAGCTAGCATCCCATATCTCACCTTCCCTTCCCGACCACATTTCTAGAACTAGTTGCTTCCACTTAACCATGATGGCATCTCACCTCATCGATAAACTGAAACTATTTTCTCCAGTTATTAATGATCTCTCCAGGGTTAAATTGGAAGGCCTTTTCTCAGTCTTCATATTTCTTGACATCTACTTGATAAGATCACTGGACTTGGAGTTGGAAAGTCCTGAATTCAAATCTGCCTCAGACACTGGCTGTGTGATCCTAGATCAGTCACTTAGTCTCTGCCTCTGTTTCCTCATCTGTCAAATGAACATAATATCCACCTCCTCCCAGCGTTATTGGGAGGACCAAATGAGGTGATATCTGTAAAGAGTGTAACCAACCTGGAAGCCCTAGATGAATTTTCTGGCACATGTGAATCTGGTGACTGCCTGCTCTCCTGGAGGAACTCTTCCTTCCTGCTTTCTCCTGGCCTGTCCAGTCTGTCCGGCCCCTCCTCAGTTTCCTTTGCTGTTGCTCTCTCTCTCCATTCCACCCCACAGACAGATTGCCCAAAGCTCAATGCTGAGCCCTCTTTATGCCCTTTCTCTTGTTCTCATCAGCTTCCATGGCTTCAGCTATCACTTCTCTGCAGATCCCTCCCAGATTGAGACACTCATCCCTAAGTTCTCTTCAGAGGACTAAGCCATCATCACCAAAGCCTACCAGACCCCTCTCATTGATCTTCCATCAACATGTCAAATTCAACATGCTCAAAACCAAACTCATTCCCTCTGTCCCCCACATTGCTTCCTGCTTCTTAACTGTTCTATTTCTGTCAAGGCCCCCACCATCCCTGCAATCAGTCACTCAGGTTCTACTCGTTACTCTTTCTGGCCCCTCAAAACCAACCAGATGTCCAGTCTTCTCATTTCTACAACTCCTACCTCCCTGGCTTCTACTTCATTCACAAAAATAATCTTAGTTCTCCCCCTTTCCACCTGGATGACTATAAGAGCCTCCTAATTGATTTGTCTTTTATCTCTCTTCTCCTCCTCAATCACTCTCCAAACAGCAGCCAGATTTTTATTGCTAAAACACAAGTTTGATTGTGCCACTTGCCTGCTCAAGAAGCTTCAAGGGCTCCCTTTTGCCAACAGAACCAGATAAAACCTTTCTGATTCATTAAAGCCCTTCACGATATGGGCTCCAACTTACATTCCCTAGTGGTACATCACTTCTTTTCACATACTCTACATTCCTGACCTGTTCCTCATAGCCCACATTCCACCCCATCTCTGTGCTTTTGTTTTTTTTTTGTTGTTTTTTTTTTTTTTTAGGTAATATTGTCATCTTTATTATATTTGCTCGCCCTATCCAAGAGCATTTAATATTTTTCCAATTGGTTAGATCAGACTTAATTTGTGTGAAAAGTGGTCTGTAATTTTGCTCATAAAGTTTCTGATTTTCCCTTGGCAGATAGATTCCTAAATATTTTATATTATCAGTAGTTACTTTAAATGGAATCTCTTGTTCCAATTTTTCACCTCTTACCCCCACCCCTCCCTAAATGGCAGGATGACCAGTAGATGTTAAATATATTAAAATATAACTTAGATACACAATAAGTATACATGACCAAAACATTATTTTGCTGTACAAAAAGAATCAGACTCTGAATTATTGTACAATTAGCTTGTGAAGGAAATCAAAGATGCAGGTGTGCATAAATATAGGGACTGGGAATTCAATGTAATGGTTTTTAGTCATCTCCCAGAGTTCTTTTTCTGGGTATAGTTCATCTCTGTGCTTTTGAATGTATTTCCTGACCACTGTGGCTGAAACGCCTTCAATTAGAATTGCCAGCTTCCTCCTACACCTCTCAGGTGTTAGTTTCCACCCACTCCCATATACCTAAATGTCTGGCATTTAGATATAGTTTGTATTCACTAATTAGCATGTGTCCCCTTATATATCATATATATACATATATATGGATTTACTAATTAGCATGTATGCCCTTATATATCATATATATGTGTATATGTATATTTATATATGTATGTATATATATGTACAGTAAATATATAAGTATATATATATATATATATATATATATATATATATATATGTATATACACATACACTGATTAGTATATGTTCCCTTCCTGCGACAATGGAAGTGGTTTGAGAGTGGACTGTCATTTTTCAACTTTGTATTTCTTTATATATCTAGCCTACTGCCTGGAACTCAGTAGGCCTTTAATAAGCATTTGTTGAAGGACTTCATAAATGAATGAATGCTCCCAGTTGCTAGTACTCTTTGCTTCCTTTGAGCTTCCTGGACTGACAGGTACTAGTTATAAGCCTCCACTCCATTAGCACAGAAGTTCTTTTAGGGACTATTTCTCTGTAACCCAATTTAACACAATGCTTCTCACATAGAAGGCCCTCACTTTGTCTAACTGAATTAGTAGCAATAGAAATTCTTTGTGACCCAAACTCTAATTATGTCACTTTAAAATCACTTGTGAATTCTATTAAATACACCCTTCCCTAGAGAGCTTTTCGTATTTAGATGTCCCCAACAGAAATCCTTTAATTGTTTTGAGAAGGTGGGAAAAGAAAATCTGGGAGAGCACTGAAGACCTGGGAGTTTCTGAGAACTGGGTCTTCCCTTCTCTCCCTCCAGTTTCCCTCTCTATCCACAAGGTTACTGTAAAACCACAGCAGGATTTAGCAACAAAGAATATTTGTAGTTTCTGGTTGTGAAAGATTCCAGAATGTCAGACAAATATATTCTATTGGGAAGGAGGAAAGGAGAGGAGAAGGGGAAGATTATTTAAATTATTGATGTACTTGGGAAGTCCTAAAACTATGCTCCTGTTCACATATTCTTTGTAACTACTTTCGTATGTATAGATGAGCACACAGGCTCAGAAAGAGCTAAGACAAGGAGGGAAACTAAAGACAACAAAAACATTTAAGATTTGTTTATCTGTATGTATAGTAGAAAATAGAATAGGGCTGTGGAGTGTGGTAGATGAAGAGATCAATCAATAGACATTTATAGGTAGCATTTATAAAAGCTTTCTGTTTATAGGTGCCAGACATTGGGCCAAGTGCTGCAGACAAGGACCAAAATGTGACAGTCCCTGTCCTTGGAGACTAAGTCACTATGACTAGCAAAATTTTCTAGAAAGTTAAGAATTCATTACTGTAAACACCAAAACTTTTTTTAAAATTTTTATTTACCTAAGTAGATTGAAGGAAAGAAAAGCTGCCCAGCTTGTATTTTGCTTGGGGTTTTTATCCTAACAAAAAATTATCTTTGGGCTGAAAAGAGCAAAAATGGCTAATAGGAAGATGAAACCCAAGATAAATAATGAGCAAGTAAGAAAATATCCATTGTCCTTCCAGAGTTCAAGTCACTAAGCTTGGATGAATTCCATTGACCCATATGGAAAGATCTGGTGGACATATCTGCTGAAACATGACTTATCTCTGAAAGACTGTAGAGAATGAGAGAAATTTCATAGATCTAAAAAAGGAAAAATGTCCTGTTTTTCAAAAGCCAGACAAAAATGGATTCTAAAAACTAAGGTCAATGAGTTTGCTTTGGATTCCTGAAATGGTCTCTGAAAACTAAGGTCAATGAGTTTGCTTTGGATTCCTGAAATGGTCTTTGAAAACTAAGGTCAATGAGTTTGCCTTGGATTCCTGGAAAAATTCAAAATTGTGAGAAATAGTGTTCACTGGCATATTTTCATCAAGAAGAAGTTATGTCAAATTAAGGCAATTTCCTTTTTTGACAAGGTTAATTAAAATGATAGATTGAGGTAAGATGATAAACAATTTTTCTAGATTATAGAGAAATATTTATCCAAGTTTCATGTTAGCAATAGAAAGAACAGGGTCATTTGGAATAGATGATGGTATAATTAGCAGGATTCAGAACAAATTGAATCTTCAGATTCAAAGAGGAGTTGTTTGTGTCCACTAATAAGAAAAGAGTTTGTCCAATAGAAGGCCTCCAGGCTGTTTTAACATTTTTATCAGTGCTTTTTAGGGAAAGGGACAGATGACCTGCTTAACATATTTATGGATGACACAAAGGTAGAAGGAATAGCTAATACACTGATTGATTAGTTGGCTTCTATGAACTAAGGAAAACTGGATGTGGTCAAACAGAAGAAGGAAAATAAAATAGAAAATTAAAAATTGACATCTTGGGTGTCAATGAACTCAAGTGAACAGGGATGGATGGAGTTAATTTAGATGATTATTATATATATTATTAAGGCCAAGAATCCGTTGGAGGAAATGAAGAAGCCCTCCTAGTCAATAAAAGCATTAGAAAAACAATATGGGGCATAATCTCAAAAATGACAGAATTTTATCTGTTCAAATCCAAGGCAAACTGTTCAACATCAGAGTCTATGCTCCAACAACAGATGCTGAAGAGGTCAAAGTTTATCAGTTTTATAAAAATCTATAAAATCTTCTAGAAAAACACTAAAAAAAAGATATCACTTTTACCATAGTGAATTGAAAGATTAAATAGGAAATGAAAAAATAATTGGAATAAAAGGTAAGTGGAGAACAAAATGAAGCAGGGAAAAGACTAATAAGAGTTTTGTCAAGATAACTCATGGGTCACGGCATACACTCTTTTTCAACAACCCAAAAGCAACTTTATACATGGATGTCACCAGATGGTCAATCAGATTGATTACAGACTTTGCAACTAAAGGTTTTGGAGCTCTACACAGTCAATTAAAACAAGATCTGGAGCTTACTATGGCCCAGATCATGAGCTTCTTATTGAAAAATTCAGATTTAATTTAGGGAATACCATCGGACCATCTAAATATGGCTTAAATAACATCCCTTATGAATGAATATGAAGTAAAAATGATAAATAGATTTAAGGGATTTTAATAGACAGGGTGCCTAAAGAACTGTGGTCAGAAGAGTTCACAATATTGATCAGGAGGCAACAACAAAAAACATTCTAAAGAAAAAGAAGAAGCAACAGTTAGAACCAAACATGTAATAACTAAGTGGTTTAAGACTGGAAAAAGAAGTTGACAAGGCTGTTTATAGCCACCTTATTTAATTTCCATGCAGAGTACACCATGCAAAATCCCAGGTTGGATGAATCAAAAGTCAGAATTGAGGTTGCCAGGATAGACATCAACAATCTCAGATATGCAAACAATACCACTCTGATGGCAAAAATTGAAGAAGAATTAAGAAATTTCTTAATGAAGGTGAAAGCAGAGAATATAAAAGCTGGTTTTAAGCTTAATGTAAAAAACCTAAGATCTTGGCAACTGGTTCCATCACTTTCTGGCAAATAAAGGAAGAAGTAATGGAAGCAGCATCATATTTTATATTCTTGGGCTCAAAGATTGCTGCAGACGGCAACTGCAGTCATAAAATTAAAAAAAAAAAAAACCACTTACTTCTTGGAAAGAGTTCTATGGCAAATATGGACAGCACAGTAAAAAACAAAGACATCACCCTGCCAACAAAGATCCATAGAATCAAAACTATGATTTTTCCAGTAGCAGTGTTTGGCTGTGAGAGTTGGACCATAAGGAAAGCTGAGTGCTGCAAAATCAGTGCTTTCAAATTGGGGTGCTAGAGAAGACTTTTTGAGACTCCCTTGGACGGCAAGGTGGTTAGATCAATCAATGCTTAAAGAAATGAATTCAGACCATTTGCTGCAAAGTCAAATACAGAAGCTGATGCTGAAACACTTTTGTCACATAATGAGAAGACAGAACTCACTGAAAAAGCCTCTGATGTTGGAAAAGCCTGAAGTTAAAAGAAAAGGGGATGACAGAGGATGAGATGAATAGATACTGTCATGGAAACAACAAACATGAACTTGAACAGACTTGGAGAGATAGTAGAGGATAAAAGGACCTGACATGCTATAGTCCATGGGATCACAAAGAGCTGGACTCTTTGTGACTGAATAAATTCAACAACAAAAGTTCCATCTGTCTCAGTCGCTACAATAATTGTCAAAGGACTATAGCAATAGCCCCTACTTCCCAGGGTTGTGGTGAGGATCAAAAAAGATATGTGTACAGTGTTTTACAGATCTTAAATCTCTATAGAAATGCTCACAATCAGCTTTAATGAATGAGTTTTATGATGTCTATTCTGGTTGTCTACAGGTCTTTTCAGTTTATTTCCTTTTGAGGGATAGTATTCTGGATAACTGAGGCTGCTGGACATGTTCCAGAAAGGTAAGTTATTTTTGGTTCACAACTTAGATACTGGATTTTATTTAGGACTTTTATGGATAGAGGGAATTTAACCCATCCATTCCACACAATCTGAGGCCCATTTCTCTCTGTTTTCATGCTAAGAAAATACTCCAGAGAATCTAACAGCAACAAAGGATTGGAGATTCCACCCCGATTTACCTATGTTTGCCACCTTGGAGCCCCTGAGCCTAAATGAATTGACACCTGCCCTGTTTATCCTATCCCCAAATCTAGATGGATTTGAAGTATTGACTGAAAAGGAAATATGACTTTGAAGTCTAAAGGATGGAAAGCAAACAATTTTTTTCAATTTTTTCAGGCTTACCACTGCAAACCCAGGGAGGATGTAAACATCCCTTGTTTTCTTAATTATCTCCCAGGATCTTATTTCAGTGGCAAAAGCAGATGTGTTCTCCTAATGCAAGGAGGAATTAAAAGGAAAGCAAACTAATTCAGACACGGGAATAAGCAGGATGAGTCAGGGCACCACATTCATGAGAAGAGCATTCATCAATTGCCTCTTTCCAACTCTTAACTCCCCTGTGTCTCATCTTTTTAGACTATTATATGAGCGAGTTTCTGGGAATCTTACTAGCTCTTACCACAGTCCATACCAACATGTCTACCCAAATCTCTCCTTCAGATGTACAAAATGAGATTTAGGAAAGACTAAATCCCAATTTTAATGAGGTCCTATGTGGGAAAAGGGAGAAACTTCAGATCACACTTAGTTCTCCTTCCCAAAATGCAGCAGGACACTCAGAAGCCAGCCAGCCAGAAGACTCATGTTTCTTTGCATTCTATTCTCAGATGAGTTGAGTTTATGGGTTTGATTTGAAACGCAGGTAAAGCCATTGCTGAACTATTAAAATGGAAAAATGGAAAATATTTTGCTTTCCAAAGTGAAAGAAGTTTTTTAAATCCTCGAAATGATACAAACATTATATTTTACCACAGAAAAATGACTGAGAGCTTCCACTGAGTATGTTACTTTTGATATAAATGCTGATGGCTGTATTCTTTTTACACCTTTCTATGCTGCAGCCATAAGCAAAAAAGGCTAGGCTTTGTCACAAGTATTTGGCTCTTGGGGACCCCCTTACTACAAGTTGGATAAATGTTGCCAGAATTTTTGAGTTGCAAAGTGAAAATTAACTAGCATCCAGTTGTCTGAACACGTTCTGCAATTAAGAATCAGGTGTGACCTTAAATGCTTTATCGTCAGGACACTATGCAAGTTCAAATATGTTTTGGTCTCATGCTTTCCTACTTTGGAATGAGGAGAATTTCAGTAATTACATCTCTAAACATTAAGGCTAGTTGAGGCAGGTTCAGAAAGAAAGAAAAGCTAAAAAGTTGGTCTTTGTTGTGCAACTTTGAGAAAAATTATGGTGTTCCTGTTATTTCAAGGTACTTTTAGAAAACCAAGTAACATTTTCAAGGCCCAAGGGAAAATCAGGTATTTTAACCCTATAAGTTTCCTACTCAATGATATATGGAGGGATAATCGATTCAAATATTTATTAAGCATCTATTATAGGCAAAGCATTATATCAGGCACTGAGGATACAATAATGTGGAGCTATGTACACCCAGAGAAGTCTTCAAATTATTCATTTTGATGTTAACTAAGAGACTGTGCAGTATAAAGAGCCCTGAATGTGGATTCACATTCTTGAGTTTTCTTAGGGAAGTTGGTTGCACAGTGGACAGAATGCCAGGACTGGAGTCAGAAAAAGCTGAGTTCAAATCCAGCCTCAGACATTTACTAGCTGTGTGATCCTGGGCAAGTCACTTAACCCTGTTTGCCTCAGTTTTCTCATCTATAAAATGGCGTAGAGAAGGAAACGGCCAACCACTCCCAGTATCTTTGCCAAGAAAACGCTAAGTGGAGTCATGAAGAACTGAACATGACTGAACAATAACAACTGAAAGTTTTTAGCTATATGACCATACCTACAAACCCTCTGAACCTTCACTTCTAAAATGGGGATGCTTATGCCCGTGGTATGTATATAAAGCACTTCCAAAAACCTTCAATGCTATGTTAATATCAGCAAAGGAAGAGAACTGAATTTTGGAGTCTGCTCGCTATTGGTCTGCAGATGAATTAAAAAATCTTTTATGTTGCAATTCCACTGTAATTATTCTTCAAATCCAGCAGTACATGAGATAAAGGTTTGTTTATACCCACTTTGAGCTTCCAAACCTAGCCCTCCCAAGACCCCAAAATATTTTATTCTCCCAAAATTTATTTCGGGGAAATTATTGGTAGCTATTATAAACTGAATATGAAGGAATCGAGTATCTATCCAAGCCATGTTCTCCTTGGAAAAGAGTTCAATAGCACACTTTTGTTTGCTAGGTAAAAGAAATGGGACAGAAAAGGGAACCCTAAGTCATAAGTGGGTAGGTTTTTTTTCCCATTCATGTGTTTAGAAAGCAAGAGAAATTCAGGCAGAATAGTACTGGTGGATAAGCAATTTGAGTGGCTTCAGATCACACTTAGCTCTCCTTGCAAAACAGACAGAAAGGCAGGCACAAGAAACCTAACTGATCTTATTATAAGCATTTCAGAAGGGAAAGGAAGCAGGAAATTCAGGATTTCAAGAAAGAGTGATATTTTCATCAGCCCCCTGACCTGCAGGAAAAAAAGGTGTTGAGTGATTTCTTGAAGAAGTTCTTCTTCCACCTTCTCTGGGTAAAATTTAGCCAAAAAACAGAATTTTATTGGATCTTCCTTGGGAATTTCTTGTTCCAAAACCTGTTTCCAAGCATGCAAACATAAAAAGAAACAAAATGATATGTATTAGCAACTGCAGAGAAAAATCAGAATGCTAACAATGCCTATTTCAAAGGCAATCACAAATGGAAAGAAAGAGTATATAATAAACCAGGGCAAAAAACTAATGCAGAGAAGGAATTTTATCTATATTTCCCTCTTATAGGTAAAGTTTCACATTTCATTAGAAAAAAATATTAGATATTTTATGATTAAGTATTTGGCCACTGTCCTTAAATCTTTACTTCAACTAGTTTAAAGGGTTTTTTCCTAATATTGATCATTTTTTAAAAAATACATAGGGTTTACTATCATTTCCATTCTTATATATTACCACATGTATTTGCCCTAAACAACAACACTATTTTGTCTCAGAGTTACTGCCACATCCAAATTGAATACTATGCATAAATCATTTATATGATGTTTTCTAAAAGACTCACTAGACTAAAGGGCTAGTAGTATGGGGTTTTCCTCACCTTTTTCTCCAATTTCAACCAGGCACGGACTCCTTTAATAGTATATTGCAGGCCAAAGAACCAGGTTTCCCGGAGCCCGAGAGTTCGGCACACAAGATCAAACAAATCTTTCCCCTTCCATTTCATCTGAAACAAGAATGAGATTCTGATTCAGTCTTCATGAAGTCTAGGGACTGCTTTCATGCAGTCGGCCTGCCCGCTCCCACCCCATTCCAGTTTATAGTTCACATAGAGGCTAAAGCCTCAGACTAAGAAACTCCCCGATACTGTTGGCATTTCACAGAACCCTTCCACCGTCAGCACTGCCCATTGCTCTGAGGCTAGAACCAGGAAATCCTTTGCATGGGGACCTGGCCTCCTGTATTCAGGTTCTCAGAAACAAGGAGAGACCAGATGGAAGATGTGTTTCTTGGAGTATCCTATCTTTAAATATTCCCTGTCTGATCAGAGACCAGCAGCTCACATAGGGGTACCACTGTGTATCACTGACCTGAGATATTCTTTGTACATTAGTGTTAGCAAATCATCAGCTCAGTCTTGAAAGAAGAATAAGCCTTAACAACGCCTGGATCATAATCAAAGATTCATCCCTTTATTCTCTACAGTATTTGGGGAAGATCAATAAGGATGACTAAATTAATAAAGTAACTCATGTATGAGTTGGTCATCAAAAGGACTCTACTCAAGGATTCAATATAAGCTTCTCTTATGTCTGCTTCTGGTTTGTGGCTGTGTGTCAAGACAGTACTTAGCATTGTGACACACTCACCCAGGATTCCAGTGGTGAAAGATTTCAAATCTGAATAACAGCTAATTTATCTAGTGCTCAGAAGATCAAAAAATCAATTAAGCCAATCAATGAAAATCTATGAAAATTACACTTTTTTTTACTTTTTTTCATCTTCCTTTCTGGTGCTTATCAAATACTTTCCAGAGAAACCACATTGACCAAAGCCAAGATTTGTATTTCTCTTAATGATTATAAAATAATATATGAATAATACATCACCATGTCTCTTACCTCACAACTGAATTCCATCTCAGCATCCATTGTGATCACTTTGACTTTGAAAGTTTTGGGCTGCTTTTTCTTCAACCCCCTGATAGACATATTTTTAAAAATAATGATCTTCCAGTTGATGGACTGACCTAATATTGAACAAGAATCAAAACAGTCATCTCTCCAGATTTAGAATTCAATTCTAACGTTATATTTCATAAAATGAAAATGAGACAAATAGAAATTGACTCTTCTCCTAAACAATTTTTCAGAATGGAGTTCTGTCTTTTATTATTATTATTATTATTATTATTGCTGAGGCAATTAGGGTTAAGTGACTTGCCCAGGGTCACATAGCTAGGAAGTATTAAGTGCCTAAGGCCACATTTGAACTCAGGTCTTCTTGTCTTCAGGGCTGGTGGTCTATCTACTACGCCACCTAGATGTCCCATGTCTTTTTACTTTAGACATAAAAATTGCATTTTCATTTATAAGCAAACCAAAGACATAGTCCTATTACCAAAAAGGTTGCTATTAACAAATATAAAATTTGAAAATTGACAAATATAAAGTTTTAATTATGATTATATGTTACTCACTTTGGTTCAAAATACATTCTCCAATTCTTAATTTG
The DNA here is from genome assembly GCF_902635505.1 of Sarcophilus harrisii. Lineage (NCBI taxonomy): Eukaryota > Metazoa > Chordata > Mammalia > Dasyuromorphia > Dasyuridae > Sarcophilus > Sarcophilus harrisii. Next base: position 442,110,813 of record NC_045429.1, on the reverse strand, counting down.
TTTCTGCAAATGATCCTAACTTTCTATTCTTTCTTTCTAAAATATCCTCTAGGCATATCATTCAGTGGATTCATATGATTTCATTTCTCTCTATTTTTTACCACATCACAGTGAACTTCTGCTAGTTGGGTTCTACCCCTAAGGTTTCACACTCACCTTTTTTTAGCCACATTTCTCTACCTAGTCCCTAAATGACAAGGGTCTTGAATGTTAAAAGATTGGGCTTTTTCATATTTTGGTAAAAAAAAAAAAAAAAAAAAAAAAGAGAAGAAGAAGAAGAAGAAGAAAAGAAGAAAAGAAGAAGAAGAAGAAGAAGAATGCAATCTAGGAACAATCTGCAGTTTTCTTTATTAGTCTCCTTTATTAGATTCCTAATTTCTCTAAAATTACTAGCACATTTTTTCATTTGACCTTACCAGAGCTCCTTAAAGATCTTAGCCTGAATTACCTGATCTTCAGGTGAATATTAAAAAGAAAAATTGGGAGGAATGTCCTGAAAGATGCATTTGATGTAAATGTAATTCTTTGTGATAAAAATCAGTTTAACTGTCAAGTGGCTGACAGCAATTAGTTTCAGCTATTAAGTGAAAATGAGCTTTCACAGGAGCAAGTGAGCTTTTCAATTACTTTTCATTGTCTTCAATAAAGTTCCTGTGGTAACAAAGTGATCTTCGGTTCTCAAAAGCTATTCTAAATGGAGTATTGAAAATGTTGAAAATCTGTGTGTGTGTGTGTGTGTGTGTGTGGTCTGAGACTAGGCTCCTGAAGTTTGCAAAAGTTCATCACCAGGTTGTAAGAAAACCATCTACTAAAGTAAAGAAATCTGACTGTATACATTAGTGAAGGAAGGGGTCAAATGCCAATAAAGTCTCAATAGAACCTTAGAGTACTGAAAAGTATTCCGTTATAAATGACATTAATTATCTTCAGGATTTATCACTTCATGTATTTGCAAATACTTTATATAGTTTAAGTAGCTATCATTTAGAGTAACATGATCAATTTGACAAGAGACAGCAGTGGACAGAGAGCTGAACCTGAAATCAGGAAGATCTAAATTCAAATCCATTCTGAGATGTGTGCAAGTTATTTAACCTTTGAGCCTGACAAATGGATCCACTGGAGCAGGAAATGGAGAATCATGCCAGTATCACTGCCAAGAAAATCCCACAGACAGTTGGTCCACAGGGTCACAAAGCAATGGTGAATTTAACATCCTGGTAATAACCTGTCACTCGGCCCCAGCAATCTCTACAATTTAGAATAGGGTCAGTAATCTGAAAGTAAGTGAAGGAGGACTCCAAGCAGCCAAAATAGATGTCAGGAAATCCATATACTGAAGGCTAAGCACTTCACTCTCAGACAAACCCTTCACCACAACCACTCAGTCTATTTACTTCTATTTGAAATATAATTCCTTTTTAAAATGTTATTGATATCATTTTTCCATCACTTTCATTTCTGAGTATATTCTGTTCTGCTCCCCTCCCCAGTGAATCATTCCTTCTTAACAAAAGAAAAAAGAAAAAAAGCAGTTCAGTAAAACCAACTACTACAATTAATGTAGTTTATTGCAGATGAATTCATTATTCCCCATTCAAAATCTCCCACTTCAGAGAAGAGGTAAAAAAGATGCATTTTCTCAATCCTTCCATAAGCCAAGCTTGATACTTAGATCCAGTTCTAATGGGAATTACTACTATCTGGTCTTCCAAATCATCAATCAGGAGCGGCAAACTAGAAGGGGGAGACAAACAATGGAAAGCGTACTGGCTCTGGAGTTCAAAAAACTAGGTTCAAATCCTATTCCTGGCACTTTAATGCCTGTGTGATCTTAAGCAAATCACTTAATCTATCCTGAGCCTCACTTTGCTCTTCCATAAAATGACTATGGCTTTTGGGGTTCCTTCCAATTCTAAGAACCTATGAGTCTATAAATTGCCACAGCCAAGAACAGTGAGTGGGATTGGAAGAGAGAGAAAAACAGACATCAAGGAGAGAAGCCTAAAAACTTGAAAAAAGTAGATTCAAAGATGTAGAAAAGTAGTAGCCTTGGACTAGTAATACCAGCTAGCCCCAATTCAACAATCACTTAGAAAGTGTCTGCCACCTCAAGAACTATAGATACACAAATTAGTCTTCAAGCAGTTAATTCTCTACATTAATTTCAAGTTATCAGAGAACTGGGGTTCAACTTTCATCCCAGTTTCCTGGGGAAAGGAGGAAAGGAGATGTCAAAACTCCAACTCTTTGGTGAGTCCCTGAGACTAAGACTCAAGTTGTTGCTATGGCTTCCAAGTTACCTAGAACATTAAAAAGTGCAGCCTAAGAGGAACTAGTGTCCCTCAGACTCAGATAAAAACTCCACTCCCCAGCAAGTCACCACAATTAACTAATCACATGTGTTTCATATGGAGATAAGGAAGAATTTTGTAGTCTTAAACCAAGGACTTAAGGACTGTGCTATTGCTGTTTCCATTTTTTTGGTAAGTAAAATTGTTTTTTGGAAAAATTTCCCTTTAGGTTCTATCAATGTAAACATGGTCAAGACACTTGGCTCTTCCACATGCTTTAAAAACTAAGAGGGGGGCTTTAGTGTAGAATCAACCCTACATACACACTAGAACCCAAGACATTTAAAGCTAGAAAGTATTTCAGTGCTCTCATTTTCCAGCAGAGGGCCCTCTGATTGCCCACAGACACACGGCTAGTTGGGAGCAGAGCAAGACTTGGACACCAAGCACTGATTGCCTGTTAAGTTTTCTGCTATGTCACATTGTATCCTTCTGAATTATCATTGTTATTTATCATGATGACTCCAACTCAAGAATCACATTCAGTATGTTCTGTTCACAATGACAATATGTAGCATATTTTAGAAAGATCTCTATCTTAAATAGTTTAAAAATAAAAAGTTTTGTGTTTAAAAGGATAGTAATATTTAGCTACTTGGAAATGTGATTTTTGTAAAAACATCACTCTCCATGGCCAGATTAATGAGGCATTTATTGCGTTATTGTCAACTTCATCTTCTGGATGACAAAACTGAGACACTGAGGCAGAAAATGTCAGCTGCCCAGGTTGACTGCAGAGCTGCTTGAAAAAGAAGTTAGCCCTTCCTGGCCCATGGAATCATTCTGCATCCTGCTGAAACTACAAGCTCTCACTTTCTGTTCAGCATTAATGGAGTTCTATTTTAAAACTATATAAACTATATAAAAACATAGATAGAACTCCATAATCCCCAGTTGATCAGAACTATTTTAAAAGGTTATGATTCTAATTGCTCATCAAAAACATGGACTGAGATAGCTTGTTATTGACCACAAGTCTTTTCATTGGGACAATCAGGTGACTATCCCCATTAGAAATAGGGTTTTAATATCTATTTGTCTGGTCAAATCTTACTAAGAATTATAAGGGACAAAATGAAGGAGAAAGGGCACCACAACTGTTTTCTTTGTTCTTTTAACTCATGTTTAGAATTCGTTAATAAAAATAAAACGGCAGGTTGGGAAAAAGTGAAAGGTAGGAACTTTCTAAAGATCATCTTGGGACTTGGAAACATAACCATGATGGAAACTATCAAAACAAAATCTATAAACCATCTGAATTAATTCTTGAAGCAATCCATTATAATGAAAAACCTATATAGCTCTATAACATTCTCCTTCACTACTCACAAAATAGTGTGAGACAGTGAGACAGGAGGATGGAGTGTTCTACTGAAACCTAATATCATTTCCCACACCTTTTTCATTCCGAATATGAAATTAACTCATTAAATATATCCCCAATTTTGGGTCTTGGGCCAAATTGTTGGTTCTCTTTGGATATGTTATCTGTTCTTAACTGTTAATCAGTGGACAAGCCCAGAAACCAGGAACCACACACAATAAATGAGAGAAGGGAGGATAAAAGTAGCAGAGAAAATCAAGACATCACCTCATTTCTTCAGTCATGAGAAATGTAAAAATACAGACATGAATAAAATATACCCATCTTTGAAGGCCCAACTTCTTAAACTGAAGTTTGTGACCATATATGGGATCTTGTAACTGAATGTGGGGGTCATGAAATTATCAATAAATGTTTGATTTGTATACCTATTTTATACACCTATGTACCCAAGCTCCATAAAAATTTCTCAGGTGAAAAGGGGCCATAAGTCTACTTCTGATCTACTTGATTTCAGATAGCAAACAGAAAACAAAAGCAAATAACTCTCCTATCATTAAATCATTCCAGTCATTACACACACACACACACACACACACACATATACACACGACAAGTTTGTGGTTTTTAAGAGGTTTCATTAAACCTTTATGTTAAGGTTTTCCTATTCTCCCCCCCTCCAAAAAAAAAAATTGTCAAAAATTGTTACCTCACAGAAGTACAAAACGACTGGATTAATTAGTGTTTACAATGTGATGGAGAGGATGTCTGAGAGGAGTGCTAATGAAAACCCAAATACAAGAATGTATGTCTGTAAGGCACTTGTGCATAATTAAGCACAGGAAGAGACATCTATTTGCTCTTCAGAGAGAGAAACTAAACTAGGATCCCCAGAAGTGGCACATGTTCTAAATAAGAAGTAGGATTTTTTCTATCCCATTTTTCCCCACTGATCTGGCTATCCCTCTATATACCAAGGCAAAATTAGCTGCAATACCGTATAAGCTGAAGAGCTTTTGCCTGCTCCGTTGGAAAGAAACATTGACAAGCGATTTCCAGTTCCAATTTCGCTGTCAGGGGCTTTTTCCAGCCAGCCTTTCCATTCAATGTAAGAAGCCCAAGAAGGGCTGAAAGAGCACGCGAGCTAATCGTTTTCGTTTCCTTCTCACTTACTTCTACAATCTCAAAAATTGTAGCCCCAGCAAACGCTCCCTCCAGGAGGTGGCTTTAGAATCGCAGCCAGTCAAGGCTTTTCTTACCTTAAGAGCAAACTCACGAAAGTCTAAATTCTCCAAGTGGAATCAAATGCCTGCTTCTCCTTGGAAGCAGGGCAGAATGACAAGATGCTTGCGAGGCCCCAGCTCCACATCTTAGGGCAGACATCCAGAGTCCCGCCAGCGGCAGCCTCCCAGCCTCTTGCCACACACACAAACTGGCTGAAGAAGTGCTTTTCCTAAGTTCCCCCTTCCTTTGTTTCCTGGGCAGAACAGCCACTTAGCGCCCTCTGACACAGGCAAGAGTTGCCTGAGCAGGTAACCTGGAGCGAGGCGAATTAACTCCTTCCTGCTTAGAAGAAGGTAACCTACTGCTTTGAAACCAACTAGCCCGGGAGTCACTTCACACCGCACCTGCCCAGAGGATCCCAAACCTGCCAGCGCAGAAGCTGAGGGGATGGTGGTGGACTCACCGAGAGCAAAGAGCTTGCAAAAAAAAAACTAAAAAAAAAAAACTAAAAATAAAATAGGGGTAATCACGGTCACTGATAGGTAGCTAAAGAACTATCTCTGAAAAATAAGCAAGGAAACAACAACAACAACAAAAAAAAAAAAACTATGGTTCCAATGGCGCGTAGATGAGTATGAATAAATGGAATGAGATCCATTTATTCCCTTTAAGTCATATGATCAAGAGGTGTAAATAGATAACCAGGAGACAAAGTGGATAAAGCACTGGGAACTGGAGCTAAGAAAAGCTGAGTTAGAATCCAGCCTCAGACACTTCCTAGCTGTGTGACTCTGGACAAGTCACTTCATCGTGTTTGCCTCAGTTTCCTCGTTTGTCAAATGAATTGGAAAATATAACCACTCTGGTATCTCTGACCCCCAAATGGGGTCAGGAAGAGACAACTGAACAACAAAATGGGATTATAGCACCTACTTCCCAGAGTTATGAGCAATGAATGATATGATTAATATAATAAATATATTAAAAAGAGTTCTGCAAATCTTAAAATGTTATGTAAAAATTACATAAATAATAGTTATTATTAGATCTTCGAGTCCAGGGGTTCTTAATCTTGTTGGACTGGTCTGGTGGTCTGGTGAAGCCTAAGGAGGGACCCCTTCTCAGAATAATTATTTAAATACGTAAAGTAAAATGACAAAGAAACCAACTATAATAAAAATTAGGGTTTTTTTTTAATTCAAGTTAAGAACTTGATCTAGTCCAACAACCTCATTTAACAAATGAGGAAACTAAGGCACAGAAAAGTGAGGCTTCTTCCAATTATTTTGAAGTGAATAATAACATGTATAATAATATTTAAATTGACAAATAAGTAACAGAGGCAAGATCTGAACCACTGTCCTGTGACTCCGATGAGACCCCTAGAGAGAAATGTACACCCTGCAGCAGAGATCTCAGGCCTTCTTAACTCTGAGCCCTGTGTTGTATCCACTGGATCTTTTGGCTGCCTTATAAAGGAAGCTGACAGTCAATCAATAGTACATTATAAAAAATCAAATATATAATCAGGTTCATATAATTTAGAACTAGAAGGAACCTTAAAAATTATCTAAATTCTCGCCCTTATTTTATAGATGAGGAAACTGAGGCTCAGGAGAATAGTATCATTGTTCTCCAAGTCCAAATCTCTTGCTTTTCCCACCTGGGATGTTGCTGAATCTGAGCCTGAAAGGATGGGCAGACTTTGGATAGAGAGACAGGATAAAGAGGGCATTCCAGCTGAAGTGAACAGCATGAAAACACAGGTTGTTGTTGGTTTGAGTATGGTTTTCAGGGAATAGTTTTGAGTATAACTTAACTAAAGGTTGGGCACCTGAACAGGGGAAGCAGAAACAAAGCCTAGAAAGACAGACTCAGACCAGAGGACAAAGAATCTTAACTGATATGCCAAATGACTTAGTTTTTATTTTTCAGGCAATGAAAGCCACTGAAGATTCTTAAACAGAGTAATTATCTGGTTAGAATATGCTTTGAAGGCAACAGTCATGTCTTTATACTTCTGTAAAGCAGCATTCATCGTGGGCTTTAAGCAAATTAATCCTTATAAATTGTATTATTGTTTATGTTTCAATAGAGTTCATTTTCTCCTCTTGTGTACTTCAGCCTTAGCCCAGTGCCTGACATATAGCAATCAGTCATAAATGCTATTGACTTGACTATAACTTTTTGGAAAATATATTTTAGAAAACTCTTAGTAGTCTTAAATTCAAACTTTCTTCATTTATAACACATCCATATATATATATATATATATATATATATACACACACACACTCATATATACTTATATGTTTATACACATATGTACATGTGTACATATATATATATACATATAGATACATGGATAGAATGATATCTGCTGATAGAGATGGACATCTGTACTTCGATAGATAGCCAGAAAATGAAAAAGAGAAAGAGAGGGACAGCGAGAGACCACACATACTTCTCATGCATAGGCTGAAGTACTTAGGTGATCCAGTGGATAGAGTCCTGGACTCTGGAGTCAAAAAGACCAACCATGTACTAGCTGTGTGACTCTGGACAAGTCCTTTAACTTCTCTCTCAGCCTTAGTCTCCTCATCTGTAAAATGGGAATAATACCCACCTCACATTGTCATGGGGCTTAAATGAAATAACACAAGTAAACTACTCCTTATGTAAATATTAACTATTATTTTCTCAACTGATGCTCACAAATGAATAAAAAAAAAAAAGTATTTCCTAAGCACTTATTGTATGACAGTATGCTAAGCACTAAGTAATCAATTTTGCCCACAAGGAGCTTAGATTCTAACAGGAAAAGAAAACATACGTGGGGGGCGATGGTGTTCTTTCAAGTGTGTGTGCATGTGTGTAGGTGGGAGGAAGACAAGCATTCAATAGCAGAGCATGAAAAATAAATGGGGAAAAAAATGACCCAGTGAGCCTGAATCCAGAAGGCAATATTAATGCTGACCAATTAAAGACCAGAAAATGCAGGCACAAAGATCCTGAGAAAGGATCAACCATTTGGTAACCATTGGTGGGGCAGGAGGAAGTTAAACCAAATGTCTTAATTCCAAATCTAGTGATCTTTCAGCTACACTAAAAGTCCTTCTTATTACAGAAGACTTAGGGAGCTAACTCTATCAAACACCTCTAAACTCTCTGGGTCCAAGCTTCTCCAAATGAAAGGGTTAGACTGGATGCTCTTAATACTTAAAAAATACTTCTTGACTGATTGAAGATGCTTTGATTCTGTGGAATATATTGAAGTTATACTTCATCAGCATTCTCAAATAATCCAACTATGCTAGGCCTGGAATCAGGAAAACCTGAAACCAAATTCATTCTCGTTTAGTTCCGAGCTATGTGACGTTGGGCAAATTACTTTACCCTATGTGAGCCTGTTTCCCCAATTGTAAAATGTGGATTATTGCATCTATTTCCCAGGGTTGTTGTGACCATCAATGTTTGTAAAGCACAGTGCCTGACCTGACACAGTAGGTGTTTATTTCCTTCCTGCTTTTTTTCATATTGAACATTCCAAACTATGGTTGAATTTATTAGATTGTAGGAGAATATTCTGTGCCATCCCTCCTGACCAATTTGGGACGTACTTTGTATACACGATCTTTAAAGGAAGAGCCTACCAACTACTTTTTTGACTAAGTGGCTAAGAACCCTAAAACATCTGAGAATAAGTAGACTTCTTTGGTTTTTTTGAAGCTACTTATACTATTTATGTTGGGGGGGGGGGAACATGTCACATTATTTAAACACACTGGCACTTTATTCAGATGAGGGTTAAATGCAATTAACTAAAATCCTAAGTACAGTCTTTTAAGATGATACCTTCGGGTCTTAGTTCTGTGGATCACCACCTGTGTGTAATCTTAATAAAACATTATTCAGAATGGATGCCCATCAATTGGAGAATGGTTGGGTAAATTGTGGTATATGAATGTTATGGAATATTATTGTTCTGTAAGAAATGACCAGCAGGATGAATACAGAGAGAATTGGTGAGACTTACATGTACTGATGCTGAGTGAAATGAGCAGAACCAGGAGATCATTATATACCTCAACAACGATACTGTATGAAGATGTATTCTGATGGAAGTGTATTTCTTTGACAAAGAGATCTAACTCAGTTTCAATTGATCAAGGATGGACAGAAGCAGCTACACCCAAAGGAAAAACACTGGGAAGTGAATGCAAACTGTTCCATTTTGGTTTTTCTTCCCAGGTTATTTTTACCTTCTGAATCCAATTCTTTCTGTGCAGCAAGAGAACTGTTTGGTTCTGCACACACCAAAAAAATTTTTTTTAAACCATTAAAAAATATAACATTATTCAAAGACAAAAAAGGAATGGTTCAGATATATTTGTAACATGTCATATATTTTAGCTAGAAGTACTACTACATACATAGTTAAAAGTGTACTACATACACGCATATGTATGTGTTTACATACGTATGTCTACATGTTGTTTCTTGCACTACATTATATACTCCTTCCTTAAGGGCAAGAATCGTGTTCATTCTGTATACTTAGCACAATGCCCGACATAACTTAATGAGTGTTTATTGAATGAATGAATGCAAATGCACAGGCTTTCATTTTTATCTCCGATTCCTCAACCCCACGCCTATGGAACAATGCGGCCCTTGCTCGATTTCCTTTAACTTTTCCACATCTCCAGGAAGCCGAGGATATCAGAAATATTGCTACATGCCTGACGCTGTTTGACCCTGGATAAGTGACTGCCGATCTCTGGACCTCTGAATCCTCATCTATAAAACAGCGTTTACAATAAGCTACCTCACGGGGCTGTGACGGATGTGAAGCCCTAAAGCACATCTTTAAAGCCTGACGACTCTATCTGCTTTTCCTGCTTATAATTCCTCTCCGCACCGGTGTAGAGGCGATACGGCGGTGGAGGCTTTGGGGCAGCCAGTCTGGACCCCTTACTGGCCGGGTGGCTGTAGCGACACACGGGAAGATGCGAGATGCATTAATACAAATCCTTCACTTCGCGGAGGAGGAGCCAGACCCTGACTGATTTTTCCAAGGTGACACAGGGCCGGGATTCAGACCCAGATCCTCTTGATTCCAGAATTAGGCCCCTCCCTCCCCCGGCTCCGCGCTGCCTCCCCCGGCTCCGCGCTGCCTCCCCCGGCTCCGCGCTGCCTCCCCCGGCTCCGCGCTGCCTCCCCGGACCTCTGAGGCCTCGGTCTCCTCGGGCTGTCCGGCGGGGACACTAGCACTTGCCACCTCCTCGGCCTGTGCAGAGGAAATCTCTTTGCGACCTTAAGGCGCCCTGCAGCCGGGGTAGAAGTTACCGCCCCCGGGGCTGCGAGGGTCACCGCTCCCCGCACGCGGAAGGCGGGGACGGCCCGCGCCCCTGCGCCGCGCCCGAGAGCCGTGAAGGCTTAGCTTCTTCGCCATTAGGAGGGCCTAGAGGTCCCGTGGGCAGCCTGAGCACTACTGATCACACGAAGACCACCACAACCCGGGTCCGAGACCCGAGGACCACATAAAGGCAGGATCTCAGAACTCGGAGAACCCGACGTCACTTCCGCTGGCGCGGCCCTCGGACACGTGATCACCCAACCGGTCTTTGGGTCTTTCTATTGGGAGAAAACGAAAAGGAGGCGGGAATATACGGGGCCACGCCCCCTTAAGGGGCGGGGGAATTTTCCGGCGGCTGGAAGTTCCGGCAAGCGAAGGCCGAGCACCGTCCCCGGCGGAGTGACGTCACGACGCTTCCCCGGCCGCGGCTCGCAGGCTCTGGGTCAGAGTTCAGGGGTCAGGGTCTGGGTCCGGCTGAGAGAACGCACCCGGGGTGGTGTGAGGAGGCATCGCCGTCGGACGCCGGACGTGCTTCAGTCGGGGTACGAGCTTCTGGGTCCCGCGGAGCGGGGGGGGGAGGAGGAAGCTGCGTGTCTGGGTTTGGGGATCGGGGGAGGGGCAGTGAGGACGTCCTCCGACCCCCGGGAGGGTCAAGGCCCGAGGGCGGCCCGGCCCGGCGGGACCCGGCGTGGGGCTCCCAAGCCCCTGCACCCCGCTGAGGAGCACACTGCGGCAGGCCTTGCACGTGGAGGGGCCCGGCTCCGGGTGACCTCGCGGCTAAGGCCCCTTGGGACTTGGTCTGTGATCCCGGCGCAGTCCGGCCGGAGGGCCGGGCTGTAGTAAAACAAACACTTTGTTTCGTGGGCCTTTAAATAAAGAAACTTCGTAGCCCTGGGGGAGGGGGATAAACGTCCTCAGCTGCCGCACCTGGCCCGCGGGCCGGAGCTTGAGGACCCCAGAACGCCAGTCTCGGAGGAAGGGAAGGGCTCTCGGGTCTCCCCCAAGTCCCTCCCCTCAGTCACCACAGGGACCCCGCGCCCCCCGCTGAGTGGGAACTTCCCCTGGCTCCCTGGTGGCTCCGAGAGAGAGCACCCGAGGCTCGGTGTGGCCTTCTGAGGCCCCCCCCACCCCGTGGGCTCCTCCCACTGACCGACGCCCGCAGCCCGCCCCTCCAAACTCCGCCTTCTATCCCCGCCGGGCTTCCAAACCTTCCCCAAAAACCTCTTTTATTTACCTAAACATCAACCCCCCCACACTGATTCTCAGGGACTCCGGACTGGGCCTCAGTTTCCTGTAAAATGAGGGGCGTTCATAGAAATGCAGGTTTCCCTGGCCCAGGAGTTGGTTTTTAAGAAACATTTTGATGACTCTTTCAGTATAATTCTTTGCTTTTGCAAAAACAGCACTAGAATTCTAGGTCTCATAGTAGATGAAAAGCTCCCGGCTTGGAGATGGGAAAACTCCGATTCCCGAGTTCACATCCAGCCTCAGTCACTCACTCAGCTGTGAGACCCCAGGCAGGTCCCTTCGCATTGTCTACCTCAGTTTCCTCATCTGTCAGAGGAGCTGGAGAAGGACAAAGCAAACTACTCGAGCATCTCTGCCAGAAAACGCAGAATGGGCTCACACAAGAGTGGGTCGGGTCTGAAACAAGTTAAGGAACATGGGTCTTTACCAGAGGGAGCCATGACACAGAATGGGTCAGTCTCCCCAACCAAGCCTGGGTCAGGGTGAGCGCAGGCATGTGCCTACTGCAGGGTGCTACACAGAGCCAGCCTCAAACCCTTCTCTCTGTTATGGGCTCCTGTGTCTCTCCCAGGTTCCAGATTCCATGGAGGGCTTCTACTTTAAGCCGCCAACTTCCCCTTGGGTGAGAGTGAAAAGTAGGAAGCTTGGCTAAGACCTTTCAGCCAATGCCCATGGACTTCAGTAGTCTTCTAGACAGAAGGAGATTATGTTCTCCACCATCCCCACCAACTAGACTGATTTCTAAAACTTTGAAATTTCTTTTTCAGGTGACATAAGCTACAAAATGTCACTTGTTCGTTCTGTCCATGCCAAATGGGTCGTGGGGAAGGTGATTGGGACAGCAATGCAAAAAACTGCCAAAGTGCAAGTGAACAGACTCGTTCTGGATCCCTACTTACTAAAGGTGACTCTTACTTTTATTATCATCAAATGTGATTTATAAAACACAAAACACATGTAGAACTTAACAAGGTACAAGTTTGGTCCTTCAAAGATGAACCAAGTCATTTTCATGTTTGAAAAGTCATTATTGACTAACTTCACTTAAATTTAACCTTTGGTTTAAAATTTTTTGTGCAAATAATTTTTGTTACAAATTATATAAACTCAATGTGAACACATTTTTAATTGTATCTACTTTAACAAGCTAATAACTTACATATTACTCCCTTATTGTCCCTAATCTTTACCCAATCAATTCTGTTTGTATACGTTATTTAAATATCTGGTAACAGTGTGGTGGTGGTAGTGGTGTTCAGTCATATCCAACTTGAGGTTTTCTTGGCAAAGATACTGGAGTTATTTCCCATTTCCTTCTCCAGCTCATTTGACAGATGAAGAAACTGAGGTAAGCAAGGTGAAGTCACTTGCTGCTCTGGGTCACACAGCTAGAAAATGTCTGAGGCCAGGTTTGAACTTGGGGGAGATGACTCTTCCAGACTCCGGGTCCCATGCTCAGACCACTGCACCACCTAATTCCACTTGCTTTGTTACGTCTTTTTACTATAGTATTTCATTACACTGATGTCCATCATTCATTCCATCATCTTCCATTTGATATTCAGTTACAGTAGCTAATATTTATATAGTGTTTATTCTGTGCCAAGCACTTTACAAATATCTCATTTGATCTTCACAACTTCCCTGGTAGATGGGGCTATGGTAATCTTCAATTTACTGATGAGGCAGCTGAGGTGTAGAGATGAAGTGACTTGCCCAGGGTTACACAGCTAACTGTAACTGAGGCCAGATTAGAATTCAGGACTTCTAACTCCACATTTTTGACTTTTTCTTTCCCGCAAACAGTACAATTATTAATATTTTTTAAATGTATAGGGATCATGGACATGGTATATGATGGGATCAGAATGAAAGGTTCCACTTCCCCCTTGGATGCTGGCTCTGCCAGCACCATCCAGTCTCTTTGCACCTCTTAGCCTCGGTTTCTTCATGTGTAGAATGAAGCAAGTGATATATAGAGGAAGATTGTGAGATACAGATAACAAGACATGTGGAAAGCACTTTGCTTCCCCAATATTGTAGATTAACTATACCCAAAGATGTAGTCCCAGGAATGAGATTCCCCATCAGACTTTGTCATCGGGGGTGGGAGCAGGGGTTGCCTCTTGTTGAATACCACCAGAATATTGTTAGATATTGGCGCTATTGTTACATTTTACCATATGTTTTGAAGACATGATTTTAACTATAAACTTGACCAGTGTGCTTCTCTCCACAGTACTTTAACAAGCGCAAAACTTACTTTGCTCACGATGCCTTGGAGCAGTGCACAATCGGAGACATCGTGCTCCTCAGAGCATTGCCAGTGCCTCGGGCCAAGCACGTGAAACACGAACTGGCCGAGATCGTCTTCAAAGTTGGGAGAGTCATTGATCCAATTACTGGGAAACCCTGTGCTGGAACAGAGTACCTGGAGAGCCCCATAAGCTCCAAGACTGCCCCAGCAAACCCAAGTCTGAAAGAACTGGATATTTCTTCCGCATAGCAGCATGAAGCTCTGAAGAAGCTGGCAAAGGGACGTACTGCATCCTGGCAGGAGATGCTTTTGTTCACTTCCAGCTATCCCACTTCTGCAGATGAAATATCCCAAACGAAACAATAAGGGACTTTTTGAAAAACTGGGTTTTTTCACCACAGCTAAGGACTGTTTGAAATCACCTTATCAGAATAACAGTGTAAATATCACTTAAAATCTCTGAGCTTATAGCTAAGAATAAACCAATTGTTTTGGAAAAGACGATCGATGATCCACAGAATTTTTGACAACAGGAACTGAATGGGGGTAGGAACATGTCTGTAAATAATTATCCTTTTTTAAATAGTAAAATATTCAAAGTACCTTAACTGAATTTTATTTCCGTGATTTATATTCTATTTTCCTCTCAACTCTAATCCTAAAGGGAAAGAAAGTCTTCAGTTTTATGACCAGATTTATTTACATGGATTAAGCTGAATTAATAAAAGACAAAACTTTTAACAGGCTGAAGGAAATGAACCCTTACAACATTTCATGTTACCATTCCTTTATGTAGAATTACCTAAAATAAGGTTTTCCTTTTAATGATAAAACCTTAGCTAAAATGTATTTTCAAACCAAGCAGCTAAGAGTTGTTTTGAACGATGCACCCTTTTTGTTGTTGTTGAGGCAATTGGGGTTAAGTGACTTGCCCAGGGTCACCCAGCTAGGAAGTGTTAAGTGTCTAAGGTCATATTTGAACTCAGATCCTCCTGACTTCAGGGCTGGTGCTCTAATCAGTTGCCCCCATGCACCCTTTTTAGACAAGATGACTGGGGAGTCAGGAGGCTGGTGCCTTCCGTTCCAATCACCAGTGAGCCCATCTCACTGGGCTGCCGGGTCCCAACCAGAAGAATCCAACGTTGTGATGTGTTATGACCAAGTTAGACAGTTCAGCAGGAAGGCTCTGCTGATTGTCACTGAGTCCCGGGGCTTCAGCACTTGAGGGAGAAGTGAGCCCTGTCACTTCTCTTCTGAACTATGTGACCACAGCCAGGCATTTTAGGGCAAAGGAGCAGACAGACCTCTTTTGACAAGTGAGGAAGTCTTTGCAAAATCAGAAATTAGGAGGACCCAAGACTGACTGCACGGAAATGCTCAGTTTGAAGTATAGTTTCTTGATGGACAGATCAGAAGTCTGGCAGGACAGAGCTTTCACTGAGGCAAAATTGTTTGCCCGGTGCCATCGGTGCGGGGAGGTCCCCCTTGAGGAAATCCCCCTGCATCGGCCATTTCCCCAGACAGTGCCTGGCCTGGCCTGGTGGGGGTGGTCAGCGGGGCAGGGGCTGAGCAGCCAGCTGCGGTCCCAGACCCGGCATCCTCAGGAGTGAGCAGCGCCCGCCTGCCTTCCCAGGCTGAACCGAGTGCGCCCCAAGGTCAAGTGCAGCGGAGGGCACCCAGGCTGCAGCTGCCCTCGGCAGCCGCGGGGCGGCGCTCCGGGACGCCCCCTGGTGGTGGCGCGGCGCAGGCCGCCCAGGCCGGACCCGCCCCTTCGGCCTCCGTCGAGCGGCGCTGGCATGGGGGAGGGGGCGGCGGGCCGGGGGGGGGGGGGGAAGGGGGCCGAGCGGAGGCGCCAGAGCAAGATGGCGGCGCGAGTGCTGCGGTCCCTGGGAGCGGCCGCGCCCCCCCGCCTGCGGCCGGCCCTCAGGTGAGCAGCGCCCAGCCGGCCCGGCCGTGACCTTGAACCTTGGCCTGGGCGGGAGAGACTCTAGGCGGCCAGGGACCGGGTAGCGCTCCCCCACTGCCCCCACCAGGCGTCCCGACTGCCCGCCAACCAGCCCGCCCCGGCTGGGGTTCAAGGTCACGGCCGGGGGCCCGCCGAGGCCCGAGCGCCGTGCCAACCCCGGGCGGGAGCCGGGCGGGGACTAGGGACCCTTCCCCCTGCGGGCCACGCCAAGGGGGAGGGAGGGGGCGCGGGGCCGGGGGCCGACCGTGGCCGTGGCCCATGACCGTGGGGGCGGGCGGCCTGGCCCGACCCGCCTGGGAACCGCGGCCGAGGAGGAGCGCTCGGTCCCCAGCGACCCTCGCTCTCGCCGCGGGCGCCCTCGGGCCGCCGGGCCAGCGTCCGAGGCTCGGACAGCGCTCCGGACTCCTGGGCTCTTGGCCGTGACATTGCCCTCCCCCGGGCCGGGCTTCGGGCTCTGCCGCAGGTGGCCCTGGCCCTCCCGGGCTGGTTCTAAGGACCCGAGCGCGGGGACGCGTAGTCCTGGGGGAGCCGTAACTGACATGGTGCGTTTCGTGTAACTGATCAGAGCAACTTCGGGAGAGCTCCGCTCTCGGCGCGCGCCGGGCTGGGCCCGAGCAAGCTCCGGGCAGCGGCTTTTCGGTCCCGTCTACCCAGTCCCACTCTTTCTGCACAAGCACCTCTGGCGCGCGCACCCCCTCCCCCCCAACAATGAGCAGAAAATAAACATGGCAGCGGAATAACGCTCGCGGGTCCTTCCGACTCCCCAGTGTGTGCGGCGGCAGTCACCTCCCGCGTCCCTCCCCTAAAATTCATTCTACCCTTTGCCATAAACCGGCAGGGAATATCTGGGAAACGTTCGGCGTTTTGATCTGATTCTGGAAAACTGCCTTCTTCAAACTACTTGTACACAGGAATTGCCCAAGTTACAGACAAAGCAAAGAAATACTACTTGAATTTCAGATAGACGAGCAATCTACCTATTCAAATGCAAGGCAGGGAACAATGTTGGCTACATTTCAGAGCAATCAGTTTTGATTTTTTAGAATTTCTGATAAAGTTTTTTTTTTTTAATTTAATAGCCTTTTATTTACAGGATATATACATGGGTAACTTTACAGCATTAACAATTGCCAAACCTCTTGTTCCAATTTTTCACCTCTTACCCCCCCACCCCCTCCCCTAAATGGCAGGATGACCAGTAGATGTTAAATATATTAAAATATAACTTAGATACACAATAAGTATACATGACCAAAACATTATTTTGCTGTACAAAAAGAATCAGACTCTGAATTATTGTACAATTAGCTTGTGAAGGAAATCAAAGATGCAGGTGTGCATAAATATAGGGATTGGGAATTCAATGTAATGGTTTTTAATCATCTCCCAGAGTTCTTTTTCTGGGTATAGCTGGTTCTGATAAAGTTTTAATAGGTACCAAAATGAAAGTTAAAAATTGGACCTAAAACTAAAAACTAAATTAAAAAAATATATATGTGAGAGACATTGTGCTTCAGAATATCAAGTTTTGGTTTTTGTGGGCCCCAGTATCAGGTATCCCAAAGGTCTTCAAAGTATTCTCCAACATATAACATTAACCCATACAAAATGTAATTCTATTTATTGAACTATTTTTGCTGTTTTCAATCTCCTGGCGATTTTAAGAATTATTTTTTCCTGCTAATGCCCCAACACCATCTTAAGAAACTGTTTCCTGTATTTAAAAAGTACTCTCATTCCTGCCTCTCTAGTTGCATATGTTTATATAGTTATATATTTCCAAATACTGTCTCGTGTGGTTTCAGACAATTCGAAATTAAATGTTTCTATAGCTGTATATTTCCAAATACTGTCTCATATGGTTTCAGACAATTTGAAATTAAAATAAATGAAGCCAGTTCTATGGATTGGTATATATATAAAAGCTGTTAGGGTCCAGAGCAGCTTTATTTTTTTTTTTAACGACCAGAGAGGAAAACCAATCCAGTACATTTTTAAAGCAACAACTTAATCTTAAGAATATGGAAAATACAATTTTGCATTAGAAAGTGGATACATTGGAGTAAAAACCGATCTGTGCGATTGGTAGGACTTTGAGTTTTGAGCATGTGTATTTATCTTATGGAATCGAGAGAGCTTTATACTGTTGAGTGTTTTCTTCCCCCTGAAGGTCACCTTCCTAACTACTAGCTACCAGTTATTGTTATGTCCTGCCCTCCCACGCTTTTGCTCAGAATTGTCTCAATCCTTGGCTATTATGGTTAGGATCTACAAAGTAACATTTCGTGCTACTCTATGATTAAGTCATCATTTCCTTTCAATTCAAAAGCTACATGAAACCCCTTACTGCATGGGGTGCCCTTTCTTGGAGTAAAACAAAGTTCCTCCAGAATTTTTTATTTGGGCAGGTTTGTTGTTATTGACAAGTTGATAATGATTGTGGACACAGAGATCAGGCAGTATTTGTCTAATGGGTTTTGCTGTTACAACTAAGCCGTCCAGGGGAGAGCCTCAGAATTCATTTGCTATTACCTATGGGTAATTTGAACTTGATCTATGAGGCAGTGGGAATCCGAAAGTTTCAATGTAAATGGTAGGATCCAGCCCATGGAGATAGTAGGCAATTTGGGCCAAGATAGTCGAGATCCACCTGAATGGTGAGGAGGAGGAAGTAGACTCAGTGATGGCGGACCACTTTGCCTGGTCTCTGACGGTGTGTTTACGTAAGAGATAGGTTTAGTACTCTGCCTGGCACATAATAGGTGCTTACTAGAGGTTTAGTATTTGGTTGATTGTGTAATAGAAATTATATTTAGAATGTGGAAATTATCCAATCTGTTCTATGTGATGGTGTAATTTTGTCTTTAGATTTTAATTAGAATAGGAAGATTGACTTTAGCATAAATTCATTTTGGAGGTAATTTTCATTTTCTTCCTCCAAATTTTGCTTTGTCAAAAATTGTTTTAGAAGGAGAAAAAAGGTGACTAGAGCACTGGCTCTGAAGTCAGAAGGACCTGAGTTCAAATGTGGTCTCAGACACTTAATACTTCCTAACTGTGTGACCCTGCGCAAGTCACTTAACCTCAATTGCCTTGGCAAAAAATTTTTTAAAAAGGAGAAATGCATTTCCAGAATCCTGATGTAAAAAAGTTTACATATGAGTGATCTGGTAGGCAATACAGTATACTAAAATTTCGTTCCCTTTGGTTGTCACTTTTGGGGGTAAAATAGTCTGCTAAGTTAGCATTCTGCCTCTCCTGATAAGAAGAGGTGAGATAATTTGATAAGACGGTTTGAACAACTTTTATAAGCTTTGATGATACTGGAATAATAAACTTTAATAAGATGGTTTGAGTAACTATGTGAATATAAAGCACTTTGAATTTTGTTACTTGGTGAAGTATAAGGATTGGAAGATTATGATTTACATTTTATAGATGAGGAAAATGAGGCTGAGAGAAATTAAATGACCCCACCAAGGTCAGATGGTTAATAATTGTGAGAGATGGACATTTAATATTCTCTTCTATGAATAATGTAGTGGTTTGACCTTCCTTAATTAAAACTAAAAAACTATTGCAATTCTCATTAGATCTGTGCTGACATATTTGTTCATTCCTAGGGGCCTGACAACCTCTACTAACAGATCTCGTGAAGATAGTTGGTTAAAATCTTTATTTGTCCGGAAAGTTGACCCAAGAAAAGATGCTCATTCCAATCTCCTAGCCAAAAAGGAAACAAGCAGTCTGTACAAAATACAGTGTGAGTGGGGCTCTTTACATTTGAATATTTGGATTTCCTTTCTTTTTGTTCATAAATTTATTGTTGAATTTTCTTGTTTCAGTTCACAATGTGAAGCCGGAATGCCTAGAAGCATACAACCAAATTTGGTATGTAGCCCAAACTACCCATGACTAGGGGGAAAGACTGAATTATGTGTGTGCTGGCTCCTCCAGAAATTGCTAGAGCATTTCTCTTAAACTCTATTCTTCTCTCTTTGCAAAAGCTTTTAAATTGAGCCCTGAGTGATAAGATTACTAAAGTGAAAAGGGGGTACAATATGCACAGATAAATCACCTCATATTGTATGGAGTCCTGAACATTCTTTGGGAATTTACATGTCTTTGAAGAAATGGGAGAATTGGACTGATACTTTTAATGAATTTTGCGTAAAATCATTCTCATGATATACCAGGGCACATGGTAAAAGTGATTTTTGTAACCCTCACTTCTACCAAGCTTCAAAGAAAGCGAGGGAATTTCAAAAAACACAGAAATTCCAATGGCAAAAACAAAAACAAAAAAATATACCATTTTTATTGAAGGCCGATCAGAGAAATGCAACCATTGTATAGACTTTCTGGTTCATCCGTCTACATTTTAAACAAAAATGCTCTTCTACAGCAAATCTGAGCCGTTTACTTCTGTCTTCATTCCCCAGCTGATGCCTCCCTGAGCCTCCAGTGTTGTCAGACCCTCGTGGCCCACTGGACGTTTCCACTGAGATGACTTGTCAGTTTTGAAACTCATCTTGTTCAAATCTAGACAGATTTTTCTGAAACTCGTTTTGTCCAAAACTAGATTCATTTACCTTTCACAATTAGAAATTGCAGAGAAGCAAACTTGGTCTTGATGTCAGAAAAAAATAATCGATTTGACCTACCTCAGATTAGAATGGGCAGCTTCAGGATGTGGGGGATCTGTCTTCAGAGCTGGGGAGAGAGGTGGCCAGTGTCTTCCAGCTAAGTCAAGATGACCCGTTGTGGGTCAAGTTGTAATGGGGATTCTTTTTCAGGTATGGGTTGGACTAGGTGACTTTTTGGGCCTGTTTCCTCATCTGTAAAATGAGATTTTTAAACTAAATGGCCTCTTGGATCCCTTTCAACTCCTCACTCCAGAGTTCTAATTCTCCTCCACCACCCAAATCCACTTCCAGTTTTATTAATGGAACCATGGCTCTCCCAGTAATTTGGATTCAGAACTTCAGAGTCATCATTGAGTTATCATTATCCTTACTCTTCAGTATCTAGGGAGTCACCAAGGACTGGCCTTCTTCCTCTTCCCTCCACCTCCCTCCTCTCTCTTCCTTCTTCCCTACTTCCTCCTCCCTCCTCTTTTCCCTTCTTTCTCCTTCCGAATCACATCTGCCCAGAAGGTTCCCAGCTGATTCCTTTATCTCACATGGGGCCAATTCTCTTCGTGGCTCTTGGTTCTCACTTCCCCTTCCCCTGGTTGTCCTCCCAGGCCTCATGGCCGCTTCCTGTTCCCCTCCCTTGGGCTGTCTGCGACTTCTCTTCCTTTTCTTCTTGTCCACACACTTAACAACCACCTGATCGTGAAAGTTCCCTCTTCTCACTTGCAAATACATCTTCTGTCATCTCTGGACCCTCGACTCTTTCTTTTTGGTCCCAGTTTATAGATCTGAAAAAGATCTCATGGCGAAGGGTCCCAGCATTCAAGGAAGGTATATTAGTTAGGTAATAGAGATGATCCAAAAATGTTTATTCTGCCAATAAGCCCACAAAATGTATGAATATGTTTCCATTGCCTTTAATTAGTCGGCAAAACGCCTAATGCTAAGTTCTCAATAAAATGTTGCCGATTGATTAGTACATTGAACACATGGAATTTGTTTTTCTTATTTTTTTTAAGTCAAGAGGTGCTGCCAAAGATTCATGCAGAAAAACACTATCCTTGTACCTTGGTGGGAACTTGGAATACTTGGTACGGGGAGCAAGATCAGGCTGGTAAGGACTCTTAAGAATAATTCTTAGAAGCTAGACTTAATGCTGAAATGAATTTTGTCTCTTAAACCTTTATTGTAATTGCATAATTAATTTTCAGATGAAATGCTTAGTTGCAATAAAAATCTAAAGTTTCTAAAATCAACGTATAAATTCGCGGTTAAAGGAAATAGATTGTTTCTTCCAGTTTGAAACAATTTTTTATTGCCTCTGAGTATTTAAATTCATTGTGATCATTTGTATATCTAAATCGACTTTTGTGTATATTTACAACTCGGCACTGTCAACTTTTGTGTGTGTAGCATGTTTTAAAGTCAACTGAGCTATTATCCTGGACCTCTAAATATATATATTTTTAAAAATATATTTCAGTCCACCTCTGGAGATATGAGGGAGGCTACCCAGCCCTCAATGAGGTCATGAGTAAGCTCAGAGAAAATAAGGTAGGATTTTCTCAAACGTTTGCTAATTCTAACTTGACATAGCTCTTGTTAGTCTAAATTAAGTGTCTCTTATTGTTACGTCTTTGGCAGTTTCTCTTTTTCTGCTAAAAACGGTGTTCTTTGTGCACTTTGATTTGCAGAGTTTTTAAATAGTATCTGTTTTGATGTTAAAATAACTGACTTCTTATGGCAAGAGTGAGTTGATAGGTTTCATTTGAAATGTTCGTAGTGTGTCTGCTTTAGCTAGCAACAAGCTAAATGGTGACTGAATTGTTCGTGGCATATTTTTAATCGTGGGCATCCCAGCTGCTCCCCAGCACTGCCCATCTGCTGCCCTACCCCCATGCCAGGTGTGAGCAAACTGTTTGGAATACCTATAGGCACTGGTTCTCAAGCTATGGTCCAAGGACCCCTCAGGATCTCCCAAGGTCCTTTCAAGGTCCTGCGATCTGCAGGGTCAGAACTTTTCATAGTAATCCCAAGCCATTTTCATTTCTAATCTGGCAAATATTAATAGATATAAAATATATAAACAAGCTCTTTAGGGACCCCAATGAGTTTTAAGAGTATAAAGGGGTCCTAAGACCAAAAAGTTTGAGAACTATTTCTTTAAATGAGCCCATCATTAGCACAGCAAGCTTTGGATCATGTATGCGCTCTTTATGTCCTCCAACTGACTTCTGTTTATATGGATTGTCTTTTTTTGTTCTTGTTTTTGGTTTTTGGTTTTTGTTTTGCTAAGGCAATTGGGGGTTAAGTGACTTGCCCAGGGTCACACAGCTAGGAAGTGATGTGTCTGAGGCTGGATTTGAACTCAGGTCCTCTTGACTTTAGGGCTGCTGCTCTATCCACTGTGCCACTTAGCTGCCCCTATATGGATTATCAAATGTAGATAAATTATTTTTCTGAAATTTAAGTGAGTTTTATTGGGGGGAATTAAGTTTAGTGAGTATAGCCTGAATGGGATGCAAAGTGTTGATGAGTACTGAGACATACATATGGTTTAAAATTTCATAACAATTTTCTTTTAAAGGAATTTGTGGCCTTCCGGAAGGAAAGAGGCAACATGCTGCTTTCTCGAAAGAACCAGTTGCTGTTAGAGTTCAGTTTCTGGAATGAACCTGTCCCGAGACCAGGGCCTAATATATATGAACTCAGGTCTTACCAACTTAGAGTAAGTACAAAACTCAGTGATATTCAGCTACTCGTTTCTCCTTAGAAACTCCAGAAGGGTCTCCTGACATTGACATGAACCAGAGTCTGGGTACAGGGAATGGGGTTAGGGGAGGCGGAGACAGGGACGTGGCCCTGAAGCATCTGAGGAGCATCCAAAGCCCACCTGAATTTGTTCCCTCTTCCTTTTCTAAGCTCCTTGCTGAACTTCTCCTTTCCTTTATTTTCTTCTCTCCCTTCATCACTTCTCCCTTATCGTTCATATTTTATAAAATGGTTAATACTTAATCATTGATAATTAATACAATCTCATAAAAAAATTTATATAAAAAGCCCAAAACTGCAGAATTCATTTGAAGTCATTCTTTGTAGCACTTATTACAGTGAGAATAGAGGATCTAATAAATACTAGGCGACCAATTTTTAGTGCCTCGGTGTCAAAATACTAAAATGCCACCAGATTGAGAAGTATGTGCTCCCAAATGTTGCCGTACCAAAGCCTAGAGAAAGTTTAACTATAGACCAAGTGAATTGCTACTGTTTGTAACCATATCAATTGGATCTTTATAGGTCTTGGTCTCAAAAATTCTTTTTACTAGGTACTTTTACTAGCGCTAATCTTAGTCCTTTTTTCCTCAAATATGAAAAAATAAATAGAACTTCTTATTGAATTTATATTAGTTTTATTTTTTGTCTTCTAAAAGGCCAAAGGGCTAAAAATACAATAGAAATGAGATTGGTCTCAGTAGTGTGTGTGTGTGTGTGTGTGTGTGTGTACGTGTACACAAATGGATATCTGCCGAAAGCAAGTATACATATGCTAAAAGGGGAGGAAAGAATAAAATTAAAAAAAAAAAAAATGCACTGCAAAGAACAAAAGAACTTCCCACAAAGAAATTTAAAAAAAAAAAAAGATGGACACTCTTTTACTATTATATATCCTTTCTTGAACAGGAAATTCATTTTTGTATTTTGAATCCTCTCTGACATTCTGCTGGACACACGACAATGTTCTGCTTTGTTTTGTTTTTCTTTTCTTTCTGTTTTTGATTAAATTTAAAAATAATAAATAATAATTTTTTAAAAAGAAGGTGGGAAAAAGTATCAATAGCTTCTACTGTCCATGAATTGTTGCCTTGAATTAAGTCACAGATGGCCATTCTAAGTAGGGGAGCTATAAATAAAGTGGACAATAGTTATTAAAAATCAATTTGTCTTTTTTTTTTAAGTAATCTATGAAGTAGTTGACCTCACTCTGTACTTTTTCATTGCAATGCTTCCTCAGTCAAAGAACCAACATTCCAAAACCAAAATGTTTTCTTTCAGCCAGGAACAATGATCGAATGGGGCAACTATTGGTAAGTTCTCGGCAGCATGGTGAGTTCCTAAATCTTATTAATGGATTGTGTTGGGCCATTCTTTCATCTCTCTGTATCAAAGTTTGGGATCTCTGGCATCAGGGTTTGACACAAGTTTAGGAACTTTTTTGCATTTTCACAGATCTCATCTTTCCTAAAAATAATTGCTTTCACTCACAAATATATTTTCTCACTTATATGGCTACTACCCTTGTTTGTCTTTTTAGATTGAGTAGCAAAGAACCAATTTCTTTACCAAGTTAGGTGGTGTTATACCTCAGCAGGCAAGAATATAATTCAAAGTTTTGCTGATCAAAATTATCTACCAAAAACAAGATGAAGTTCCCTTCAAGGCAAATATAAGGTACAACAATATTTAAGGATTAAACAAAATTAATTTCAGTAGATTCAAGATGGGAAATGATTGGCTAGACATAAGTGGGACGATAAAAGACCTAAAGATAGGAGTAGGCCATGAACAAAATGGCTATAGCAAGAACAATGCGATCAGGCTGATATGATCATGGAAAGATGACAGGTGAGAATTCTTTTTACTATATTAGGAGACCCTTGCCATAGAGTGAAAGGTCAGATTTAGTTTAGATGTAAAGGACCGAGTGGGTATGAAAAACAAACAACAAAAATAATGACAGAATGCTGGAGATCAAATCTCCAGAAAAAATGAAAGGAATTGAATGAAAAAAATGATCGCTTAGGTCTTCAAATCTATGATGGGTTATGACTTTTGCTTCACTTTGTAGAATTGTGTCAGTAGCAAAAAAAAAAAAAAAAAAAAGGTGGGGGGGGTAGAGAGGGATGAGTCAAATTTTGTTTTCCCATTACCTTCATTAACTTTATGGGTAATTGACATCTCCATTTCCATCTAATCTTCAATTGGCAGGGAATTCTCACTTTTTTTTTTCTTTTTTCTTTCTTTTTTTTTTTTGTGCTGAGGCAATTGGGATTAAGTGACTTGCCCAGGGTAACACAGGTAGGAAGTGTTAGGTATCTGAGGACAGATTTGAACTCAGGTCCCCCTGACTTCAGGGCTGGTACTTTATCCACTGTGCCACCTAGCTGCTCCTCTTCCTTTTTTCTCTCTTGTAAGGTAGTTGACAAACGAGGACATAAGGGAATAAATAGTACTGACCATTTAAAACTTTTTTACAATGTAAACAGTCCTCTTCAGCTATCTCTGCCTTCCATGTTACATTTTCATACAATAGATATTTTTTTAAACATAGATTTAAACTTATAAGAAAGCCCTGACTACTAGGACAGAAACAAGAAATTACCTTAAAATTGCTGCAATAAGGAAGAACTCCAGTATTGGGATGATCAAATCCTGTTGCTACTATCTATTAGAATAGATTCAATTGCTAAGTAGGTTTTACATATTGCTAATTTAAGACAGTTAATATAAGAAATATATATTTATATGTATATATATATATATGAATTGTTTGCTTGTTTGTTTCTTTTTTTAACTTTAACTACAATGTCTTAGCAAAAAGACTTTTCTTTCCAAAAGGAAATGAACTTTAAGAGCTAGTTCAGCATTTGATTTGTCTCTTGACAAATAGGTTTAAGGTGGTGATTCCTTCACTATGTCCTTCACTATGACATTTTGTCAGGCTCAGCCAAGTGTAAGTTTTCTTTACTTACCCTAAATGAATTTTAAAAATCCAAAACTGAATGAGAATGAATGTTTATCACTTAAAATGATAGCTATAATGCATTCTGCATGTTAAAATAATTTGTTTAATTTCACTAATTTGCCAATCAGAATTACCACTTTTGATTGACAGAAAATGAATCACTTACAAATTCTAAATTTGAGAGTAGTTGCAATATACTTCTAAGAAACTAACTTGGGAGAGTGAGACAGACAGACATGTATGTTAAGAATATTCTCTTTAGGAATCAGACCCCATCATATAAGAGTGTAATTATATACTTTGACAGGCAATAGTCACATGTCTCATATCATGCAGAAGTCAGTCTTCAATTACAAAAGGTCCTCAGAAAATTCTTAAATTCAATTCTCCTGCCTACGCAGGTGTTGTATGTAGGTATGGCGGTGCTGTTTTCAAGAGACAACAGTGCCTAGGAAAGTAGTAGTTGCAGGCTAGAGAAGGTAAATCTTAATGTTTTACCAACATTACAATATTTGTCAATATGTGGGGATTTGCAGTGATAGGCACTGCTTTTAATATAATTGTCATGTGATTTGGAGACGATTCAATCAATTCAATCTTTTTTACATATGTAATCTAGTGAATGAAAATTATTTTCTCTTATAGGGCTCGTGCAATTCGTTTTAGACAGGACAATGAGGAAGCAGTTGGAGGGTTTTTCTCTCAGATTGGGCAGTTATATATGGTACATCATCTTTGGGGTAAGAATCTTTTTCTTCTTCTCTTAGTAGACCCAGATTCACTGGGCTGTATGGTAAGGATACTTTCCCATATGAGGGTGATAGTCCATGGTAAAAGATGGAGTCAAAAAGAGCTTATGAATCAAGAAGACCCAGAGATTCCAAATTAACAACAAAATCTATTTGCAAATGGGCAGAAGCCCCGCCAGTTAAATGAATACCATGATTGATTAGCAGCCAAAGGGAGTGAGGAAAGCAGGAAAAATTATAAAAGAGGGAAAAGATAGAGAAAACAGCCTGCTGTAGAGAGAATGAAGGCCATAAAAAATGGAGGCAAATTTAAGAGAGGGGAATGATGGGAAGGTGGGAAGAAGGTGGAGAATGTGAAACCGAAGCCAATTTGGATCAGTTAGCCATCAAATGAAGCTGTTTAAAATATTTTATTCTTGGACCTTGCCAATTGACTAAAAGTCTGTAAATTAGTGAATAGAAACGCTCAATGAATGCTCTTCTAGATTACCAAGATTTCCAGACTGACAAAAATAAATCCTTTTGCATTTAGAATGTTTAAAAATGTACTTTATAGTTCCTTACTTTATTAACAGAATATCTAAACAGAATTTTAAATTTTTCTTAATAATTCAAGGATACTATGAGCTTTAATGTATATGATATGCCGAGGAAGCAATGTAGCTGACATGTTGCAGAGGCAAGGAAGGGCTCCCATTTGTGGTCTCAGGTCCTGCTTTCATAGCTACAGGTTGAATTTGTTATATACTTTATAAAGAAAGGTAAGTTATACGGTAGAAACTTAACCTTTCATACATGGTCACCACTTTTAGTGGTCACCCCTTTTAACTCTTCCTTAGCTGCATGTCAGCCACATTGCAGTACTTACTGATGGTTAAAGATTTTTTTTTCATTAAAGCCAGATTTTTAAAAAACATTCATTTATTTTTATTCAGAACTCAACAAACACCAAACTAACAAATTCATTAGCAGAAGATGATACTTATGTTGATGGGACAGCAGAGCACATTTTTCTCTAACTCCACTCTTAGAATTTGGCTTTTAAAAGAATTCCAGATACCATCAGGTTTAAAAAGTGCATCGTTGGAGTTAAAATGCCTGAAAGTCTTTTGAAATACTTTCATAATGGACCATTTTCTTATGAAATCTCTCTAAAATGTCATTTCATATTCTTAATGATTTAACAAGGAGGTAACATCAGGTAGAGGGAAGATGGTGAAATTGATGTCCTAGCACTAACCCTTCTTCCTTGGAGAGAACCATGGTTGTTAAGCAATTGAATACCTTTGTTATTCTCAAATCAGCCTGTAGTTCTGAAATGCTCTTTTGCTGAAAATACAAAAAGATAATGGC
This sequence comes from Sarcophilus harrisii, assembly GCF_902635505.1. Taxonomy (NCBI): domain Eukaryota; kingdom Metazoa; phylum Chordata; class Mammalia; order Dasyuromorphia; family Dasyuridae; genus Sarcophilus; species Sarcophilus harrisii. The sequence continues at coordinate 442,082,602 of NC_045429.1, read as the reverse complement.
ATTGGTTCCAAAAATGGTCCCTGTTCATGTTTCATCTTGTCCTCTATGAAGCAATAGGTAAGGAAATGTATGACACCTTTGAAGTTCTAAGGTGATGAAATTTGCCATTCGTGAAGGGTTTTTGGTTATGGAAACCTGCAGAGGTAACACATGAAAGGATAGTTTATCTTATTTACTTAAGGGGACTAAACTCGGTAGCACAGCCCTCCACTGAACAAGTTGCCAATACCTGAAAGCCTCCCCGGCCCCGGTGATTATGTTGTTCCCGGATGCCCGCTCCCACCGCTGCAGATCTCCCCCTCCTCAGCTTCTCGACTCTTGCCTCTCAGCTCCCGTAATCTTCCATGGAACTCTGCCCAATATACTGGAGGCCTCCCTCGGGGTCTTCTACATCCCCTGGGGCCCAAGGCAGGGTTCTGCCCGATCATTGCCTGTCAGATTAATGAGTAAGCACCGCCGGAGCCGACAGGGTTCAGATATGTGAGAAAATTGTTGAGGGACGGGTTGCTCAGGGACGAATTGTCCCCCAGAGTCACAAGGCGCTTCTGCGCTGCCGTCATTGGCCTTTGGCGCCTGCTGTGTAACAGCCTCACGCGTCACCTCAGCCACGGCTGAAGTTCCCCTTTGAAGGTTTCTTGCCATTCAGGCCGGTGCCTTTGTTGATAAAAATCTCCTGCCTACTCAAGGAGCAACAGTAACTACTATGATTGAGGGCATTTCACCACATGGGGCTGATGCATAACTGGATGATTCAGTATCTGCAGAGAGTTTCAAAGTAGCCGTTTGCTGACCCCACCTGCCTTGTGGGCTGGAACGTGAGCGCCTGGAAGGCAGAATCCTTCTCCGAATCCCTGACACTTAGCACAGTGCCTGGCACACAGTAGGCGTCTCATAAATGCCTGTGGATTGATCAGCTGATTGGGGGGAGATTGGAATCTGTGCCTCTATTTGGCTCTGTGACTTGCCTCATCTCTAGAGCTTCTACTATGGCCAACGGCTACTGTGGTGCAGCACAGGGAACGGTGCCGACGGGGCAGCGTCAGTCAGGGCTTCCTCGTTGAGAATCGGCGCTCTTCTGTCCCCTGTGCGAAGAAGACGTCACATTCTCTGTCCCAAGATGCAGCTACAAAGGGCCATGGGTCTCCCTTTCCTAGACCTTCTTCTTTCCCGATGTCAGTGGCTATTTACTCAGCACTCCTAGTAACTGCTGCTCTCCTCCTTATTCTCTCTACTTTCCTCCTTTTCCATTGGTCCGTCCACTCTTCTGGGTTTTTCCAGCAAGGACTGGCCCCTTACAGATACCACCAGACAATCAGAGCATTTCTCTTTTCAGCTGTGGAAAATCAGCCACTCACAGTGTGTCCAACACAATCTTCTGCCTTTAATGGATCCAGAGATAGTTAGAACTGGAAGGTACCTTAGAGACAATCCAGTTCAATCCCCTTTTTACAGATGAAGAAACTGAGGCTTTAGAAACAAGAGGCAGTTTGCCCTTTACGGTCACAAAATTAACTTCTGTTAGAGCTGCTGAGAAATTTATTGACCACTCCTCAAACTATTTTGAGCAGGAGAGGAGAGTCATAGAAGCCTTGAAGGCTAGGAAGGCTAGTCTACAGTTAGCTGAAGTTTGTTTGTACAAATAAGCCATATCTTGACATTTCCCGTTTTGCCACTGAACTTTATAATGATCAGATCCTGTTTTCTGGATGACATTGTTTCACCTTTTACATGTCTCTTGCTTTCCCTTATTTATTGCTGATTTTTAAATTCCTTTTAAAGTCAAATCAACAAACACATTGACTAATTGATCAATGGGATGACAAAGAAAAGACAAAAGTGGTCAGGCCCAGCCCTGGAGGAACTCAGTTTCAGTTGTGGAAGAAGTGAATTTGACATTCAAATACTCTTATCTTTCCCTCCAGAGAACAGGATGTTATAATCTCTAAACAATTGCTGAGTTTCTAATAGAACCAACAGTTCTATTTTACCATATTATCCTGTAGCTGTCATTATAAATAAGGACAGCTCATATCTCTGAAAATTATCTCCAAAAAATTTCTAGTTCTCTTCGAAATAGGTCACTCCCTACACGAAGCTTTCGAAGGTGGCCTCCTCCCCATCAGACCATAAACTCCTTGAGGTCAGGAACAGGGATAGAGGTATCCTTGTGTCATCCTTGTATCTCCCAGAATGCCTTGCAATGAGCACAGCAGGCACATGGGCACACGCCACAGGGCAATGAGGACCTTCAGGTGAGCAGAAATATAAATGAAGCCCAGGGTTACGCTACATTTAAAGCAAATTCCAGCTATGATTCAATCTCCTTATCACTTTACAAAAGCATCCAACAAGTTGAAATAAATACTAAAGGACCAGGTGATGAAATGTGGGGCATTTCCAGGGTTTTAAAGCTAGTTTCCATGTGTTTGTTTTCAAGCTTACAAAGACCTGCAGTCCAGGGAAGACACTCGGAATGCAGCATGGCATAAACACGGCTGGGAAGAATTGGTTTATTATACAGGTAAGAGTTGCATACGTGCTGCGCGTTTGGTGGGGCCTCTAGCAGTGCAGCATCGGTTTAAAGGCATGCTTTCAAAAATCCCAGTTGGCCAGAGAGTTTTACAGCCGGCTTCAGCGGTCAGTTTCCTATCTTTTGGCTTCTTCCCTGCAAAAGATGGAAGATTACTTTCTGGTGCCAGTTTATCGGCACTAATAATCAGTTCTTTAGAACATTTGCCGCACTGCCATGCCAAGTGAAAAAATATTCTGAGAATTATCTTAATTAGATCAATTGGTTCAATGAGAAAATTGCCCGTACCCAGCAAAACTCTTGTCACTTGTTTTGAAGATTAACCAACTTAAATAAATGTAATGAAAGTAGATAAGATGTCCGACTCTCTTGGACAATCATTCTTAGGAATAATTGTCTAGTGACTTTATAGAAGATTATATGACATTGCTAATCTAGAGCTTGCCCAGTAAGAAAAAGAGAGTCCTTCTACCTATTTATTTCCTAGAAGGAAAAGAGTAAATGGATCCACTGCTTAGTTTTTTGTTTTGTTTTGTTTTTTTAGCAAAAGCTAATACATTGCTACATAATTAGATGTAAGTTTGCTTTTGTTCCTTCCTGTGTTCTTTACAACTTAGAACAGTAAAATATATTTTGGTGATTACCAAACCTACATGGATAGGCTATGGTTGTTCATCTCTCTGCGCTTCCCACCATCACCAGCACCTAATTATGAGGGTTACTATCTCTTACACGCCTCAGCCGGGACCTGCTCTGTGAGCATCTATTGAACGCTCACAGGTCCATCACTGACCAGAGTCGGGCGTCCTCCCCGGGTGACCTTGGGCAAGCTCCAGTTTCTCATTGCAAAGTGGGGTTCACTCAGGGGCCCCCCAAGCCCTTTTTCAGCTCCAGCCTCATACTTGGAGGTGGACCCCTCCTTGTCTGAAGGCAGCGCAGTAACATCCTCAACCCGCCTCTGTCTGGAGCTTTACCGAGCCCCGGAGAGCTGCATCCGTTAGATCCTCATGGGGGATGGGGGGAGTGAGGAGGGGCGCTGTCATGGTCCCAGTTGTAGAGGTAAGGAAGCTGGTGCAGGTGGGAGAAGGTTTTGCCCGGCTGTCTGGGCCCGGATCCCCCCCAAAGTTGGCAGGCCCCCTGGAACGTCCTGGACAGATTGCTGTTTGTACATAAATACACCTGAGATTGTCTGACCCAGAGTGACAGGGAAGAGTGAGCGCTCTCCCATTAAGGTCCTGCCTTAACCCGCATTTCTGCTTCTTTCCAGTGCCCCTAATTCAGGAAATGGAGTCAAGAATCATGATCCCCCTGAAGATTTCACCCCTCAAGTAAAGTTGGAATTAATTGTCATGTGCCTACATAGATTTCAGTGACAAGTATTTGTCTTAAATTAATTTTATGGTATACATTGTATATCATGGTGAGAAAGAAACATTGAAATAGAAAACTGCTGTATGTAGCTTATTAGAGAGACCTCTTTTCTTTAGATTCTAAATGTTCATATAAAAGTTAATTACAGAAGAAAATTGGCTCCTTCTAACAGTGCTCAGTGATCTTTTGTGAAATATCACTGTTTTGATCCGACGTATCTTACCCGAGCCCCGTGGGGAAAAGAGGAAACAGACTACAATCTGAATCATTTCCTAATAAGAACCCAATCATGAAAGCAATTTGTTCATATTTATATATGATAAACAAATCCACTAAAGAATTACAGGGTTTAGATTAATTCCCTTCCTGTTGCAGGAAGAGCTCTGGACTCTGGTCGTTCCTGCCTAATTCTAGTATGGTTACTCCAGCAGTTTTTCTGATTATTGAACTAGGAACAAAGCATGAAGGTGTGTACTCAGCCCCTGAAAACGTTCTAATCTCTTCTCTGTAACCAGTTGTGAATCCTAGGAGACACGGCCAGTCTTATAGCGGCTGAGACGTACCCTTGAGCAAGAATTCAGTTTTGATAAAGCGTTACAATGATGTCTATAGGAAAAAAAAATCACTGCATCGAACCTCTTCTTTGGACTGCATGATCTCTAGTTTTGAAATAAACACCTTGAAGAGCACTGGTTTTTTTTAAAAAATATTTTTCTATAATGAAACGCATAGCACTAGGAAAAGAGGTTTTATTTTATAAGCAATCACATGTGACCTCAGATGCATTTTCTGAGTCAATATTTTAATAAACATACAGCAGATCTTTCTGAGGCCATGTGAAGGAGGTGCATGTTAAGACATTAAGATTGACATACAGCAGAGTGCTCCGTCCAGTTCCGTCTGATTTCATTTTTGAATGTAGTGTACCAATTTTGTTCGTGTCTGTAATAATGTGGAAGTCCTATTGAAATGAACATTTTGTCTGACCCAGAGTTAAAAAATTGCTGTGTGAAAAACAGTGTATACAAATCTCTTCCCGGATGTCCAACTTGTACATGTCAATGCTTTTCTGCAAAAGCATATCAAGTTAATAAAATCCTTTTAATTTTCACATGTTGCCAGCCCTGTTATTGCAGCCCTTCTACATGTGGCTGGGGTGTTGAATTATTCTTTTTTCTCTCAAACAAATGAGCTAGCGTTTCCAGGCTTCTACTACGTGGGCACTGTGTAAATAAAACAATGGATAGATCCCTTTCCAATGTCTCCTTGTTAGGTTTTAATGGCACTGGGTGATTCTGGCTTCTCTTAGCTTTCTGGGAAACCACTGAAAGTTTCTCATCTATAGATAGAAGTCTTTTTCCTGAATAAAATCTTATGTAAAAAAAGACTTTTTTGTTCTTCTAAATTCAACAAATAACAACAAACATGAATATTTCCATATGAAAAGAAGAAAATTGGGGGAAAAAATCATATGAAATCACAAATCTCATCACAGCCTATTGTTGTTTTTTAAAAATATACATCATTCAGCATACTAGTTCCAAAGCTATCTGTCTTACCTCCGTGACCTCTAAACTTCTGAACGTTAATCTCTTTGGCACATTTTTATTTTTATTTTTTTGGCGCATTTTTACAAGTGCTTTTTTTTGTCATTGTTATCATTATCCTATCTTTTTCTCCCTCCTGTCCCCCCAAAAAAAAACCCTCTTCATTTGTAACATACTAGCATAGTCGGGCAAAATATTGGCAATATCAGAAAATATATATTTTATTTTTCACCTCTTTGCCAAAAAGTTGGAAGCATCATGCTTCCTCATCACGTTGACATCTCCTAACATTGATCAGAATTCTTAAGCTTTTCAAAGTTGTTTTTCTTTACAATGTGGTAATCACCTTTTTAAATAGTTTTCTTGGGATCTTTTTTTTTTTTTTCCCATTTCTTATACTGAAGTATTTTGAAGTGGTGATAATGAAAACTGTTTGGTACTGGCTAAGAAACAGAGTGGTGGATGTGGAGTAGGATAGCTACTCAAGACACAGCAGTCAATGACTATAATAATTTACTTTTTGATAAACCCAAAGCTTTTGTGATAAGAATTCAAATGTTCTAAGTCATTCTTGATTAGAGAAATGCAGATTAAAACAGCTCCAAGGTATCCCCTCACACTTATCAGATTGGCTACTGTAACAGAAAAGGGAAATGATAAACATTGGAGAACTTGTGGGGAAATTGGAAAGTGTTGTTGGTGAAGTTGTGAATTGATCCAACCTTTCTGGAAAGCAATTTGGAACTTTGAAACCCAAAGGGTATAAAACTGCCCACCTTGTGATCCAGCAATACCACTACTAAGTCTATCCCAAAGAGATCATTAAAAAAGGGAAACAGACCAACATATACAAAAATATTGATAGTGGCTCTTCGTGGTGGCCAAAGAATTGGAAATTGAGGGGATGCTCATTAGTTGGGGAATGGCTGAACAACCCGTGTTATATGAATGAAATACTATTGTTCTATAAGAAATGATGAGTAGGCAGATTTCCAAAAAACCTGGAAAAACTTACATGAGTGAATGTAAGTGAAATGAGCAGAACCAGAACATTGTACATGGTGACAGCAACCTTGTACAATAATCAACTATGACAGACTTAGCTCATCTCAGCAATAAAATGATCCAAGACAATTCCATAAGATTCATGATGGAAAATGCTGTCCATATCCAGAGTCTGAATGCAAAGTGAAACATATTATTTTTACTTTTTTTGTTGTTTTTTTCTTGTGGTTTTTCCATTTTGTTCTGATTCTTTTTTCACAACATGACTAATGTGGAAATATGTTTAATATGATTATACATGTATAACCTATATCATATTATTTGCTGCTTTGGGGAGGGTAGAGGGAAAAGAGAGAGGGAGAAAAATTCGGAACTCAAAAATCTTGCAAAAATGAATGTTGAAAATTATCTTTACATGTAATTGGGGGGAAAATGAAATACTAGTAAGTTTAAAAAAAAAAAAAATGTTTTGTAGTTATAGTTATATCTTGGTAGATAGACTCCCAAGAATCTTCTATAGTTATTTTGGATAGAATTTCTCTTCCTTTTGGATTTTGTTGTTCATACTGAAAAATGGATATTAGTGTTGATTTATTTTATATTCTTCTATGTTGCTAAAATTGTTATCTTAATTAATTTTAATTGAATTGGAAGGAATCTCTAAGTAGTCCATATCTGCAAAAAACAATAATGTTGTTTCTCTTTTGCTCTTGCTTATTTCCCTGTAATTTATATTTTCATCTTATTGCTATACCTACAACTTATTTTGTCTTTTTTCTTTTTTTTTAAAGCTTTTTATTTTCAAAACATATGCATAGTTTTCAACATTCCCCCTGGCAAAACCTTGTGTTTCAAATTTTTCTCCCTCCCTTCCCCTCACCCCTTCTCCTAAATGGCAAACAATCCAATATGTACATTAAACACGTGCAATTCTTCTATATATATTGCCATATTTATCGGACTGCTTTTTTGTCTTTTTTCGAAGACACTTAATAATGGCATAATAAGAAAAGTAGCAGCAAAATAACTGTGCCATGAACCCCACAGATAATGCATAGAGAACACCCTTGGAGAGGTCCAGATGGAGGAGACACAGAGCCAAAGTACACAGGGAGGGACGTGGGAAGGGAAGCTCACACCTCTGCTCTAGCACTTCAAACTCTTTTTCTGAAGTTGTTATTTAAATTGTCTTTTTGTTCTGTTAATGTAGGTAATTTTTTTTTTTAACAAATATTCATCCAGTTCCTTTTAGTTATCAATTTGGTTGGCACAAAGATAAAATAATTTCTAGTTTTTAATTTGTTATAGATGTTACTTTTTTCATTTTTTAATTTGATTTTCTTCTCTTCTAGATAAAAATAGCTAGTCGATTTTATCAATTTTATTCATTTTTTTTAAATAGTTCCTGCTTTTACTAATCAATTCAGAGGGCATTTCTTTTGCTTCCAAGATTCAATATTAAATTTGGATTTTTTTCAGTCTCTAACTTCTTCAGTGTTTCTATTTTTGCTAGTTTGACTAGATCAAGACATTTTGGGCTCCCTAATCATATTTTTATTGGTATTTTTTCTGGAATCATATTTATTACTCTGGCTTTTTTGTTTGTTTATTTGCCTGACTCATAATACATTCTGCTCCAGCCCCACATTTTCTTGTGAATCTTATTTAAGAGTGATTCTTGTAAACCACATATTGTTGGAATCTATTTTTTAATCATTTCTACTATTTTCTTCTATCTTACGATGAATACATCTACTTTACAATTTATGATTATTAATTGTGTTTTTCCCTTCATCATATCTTCTGTTTTTGTTTTTGTTTTTTTGCTTTTTTTGCTGAGGCAATTGGGGTTAAGTGACTTGCTCAAGGTCATACAGCTAAGAAGTGTTAAGTGTATGAGACCAAATTTGAACTCAGGTCCTCTTGACTTCAGGGCTGATGCTCTATCCACTGCACCACCTTGTTGCCCCCTCATCATATCTTCTTAAGCTTTCCCTCTCTTTCCCTCTTGTCTCCCTCTTTAAAAAGGGTGGTAACAGGAAAGGAATGTAACCTATAATTGAAGCCATCTTGCTTCTCTTCCCCTGGCCCAGACTCTGATCACTGATTCTTACCCCTTCCTTCTTTATATAAAATAGCATCTCCATGATCCATCCACTGAAGTTGTTTTTTATGATTGTTCTCTTCCCAACTCTACCTTATAGCCACCCATCCTTTTTTTCCTATCTTCACCTGTTTCCCTTTTGAGTTTGATGGAAAACAAAAACTTATCTTTGCAAATAAGTATAAGTATGTGCTTAACCCTCTTATGTCAAGCTCTGATAAGAGTGTGGTTCATATGATTCCCATTTCTCTACCTTCTTCCCTGCATAAAATATAGTAAATTCTACTCCTTCCCTGGTGTATTCCTTTTCCCCTTCCTTTTCTTTACTCTCTTAAGATCACCAGAAAAAAACAAAAACACTCTTCAATCTTTGTTTATCTTATTTAATTTCTTCTGTGACCCTGGAAGAGAATGGGATTTTAAAGAGATACATCTCTTCTCTCCCTAAAAGAATATAAATATTTTATCACCATGGAACCTCTTCCAATTAATCAAATATACCTTTGATTGGATTTGTCTTGACTTCTCTGTTTGTGATTCAGAGTTTTTACTCAGCATCGGTCTTCTATCATCAATGTTGAGTCCTCTATTCCGTTAAAGACTGTTTTTTCTCCTACAGGATTATATTATTATATTATGGCTTTCAGGGTAAATTATTCTTAGCTATTAAGCCTTTTTATCTTTGCCTCTTAGAATAACATGATCCACATTTTTTCTGCCTCCCAATTTTGTGTGATTTTAACTGACTTATCCTTAATTCTTGAATTCTTTCTTTCTGGCTCCTTGCAGGATTTTTTTTTTTCCTTTAACCTGGAAGCTCTGAATTTTGGTAAATACATTCCTAGAAGTTTTGATTCGGGGTTTCCTTTCAGCAAGTCACCAATGGGTTTATTCTTTTAACTGTGCCCTCTGTTTCTGGGAAATCTGGGAAATCTAGGCAGTTTTTATTTTCCATTTCTTGAAATATGGTATCCAGGCTTTTTCTTTGTTAATGTTTTTCAGGGACCCTAATGTTTTTCAAATGATCTCTTCATATATTTTTCCAGATCAGTGGAGTTTTTGTTTTTTTTTTTTTAACAGTAGATAAACTTATATGTTATTATATTTTTCGATCTTTTGCTTTTATTCTTTTTAAAAAATTATTTCATAGAGTCACTGAATTTTGTCTGCTCTAATTATTTTTCAGGATGTCTGTTACTTGGATAAGATTTTTACCTTTTGTTTTAAGCTACATATTCTCCCACTTCTTTTCTCCAGAGCTCTTAATTCACTCAAAATTCCTATTTTTATTTCTTGTTTCATTTCTTCCAGTTAGAACTTGTGACAATAATTTTTCTCCTCTGAAGATTTTCTTTTAGTTGTCATGGAATTATTGGGGAGAGGGGGCACTTAACTTTTGAGTATCTCTTGACCCAAAATATTTCTTCGTAATATTCAGGATTTTCCTCCTTTTATTCATATCTCCAACCTCAAATCCTAATTTGGATTTTTGCCTCTTCTTATAGTCTTGGGTAAGTTGTTTAGGTTCTGGTCATTGGCTTCTACAATACTTCCCCTCAAACACACACACACACACACACACACACACACACACACACACCCCAGTTATGTTCATTCAGAATGCCCCTGCTCAGAGCTCCATAGTGGACTGGTATCTGTTCTAGGCTTCCATCTCTCCAAGATACTATCTCCCCTGCCTCCAACCAAGTTGCTGCTTTGGGCTTCCAGCCCATTCAGCTGAACTCGGACTAGGTTTCCTGGCAATACGCTGCCTCTACCACTCATGGTTTCTGGCTGTCTTTTTGCGCAGTCCCGGCCCAGATAGAGAAGGTTATTGGTGCTTCCCTTTGGATTTTGTATCATTATTCAATCTAGTTCTTCAGTTATTATTATTTGCCCTTGATTCTCAGAGGACCATGGCATCAGGAAGGAGATGTCATGAGTTGCAAGTGAATTGGATTTAAGTGAGAGAGGGCTGTGCAAAGTCACCAGCCTTGCTTTCTCTTCCAGAACCATCTGGGGCCGGTGGCTACATGACCAAGTGAGGTTTGGGCAGAGATCCACTATTGGCCAATCAATGAGAGTCAGAGTGATTTCACTTTAAGGCATTTTATTTTTTAAAATAAAATAAATGAGCGCCTTCTAGTAAAACACTAGCCAACTATGATACTAGTATAAGAGTAAAATAAGAGATGGAGAGAAGACTTAAAGGAAACAAGGAATTCTACAAGGTAGAAATGAAGAAGGAGTGAATTTCAGGCATTGGATCCGAATTGTACAAATGGTCTTAAAAAGTTTTATTTGTTTTACTTGAAAATTACATGTGTGTATACATACATATATGTCTATATGTCTATATACACATACATATGTGTGTTTATACACAGAGATAAGTATTAATACAAGGCAATTAATTGATGGATCAAAAGAGAGATTCTCCCATAATCAGAGGAAAGAGTCTCCTTTTCCCTGGGAAAATTTTATGGAAGGAAGGAAAAACACCTGAGTAGGAGATCATGAAGAGTAAAGTAGGAGAGACTGTACATTATTCCAGACCAAGACAAGACTTATCTCCAGGCTTGTAGTAGGGGCCAACAGCCCCCATAAACATATTTTTCATTAACTAATGCCTTATGCCTTAATCACAAGTCAACTTATTTTTTAAAAGGGCTAAATATTGCCTTGTATGAAATGTGAAACTCATGAAATTCCCAGAACACAGCTGGGGTGTCTATAAGGCTTCATTTATTAATAATTATTCATTACCTCTAAAGACATCATAATACAAGAGTTTATTTGGTTTAAAGAATGCATAATTTGTTCATTTTTCTTTCTTACTGTGAGCATTAGCCAACATTGCATGTGTTTGAAGAGCTTTAACCTGAATGTAAATGTATGGATTCTAAATGGTTTTCAGCAGGATATAGGGATCAGGAAGGGAGGGTGAGTTCCAGGAGCAGCTAGAAGTCCAGTTTAATAGCAGAAGTGGTACAGAGAGCATGAATCTTAATGGATTGTAGGAGTAGGGGACTAGAAAGGAAACTGGAAATCATCTACCTAATCTTAAGTTTTTAAGGCTTATTTAGGTGGCACAGTGGATAAAGCATGGGACCTGGTGTCAGGAAGACCTGAGTAGAAATCCAAACTCAGACAACTTACAAGCTGTGTGATCCTGGACATGTCACTTAATTGCTGTCTGCCTCAGTTTCCTCATCTGTAAAATAAGGATCATAATAGCCTCTACCTCCCAAGATTGTGATAAGGATCAAATGAGATAATTCTAAAATGCTTAACACTATTATTATGTTAATTATTATAGCTATTGTCATTATTTGATCATTACAGGACTATGTGAGAGAGTAAGTCTCTATGACTCATGATACCATATTAATTTGAAATTTGATTATAATCTAAGTAAATAATCCAACAAGTTATTGGGATCCCACTGAATACTACATTTTGTTGGCTGCCAAGTGAGTAAAGTTCTAGGCTCTTTTATTTAATAGTTCTTGGATCCAGGTTTCTATTGAGACACTTAATTTCTGCTTATTTGAGTTTTTTAATAACATTATCATCTAATTGTGGAAATATGCATAGAAGAATTGCACATGTTTAACATATATTGGATTACTTTCTGTCTAGGGATGAGGGGAAGGGAGGGAAAAAATTTGGAACACAAGGTTTTACAAGGGTGAATGTTGAAAATTATCCATGCATGTTTTGAAAATAAAAAGCTGTAATAAAAAAATTATCATTATCATCACCAACAATTATTATCTATTGAACACTCATAATGCCCAGATTAGTGCTATGCAAAATATTCCAAGTTTTACAGCCTCTCCATTTACAACCTAATCTCCAAAAGGCACTGTTTAAATTGAATTTAATTAGCTACTCTTTTTTTCCCTCCTTTCCTTCCTTCTATCACTTTAAAGAATTAAAATTTTTGATTCTTCATAGTGCATTGCCGGGGTTTTTTTCATATAATTTTTGCCATATCCTGGTGCTTTGTTCGTATCATTTGGAGAATATGGCTAATAAGTAAATATCAAATCATTTTTCAAAGGAAACAGAAAAGAGCATTTAGTTTTTCTGCTTTTTTCTCAGAATATTGTTTACTTTAATAACCCTGATTAATGAGTTCATCAGTTTCTCAACTCAAATTTAAAGTGCTCTAGCAAAACAAAAATGAATAATGGTGTTATTTTCTATGTTTTAATTAAGATTTTTCTCCCACTCTTTATTTTCAGTGACAATTACTTGTCTTTTTAGGTCAATTACCATGTAGGAAGTATAGGAGTAGGAGATTTAATTTAAACATGATAGCTTATTTCTAGGTGCTGTTGTTATTTTGAGTAGGAGACTTTTCATTCCTCCAGAAAGTGTGTATCCCACATCTTCAGTCACAGCAACTATTTTTATTTGTTCCCTTTATAGCTTTGAACTGCTATTTCAAAGTTGGCAAGTCAAGGCAAATTGACTGTGTAGAGCTTTCAAAATCCCTATGAACACGACTTTCATTATCCTGAAATTCTTCAAATGGCATCTGACTTTCAATCTTAAGAGTTTTCTTTCCATTTTGATTATCTTGAGTTCTCCATTCCCTGGATGTGTTTGTTTGTTTGTTTGTTTTTAAACTTTGATGGTGTCCCCAAAGCAATCCTAATAAACTTAGGATAGAAAAGACTATCTGTATCCAGAAAAAGAATTATAGAAATTGAATATACATCAATACATGCTATGTTCACGTCTCTTTTTTTTCTGTTTTTTTTTTCCCTCTTGTGGTTTTTCCCTTTTGTTCTGATTTTTCTCTCTCAACATGATTCACAAATCAAAGTATATATATTTTTTCCCTCTCGTGGTTTTTCCCTTTTGTTCTGATTTTTCTTTCTCAACATGATTCATAAAGCAAAGTATATTTAAAAAATAAATAAACAAATAAAATGAAAACTGATGGTGTGATCCAGTGACTGCCTCTTTCCTCCCTTTTGCAAACCAATTAGCTGGTGATACATTGGCCAGAGCCCTAGACATGAAATCTGGAAGACCTGAGTTCAAATACAGTCTCAGAAACTTATTAGCTGTGTGACTCTGGGAAAGTCACTTAACCCCTGTTTGTTTTAATCCACTGGAGAAGGAAATGGCAAACTGAAGGCTGAGTGCTGCACCCAGTCTCTATCTAAATAATCTAAATAAGCCAAAGAATCCATATGTATACATTCATGCAGTATTGGCTAATCCCCATAGTAAAGAATAAAAATGTGCAAGTTATGTTTTCTACAAACCAAATAGTTGTTCCCCTAAGCCCTGTATCACAATGTCATTAGAAATGATGAGTAATTATTAATAAATGAAGCCTCATAGACATCCTGGCTAGACTCTGGGGATCTCATGACTCACATTTCATACGAGGCTACATTTAGGCCATTTCCTTCATAAATTGACTTGTGATTAAGGCGTCATTTAATCAAAATTAGCCCTTGGCCTTTCAGCCAGGCTGGATTTGACTTGATATCCTTGGGAACCTAAAAGACCACAGAAAGCACATTGAACTTGGGGTCAGAAGCCATGGCTTATGTCCCCAGCTCTGTCTGAATTCACTTGGCGAGCTGCTTAACTCCTTGAAGCAGAATCAGAGAATTTCAAAGTTGCAAGGGATCTCGGTGATCTGCTGGCCCAAGTCACACTGGAAAAAGAATTCCTGTGATAACAGCTGACAAGCGGTCCTACAGCTTCTGCTTGAAGACCTCCTAGGAGGAAGGGAACCCACCCCCTATGGAAAGAATCCATTCCATTCTGTTGTTGTTCAGTCTTGTTTTAGTCACGTCTGACTTTGTGACCCCATCTGCAGTTTTCTTTGCACAAATACTGGAGAGGTCGGCCGTTTTCTTTTCCAGCTGCTTTTACAGATGGGGAAATTGAGACAGATGGGGTGAAGTGACTTGGACCAGGGTCACATAGTTTTAAGTGTCTGAGGCCAGATTGGAACTCAGCAAGATGAGCCTCTGTGCACTATGTGAAATGCTGCCCATTCCATTTGGGAAGCATTCTAAATGTTAGGAAGTTTTTCTTTGTTTCAAACTGCGGCTCATTCCCCCTTGTTTACAATCATCATAATAACAAACATTTATGTAATGCTTTAACATTTCCAAAAAGCTTTATAAATAAGTCATTTTACCCTCACATCAGCCCTGGGAGCCAGGTGATCTTATTATCCCCATTTTACAGATGAGGAAACTGAGTCAGGCAAAGGGGAAATCACTTGTCCAAGGTCATAGAGCTTGTTCCCTCCGAGGGCTCCCCAGCTTCCCAATATTTTTCATTTCATCTGGAGAATGAAGTTAATGACACTTCTTGATCTGTTTCCTTCACAGGGGTGATGATTTATTCAGTTCGAATGAGTACTAGACTTGGACTGAAAGACTCTCCGGGGTCGTCTAGTCCAACTTCCCGAGAAATGATTTCCAAATGACAGAGGATCATCAAGTGCAAAATGTCTCTCCCCAGATAATAAAAGAGATTATACAAAAGGGGTTACGTGCAATTGAAGCAGGTCAGAGCAAGAAATAAGGCAGAACTGCCATCTAGAGGAGGGGATGGAGGGAGGGAAGAGAAAAATTGGAACAGAAGTGAGTGCAAGGGACAATGTTGAAAAGTTACCCAGGATGTCAGCTAAGTGGGAGCATAGATTTGGAGCTGAATTCAGTCCATCCTACAGATGAGAAAACTAAGGATCAAAGAGATGGAAAGACCTCCCCAACATCATACAGGTAGCAAGTGTCTGAGTCAGGATTTGTGATTTAGGGTCATAAATTTAAAGCAGGAGGGGAGTTCAGAAGTCACCTCATTGTTCACATGAGAAAAGGGAGGTCTAACAGGGCAACAAGCATTTACTGGGCACCTCCCCTGTACCCGCCAGGTCACTTACACCTGGAGGCGAGATGTGAGACCAGAACCTTGGCTCCAAACATGGCAGCCTTTCTTGAGCAACAACAGCATTGGATTTTTTTTGGAAGATGCATCCAGGAAACAAGGCCAGGAGTCTTCCAGCGAAAAGTTTCAACATGCTGGAACCCTTCCCCTGGGATTTTGCAAGGCAGGTGGAAGACATGGATGGGTCAAAACTTGATTGTTGCTTTCAGCCAAATTATTCTGGATCTGGGTCACATTTAACACTTTCAGAAAAAGATTCCATATATTTGAGAGCAGTCCCAGCAAGTAACAGATAGAATTAAGCTTCTGTTTATGATTGTTCCAAACACCAATTAATCTCTTATTTTTAATTATAATTATATAATTATAATTAATTTTATCCAAAGCCCTGATTACATCTGTGCTTCTTTAGTTAAATACAAACAGTAAATCTTCAGCACAAACTTCTTCAAACAGTAAAGCTCCACAGTAAATACATTTGTACTTCAGTAAATATAAATAACTAAGCTTAAACTCAAAGGTTGTTTTGAAAGGGATCTGTGATTTCAAAGGGATGGGGATACCAAAGCAGATTGGTACCTGCTCTGCTATTAATAAATAGTTTAAGGCAACAAGTTGATAGAGAGAATAAAGCACTGAACCTGATGTCAGTAATAGCTGAGTTTGAATCAAGCCCCAGACTAGCTTTGTGACCCTAAATAAGTCACTTCATCCTGTTTGCCTCAGTTTCCTCATCTGTAAAATGAACTGGAGAAGGAAATGGCAAAGCATTCCAGTATCTTTGCCAAGAAAACCCCCAAATGGGAGTATGAAGAATGAGATGTTGCTTAAAAAGATGACAGAACCACAAAAGTCCAAAGTGCTGAATGAATGGATCATGCAGCCAGCATATGCCTAAGGTGGGACTCTGAATAGGAAGATTCTCCTTATCCCCATCAAGAAGCACCTGGGTAGCAGATTAATCAATTAAATTAGGAAGCTACCAAAATACCAGGCTTTCTTCCTGCCCTTCAGGTGCAGTCTCTGCTGCCCTGTCTCTCCCCCTTCCCCTGTCAAGGGCCTTCCCAGTCCCAGCAGCTATGTTCCCAAACATCCCTGCCTCCTTGTAGGGTACCCAAACGGGATTTTAACCTCGAATGATATTTAATTCAATATGTACTTTTTTGGTTCAAGATTCCCATAAAAGTCATCTCAAATCATCCTGGGGCAAAGAGTCATGTCCAAAGGGAAGATTAGAGAACTGAGCCATTTTGGATGGCTCTCTGTCTCTATCTCTCCTCTGTTTTTCTGTCTCTCCTCTGTCTCTTGTCTCTCCTGAAAATTCTTCAATGTTAACTTGTAGTTGAAATAAATGTCTAATACAGAAGACAATATTACTATTTCTTTCTTCAATGCTCTGTACATTTGTAACAAGAATTTTGTTTTTTTTTTTTTTCCTTTCCAATAGGAAGGAGTAAGAGGAGGAGATGGAAGAGAAATACTTGTGAATTGAAAAAAATTATTTTTAATTTAAACATTATAAATGTGAGGATTTCTTACTATTGGAGTAGAGACCAAGCCAACATGCCTTGATGCCATAGATGCTCACTTTGTTTTCAAGAAGAGTAACTTTAGGTACAGAATAAGCCTTGGAAGAAAAAATCAGTCCAAGAAGGACTGGACCAAAGTCACAAAGTTTCTCCTTTCTTTTAAAAACAATAAAAAGTCACTCTTACAGCATTTTTACCAAAAAGATTTGAAGTCTCTAGCTTACTCACAACCCAAATTATTCCTTTTTTTTTTTCTATCCAGATTACTAGAAATCCTCCCCAAGTAAATGAAAAAGAGAAAGAAATATGATTTACGGGCTCCAGGGAATATTTTTATTATCGAATATAATCTCAATGTAACCATGCCCATAACTTTTTGCATGGCAGCTCCACAGATAAGTATCCAGTGAGAGCAGGAGGAGAGGGCATTCAGGATGCCATCATCCCCCCCCCCCATTCCCCCCCCCCCACTCCGGCTTAATTTTAAACTCACCTCCTCCAGCACACACACAAAGGAACCACTGTGTGGATGAGGATTTCTTGATTTTCCACAGTTCCTTAAGAGCTGGGAATCCTTCTGGGCAGAAGGACAATTGTTTTGTTGGGGACAGAGGGACATTTCCCAGCTGATGAGACAGTTCTGAGCCAAATTCAGCCTTTCCTCATCACACTTGCTATTCAAATCACTGATCTGTAAGGGCCAGATTTGGCAAGCTGTCTCCTCATGGATAAAGGAACCTGAGACCTCCTAAGCATTTTAATAATCTTTTGCTCTTAGTCATGTCTTTGTGTCCTGTCAGGAAAAAGAAAGAAAACTCTCTCTCTCTCTCTCTCTCTCTCTCTCTCTCTCTCTCTCTCTCTCTCTCTCTCGATATATTTATTTATTTTATATTTATTTTAATTCATATTTTAGAAAGTTTTAAAGGGAGTATTCTCTTAACTCAATTTAGAAGTTTCAACATGTCTGCTTAAGTCCTGTGCATGGCACTCCTGAAAATGGAGACCATTCAAAACAAGTTCATGGAGAGATGCCAAAAATATTCGCCAGGAGAGAACAACTGCTTAGTTATTTGCAGCTTGATAGAAAAGTTGCCAACCCTGCTTCACATGCCCCTTAAATTACTACAGAAACTTGAATTCCGAAAAAGCATCTGTCTCGTCATTTGGCTAAATTATAAATTTTTCAAATAAGTTCCCATTTGAAAATCCCTCTCTGTGTCCCAAGGGTATCTGCAGTGTACTTGCTTCTTGCCACGGTGATGTCCTTTTCCCCCATTTAATTCAGAAAACAAGGAAGTAGAGAAACAGTGTTTTCAAGTCACATTTGGAAGTGTCTCTTGGTCACAATTAAAATATGTCATAACTTTCACAACTTTCCAGGTTTTCTTTCAAAATTATTTGCATAGCACTTGTTTGGGACTATTTCTGAATTCCAAAGGGAAGGAAAAACCTGCAGATCCTCCCCTTGGGTTAATAATATTTTTGAAAACTTATTTTTTCTTCATTTGATCTTTAAGGACAAATAACTTTGTTTTTGAGACACCAATAATTCTGTTTGCGTTCCAGTCTGCAAATGAGACCTTTGTACCATCCCACATATGACAAATTCCTATGGGGGAGAAGGGACTTCTACCCCGTGCCTTAGTATTCTACTCAAAGGTCAAGCAAGGAAGAATGTTTTTAACTGGCCTTAACTGGGAACTTCAGTGGGCAAAATGGTCAGAAACCATTCTCTAGTCAAGCTGAAGGGACTGGAGACCAGCATAAATTTGGGCATGTAAAAAGGTAATAGGTAAATGTACGAAAACAACATAAATCTGTATAAGTATTCTTTTTAATTAATCTGGAAGTGCTAATAAAATATATATGTATATATATTTCATATGTTTCAAATTGGACATCACTTTTCCAGTTCTTGAAGAAGCTCTCCAAAATCAGTGATGTACCACTTGGCATTATCTTTCACTTGTTGCCTAATCACATTTCCTCCAAAGCCAATGAAAATATCCTAAAAAGGAGAGAAGAGAAAAAAAAGGCATCAAAAGTATCAAAAGAAAATTATATGGTCACCGGTGTTGTCAGAAAATCTAAATTATTGATTTGGGGGGTGCAGAGGGAATGTGAGTCAACAAGCAATCATTAAGTTCCTACTAGATGTGCTATACTAATTGCTAAAAAAAAGTAAAGAAAAGTAAAAAGATGGACTCAACTATGATTAATCTTTCCTTCTGGGTTTTCCCCCAGAAGTAGATCTTAGAGCTAGCTCAGGACCATTCTTTTTACCTCATCTTAAATTAACATACTAATCAATCCATTTAGTAAATATTGTGCTAGGATGAAGGCTGGATTATCAGGGATAGGACATCCATCCTTTCTCTTCTCAATCAGGAAATCAGGAAAGTGGAAACATTCTATCAGGCGCAATCAGCATGAAAGACAACAACTGATTGTTCTGGGAAGCTGCCTGTTTAGGAAGCTGATTGGAATGATTGTTGGGAAGAGCCTGGTGTACCCACCCAAAGGGCTTGAATTAAACAAAAGCAATAGTGCATGAGTATCTGGAAGCTTAGTAGGCAGTTACTGAATGACCTTGATTTTAGAATTTGATTTAGAGGGGAATGTTGGGAAGGTTCTACTGGAGTATTCCATTTACTCCACCATCTGGGATCCACCATGAATGTTGTTTGCTCAATTGATTTAGGACTGCAAGAGAACTGAGAAGTCATTGAATCCCAACTGTTCTCTTTTGACAGAGAACAGGACTGGGCCCCCCAAAAAAAACATTTTTTAAGAGAACTGACCAAAACATACAAAAACTTTTTAAAAGAGAACTGCCTAAGACATACAATTTTTTTTTTGAGAACTGCCCAAGATATAGAATTTTTTTTAAAAAAGAGAACTGTCCAAGACAATACATTGCTCAGAGAAAAGTAAAATGATCTGCCCCTAGGTTATAAGTCATATAGATAGGACTCTGGCCCCAAAAGCACCTCCCTTAGGCGAAGAAAGAGAAGACCATCTATCTCAGATCTATGTTTTGTTTACTAAAGAATAGACAGGGAGTAATATCCTTAGAACTTACAGCTGGAGGACAAGCTTCCATGTCGGTGGCTCCATCCCCAATCATTACGATTTTCTTAAAATGGAACCGTTCCTTCAGGAGTCCAATCACCTTGCCTTTCCCGCCCGACTCGGCGGTCAGTTGGCTCTCATCAAAACCCGCATACTCACCTAAAAAGAATAGTAATGGCAGCAGGGTCAAAGAACTATTCATTCCATATTAAGGAGCATAGCAGGAGGGTGGAATAAAAACATTATGTCTAGGTTCAAACATCAACTCTTTACATTTCTGAATGTCTATTACTTTTTTGAGTTTTAAAACATCAGTATTTTGAGAACAGTTAAAATTATGATTACTTATTCCCATTTATATATTGCTTACTAGTAACAAGAAAAAGCATACATTTCAAACATCAACTCTTCTATTGAGCACTCAAGGCCTTTCACAAATTGCCGCTATTATTCCTCATTAAACATTTCCCCTATCATTCTCCCATCCAAACAGGCTTTCTCCTGCTATACAAAGGCCCAGTGCCTCAAATGCCTGCCCTCCTCAATTTCATCTCTCAGAATCCTCAGCATCCTTCAAAAATCAGATTAATAATCATCTTCCACATGTGAACAGCCCCCTCCAAGCTGTAAGCACTTTCCACTCATCAACTATCCTCAGTCTATGTATTTCTTTTGTCTTTATTTACAGACGTTCATGTTCTCTTACATTTTATTAGAATGCAACTTTCTTGAGAGTTGGAAATGTCTCATTTTTGTATTTGCATCATCAATGTCTGGCATATAGTAGGTGCTTAATAAATACTTGTTGATTGGTTGATTGGAAAGGAAAAGGAGACGGAAAAGGAGGATGTTAGAGATTTAGAGTCCCTGGCCCTTCCTGGACGTCCCAGGTAATCTAAGAGGAGCTGGTGGTGGAAGAACTCAATGTTCTCACCAAAGGTTAGCTTTCCAAACTCACCAACAATAGTAATTCTCATTCTTTTTGAAATGTGACATTTTATTACTGCCCACTGAATTTTATAATACATCCTGCTTAGCCCACGTGATGACACAGGTATAGACAAAATAAATTTAAGGCTGTCACCCCCCCCATACACACATATACACACAAGATCTATGGCACTATGAATAGAGGGGTAGCTTTGGAGGCAGAACTACTCAAGTTCAAATTTTATCTCTGACTCTATGACAGTGAGCCAGACATAATCTCTCAGTACACCAGGAAACTCTTGAGACTCCAAGTCTTAAAAGCAGATCCTGCCCTTCTCTAGGGAAGGGAATCTCTTAAAAGGAAATCTTAGTATAGGAGTAGAATCATATTCCCCTCCTCCCCCTAAAAAATATAAACACATATTTCCTTCTTCAATATCCCAAGAATCTCTGTTTTCACTGGCATAGATGCTCCCTCTAGAGGTGCAGATAGCAACCCCTCAATAATTTAGTGAATGCTTTTCAAGAACAGCTATGGATGAAAAATGTGCCGCCTTCCTAGCTGTACCTAAAACTGTCTTATAAAGAAGCAGCCATCAGAACCATTTGGCACTGGCTAAGAAATAGAGTAGTGGATCAGTAAAATAGGTTAGGCTCACAAGACACAATAGTTAATGATTATAGTTATGAAGTGTTTGATAAACCCAAAGACTCCAGTGAGCATAAGAACTCACTACTTGACAAAAATTGCTTGGGAAATTTAAAAATAGTGTGGCAGAAACTAGATACTGACCAACACCTAACACATGATACCAAGATAAGGTGGAAATGGGTTCATGACTTAGACATAAAAAGTGACAACTATAAGCAAATTAGGAGAACAAGGGATGACTAATTCTCAGATCTTTGGATAAGGAAAGCATTTATGTCCAAAGAAGAACTAGAGAACATTATGAAATGCAAAATGGATAATTCTGATTATATTAAATGCAGCCAAGATTAGAAGGGAAGCAGAAAACTGGGAAAGTTTTTACATCCAAGACTTCTGATAAAGGCCTTATTTCTAAAATAGAGAATTGACTCAGATTTATAAGAATACAGCCATTTTCTAACTGATAAATGGTCAAAGGATAAGAACAGACAATTTTCAGGCAAAGAAACTAAAACATGTTTAACATATATTGGATTACTTACTATCTAGAGGAGGGGGGTCAGGGGAAAGGAGGAAAAAAAATTGGAAAACAAGGTTTTGCAAGGATGGATGTTAAAAACTATTTTTGCATATATTTTGAAAATAAAAAACTATTATTAAAAAATATATATTACTTTGCAGATACCAAAGTTTACCTTCTCCAAAGTTAGCCTGGTTTTATTTAATTCAAGTGAATTAAAACTCTTTTTTTTTTAAGTGAAAACATTTCTATGTATTTATTTTTAGAATTTTTTTTAAACTTTGAAACCTCTCCTTCCTTCTCATTCCTCTCCCACCCAAGCAATTTTATTTTCAAAACTTTAAAAGTAACCCAACTCATGCTGCAGGGACCTAAGGCCCAAGATGGAATTAAGGAATTTAATGAGAAGATAATTATCAGCCTAGAATCCCCCAAGTTGGATTTTCTGGGTTTTTTAAAAGCTTTTTGTTTTCTTTTTTCTTTCTTTTTCTTTCTTTCTTTGTTTGTCTGTTTATTAATACATATTGTTTTATGAATCATGTTGGGAGAGAAAAATCAGAGCAAAAGGGAAAAACCATGGATGAGATAAAAAAAAAAAAAACGAAAAAAGAAGTGAATATAGCATAAATCTCTTTAGTTCTTTTTCTGGATGTAGATGGCATTTTCTGTCCAAAGTCTATCAGGACTGCTTTGGATTACTGAACCACTGAGAAGAACCAAGTCTCATAGTTGATCATCGCACATTCTTGCTATTATTGTGTACAATGAATTCCTTGTTCTGCTTGTTTTGCTCAGCATTGGTTCATAAGCTTTTTATTTTCAAAATATACGAAAGATAATTTTCAACATTCACCTTTTCAAAACCTTGTGGGTTCCAAATTTTTCTTTTTCCCTCTCTCCCTCCCTCCACCTCTAGACAGCAAATAATCCAATATAGGTCAAACATGTGTAATTCTTCTATACATATTTCCACAATTATCATGGTCAAAAATCAGATCAAAGAGAGGAAAAAATGAGAAAGAAAACAAAATGGAAGCAAACAACAACAAAAATGGTGAAACTACTAGGTTGTGATCCACATTCAGTCCCCATAGTTCTCTGTCTGGATGCAGATGGCTCTCTCCATCACAAGACCATTGAAATTGGCCTGAAATGGCACTTCATTGCTGAAAAGAGCTACATCCATCAGTATTGGTCATTGTATAATGTTGTTTTTCTCTTGAACAACTTCACTTCACTTAGCATCATTCATGTAAATCTTTTCAGACCTCTCTGAAATCATCCTGCTGTCCCAAAGAGATACTAAAGAAGGGAAAGGGACCTGTATATGCAAGAATGTTTGTGGCAGACCTCTTTGTAGTGGCCAGAAACTGGAAAATGAATGGATGCCCATCAATTGGGGAATGGCTGAAAAAGTTGTAGTATACAAATGTTAGGGAATATTATTGTTTTATAAGAAATGACCAACAGGATGATTTTAGAGAGGCCTAGAGAGACTGACAGGAACTGATGCTGAGTGAAATGAGCAGGACCAGGAGATCATTATATACCTCAACAACGATAATGTATGAGGATGTATTCTGATGGAAGTGGATTTCTTCGACAAAGAGAACATCTAATTCAGTTCCAATTGATTAATGATGAACAGAAGCAGCTACACCCAAAGAAAAAACACTGGGAAATGAGTGTAAACTATTTGCATTTTTGTTTTTCTTCCCAAGTTATTTTTACCTTCTGAATCCAATTCTTCCTGTGCAATAAGAGAACTGTTTGGTTCTGCACACATATAATGTATCTAGGATATACTGTGACATATTTAACATGTATAAGACTGCCTGCCATTTAGGGCAGGGGAGGGAGGGAGGGAAGGAAAAAATCAGAACAGAAGTGAGTGCAAGAAATAATGTTGTAAAAAATTACCCATGTAGATGTACTGTCAATAAAAAGTTATAATAAAAAATGATAATTGTGGTATGGAGATTAAAAAAAAGAAATCATCCTGCTGATCTTTTCTTACAGAACAATAATATTCCATAACATTCATATACCATAATTTATTGAGCCATTCTCAGACTGATGGGCATCCACCCAGTTTCCAGTTTCTGCCACAAACATTTTGCACATGTGGGTCCCTTTCCCTCCTTTAAGATTTCTTTGGGATACAGACCTAGTAGAGGCACTGCTGGATCAAAGGGTGTGCACGGTTTGTAGCCCTTTGGGCCTAGTTACAAGTTGCAAAGCTGGGTTTCTTGAAGTCCTGCTGTTGGCAAGCTGTATTTCTGCCAGGGACCTACAGCTAGGCTTCTGCACTTTTTCTATTTTACTTTGTTTCGCTTGTTCTAGACCCCTATGCAGTGTCTAGTGAAGTCTATGGACCCTTTTTCAGAAGAGTTTTTAAATGCATAAAAGAAAACATATGGCATTACAAAGAAAAATAATTACACTGAAATCATTATCAAAATATATTTTTTAAAACCTCATATGGACTCCAGGTTAAGAACAAATGAATCAAGATGCTTCGAAAACTATTGGATGCAAAATAAGCATCATAGATCACTTGGAAGTGAGCACATTGCTGAAAACCTAAGGCATTCTACCAACTACTAGCAAATGGATAAAGACACAATGGTCCCCACTGACCTGGGAGCCAATACACATGGAGTCATAGGTTCATAGACCTAGAAACTAAAGGACTCTTCGAGGTCATTTTGCCCTTCCCTCCATTTTATAGATTAGGAAAATGAAGTCTAGTGAGATTGTGACATTCGCTGGTTATGCCATAGGTCATAATTGGGGGCAGGATGTCCCCAGCACACACCTAAAACCACAGAGAAATAGATATTTTCTCATTTAATTTTTCTTTCTTACCCAAATATCACACCCTGTGCCCAAGGCCAGCGACCCCTTTACCTGAATACTCTAAATAAGTGGAACTGAAATGAATAAGAAGAGAATATTCCAAATGGATGCTTACCATTGAAATAGAACTTCAATCTATTGGCAAAGACATTGGTGGCTGGAATATTGAGTTTGGAAGCGACGTGTTCTACGATGCTCCTGAACCCACCAGATATTAAGAAGACCTGAACGTTTCGCTGCTGTAAACGGCTCACCAGCTCCCTGAGGGCGACAGAAATTAAATCAGCAAAGAGAAGCCCATAGAAAGAGGGCTCCAGAAATACATTTATATCTCACAGTAGGACTTCTGCATGGGCTTATGGCTTCTTAATTCTTCTAGTTTGGTTGGAGCAATTATTAACTTTTAAATTATTAATTTTAAAAATAAATATGTATGAGACATCCAGGGTGTCATTTTATTTATTTTTTTTTGTTCAGTCATTTCAGTCATATCTGACTTTCTGTGATCCCATTTGACAAAGTAATGGAATTGTTTGCCATTTCCTTCTCCAGCTCATTTGATAGATGAGGAAACTGAGGCAAATAGAGTGAAATGATATGTCCAGAGTCACAGCTGGTAAGTGTCTGAGTTCTCCTGAGTCTATGGCTAGGAACCCCTTAGCAGGCCCTAAAGTGTCAAGTGAGAATATCAGTTATCAGCACAGAATCACAGACTTGGAGCTGGAAGGGACTGAGTGCTGTGTTCCCCTTGTACAGAGGAGGAAAAATGAATGACCTAAGATCCCAAGCAGGAAGTGGCAGAGGGAGGCTCTGAATCCAGCTCCCTCTCAGCGCATCTCGCTTCAGTCTCTCTAGAGCCTGGGCACCTGGGTCCTTCCTGGGCTGTGCAACTGAAAGTCCATGGAGGTAGGATGTCTGGGGACCCCTGAGAGCCACGGCTCCCTCTTACCTGATCCCCGGCGTGAGGTGGGGAGGGTGGTCCGAGAGCAGCTTCTGCACCTGTTCTCTGGAAGGCTGGATCAGTGCTAACCGCTCTGTTAAGGCTGCCTTGAAAGTCACCGCGCCACCCATAGCTCTGCGGGTCCTGAGAGGGAGATTCAGCCAATCAGTGCTAACCCCACGCCCTCACCCGGCAAGGTAGGCGAAGGAGGCCGCTTTGGGCCAACCGCCAAAGAATGACCGCTAGTGGAGTCGCCTGTGCTGCTATAACCCGGTCTATGTTGGGGGCTTGGGCCTAGCTCAGAGCTTCCTAAACTGCTCTCTCAGGCTCAAGAAGGGTAGACCAAGAGCATCTTGTGTGAGAAGACAAGCTTTCCCTGTATCTGACCTGGCAGGGGCAGAAGTCCAGTCCAAGCTATTATAGAATGCAGGACAGGAACGCTGGGTGATGTTCCCAGGGGACCCAAAATGGATAATTACGGAGGCTGAGGGTAACAGATCCTTTCCTAGAGAAAGCTGCCACAACCCGGGAAGGAAGGGGCTCTCTGAGTGAGTCAGTTTACCAATCTGTCTAAATAGTCTGACAGAAGTAGGGAACACCACCTGAATCAGGAGCATTCTGTGGATAGTCTGCTGGCGCCAGCCCTTTCCACAACATAACCCACCTCAGAGTCCTTGCATCTGATGAACTCCCAGCAGTTGCTAGGATTTTATAGATACCTATATAGATCTATATCTATGTTACAGATTATTATAAATCTATATCTAGGTTATAGATATCTATAGATCTATGTCTGCATTATAGATTCCCATAGATTATATCTGCATTATAGATACCTATAGATTTATACCTGTTTCTAGATATCTATAGAGCTATATCTGTATTACAGATACCTACATATCTATATCTGCATTATACATTCCTATAGGTCTATGTCTATATTATAAATTCATATAGATCTAAATCTATATCTGTAGATCTATATCTATGTTATAGATACCTATAGAACTATATCATCATTATAGATACAGCTAGAGGTATTTGTAGATTCCCACAGATCTACATCTGCATTATATCTATAGATCTATATCTATATTACAGATACCTATAGATCTATATCTGCATTATATATACCTACAAGATCTATAAGTTCCCATATATCTATATCTATATTATAGCTATCTACAGATCTATATCTATGTCATAGATCTATATCTGCATTATAGATTCCTATAGATCTACATCTATATTATAGGTTCCCATAGATCTATATTTATATTATAGCTATCTATAGATCTATATCTATATTACAGATACCTATAGATCTATATCTGTATTATAGATTCCTATAGATCTACATCTATATTATAGGTTCCCATAGATCTATATTTATATTATAGCTATCTATAGATCTATATCTATATTACAGATACCTATAGATCTATATCTGCATTATATATACCTACAAGATCTATAAGTTCCCATATATCTATATCTATATTATAGATATCTGTAGATGCATATCTATATTAGAGATCTACCTCCACATTAGATATATGTATATATATATATATATATATATTATAGATTCCCATAGATCTATATTTATATTATAGCTATCTACAGATCTATATCTATGTCATAGATCTATATCTGCATTATAGATTCCTATAGATCTACATCTATATTATAGGTTCCCATAGATCTATATTTATATTATAGCTATCTATAGATCTATATCTATGTTACAGATTATTATAAATCTATATCTAGGTTATAGATATCTATAGATCTATGTCTGCATTATAGATTCCCATAGATTATATCTGCATTATAGATACCTATAGATTTATACCTGTTTCTAGATATCTATAGAGCTATATCTGTATTACAGATACCTACATATCTATATCTGCATTATACATTCCTATAGGTCTATGTCTATATTATAAATTCATATAGATCTAAATCTATATCTGTAGATCTATATCTATGTTATAGATACCTATAGAACTATATCATCATTATAGATACAGCTAGAGGTATTTGTAGATTCCCACAGATCTACATCTGCATTATATCTATAGATCTATATCTATATTACAGATACCTATAGATCTATATCTGCATTATATATACCTACAAGATCTATAAGTTCCCATATATCTATATCTTCCCATAATCTATATTATATTATAGCTATCTACAGATCTATATCTATGTCATAGATCTATATCTGCATTATAGATTCCTATAGATCTACATCTATATTATAGGTTCCCATAGATCTATATTTATATTATAGCTATCTATAGATCTATATCTATGTTATAGATACCTATAGATCTATATCTGTATTATAGATACCTATAGATATTATTATTATATTATCATTAATTATTATTAAATATAGCTATTATATTATTAAATATATTATATTTAACTATTAAATTATATTAAATATAGATAGATTTTATATTTCCCTATAGACCTATTTTATAGATATCTACTTTTTATAGACCAGTCCCCCAAAAGTCCCTTATTTCAGAGATGGGAAAATGGAGGCTAGGAGGTAAGCCCATGACTAAACCTGGTGCACTCTGACCCCTGTCCTAGTCTCCCCCAGGAATACTCTCATGCTCGGCCGACCGAAGAGAGGCCCGGTGTTTAATTATTCTCATACATTTCTGACACAGCATCCCCAACACCGCAGAACTTGGCCAGCTCATCGATTCCTTCTTCCCTAATGACCGTACTGTCAACATCAAAACAGACGGCATCAGCAGAGCAAAAAATTTCTCTCAGCTCCGAGTGGGAGACCATCCTTCAAAGAATTCTCCTTCTGCAAGACAAAACAAGAATGAGAAATATAAAGCAATTAGATTCAAACCAACAGATATTTAGCCAAGATTTGGGGGAGACAAAAGTAAAAGAGGAGAAATATTTCAGATGATGTGGTGGAGTGCCAGGCTTGGAATTGGGAAAACCTAAATTCAAATCCAGCCTCAGACACTTACTAGCTGTGTGACTCTGGGCAAGTCATTTAATCTCTATCTTACTTCATTTTCTCAATTTCCTTTGTAAAGTGCTTAGCACAGTGTCTGGTACACTTATATAAACTCCAATTATTATTATTTTGGAAACTTATTGTGATCTTTAGTTCGAATCGGGCCTTTAGGTGCCCACCAAATATTCCTGATAAGTCCCCTTTTAAATGCAATCAAAGAGGAAGGGCTGGCTCTGGAATTGATTTCTACTGTAAGTAACATCAGGGTCAAGGCTCCTTTTTTTTTTATATTTCTAAAGCTTTTAAATGACTTTGTGCCCTGCAGACATTATGGTGTCTTACACTGATTTTCATTCCTTTACAATCTGAAGGGACAGAATTTCCCCCAAATTTCCAGGAACTCTGGAAAAAAAGTTGCAGTGCGGTCTTGCTCCCCAGCTGCCATGAAGTGGCAGGTAATTGTGACAGTCAGTTTACATCTCGGCTCGCTGCAGTCTATCTTCAGGCTGGGACTTGATACAGTTCCTGCAGCCCTGCGGGCTGGCATTCATGGTACCATCAGGGGCAGGCTGCGGTTCAGAGATCCCATCTCTCTCTGTACCAAACATGGCACAAAATTAAATTCACAATCATTTGCTGGAGGTTTTGGCTTCATTTTTTTGTGTAGGTGGAAAATCCTGTAAGACCTGAAAGTTCAGCAAGAGGCAACTATGACTTACCATCAGATAGAACTTAAATGAGACGATGTGGACTAAGTGGGATCATAGCAAAGAACGCTACACTCTGAATGGGGCTGCAGACCCTCACCCAGAAGGAGCATTATAAAATATGAGATCTGGCTACGTGAAGGCCTCAGCACGATAGTGGCTGGGCAACCCTAGGACTGTTTACATTGTTATCTTATCCACACACTGGCCTGTCCGGACTCTGGAAGCTTGGCTCGAGTGCCAAAGGTCCCCACAAACAGCAGATCAGAGACAATAGCATCTTGCCGACTCTGCCCCCCCATCCCTAACAGACTGCTCAGGCTTCGGGATTCAGGTCATGTTCTGGTAGCCATGCTTGAGGATGTAGTAGATGTTCTAACAGCCTAGAATTCCTCCTACAAAACATTTTCCCAAATTCAAGTCTTCTTGTGACTGTCTTTCTTAATGTTAGAGACTACCAGGGGTCCTCAAACTACAGCCCACGGGCCAGATGCGGCAGTTGAGGATGATTATCCCCCTCACCCAGGGCTATGAAGTTTCTTTATTTAAAGGCCCACAAAACAAAGTTTTTGTTTTTACTATAGTCCGACCTTCCAACAGTCTGAGGGACAGGGAACTGGCCCCCTATTTAAAAAGTTTGAGAACCCCTGATAGACTGTTGGGTTGAACTGAGTCAGGAAAACCTGAGCAGAAATTCTCCCTTGGATACTAAATACTAAATATGTCACTTAACCTCTTCCAGCCTCAATTTCCTCACCTATAAAATGGAAATAATAACAAAAATCCACTTCCCAGAGTGATTAGGAGGACTGAATGAGATAACATATGTAAAGATAAAAAGAGAAATTGCATTTAAGACAAATGCAGACAATATACACATTTTTGTGGTTGTTTAGTTGATTAGTCATGTCCTAATTTTCATGACAAATTTGAAGTTTTCTTGGCAAAGATTTCCCATTTCCTCCTCCACTTCTTTATATAAATAAGGAAACTTAAGGCAGACAGGATTAAGTGATTTGCTCAGTCCCACAGCTAGTAAATGTCTGAATAGGAACTCAAGTTCATCAGACTCCAGGGTGAGCATTTTATCTACTAACACCCTAGCATCCTCACAATGAAAAACAGAATATGGAACTAGTCCCAAACTAGTCTTAGCCCCATTATCTACTCGCTATATGATTCTGGGCATTTCTTTATACTATCATTCATACACAGCAGAATTAGATAAAAAGAGAAATTCTATTTAAAATAACTGTAGACTATGTAAAATACTCAGGATAACATATGTACAGTGTTTTGTAAGTCTTAAAGCATTTTATAAACTTTATTATCTATTATATATCTTACATATTATATATAATATATATTTATATATGCTACATATTATATGTAATATGTAATAACATATAATGTTGCATATCATATATATTATATATAATAATGTATAATATATAATAATAACATGTAATATGTTCACATCTTACATCTATGCTATATATCTTATATATAATATATCTTTTTATATTTTTTACATATTATATATAACATATATGTTATATCTTATATATGTATACATTATTTAATATCCTAGAATATTATCTACTCTTATTAGGTGATTATTCCCTCCAATAATACTGATTTTCCTCCATTCCTGTGTGATTCTCATTCCCCTTCTCCACAAGGTTTCCTTGCTATGTGCCAGAAGCTTTCCCTTCATATTGTGTGGAGCCAGGGGAGTACACATTCTGTCCGTCTGCCGTCCCTTGCCCTCCCACCGAGGCTGGCTCCCTTCTCCAAGGACAATCCCTCTGCTCCTCTGTAACTGCTCTTGCGTCACACATGGCAGCCTGGTCATGTCTGCTCTGTGCCCCTCGCCCTTTGTCCTATAGCTAGACACTGAAGATAGAGCCGCCCGTCTCAAAGGTGGTAGAGACCCAGAGAAGTCGCCTGCATCTGTTGGGCAGGTGGGGTATCATCCCCATTTCAAAGCTGAGACTCAGAAAAATGAGGGTAAATAAGGGACTTGCTAAGGTTGCTCAGCTCGTAATTGTTGGAAGGGAGAGCAGCATCCAGATCTGCAAACGTGCACAGAAAAGACACGAGTCCCAAGGGTGGGGGTTTCAGGAGCCAGAATAAGTCTGTGTACTAAGAAGCCCCCGAGGGCCTTCTGCACACAACAAGGGACCAGTCTGCACTTTGTACAGCAGCAAGAACCAGAAACTGGGGGGAGTGGAGTATGACTGAACAAATGGTCTAAGAAGGAGTAGGAAAAACACCGAGCCATAAAAAATGATGGTTTCAGGGGATGGTTTCCAAGACTTCCTTGAACTGATGCAGAATGGAGCAGAAACAGAACAATTAACACAATAACAACAACACGGTAAAAACCAAGAGGTTCAAAAGCTGTAAGAATTCTGAGCAATATATGATTGTAGAGGACTAAGAGGAAGCCTGCTACCCACTTCCTGCCAGAGAGAGGTTGAACTTGTAGAAAGGACAGATTTTTCAGTGCAAAGCCAATTCAGAAATTTGTTCTCTTTCTTTAAAGAAAATTAGTTGGAGTAGGGGAAGGAGAAAAATATCACTTTTGATTCATCATAAAAAAATTAATTTAAAAAAGGAAACTAAAAAGTAAGTAGCCCAGAATTTTAATAAGCTATGCAACTTTAATAAGTTGCCCTGATATTCTGCTCCTCGGAAAACACAAGGCGCAGTGATGAATGGGCAAGGAAAAAAAAGCTAAAAACCCATTTAAGAAAGTCACCCTGTTCTTGGAGAAATAAAACAAACTGTGATTAATACATAATTCATTTCCAGACAGAGCTAAAGAACTTTCAGGAGGTAGTCATGGCCCACTTTTTTAAAACTATAAAGCATAAATCTGCTACCACCGGGGCCTTAGGCACATGGCAACCACCTCCCCTAGTCTCTCTTAAAGAGGAAGAGAGAACTATGAGTAATAATGTCCCAGGGAGTAACTGATAGTCACCCTAAAAGCAAGTCCAACGCTGGACTGCCGAGCCGGAGGGGCAGAGGAGCAAACAGTCTCTACAAACAAGTGCGACAGAAATCTGCCAGTTCAGATACCCCAGGATTTGTCATAGTGAAAGCTAAGGGTATGGAAGGAGAGCAGCAGATGAGGTCCCTTACCTCCTCTTGGCAGAGAGGGCTACAGTGGGATAAAGCAGCATCCACCGTCAGTCATAATCAAGGGGTAGATTTGGCTTTTTGTTTATTTTATTCCTTTGCTACAAGAGAGGGTCTTAAGAACACTGTTATTGGACAATGACAACAGTGTAAAAAGCATTAAAAAAAAAAAAAAAAACTTTTGTTTAAAAAAAAAAAAATCTAGAACTAGTCCCAAGAGTTCCAGCTCCATCATCTAGTAGGCATATAACTTTGGGCATATCCTGTGATCTTTATCAGCCTCTCTTTGCTCATATGTACAATGGGAATAATCATACCTTTTTGTTGTAAAGATCACATTAGATAATCCACAAGGAAATCATTGGGTTAAGTGGAAACCACTACATGATTGCATTGTATTATTATATCTTTGTGGGGATTTCCAATAGCTATAATTAGCCAACCCCTTAAAATACACAGATTTTGTCAAAGTTTTGCAGATTTTGTCAATGTGGGAACTCCCATGCAGAGTTTAAGACTGAAATCTTTCATTTCACTCTCTTTGCCTGAGGTTTAGAGACATTAAGGGATTTGTCCATGGTCAGGCAGCTAGTGTCAGAGGCAAGATTTGAATCCGTGTCTTTTGCATGGCACAATAGATAGATCTGGGATCAGGAAGAATCACCTTCTCGAGTTCAAATTCACACTTATTAGCTATGTAAGACCCTGGACAAGTCATTTAACCCTGTGTGCCTCAGTTTCCCCATCTGTAAAATGACCTGGAGAAGGAAATGGCAAACATTTCAGTATCTTTGTCAAGAAAACCCCAAATGGGGTCACAGAGAGTCGGACACAACTGAACAATTTCCTGATTTCACTCTATCCACTACACCGCAGTGTACCTACTAATGATCTGTCCAAGATGAAGGGAATCACAGATCATCCAGATCCAACACCCTCGTTTTATGGAGGAACAAACTGAGGCACAGAGAGCCAGCTGCTTTGCCTGAAGGTCTCCTTAGTGGCAAAGTTCTTGGGTCCCAGTCTCTCACCTAGAGGATTCTGTGTATCCCATAGAGCTGAAGGCCCCATCCCCGTAATCTTATTCCTCCCAAGTCTTCCCATCCCCCATTCTTGCCATGTCTGAGCCGCCTGGCTGCTCCCTAACCCCCAGCCTGGGAACAACAATCACAGTGGAAATTCTTGGCCAAGAAACCGTGGTTGTTCTCCCCCGGGGCATGAGTGTGCTCCTAGTACTGCTGGGAAGGGATACCTCGGAAAAATGGTAAAGATCTCAGTTGAGGTGGGCAAAGGGAGAAGGCACTGGTAAGGGAAGTGATGTTTTCCAGTGAAAAAAGCACTATCTTCTGATTTTTCTCTCCTAACGTGATTCATATGGAAATATTTTTTAAAAATGAATGCGCATGTATAACCAAAAGAAACGTTGTTTGACATGTAACTGGAGAACACTTTTAATGAAAAAATAAATAAAAAAATTTTAAATCGTTTTAAAAAGCACTAACTCTGGAGTCAAAAGATTTGACTTCAAGTTTCCCTGATATGTTTCTTTGCGTAAGTAATTTGAGCCCCTTGGGATTGAATTTCCTCATATATAAAATAGATTTGGTTTTGATGGCCTCTGAGCTCCCTTTCTAGCTCTTGTTTAAGAGTTTATGAATGGATGCTGGATCTCTGACATCTGCAAAGAAGCTTTGGGGGGAAGACTGAATGGAGAGAAGGGAAAGAGGGTTGGAAAAATGGGGGAAAAAGGACGACAGACTCTAGTGCCCATGTCCAAAAGCTAAAAGGCATGTGGATACAAATTTCTCTACTCCCAGCAGCTCCCAAGAATAAGTTCTTCCCAGGAATAAGCTGCTGTTATATTGGGGCAGCCCCAAGTTTGTCTTCCTGGGGGAGGGGACACAGGTCAAAGAGACAAACCGATTGGTCCTTGTGGACTAGCTTCCCCATGCACCTGCTGGTCCCTGTACCTCTCAATAATGAAAACTTATTTGTCTTTAGAGCCAGCCGTGGTCCAGATGAGCAATAATGCACAAATTCTCTATGATCCTTGATCCTGAACAGTAGCGGCCTCTGAAAGGTATTCCAACAACTGCAAATCACATAAAAATGTGACCTACAGCCACCCTCTTCCTGGCATTATTGCTCTTATTTTTGTGGTTGTGATTTTTTTGACTCCATTTGGGGTTTTCTTGACAGAAAAGTACTGGGATGGTTTGCCATTTCCTTCCCCAGCTCATTATAAAGATGAGCAAAGTGAGACAAAGGGTGACGTGACTTGCCCTGAAATGTCTGAGGCCGCAGCTGAACTCAGGACCTCCTAACTCTGGGACTTTGGGCCCTCACGGAGACGCCTGTTATCACCTTTTTGGGAAATCCACTTGAGTTAATGTTCTGGTCGCGCTCAAACACAGCAAAGAAACAAAGCAAGAAGAGGCAGAGGCCGCCACACTCACGTGTCTCCAGTGCTGAATCCCAAAGGTTTTGCTCTCCACAATGAGCTCCTTCTCTGAAAAAGAGGGGGATATTGGGATTCCCACTCCAAACGTCAAGACACAAACAGAGTCTGGAAAGAGAGCACAAAGAAAATGCAGTCCTGATGAGCGAAGGAAAGAGCAAAAAACATATGGATTCACTTTCTTTCCCTATTCACTTTTTGGTTACCTATTTCTCTTTTTTTCCCTTTTTTTTTTTTTTTTTTTTTTTTTTTTGCTGAGGCAATTGGGGTTAAGTGATTTGCCCAGGGTCACACAGCCAGGAAGTGTTAAGTGTCTGAGGCTGGATTTGAACTCAGGTCCTCCTGACTTCAGGGCTGGGGCTCTATCCCCTACACCACCTAGTTGCCCCTGGTTATCTCTTTCTCAATCAACAAACACTTATTATTGCTTCTAGGTGCCAGACTTTTTGTTAAGTGGGAGTGCTTAGCCTTCAAAGGACTTATATTCTAATGGACAAATAATCTGTAAAAACCAGAGACTTGAAAGATGCATACAGAGTGGACAGGTGAGAAGGAGAAGGTGCCTTGGGAGCTGGGGAAAGCCTCCTACAAATGGAACCTGAGCTGAATCTTGAATGGAGGGAGGGAAACTAAAGGAGGTGAGCTGTACCACACACAGGGAACAGCCAGGGCAAGGGTCTGGAGTCGGGGAGATAGTGTGTCATATATAAAGCTGGATAATAACAAGGAATACATGGAGCAAAATGTAAGAAGACCAGAAAACTAAGAAGGAGCCAGGTTGTAAAGAACTTTAAATGACTTCCTACTTATCCTGGAAAAAACAGGGATGCATTAGAGTAGGGAACAACCAGGGCAAAGGTCCAGTGTTGAGAGACAGTGTGTCATATATGAAGCTGGATAATATCATGGAATACATGGAGCAAAGTGTAAGAAGCCTAGAAAACTAAGAAGGAGCCAGATTGTAAAAAAAAAACATTAAATGGCTTCCTAATTATCTTGGAAATAACAGGGATCCACTGCAATTTATTGAGGGGGATAGGAATTTTTTTTTAATTTTTCAATTTTTTTACTATATAAAATGTCTTCATACTCAATACAATAAATATGTAAACACATATTTACATACATATATGCATATATGTTGGTGTGTGTATAAGAAAGACAAAGACAGAGCCACAAACAGACACAGAGAAAAGCAGAAGCAATGAGACATAATACAGCCTATCTTGGAGGTAGGAAGTACTGCCTTTGATATATACTGAATATATGAGTTAGAAAAATAAATTTGATAAATAAAAATTGGCCAGGTCACTTGAGCTTTCTTAGTCAAACACACCCATCTCCCTCAAATATTTGGCTAAGACTCAAGAGCAACAAAGATGGAGCATGTTCTGTTCTGTTGCTTCAACCCTGCAAGAACCCGGGGTGTAACCCTGAGATCAGCTTGTACCTGATGAGCAGGTTACAAAGGGAGAAAAAAATGGGAAGGATGAAAACTGAGAAAAGAGGATG
The DNA here is from genome assembly GCF_902635505.1 of Sarcophilus harrisii. NCBI lineage: Eukaryota > Metazoa > Chordata > Mammalia > Dasyuromorphia > Dasyuridae > Sarcophilus > Sarcophilus harrisii. Next base: position 442,045,779 of record NC_045429.1, on the reverse strand, counting down.
AAAAGGAAGGAAAGGATACGCCACGTACGTTATGGAGATTCCAAGAGCAAGAAAAGACAGCTGAGAAGGACCCTGTCCCCTTTTCAAAGGAGAAAAGAAATTTAATGGAATTCCAAGGAAGAGGTAGATCTTGGAATCTGGGATAGAGCCTGTTGCATAAACAAAAAGAAGCAGAGCAAGTAGCTGGAATTTTTATATGAACACCTCATGAAAGACGAAAAGACTAGAGAAAAAGATAAGTGGGCGGGGACTAAGAAAGAAGGAAAAACAAAGAATGAAAGTCATCAGGTAAGTAAAGTCAAGGGGAGATGGACAAAGAGGGAATTGGGGAGAGGGAAGAAATAAGGAGGGAAAGAAGAAAAGGGAGAAGGGAAGAGAGTAAGATGTAGAGAGAGAAGAAAAGGGAAAAGGGAAGAGAGAGATGTAGAGATAGAAGAAAAGGGAAAGAGAGAGAAAAAGAAGAAAAGGAAAGTTGGGAGGATTAAAAGAGAAAAAGAAAAGAAAGACAAAAGAAAACAATCTAGTAAATACAACCCTCAGGACAAGGGACTCTCTAAATTGGAACCAGGCTGGTCCAATGCTGGATTCAAACTCAAAGCCTTTCTACCAGCTTAGGAGAACATGCCTGTGCGATGCAATGTTAGCGTACCTGTTGAAAACTCCAGGTAGCTTTTATGTCAAGATAAAGTATGAGAATAGATCTTACCACTACTTGACAGGTGAATACTGCAGTATATTCCATATAATAGAATCTTCCAAAATACCAATAATAGCTGGCATTTCCAAAAAGCTTCCAAGTTTACAAAGGCATTATCATTTGGTCCTCACAATAACCTTCTGACGTAGCTATTACAGGTTGTTCAGGGGAGAATATTGGTCAGAATCTGTGATCTTCCAGTTTAGAAACTCCTCCCCAGGAGCAGCTAGATGGTACATATAGCTAAAGCATCGATCCTAGAATCAGAAGTCCAAAAAACAGCCTCTGACATTTATTTGGCACTTATCAGCTGTGTGTCTCATAAAAAAAAATGCAACTGGGGGTGCCCATCAGCTGAGTATATGAACATAATGGAATATTATTGGGCAAGAAGAAATGAAAAATCTGGAAAGACTTGTATGAACTGATGCAAAGCGAAAGAAACAGAACCAGGAAAATATTGTACACAGTATCAGCAACATTGTGTGATGATCATCTCTTCCCAGCAATATAATGATCCAACACAAGTATGAAGGACTCACAAAGAAAAACTACCCACATCCAGATAAGGAACTAATGGACACTGAATGTAGATCAAAACATAAGTTTTTCACTTCATTCTTTCTCCTGTTTTTTTTTTTTTCCTTTTGATCTGTTTCTTCTTTCCCAACTGTGACTAATATAGAAATATATTTTACATGATAGCACATGTATAATAACTATATAAAATTGCCTATCATCTTTGGAAGAAGGGAGGGGAGGGAGAAAAATTTGGAACTCAAAATCTTGTAAAAATGAATGTTAAAAACTTTGTTGACATATAACTGTAGAAAAAATAAAATACTATTTAGAAATTCCCTCCATAATGCAGACAGGCAACTCATTCAGGAAGAGAGGTTCACAGATTTAGAACTGGAAAGGACCTTGAAGGTCAACTACTCCAACTCTTCCATTTTATAGATGGAAAAGTGGAGGTCCACAGAGCTTATCTGATTTTTTTCCAATGTCACACATTTAACAGTCAGTATTCAAACCCAGAACCTTCATTTCCAAATCCAGTGCTCCTTCTGCTTCACCATTCTGCCTCATAATATGGAGGATCATGATCCTGCCAGGGATTGAACTCAGACTTTCCTGTTTCCAAGGTTAGCTATCTATTGACCACAGACACAAGAAAACAGCCCAGGTCTATCCATCTCCATTCTTCCATGATACCTTTCACCTTCACTAGTTTATCTTTACTAAGGAAAGATGGAGAGGAAAGGAGGCTCATTCTGATAAATAATATTCATCTGAGAGAGCCATCTACTTCTAGAAAGAGGACTATGGGGACTACATGTGGATCACAAAATAATATTTTCACCTTTTTGTTGTTTACTTGATTGTTTTTTTCTTTTTTTCTTTTTTCCTTTTTGAGCTTTTTTTTTGTGCAGCATGATAAATGTGGAAATATGTTTAGAAGAACTGTACATGTCTGACCTATATTGGATTATTTACTATCTAGGTGGGGGGAGGGAGGGATGAAGAAAAAATTTGGAACACAAGGTTTTGCAAGAGTGAATGTTGAAAATCATCTATGCAATTTGAAAATAAAAAGCTGTTATTAAATAAATAAATAATGCTCATTTCTAAGAGAATAAGGTGTGCCAAAAGGGACACCCTCATGCCCTCTTTCCCAATTGGTTGACAGGAAGAGCCCTTCCCCACCTGGATTGGGCTTGGAACTCTGAAAAGCCTAAAGTTACGGCCCTACCTCCCAGAATCACTGTTAGGATCAAATGAGATTTTTGTGAATCAGTGTACAAAATTGAAAACGTAACATGAATGCTAGCTATTATTATCAATGGCCAAATTAGAGTAACAGATATCTGAGTTCCAATCCTACCTTGATGCCCATTTTTGTGAAGTTAGGCAGGGAACGTCATCTCTCAGTGTCTCAGGCAAAAATCTAGGATTTATCTATTGAGTCACAGATTACTTTGGGAGGGCACCTACAGCTGAATGGGAGTCTCAGTCAAACTGAGACCTGCTGAAGGCCTTAGTTTAAAAAGGCCAAAGTCTCCCATTGCATCCAAATCATCTCTAATCGTCCTGAGCTACATCTGGCCATTGGACCCAGATGGTTCTGCAGGGGACAATAAGGTGGGTGACCTTTGCACAGCCGTCTCTCACTTGCATGCCATGGTACCACCTCCCTGATGTCAGTCCTCTTAGAGAGTGAGGGACAAATAACAACCACCAGCTAAGAAGTGACTTTAAAGGAGATTGTCCCCAGTGGGAACGGAGAGATCCCATGGCAGGAGTCTAATTAATGCTTACTGATTGACTGGTCAATCCAATAGCAGCTGTGACAAGCAGCATCAGGGCTTTCCAGGAATAGTCCAGAGGTCAGTATGCTATAACTGGCTAACAACTACAAATCAGAAAATCTAGGCTTTCCTGGTGGGTTTGATTTTTTTTATTCCTGAGCATTTTTTTTGGGGGGGGGGGAGGAGTGGGGAAGCAAAGCTAGTGTGGGCGAGGGAGTATAGAAATAGAGGTTGGGAAAGAATCATAATATTTGAATTTTTCTGAATTGAGGAATCAGATCCTCCTGAGTCCTGAACCAGGGCAAGAGAAATAACTCCTTGAGGGCAGGGCCTGTTTTGTTTCTGTCTTTTTAATCCTTGGGCACTTCCAATTTTTAACCAAATTGAATATTATATTTAACTATAGCCTTTAGAGATCTCGGTGCTGCCAGCAGGAGGAGACATCAGCGCCCCAGGTGTTACTCAAACCCAGCTTAACTGCCCAGAATTTTTCAGAAGCTCCCAAGGCATTTATGAAATACTCGGACTACAACCAACACCCTTTTTGGTTTTTCCCAGTTCACAGAGAAGTTTCTACATTTATGGCTGAGAGGATCACCTTGCAGATAAGAAAATGGGCATTACCAAAAAGGTTTAAGTGCCCTAAGTAACCCAACCACATAAATAGTATCAAAAGAAGCATTTGAGCCTGTGTCTGACAAGACTCATCCCTAGCACCTTGCTATGTCTCCATTTCCCAAAGGAATTGAACACATCATTGAGTGTAGATATGGATCAAAAATAATAACAAACAGTTCTCTTTGTTATTATTTTTGATCCATATCTACACTCAATGATGTTAACGAGAGTAAGTGACTTGATTGTGCGGTCACACTGCTAATTTGTATCAGAGGCAAAGACTAAACTCAGGTTTTCTCATTCCACAGCTTTCCTCTTTCCTGCTCTGAGATTCTCCTTCTCATGACACAGAAAACACACCTCGGGATGGTAATAAAAGAAAAAGTGAAATATACATAGAAGAATTGCACATGTTTAACATATATAGATTACTTGCTCTTCTAAGGGAGGAGGGGGAGGGAGAGAGGAGAAAAACTTTTGGAGCACAAGGTTTTGCAAGAGTGGATGTTTAAAACTGTGCATATATTTTGAAAATAAAAAGTTTTAAAAAGTGTTGATCTAATTTCTTCTTTGATCTTCACACAACATTAATCCATCCACAAGTATTCCTGCCCCAGACAAAAGAAAAAAGAGAGAGAAGGCGATCCATTGAATGAATGAGCATTTCAGCCCCCACTTGTTTTTGTAGCAATGCACGGAAATATTAGAACTACTTTTAAAAGGCAAAGAGGATGGAAGGAGAGGGTGCGAGGTATTACATGATCAGGTCGTTAGCCCCCGACTCTAGGGATCCCCCTCTCAGTGGGCTGATGGTTCTCCCACAGAGGATTGCATCATTCATTCATCCTGAAATTAACAAGCAGACATGGACAAGCTGGAGAAACCAACAGATCTGCTGGTGAATGCAGGAAACCCCGAAAGCCCCGGCGCTGCCCTCCACCGGCTCTGCAGAATCGGGGGACCCGATTTCCAAGCCAAGTGGATCTGAGGGGGTGAGTGCAGCAGCCTGCAAGAGAGCAGTAACATGCCTCGGGACTTACGGAGCGCCGAAGTCCCCACGGGAATCCTTCCGGCTGCACGGGAACGAAGGTCCAGTCTGGGCTCCCAGTCACATGCTGGGGATCCGAAGAATATGACCCTTCTGGGAGAAAGCTGACTTTAAGAAATGCTCATTTCAGATCTGCTGAGCAAGCTTGGGGGATTTTTGCATAACGCCTTCCTAAACTAAAGCCTCCAGGACCTCGCCGCTCGGAAACCTGTGGAGAAGAGACCCGAAGCCCCGCCTCTCGGGGCGGGGCTTCCCTTCGCCCCGCCCCACTCCTGCTCCTGTTGGTTGGGGAGGACCAGCAGACCCGGCTGTGCTCCCTAAGTCAGAAACAGCATGGTTTCTGCCTCTCCTGCACCGGACTGAAACGGGAGACTCAATGACCTCAAGCCAAGTAGAGCTCCCCCAGGGAGAACAGTTAGAGCCAGGTGCGTTAGGGTGGGGGTAGTGGTCACTGAACACAAAGGATTTACCTCCAGGGATGACAAGAGGCTTTACCTCTTTCGCAAGGGAGCAAACTCAGCTCTCCGAAGGCGTCCTTTCCCCAACGTGTATGTGTCTTCTCAGAGACCAGAATTAAAAAAACCCAGGTTCTGACTCCAGACTCTGTGAATGTTAAAGCTGCAAGGACCCCAAGAGGTCACTAGGTGGAATCCCCACGTTTTCGAAAAAAAGAAAACCAAAAAAGGGAAGTATTGTAACAGACACTGCCATAAACTCCTTTGAGAGGAGGAGAAGACATTGGCGAAAGCATTCAGGAAATAATAGGGAAATAACATTTAAATGGTCCTTTAAATCAAATGCGCAAAGGACTTCTACAGTTGTTTTCTCATTTGATTCTCCCAACAACCTGCAAGGCAGATCAAGTCAACAAGCATTTATTAGGCGCCTATTGTGTGCCAGATACAATTGCTAAGTTTAGGAGAAAAGTAATACTGTTCCTGCTTTCAAGGAGCTTCAGATTTGAACTCAGGTCCTGACTTCAGGCTGGTACTCTATCGGCTGCACCATCTAGCTGCCCCTCATATTAACTTCTTTTTTTATTATAGCTTTTTATTTACAAGATATATGCATGGGCAATCTTTTAGCATTTGACAATTGCCAAACCTTTTGTGCCAATTTTTCCCCTCCTTCCTCCACCCCCTCCCCCCATGGCAGGTTGACCGATACGTGTTATATATGTTAAAATATCATATTAACTTTTTAAAAACACATTTCTTCATGAATCATGTTGGGAGAGAAAAATCAGAACAAAAAGGAAAAACCACGAGAGGGGGAAAAAAAAAAACAGAAAAATAAAGAGAACATAGCACCTGTTGATTTATAGTTAATCTCCATAGTTCTTTCTGGATGCAGATGGCTTTTTCTATCATAAAGTTTATTGGGATTGCCTTGAATCCTGAGAAGAACTAAGTCTTTCACAGTAGATCATCACACAATATTGCCATTATTGTTTATAATATATTTCTGGTTCTGCTTGTTTCACTCAGCATCAATTCCAATTTTTAATTGAGGGAGAGGATAGACCAAGAATTATGGTAAACTTAAGGTGCTTAAAAATCAGATCTAGAAGTAATAAATGGCACAGTCAGGATTTGAACTGAGATCTGATACTCCTTCTATGGAATCAGCATGTGTTTCAATTCCTTACATATTGTAAAGGATGACATCTTTGACTATAGATCTCTGCAGAAAGTCTGGGTTTGCCATAGACACTACAGTGAGATGGCTGATAATCACAATTCTTACATATTGATGATGAAACAGTTTTACCAAATGAATACAGCACTGAATGTTGGAATCATCAAGACTTGGTTTAAATCCTGCCCCTTTCTAGCTGTGTGACCCCAAGCGAATTGTTTAACTCTCCTGAGCTATGTTTTGTGTAAAATGGTGATGACAAATATAGCATCTATATCACCGGTTTATGAATCAAAAGAGATAACATATGAGAAATACTTGGCAAGCTTTAAAGCTCTGTATTAATGGTAACTGTTATTATTATTGATTAAGGTAAGGAATCCTATTGACCTGATTGGTGATCCATTGACCCATCAGTGAGAATGAGTGACTGAGTCACAGAGTTCTAGGATGGTTTGAATGTAGATATAAATCTAGGATGTAAGCCAGGAAAGAGGCTGGAAAACATAAGCATAACTGGTAGATTCCTTTGATTAGGGGTATTATCTAAATATGTACATGGTTGAGGGAGGCTAGAGACAGTCTACTTTCTACACCAAAGTAGGAGTCATTTCCCTTTGGGGGATGTCTCCCTGTTATAATGTAACCTGCAAGGACCCTTAGAAGTCATTTTATGCAACCCTCTTATTTTTAAAAAGAAGAAATTGAGCTTAATAAGTTTTTCATTTGTTTATTCATTCATTCATTCATTAAAAGGAAACGTTCATTGGGGCAAAGAAGTAAACGATGGCCCATTTACTGAACCTACTATTCAGGGAGAATGACTTGAAGATTCCTGGTAACATCAACAGGGATCTGAACAGCATGGAGAGAACTTTAGAAGAGAGAGGGAATGAATAATATAGGCATAAAAAGGATTCTGAACGTGTCATTGGGAGTGCCCAAAACATGCCATTTACTGCTCTAGCCCCTGGGTCAGGGGTGATAGTGAGAGAAGGAGCAGTCTTGGAGGAAGTACCAACAGCCATGGAAGGAATGTAAAACCAAGAGATCTTGGCTGGAGAAATGTTTGTTAACAGGAGTTCTGACTGTAAATTGGTGAATTTAGGAATCTTAGGGGATAAGCCAGATAATTTAGCCCTGGGGTAGAAGGAAGAGGAGGACAGGGAGGCTGGCATCCAACCAGTCATTACTCTGGGGCAAAGCCTCAGGGATCCCATGCTATTTTCAACAGATATACAAAAGAAATCCAGAGTTAAGCAAAGAGATATCTATCAGCAGTCCCTCTCTTGGGAAAGTTTGTTCATTCACACAGCCCTTCCCAGCAAAACCCCTAAGTCACCTGAGATAACAACTAGGGGACAGCAATAAGCTAAGTAAATTTGAAGCTATTTATGTTTTAATAAACTCGTTCAGAAGGGTTCCTATAGGAAGAGCGTGTAAGTCAGTACCAAACGTTCTGTGGCATGTTGAAACCATGATGAGTCTAAGGATTTATTGGGGGAAATTACAGATATTTTAAAAATTCAACAAATATGAATGAATAGAAAAGTGTTCTATTGCATCATTATTCATAGTTCCCAGATATTTAATAAGTGACTGACATGGTAAAGATGGGCTTCTGGAAACAACAATTTTCCCATGAACTATCATTTATTTGTTAGTCAGTAAGCCAGCAACTGCTGTGGAAAGAAGCAGAGGAAGTTGTAAAAGCTGTTCAGACAGAGCTTGTAGCGCAGGAGATATTGTGAGGAAGAAGCTCTTCAATTATTCCTGATAACTGTGATAGCCTTCCTGCCAGTCGAGGCTCCAGGTGGTCTTTTGTGTGAGCTAGGAAGGCACCTGCTCATGGTACTAAGGATGGGTTCCTACCAGGGGTCCTCAAACTAAGACCTGCAGGCCAGATGCAGCAGCTGAGGACGTTTATCCCCCTCACCCAGGGCTATGAAGTTACTTTATTTAAAGGCCCACAAAACAAAGTTTTTGTTTTTACTCTAGTCTGGCCCTCCAACAGTCTGAGGGACAGTGAACTGGCCCCCTATTTAAAAAATTTGAGGACCCCTGCTCTAGACTGTGAATGGAGAGCTGCCTTTTGAGAAATGAGAAAACTGTGGCCTTGGATTCTGCTCTGTTGCCCCAAGTGACTAGTTGGTCAGTCACCAACTAGTGCCTGAGATGGTCCAAGTCTGGTTAAGACAAGTCTGAAGGGAAGACCACACATGGAGTAATACATGTATGTAGTGATACAACACTAGAGATCTATACTAGCATCGATTGGCCACTAAAATTCCCAGAATAAACATAATATTAAAAATATAAGTCAAAGAAATTTGCCAATTCTTAGTTTGGCTAAGGGTGTCTTTACATTCTGTAAAGCAAGTGCTGTATATCATGTCAGTTCCTTGGTTTATAATTGTGGAACATTAAGATGCTATATATCAAAATCAGGTTAATGTAGCAGAGCCTTTGTGACTTGTTCTGAAAGCAAAACTAGTATAATAGGTATACTCTGAAAGGTTCAGTCTCTACCTTAGGAGCAAACTGTACCCTCTTTAAAGGCTTTTAAGGAACTAAAATCTGAATTTTTTTTGAAAATCAAGACTTCAGAAAGTAATTCTAAATGTGACCAAAAAAAATCTTTATTAGAAAAGAGAGTAGAATAGTGGAATAACTTAAAAATACTAAATTTATTTCATTTGACTTAAAATTTAACTTGCAGAAATACAATTTACATAGAATTTCTTAGGAGCAAATCAATCACATTCAACTATGGGATCTGTTCTTTATATATGTATGATGTTCATCCACAATGAATGTTTTGATGAAACGGCTTCAGGAGTCTGCCCAACTACCTGTCACAATCTAGATAATTGGTTTTTTCTATATCCACTTGGAACACTTTAAAGTGATTACAACTTTATGAGGTATTTGGGACTTAGTCTATATAATAAAGACCCCTTAGAAGACCTCTCCATGTAGATGAAATTCCTTTTCTTCTTGAACTCTGCTCACTGGACTCTGTGACAATGACAAATACCCTTGATGAGCACTTCTTTCCCTGATTTATGCCTCAGGATCAGGAGGGTGATGAATAAAATTATCTCTCATTTCATCTTGAACTGAACCAGAGATGAAATAGCACAAGGAGAGTGGGCCGTTTGGGAAACTGCCAGATGCTTTTGATGAATTCAAGTTCTTGAAACAAAAACCCATTTTTGTAAAATGCCATTATTCCTCTGATGATACCATCCAACAGCAGGGACCAACGCAGTCGTTTAAGAATTCAAGTTGAAGGTTGCCGAAAGAAGGACAGATAGAGCATGATTAGACTACAGTATTATTATGCATGAAAATATTCAAGGAAGAAACTGCACAAAAGATATCATCAAGGAAATGTTTTCTGAAAAGATGGTAGGCTAGTTATGAGTTGAGTGAGCAGTAATTAATGGATAAATGGAGTTGTTCCACTGACATCCATCCAGGCAGAATCGAGAAATCTAGAAGAAAGCCCTCAATATATTGGGTAGACTGGATCAATCTTTTGGAAGACAAGTTATGGATAGCTTTTACAAACTAATTAATGATAGGCCAAAATATATATTATATAAAAAAGTACTTATTAGTACTAACATTCTAAATGCTCTGTATACTACCTAATTGTTTTAGTCATAAGGAATTCGCACTTTGGTCTATAAAAACGGCCCAGTCTGGAACTACAAGCAGAATCAAATAGATAGTCAAGTTTAATAACATAATTTCAGCCTAGAGATCATTCCTTTTTTTAAAAAAAGGTTTTTTTTTTTCAAACATATGCATAGATCGTTTTCAACATTCACTCTTGCAAAACCTTGTGTTCCAAAATTTTTTCTCACTCCCTTCTCCCCCACTCCCTCCCCTAAACAGCAAGTAATCCAATATATATTAAACATGTGCTATTCTTCCATATATATTTCCACAATTATTATGCTGCACAAGAAAAATCAGATCAAAAAGGAAAAACTAAGAAAGAAAACAAAAAGCAAGTAAACAACAATGAAAAAAGTGAAAATATTTTGTTGTGATCCACAATCCTCTCTCTGGGTGAAAACGGCTCTCTTGATCCCGAGATCATTAGAATTGACCTGAATCATCTCACTGTTGAAAAGAACCATGTTAATTTACATGTTATTGTATTTTCATTTATTTTGTTGAATATTTCCCAAATTGCATCTTCCCCAACTACATGGTTTGGGCTCCCAAGGAGAAAGTGAAGGGCAGACCACTTATTTAATATTTCTGTTCTGGAGCATAGATCTAAGGCAAATGGATGAAAGTTAGCGAACAGATCTCATCAAAAAAGAGAACCTTTCCCAAGCCTGAAATTAATTATCACTGAGCTCATTGTTACCACTATCATGGCATATTAGAGGAGATCCATATTTCAGGTAAAGGACTGAGATGAATTGCCCTAAGATGGCTTCAAAATTGAAGATTCTATTATTATTAAAATGATAATGCTCTTGACTCACTGTCTGTTCTATTTCTTTTTCTGAAATGGGACTATTCAAGCAATTTACTTCCTCCTCTGTTAGTCTGGGAAATCTATATTTTTGGAGGTAGTCATCCATTTCACTTAGGTTATCAAATTTATTGGCATAAAGTTGAGCAAAATAACTCCTTATTATTTCTCTAATTTCCTCTTCATTGGTGGAAAGTTCTCCCTTTTCATTTTTAAGACTACTAATTTCATTTTCCTCCCTCCTTTTTCTAATCAGATTTACCAAAGGCTTATCTATTTTATTGGCTTTTTCATAGAACCAACTCTTAGTTTTATTAATTAGTTCAATAGTTTTTTTACTTTCAATATTCTTGACTTACTGTCAACAAGTCATGTTTTTAGAATTATTTTCTAATATCTGCAATGAGCTTATGCTAAAAACAATTTCATTTTGTATCATGTGACGATTGTTGAGAATGAAAAAATACAGCCAGTAAACTGTGGTCCATCTGAACCTCTCATCATAAAGTCCTCCATCATACATACTGTAGGTAAAGCATCAATCTAAGGGCTCACAGACAATTTAAAGAATTAAAGGTAATCCGTGTTTCTTGCTCACATTGCTCACATTTCAAACAGTTTTGCTAACTTTTGGACAAAAGTCATAGATTGTGACCCAAATATTGACACTTTATAGTGGGAATAAAGAAAGGAGAGAATATCTAAGATATTTAGACTGTGTAGAGGGCCAGGAGGTAAGACTCCATTCCAAGTTTTGAGTCTTACAGTAACTTGGCTCACCAAAACTCCCTTATTGAAACAGCAGAGACTATTTGTCAATATAATAAATTAATAATCGTGACTGAAGCAAAATGCAAACACTGCTCTTTGGATTAAAAGCTAAACCTTTGAATTTAGGACAGGAAAGAATGTCCACGAGGAGACTAAAAGTATTTGGGAGAAAGATATTTAAGATAATTGCATAATAAACTTTACTTTGATGGTATCTCAACTATTTACATCTCTAAGTAACCAAGATCCTGGGCTTAAGGGGTTTAATCATTTACATCATAGTAGAATTTTGTTAGGCTATAGGAATTTTAAAAGTGTACTTTGTATCAAACCTATGAGCACTTGAAGTATATATATATATTTGTCTCTCTGATCAATAAACTTCAAAGAGTCCATAAACAGGACTTTTCCACCTAGCCCCAGGATGTTGTCATATCCTTCATCTCACTACAGGAGCTGGACTCCAACAGGAATGGAGTGGTATGTCTTAGAAGAAACATTGTACCAGGAAGCAGAAAATCTGAATTCTGGTTGTTTCCATGACATCTAGGCTAAGTGATTTAACTTTCCTATGTCTTATTTGCCTAGCTATAAAATGTATTATGATATCTTACCTTCTTAAGGGCAAGGGGCCAGGATGACCTCTGAGCCTCCTATGATTTCTCTTGCCCTACACTATTTCTATTATTCTTAATCAGCCTTCTCTTTTTTAATCTATCTGGATGACTATTGGAAGTCTGGCTTCTTTTCCACACTATTTGACTTTTCTCTCTAAGGCTAAGTCTGGGATTGAGAGGATGCAGATTTTTTTTTAAACCTTTTAAAAATCATTTATTTATTTTTATTATTTATTTAAGTTTTTTTTTTTTTTTTTTTACTTATTTTGAGTTTTCAACATTTATTTTCACAGGATAATGATTTCCAATTTTGTTTCTTCCTCTTTCCCATTTCCCTTCTTCAAGATGGCAAGCAATCTGATATAGGTACATGTACAATTATATTAAATATATTTTTATGTTAGTCATGTTGTAAAAGAAGAATCAGAACCAAAAGAGAAAACCACAAGAAAAACAAAAACAAAAAACAAGTGAAAATAGTATGCTTTGATCTGTATTAAGACTCCATTCTGGATGTGGATAGACTCCTAAGTCTAAAGACTTATGTCACAAATTATTGTCTTGAATTATTGTATTGTTGAGAAGAGTTGTCTTTCATGGTTAATCATCACACAATGGTACTGTTAAATTGGATAATCTTCTCCTTGTTCTGTTCACTTACTCAGCCTCAGTTCATGTAAATCTTTCCAGGTTTTTCTGAAATCTGCTTGCTCATCATTTCTTATAGAACAACAGGATTCCATTACATTTATGTACTATGACTTGTTCAGCCATTCCCCCAATTGTTGGACAGCCCCTCAATTTCCATTTTTTTTACCACTACAAAAAGGGCTACTATAAACAAATTTTGTACATGTGGGGCCTTTTCCCTTTTTATGATATTTTGGGGGTATAGACCTAGTAGTGGTATTGCCGAATCAAAGAGTACACACAATTTATAGCTCTTTGGGCATAGTTCCAAATTGCTCTCCAGAATGGTGGGATCAGTTTACAACTCCACCAACAATGTGTTACTGTTCCAATTTTCCCACCTCCTCTCCAACATTTATCATTTTCCTATCCTCATATCTGATAGGTGTGAGATGGCATTTAATTTGCATTTCTCTAATCAATAGTGATTTAGAACATTTTTCCATTTGACTATAGCTGTCTGAAAACTGTCTGTTCATAGGATGCAGAGTTTGAATCTATTCTTCAAACCCATGTAACTAATTTTAGAATATATCCAAAGTTGTTGACCGAATTAGAATTTTTCACTCTTTGAAATATTGTTAAAATTCGTCTAACCTATAAATTTCCCCCCATTAAATATAGATTTAACCATCAACGAATCATCAAACAAGAGGGTTTTTATAATTCCTCAGAATAATTGAAAATGAAAATTTGAATCTTATTCAACTCTGCCAATGTATGTGATGATAAATTAAACATTATCATTGTTTATTCTTCATTCTCTAAGGAGACTATGACATCAGAGAGGCGATGCTATGACATGCAAATGAATTAGATGTCAGTGAGGGATTAGAGCTGTGCAAAGTCACCAAGCTCACTTCTTCCTCTAGAGCCATCTAAGTCCAGTGGCCAAATAGAGATAGGAAGACTGGAAATGGCCCCGGATACTAGGGGAGATCTTGGCTAAGACCTTTAATAGGTCTCAGTTTGACTGAAGCAACTATTATTCAGTAATTAAGGTTAGATTTAACCTAGAATTTTAAAGGTGCTTTCTGCATCTTCTCGACCAACTTTTTTCCTTTGGTTTATTTTTTGTTTGTTTGTTTTGTCTAGGCAATTGGGGTTAAGCGGGCTTGCCAAGGGTCACAAAAGTCAGATCCTCTTGACTCCAGGGCCATTATAGGGGTCCTCAAACTACAGCCCCTTGGGCCAGATGCCGAAGCAGAGGATGTTTATCCCCCTCACCCAGGGCTATGAAGTTTCTTTATTTAAAGGCCCACAAAACAAAGTTTTTGTTTTTACTATAGTCCGGCCCTCCAACAGTCTGAGGGACAGTGAACTGGCCCCCTATTTAAAAAGTTTGAGGACCCCTGTTATGCCATCTAGATGCCCCTTCCCTATTTCTTTTTAATTGATCTTTTGATGTAGAAGAAAAAACAATCACCAGAAATCAAGAGACCAAAACTCTAATCATGTCTTTACCAGACTCATCACTTAATCAGTTACTTCACCTTTAAAAATGGAATGAGACAATCAATGTCCTATCTACCTCACAGGGTTATGAGTATCAAATCAAATGATGATTATGAACATGCATTGAATATCAAATGCTATGAGAATTGAGGGATTATTTCAAATTCAAAACATGCTCATTTTCTGAACATATCTCCAAGACTGCAAATATATTTCCTGAGTTTTAGATCCTGGAAATGGATGCCACCTAAATTTCTCCAGCCCCAAGCACATGAATTTCTTACATTATTAATGGAACCTTTATTTAAAATTCTTTGAAAAATATGTTAGATTCTAATATGTTGAATAATATATTTGTTACCATTACTGGCAAAATACATTTGCTACCTTTTCTAATTACTCGAATATGTTTTACATAATGGAAATAATAAAGGCTATGTTATCAGTTTTACTGAAATGCAAAAATGAACAGATTCGCGGAATGTATAAAGAACTGATGAAAGAGCACCCATTTGCCCTGAAATTGAGTCAGTGCCATCTTTTTGTAAAGGAATATGTCAATGCACAAGAAAACTATAAACTGTTCCTGTTGGACCCAGTAATTCTTCTACTAAGTTTCTACCCCAAAGCTGAGATCAGGGACTCCTGGGATTGATTCATTGTGATTCTTTTAGGGAGTCTACAAGGTCAAAACCATTTTCAGAATAATACTAAGATGTTATATGCCTATTAAAATGTCCTTCCCTTAAAGGGACCTGTATGTGCACGAATGTTTGTGGCAGCCCTTTTTGTAGTGGCTAAAAACTGGAAACTGAATGGATGTCCATCAGTTGGAGAATGGTTGAATAAATTGTGGTATATGAATATTATGGAATATTACTGTTCTGTAAGAAATGACCAACAGGAGGATTTCAGAAAGGCCTGGAGAGACTTACACAAACTGATGCTGAGTGAAATGAGCAGGACCAGGAGATCATTATATACTTCAACAACAATACTATATGATGACCAGTTCTGATGGACCTGGCCATCCTCAGCAACGAGATCAACCAAATCATTTCCAATGGAGCAGTAATGAACTGAACCAGCTATGCCCAGAAAAAGAACTCTGGGAGATGACTAAAAACCATTACATTGAATTCCCAATCCCTATATTTATGCACACCTGCATTTTTGATTTCCTTCACAAGCTAATTGTACAATATTTCAGAGTCTGATTCTTTTTGTACAGCAAAATAACGTTTTGGTCATGTATACTTATTGTGTATCTAAGTTATATTTTAATATATTTAACATCTACTGGTCATCCTGCCATCTAGGGGAGGGGGTGGGGGGGTAAGAGGTGAAAAATTGGAACAAGAGGTTTGGCAATTGTTAATGCTGTAAAGTTACCCATGCATATATCCTGTAAATAAAAGGCTATTAAAAAATAAATTAAAAAAAAAAATGTCCTTCCCTTTTCCAGCTACCTATCTGTAAAAAGTCTTCACATACTTTTATTTAGTCAAACATTTCTCAAAGTTGATTGAATGCAGAAACAGATATGAGAATCCATTTGACTTCTAGTAAATCAGACATTAGAGATTTAGAAAATGTGTACAACAATGCCACTCTTATTAAATTTTGTTTTGGAAAATAAAGTTATTGTGTTCATTAAAAATGTTATTTACATTATCGTGTCTATCACACTGAAATCTTTTTTTTTTTTTTGGACAGGGTATTCTCTGCCTCATTTCTTTCTCATCTAACAGTATTCACTGAATGGGTGTTAGTTACTTCGGTCAAACTGAGACCTGTTAGAGACTTTAGCCTAACAAGGCCAGGGTCTCCCACGGCATCCAGGGACATCTCCAGGATCCTGATTTATATGTGGTCACTGGGCCCAGATATCTCTGGAGGGGAAAGTGAGACTGGCGACCTCGTACAGCCCTCCCTCACTTACGTTCACTTGCATGTCATAGCATCATCTCCCTGATGTTATGATTATCTTTGAGAAGGACAAAACAACACAACTAATACTTTATCAAATAACAGATTTACTATTAAATTAATAAACATTTAAATTTTTTAAATCAATTTTAGTTCCTAACACAGAAAATGTTTATAACTCTCTTATAGTTAAAAACTCCTTTGGAGTTCTCAATAATAGTTCTCAAGAGTAAAAAAATGGAGAACCAGTGTCATAAGGAGGTTATTGAAAGGGGGCATAAATATGTGTATAAAAGCAGTCCCAACGGTCTTATTTGTAATAGTAAATCACTGTAAAGGCAGGAAAAATTGTGGTGTATGAGTGTGTAATTAAGTACACCTAAGCAATGGTAACTATAAAAAAATGATAATGAAGGAACCATGGGAAAACACGAGTTGATAATCAATCACTGTTGTGCTTTGTGGTTTGTTCAACTCTAATTGTAAAAAATAGCCACAAAAGAAAAATACACAGAAAAAGATCCAACGGGGACGTGGAAGCAGAGAACGTTTTGATTAGTTTGAGGTTAACCTGTCTGGGGCTTGAAAGTTGCTCATCAGGGAACAATCACAGAGAGGCTCTTGGCGAAGCGGAGAAAGGCCCGGGAAGAAGTCCTCACCGACCCTGCCGGCGGTTTAAGCCTCCGTAAACGTCCGGTTTGCGGGGTGATTAGCCCGACTTCTCAGGGCATCCTCGAGTTGCGGGGAGGCGCTAGTCTGGGTTGATGGAGGGGATTTTCCCGGCACGACCCCCGGTGCCTGACGGAGCTTACGGTTTAATTACAATTGCATTTCGGTTTCTTCCCGTTGGCGGATTCGTGGTTCCTGAGGCTTTTTCCCTGCAGCCCCCGGGGCACCCCGTGAATGCTTCAGCACGTTTTTATACAAAGGGGACCTGAGATCGAGCTCTGCACGCGGGGCTTCATGGGACTTGGACGTTCCCTAAGGGTCAGTGTTCTCGAACTTCCCAGGAAGTCCCGAGTCCATTCTCTACCTGCCCCAGTAGGGCCTAGGTCCGACAAGGTTTGCGCTCCCCGGACCCGAATCAGCGAGACAGGAAGAGATCTCTCGTTGCCATGGGAATTAGCTCCATCCACACGTCAACGGCGTACGCAGAGAGGCGGAGCCGGAGGGGGATTGGCAGCCGCAGTATAGAAGGCGGGGCTAAAGAGGATGAGCAGCTCCGCGGGCCAATGGCGAGAGGCGTGGAGAGGCGGCCCGGGAGGGCGCTGGAGGTTTCTAGAAGGGGCTGGGTCTCGTCTCGTCTCGTCTCGTCTCGCGGGACTTTGCAGAACGCGCATTGGGGCTGCGGCTGACTGATACTTTAGGACTTGCTTCTCTTGCGCCCGCCTCCTGCTCTGCTGCCGCCGCTCCCCAGCCATGTCGGCCGTGAAGGCGCTGAATCCCAAAGCCGAGGTGGCCCGGGCCCAGGCGGCGCTGGCCGTGAACATCAGCGCGGCCCGAGGGCTGCAGGATGTGCTGAGGACCAACCTGGGGCCCAAGGGCACCATGAAAATGTGAGGCCCTGGGACGGGAGCACGCGCCGGGGGAGGGTGGGGGAGGGGAGGGCGCGGGAGGGGCCTCGGCGGCCGCCGTCCTCCAGGCCCATCATCCGGCCCGAGCCTTCCGGCTCTCCCGGGCCCACGTGGACGAGCGATCCCCGGCTCTTCTCGGCCTTGTTACAGGGGAAGCGGGTGGCGGCCTAAAGATCGGACGAGGCCGGGACGCCCGGACCCTCCCCTCTACACCCCCGAATTCGTGTGCGAGGGAGTTCCGGCTCACCGGGGGCCGCCCCTGGGGGGCGCTGACGCCTGGGTCTGGTCTCTCTTACCCCAGGCTTGTTTCTGGCGCCGGAGACATCAAGCTCACCAAGGATGGCAACGTGCTGTTACACGAGATGGTGAGGAGTCTCCCCGGCGGGGGAGGGGGGCCCCAAAGGCGTCCGTGTGTCCCACCTACCATCGTGAATGATGCAGAAACGGAACTCGGGCGTCAGATTCCCCGGAAAAGGGAAACCCACTTACCAAGGATATGGCTTAGCCGAAGCCCATTCAGTAATATTAAAGTAACAGAAAAAACTTAAGCCGCCGCCTGAAAGTTTGCTGTAACAGGATTCCACTTGTTTCTGTGTTAATTGATATCCAAGGTAGCAGTAGGGAGTTGCTCGCCTTTGAGATTCTTAGCCCCGGCTCATTTTGTCTGCATGGGGACAGTTCCCCAAAGGTTTTAATGCAGAATGTTTTGGGGGAGTTTTGTTTTTCTTATTTGGTAGAAATGATTACAAGTGGCTTTTGTTTAGTTCCTTAGAGTTTATTCCTTTTTTTCAAATCTTAATTGTGTCATTTCTATTTTCTTTTTAGCAAATTCAACACCCAACAGCCTCCTTGATTGCAAAAGTAGCTACAGCCCAGGATGATATTACTGGCGATGGCACCACTTCCAATGTTCTCATCATTGGGGAGTTGCTGAAGCAGGCCGATCTCTACATCTCTGAAGTACACATGACTGTCACATTCCTGTGGTATTTTCTCCTGAATAGGAAATGTTTTATGTGTTCACTCTTGGCAGGTGGTAAGGGGCTAATAGTGATTTGCCCCTTATATGACTAAAGAAAAATGAATGTCTTTTAATTTTTTAAAATCCAATGAAAGGATTTTGAGGATTATCTTTAACTGGATCAGAAAAGGAAAACAATCAGCAAAGTAGAAAGTGGATCAGGGTTTTTCTTTTGCCCACATTGTTTCTATTGAGACCAATCCAAACCTGTTGTACATTTAATCAGTTTAGTAAAAAAGCCCTAGAAGTGTATATTTAGTTAAAAAAAAAAAAAATCCTAGAAGACTATAAGCACTAGCCTGAGGTTCTTTCCTTGCCATAGATTTCTTAAATTTTATTTCCAAAAAAGGAGATTGCCTTCTAAGTGACTATTAAATGTCAATGGAATCCTAGACAACTTATAAAAACATGCTTAACCAAAGCATCAACAAAATTGGGAGGCTGAGCCGTAGCCCTTATTTTTTACTATGTGCACAGAGAACACCCAAGCGTGCTTTGTAGTTCCCTTGGCTTCTAATCTGTGCTAGAATAACCTCTGCTCTTTTCCTCTGCATTGAAAGGATTGTCTATCCTTTTATGTGTATTCAGAAGGGCAGCACATTTCTAAGATTTAGCAATAACTAGAAGGCCACACTCTATACAAAAATGGTAAAAAGCTTTGCCATAACAGCCCGACTTAACTCCTGCTGAGGCTAATGGTTGACTTTATGGTTGTTGTTACCAGGGTCTGCACCCTAGAATCATAACTGAAGGGTTTGAAGCTGCTAAGACAAAGGCCCTTGAAGTCTTGGATCAAATCAAAATAAGCAAAGAAATCGATAGAGAAATCCTCATGGATGTGGCTCGAACATCCCTGCGCACCAAAGTCAATGCTGACCTGGCCGACGTGCTGACAGAGGTAGGTGGCGTATGGAGTACCCAGATTCTCACATTAGATCATAAGTTAGCTCATTGGAGTTACGCAAAAAACACACAAAGGAAGCAGCAGAAATCATTTTGTAATTTAGAAAATTGAAAATCAGAGTGGGTCTTTAGGACCAGTGAACTTAGTGCTTCACCACTGCTGTCTGTAATTTGCCAGTAAAAACAACTACTCGAGATGGTTCAGTAAAACTAAAAATAATGCAAAGCATTCATTTGATCCTTCTGCCGGTGTCCTTTGTACCATTCTGTGTGTCGTATTAGAGTTCTGTTTCACATGAGGTTTTCTTCTTGCCAGCAGTTGGAGCTTTGTAGATACATACACAAATATAGATTTCTTTTGTAGTTTAATTTGACCTGTGTGCATAAAAATTGATCTAGTGGTGTACTGAAAAACAGAAGTGATGGTTATAGACCTAGCATAATAAAAGGTCTGTGGTGAAAGCTTTGACATGGATATTTTACAATAGAAATTAAAAATTTTCTAAAGTGTGATTACTACATTGAAGCTGTATTGTGGTGGTGGTTGGATGATCTAAATGCACCACTAAATGTAGTTGGTGATAATTGATTTTTTAATGATCTTTAAGAAAAGGGAAAAGTTGGGACTGAGTTAAAATGTAAACACCTGCCTTTTTTATCTTTGTGTCCCCTTTCTACTGTAGGCAGTGGTGGACTCCATTTTAGCTGTCAGAAGACCTGGAGAACCTGTTGATCTTTTCATGGTAGAAATCATGGAGATGAAGCATAAATCAGAAACTGACACATCGTGAGTTAAAAGTTGTTAGTAATGTTGACAGGCATTTTATTGTCTTAAAGATTTTAAAATTTAAATTTCATATGCGATTACTAAAATTTAACTCCTGAATTTTTAGACTAGTTGAAAAGGTAAAAGTTATTTTGAAGGGAAATTTTCAGAACAGATATTCCATGAAGCATATTTTTGCCTCTTTTTTGATAATATCTTTAAATGAATAATGGGATAGGTATATTGCAGAGCTGAATCTTATATATCACATACTATTCAAGTTTTGCTAATGTGGTGTTGATAGGCATGATTTTTCAAGAAGTAAGCAAATTTATGTATAATATGCTGGGCCCACCGTCAGCATTGTGGGGGTAATGGTATAAAGGAACAAGCCTTTGCCAAAGTTATTGTGGGGAGAACCTGGCATAAAACCCAGTTCATTAGTAGATCAAAAGAAGAATGGCATCTTTGGGGGAGGTGAAATCATGATGTTCATTCCTCTCCCTTTGTGGGGCTTGTTAAAATCTAGCTGCAGGGACAGCTAGTTAAGTGGTGCAGTAGATAGAGCACCAGCCCTGAAGTCAGGAAGACCGGAGTTCAAATTTGACCTCAGACACTTAACACTTCCTAGCTGTATGATTCTGGGTAAATCACTTAACCCCAATTGCAAAACAAAACAAACAAACAAAAAAAAAAAACCAGCTGCTTTTAGTATGTGGGATCAGCTCAAATTTAAAATGTTGTCATTTGAATATGCTTTCTTCTATTTTATTGCTTGATAGACTATAAGATACTTATATAAGGAAATGCTTATTTTAATAGGTTGATCAGAGGGCTGGTTCTGGACCATGGTGCCCGCCATCCTGATATGAAGAAAAGACTAGAAGATGCTTACATTCTTACGTGCAATGTATCATTAGAATATGAAAAAACGTAAGTTGAGGTTACCTTCATAAAGAGGTCACAGTTAATGAATGCTAAGAAGCTATCTGGCAACCCTGAATCTGTGGTCCTATGGAATTTGGATTTTCAGAAACTGAATGTGTGAATTTCATTTTCTTGGTTTGTTTTTTTAAATAATTTTAATTCTTGTGTTTTTTAGAGAAGTGAATTCTGGATTTTTTTACAAAAGTGCGGAGGAAAGAGAGAAACTAGTAAAAGCAGAAAGGAAATTCATTGAAGATAGAGTAAAGAAAATAGTAGACCTGAAAAGAAAAGTGTGTGGTGATTCAGACAAAGGATTTGTTGTTATTAATCAAAAGGTGAGAACAAAACTTGAATACTGTGGATGTCAATTATCTACATAGTCCAACCCATTTATGGGTTAAATATTATTTAATATTTTTTTTTTCTTAATCATTGCAGGGAATTGACCCATTTTCTTTAGATGCTCTTGCAAAAGAAGGCATAGTAGCTCTCCGCAGAGCAAAAAGAAGAAATATGGAGAGGTAAGTTTTGCAAATTTTACAGAAAGTAAGAAATATTTTTTTTTATCTACAGCATTTCCAAATTTTTTTGTCAGTATAGCCCTGGGCATTTTGAGCCTAAAGACAAAATTCTTGGCAAGAGGGCATAATTGATTCTATTGGAACTGGGAGTGAACAGACTATAAGGACGCTGATTCCTCTATGTAATGATTATAATACCCTTACTGAACTGTGGGAACTGTTTTTACAGTTCTTATCTATACAGCTCCTCCAAGGGTGGAATTGGAGGCATTCTGAAAATTTATAATTACAGTCCTAATACAAATGAAAGCTTCCCCAAAATTAATTATGTTAATGAATTGGGTATGGAGGAGAGTAAAATATTCTTGCCATGGAATTTATAAAGTAAATTTTCCTTATTTAATTTAGGTTGACTCTTGCATGTGGTGGAATGGCTATGAATTCTCTAGATGACTTAAATCCTGACTGTTTGGGACATGCAGGACTTGTCTATGAATACACACTAGTAAGTATTTCTCTTTGGATAAGTAATATTTTTTAATTCTTGATTATTTCAGGTTTTACTTTTTGCATCTGAAATTTCACAAAACTTTCTGTTGTACAGATCAGGCCTGTGATTATATTGATATTAGTCAGGAAATACTTGAGATCACTCATTTCATCTATGTTTCAGTGGCTTTCTTCTGGTCCCTAACCTGTAGGGACTGGTCAAATCTCAGGTTAAATTTGAAGTTGGACACCATCTGTTATACTGTCTAAAATCAATCAATAAATAATAGAATTTGATTCGTGAAGATAAAAGGTATCTTGAACTAAAAATGCTTATTTCTGAAAATGCAGTTATATGTTAGACCAAGCATTTGACAGACTAGGAATGTGGCCGTTGGACAATTTCAGAAGTAATAGAGGTTTTATGGTGAGAAGAGGAGGCTAAGCTATTGTCTCCCTTTGTGTATAGTATTTTACTTCTCATATCATGCTCCCATTCGGCCAGCACGGTTTTAGAAAATTCACTCTTTGGGGTCCTTCAGGCAAAGTGCAGCTGCCACATTTTTAGGAATTGTGGCCTCTTGCATTTTTTGCAAACAGCACTAGAATAGCCCTTTCTTCTAAATGGCAGCTGACACCAAGTTAAATTCAGTTTATTCTGGACAACAGCTGCCTACTGTGAAATAACCTTGACTCTAATTTTAATTGTTGCTTAAATATATTCTGAAAAGATGACACTGGTAAGAGCAGATAACCTAATGTGCAACCTCTGTGTATTTGTGACCAGATGTATAAGCGTGTCATAATCTGAGTGCCAGACTAAGCATCATTCAGGATTTACCTTGGCCTGTTCTGAAAACAGGAGCTCGCTCTGGTGCCTTAAAGTTTTATTGGCGCTGCCTTTCTGACATGCTAAATGTTGTAGGGAGAAGAGAAGTTCACCTTCATCGAGAAGTGTGTCAACCCTCGATCTGTCACCTTGTTGATCAAGGGACCCAATAAGCACACTATCACCCAGATCAAGGACGCAGTGAGAGACGGCCTGCGAGCGGTCAAGAATGCCATCGAAGATGGTGAGCTTCACCACGGGCAGCTTTTGTGTCGCTTTGATTTCCCATTACATCTTCACTCCCTCAGGGGGGAGAAAGGCAATTCCACGAGAGCAGTGGACCCACAAAGGCTGGGGGCTGGGGAATATGCTCTCATGTTGTTCGTTTGGGACGTGGCCACAGGTTCCATTTCTCTCCTGGGTCATTCCATTGTTGTCGTGTTTTCCTGGTTCTGCCGACTCCACTCGGCATCAATTCACAGGTGTTTCTCACAGCTCCCCATGGTGGTGGTATTCCTCCCTTTGACATTCACGCCACATTTAGTTTGCCATCTCCAAGCCAGTGGGCTGATGAATGGATGGTATATGGTAAACTCATTTCATCCTTTTACCCTTCAAGTGCATGGACGAATACTGTGTTCTCTTTGTCAGTAGTCAACACAGCCAGACACCATGCGAAAGCACATTCTCCTCTGAAACGTCTTGATGGGATGCCGAGGGTTGTCATTGGCATGCCATTATGGAAGGGGATCACAGATGCTTGCCCTGATTTGGGGACAATAGCGTGAGATATTGGAAAAGCAACCCAAGATCATAACACTCGAAGCAAGCTGTCTGACAACAGACGTGGTAGCCCCATTTCTTCCAGGGGCGCAGAGTGTGGGTCCCCACGGTCCATAAAGCTGTCCTGAGGTTCCTCTAGAACAACAGTGCACACTCTAGTGAACATGTGGTTTGTTTGTACCTCTCTGTCCTTTATCCCACCTTCCATGGTGACACATCCTCTTGTGTCTTTGTCCCCTCACCAGGCTGTGTGGTACCCGGGGCTGGCGCAGTGGAAGTTGCCATTGCTGAAGCTCTCATTAAACATAAGCCCAACGTTAAGGGAAGAGCCCGTCTTGGAGTCCAAGCTTTTGCTGATGCGCTGCTCATTATTCCCAAGGTGTGTGGGAGTTCCACTGATGGTTTGTTTATGACATTAATCTTTAGAAACCCGTCCATGTGCTTGAACCTAGTTCGGGTCTAATGTGGTTTGTCTGTAAAGTGGTGGCCAATGTCCACCAGGCTGACTGGGTATCCTAAGGAGCTCCTACCACGTGTTTTTTCTCATGGCAAACCCTATATTCAGACAAGTCTTGCAGTGAGGGTTTGATGAAAATTAAAATCCTTCCTTGTGTCAGATATTGCTTGCCCAGTTCACAGTATGGCCGATAAGAAACCACTTCTGTCACACCTAGGAATCCTCGGTGCAGCCCCCACCCTCACCCAGGCTCAAACTGGAAGCCTCTGTCTCAGGCGGCTTTGCTGGCTACAGCCGTGTTCTAAGTCTGTTAGGGAGGCAGAAAGGGGTTTTGTTTTGTTTCGTGCTTGAACCTGTGATTCCATTGGGGTGGATAGTTTTCAGGGAGAATTTTCTCCCTGTGTAAATTGACAATTGATTTATGTGTATCAGAATCAGGAGCTTCCTAGCTTTAAGGCTGGCTCTTGGTACTGTTTTCCTCACCTGTAAGTGAGGATGTTCTGTTAAATGACCTGAAATAATAACTGCCTTTCATATAGTGCTTTTGGATTCGCAAAGCACTTTATGAAATATTTTGTCCTCACCACAACCTTGGGGGGTAAATACTCTTATCCTCATTTCACCCATGAGGAAGCAGACAAGAGACTTGCTGAGTAAGTGTCTGAAGTGGGATTTGAATTCAAATCTGCCTCCAAGTCCTACCTCTCTCTGTCTAGTGTGCCCCCTAACTGCCTGGAGATCTTAACTACCTTGAGGTGTATGATCTCATACATATTCCACTTTGCTTCAGGACAAATGTAACAAGAACTCACTTTCATTTGCCAGTGGGACTTTTGTGTTTAGAAAGATTAAATGTGTTTATTTTGTTTTTGAAGGTTCTTGCTCAGAACTCTGGTTTTGACCTTCAGGAAACACTAGTTAAGATACAGGCTGAACATGCAGAATCAGGACAACTTGTTGGTGTTGATTTAAAGACAGGTAAGAGAATTCTGCCCATGTAGGAGTGTCTTTTCATTGGCTTCTCAGTGTCACTCAGGTGGTGCTCATGGGTAGCAGGAGGCCCTTCTCCGAACAATGAATATTGGACAGTTTATTTTACTCTTAATTTCAAAATGTACATTGTTGAGTAATTTAATAGCAGTGAAGATAAGATTTTGGTGAAGTTATTTTTTCAAACAGTATTTTAAAATGCCTAAAAGGATTATAAAGGAAACCAATTATATTGAAATTTCCTTGTCAAAAATGTTTGCCAAAACAAGTTAAACTGCCTCCAGCTTAAGAATGAGTTTTAGGTACACGAGTAAATAATTTTGAGACCCAAGAGGTAGCCAGTGTAATGCCTTATTACCAGGAGGACATATCTACTGTGAGCCTCAGGGAAGGCAGCAGCCTAGTTGAGGCAGTCTGTTTCCTTTGCAGGTGAGCCCATTGTTGCTGCTGAAGCTGGCATCTGGGATAACTATTGTGTCAAGAAGCAGCTGCTTCACTCTTGGTAAGTGGGGAAGATCTGAATGAATAATCGAGTCCATGGAAGAGAGGTGGGTGAGGGGAAGGTAGGGTTTATTTTTTAATATTTAAAGGAAACATCTATTATATCTTCTCTGTAATTCTCCAATTGACATGTTTGTGAGAAGATTTCTTAGATGAAATTTAAAATAAAGTTACTAGAAAAGATGGCAGAAATTGGATTAGACCATTGTATCCTTAGGCAAATTTTAGAAATTCTGGGTACCAAGAAATGAAAATTGATTTTTGTTGATTCTTAATAAACCTCCAATCTCCTTCTAGCACTGTGATTGCCACCAATATCCTCCTGGTTGATGAGATCATGCGCGCTGGGATGTCTTCTCTGAAAGGTTGAGTGGAATCTCAAGATTTCCACTGTAAGCAGTGGAATCGCGAAGGTCCTACAGAAAGAACCGCAACGTGTGGCTACTAGTGGTGGTTGTTCTTCCCAGCTGCCAAAGGATTTCCCAAAGAATAATTGTTTTTCTTACTGTTGCAGTAAACCTGGTCCCTAAAACTGAAATTATTGGCCCCTATCCAAATGTAAGGTTCTAAAATGGATTACAGTATTTATTTTTTTTTTTTTTAATTGCACTGAGGCCTATGATTAAAGCTGCGGTCCTTTTTACCCAATCGATTATTGTCCTGCCTGGCTTCGTGTCTCATGTAGTAGCTGGTGTAGACCCTGCTCGTTTCTTCATCGTGTTCTAGAGTAGTGCTCGCTTTTACAGCGTCTGACCTCTCCCGTGGCTTCGTTCTGTCTAAATCTAGACACAAAGGGGACATGAAGGTTTCTCGAAATTTAGATGAATTCTACCTTCTGTCACCGCTTTTCTGTTCTAGTGCAAGCCCTAAAGCATAAAAGCTTTTGTTGCAAGTAGATTGTTAGTTTGTATCTTCTCTCTCCAAGATTTTCCTGTGTTGAGTGAGAGTTGATGGATATTTAATATGCGCCTAGAAAAGTAATGCTGTGTATTAGTCAAATTAGTCTTTCTCATAACTTATATACAGATTGACTTTAACCCATTCCTCATCAGCTTTTAACTTAAACCTTTCTATTTAGGTTTTTCTGACAAAAATCCAATTGCCTTAGTATGTGGTCTTACAAAAGTGTATTTGTCCGTTCCTGTGGTGGGTTGGGCTTGGGGTTGTTGGGAGAGGGGCTGTGCCCTCTTAATTGTTGGATGTAAAATAGTAGAGCTCGTTCCTAGGTGTGTATAAAATGTATTAACTGACTTTTTTTAATTCTTGATACTTTGTTTTTATATCACTTTGATTTCTGACTATATTCCACCTTCCTTTCTCAGCCATCCATTCTTTGAAACCAAGAATAAAACAGAAACAGCGTAAAACCAGTTAATATATCACTTGTCTAGCCAGGCAGAGTTCCATCCTCTGAATGAGTTCCATCCCCATGGCTGCCTTGAGTCTATGCAGAGCATGTGTGTGGGTAGAAGACAGGATGGGGGAGATCAGGAAGGGCCTGGCCAGTCAAGGCTGCAGCAGGGGAGGGACTGGGGGTGGGCCCAGCAACTCAGCCTCTCATTTGCCGTCTCTGTGAGGGGGGACCAGAATTGTCTCATTCATTTTTACTATGTTGCTTTAATGGCTCATCTGTCACAGACAGGACTCTGCTGTGTGCTGGATAACAGAGGAAAGTACCCAGCGCAGGTCCTGTGGCAGGTGCCAGCCCCAGATGGATCTTTGCCCTCCCTTCTGGGAGCTTATGGGGGGAAGGGGAGCGGAATTGAGCACAGGTGTGCCAGCAGTTCATTGATCCTTCACAAGGATGTATGTGGGCTCTGAGAGGTTTAGAGGCTGGCATAGATCAGGTTTGAAATGGGAAAGCCTCGATTCTCGTCCTAACAATAAATAGCTCTTAGTCACTCAAGGTCAGGAGATCTAGGGAGGACTCTGCACTCAATGTGGGGGCAGCCTCAGTCTGGCCTCTGAGGTCTCAGCAGGGAGCATGGCAGCCTGCATCTGGTTCCAAGGCACCGAGCATGGGAGGATAGGTCAAGGCAGCCTCGAACTGGTTTGGGTCCCAATCATGCAGATGGTCTATACAAAGCTTAAATTGAGCACAATCCCTGACACAGCAGGTTTGTTCCTCAGTCACCAGTATCTGTGAGCTCTCACCCTTGGGTTCCCTTTCTGTGCCATCCATTGGTGTGGAGAAAAGTGCCTTCCTTGTAGGTGAAGGCCCTTCAGTGGTTATAGCCACACCTCAGGAATATAGGGGAGACTGCTGAATGCGAGTTGTGATCTTTCCATCAAAGACTAGTAAAATCATCTGGGGATGGGGAGAGAAGGGCCCCACCCTCCCCTTCCCCCCAGCTGGCCTTGTTTCCAATAAAGCACTTTAAGGATGGGCTCCCCAAGAAGATGTTCCACCAGCCGGCCTGGAAACCAGTCTAGCAGCCCTGGGCCAGTTGTGATGCTGAAAGTGGCCGGAGTGCTCTGGCTGAATAAACGTGCCAAGACACATTGAGGGTCCTCCAGAGACTGCGGCTATGTTGGAGGGAGAGCCGGGCCACCCCGGGGATTTTCCTTAGGCCCCTGGTCTGCACTTGGCTGGCCCCGAGGAGCCACACAAATGGGCTGCTGACAACCCTGGGCAAGACAGGACCATGGCCTGGTCTGGGGGAGATGGGGCCATTGCTCCGTGTGGGGCGGCCGGGTCAGAAGCCTAAGGAACAAGGCCTCAGTCTGACTACCAGATGGTGCCCACTGAGCCTGGCCTGGGCCTTTCCTTGTACCTGCTGGTTGTCAGCATGCCCATGCCCGGTGCTGCTCAGTCAGGAATAAGGAGCGGCCCTTCTGGCCTCTAGAGACTCCCTTTGCAGGCTCAGAATCCCAGCTTAGATCTGCATGGACCCTGCCAAGCCCGGCTCTCCTGCCCGTTGGTCAAACACCCACTCGTTCCAGACCTGGGCCTTTCTGGTCTTTGCCTCTGGGCCTCAACAAGATGGCTGCCCTCTGACTCCTTAATAGCAGGGGGCATTGGAGGGCTTGGGCTCTCACCTATGAAGGATTTTGGGTGGGGCTTGGAAAGGCAAGAAGCATTTATGAAGCCTTGAATCATCCTGGGCAAGGGCAGGGATGATAGGGTGGGGGGAGGGGCGGGACCCCTGACCCCTGACTAGTCTTGTAACTCCCCTCACTTTCACAAAGGGAAGCAAACCGCCCCTCCTGGGGATTCTCTGGCCCTTCCTGAGACAGGGTCCTGGAGATTCACTCCGTCCTTCCAGCTTGGTTTGAGGGCCTCTGGAAGCTGCAGGTAAGTATGGGGAAGGGGAAAAGCTGGGGAAAGAGGGGGATCCACAGGGGCGCCCCCTGGCAGGGAGAACCCAGGGGGTCTGGCCTGGCCAAGCAAGGCGGCCTCGGAGGCTTTGTGCCCGCGGCCTAGGGCCCGTTACCCAGGAGGGCAGCCTGCCGCCCCCTTGCTGGGAGCCACACAATTTACTAAGGGGGGATTGGTGCCAGAGGAGCTGGACTCCAGTCTTCCCACAAGTCACCATCTCTCTGTGTAACATGAAAGGATCCCACCCTCTTCAGGTTCTGTCCATGACCCTTGGCCACTAAGAGCGTGTATGGATTCAGAAATAATGAGATTCTTGGAGGAGTCCTTGGCATCTGGGAGAACCGCCCCCCAAACCCAAACCTGGGTCCCATAGCCCCTCCCCTGAGGTGATGACACCCGCCTGCCCCCACCCCAGCCCCAAGGCTGCTCAGCATTGGAGCCGGGTCTGTGACTCCTCCCCTCCCCCTCCCTAGTTCCACTTGAAGGAACCCTGGATTTGGGGGTGCCCAGAGGGGAGGGACCCTGGGGACCCTCCAGCAGAAGGGACCAGTGTTCTGACCTCAGAAAGGACAATCATATCCTAGAGTGGGCTGGAATGGGCTAGTGCTGGCTCAGGACAGCTGGTCAGTAAGGTTACCTCAGAAACCAGCAGATGCTACTGGGGCTCCGTTTATTATATTTCTTTTGTTGCACAAAGTGAGAAAGTTAATTCAAATTAAACTTAAAAGTGTGTTCTGGGGGCAGCGAGGTGGTGCATCAGATGGAGCACCAGCCCTGGAGTCAGGAGGACCTGAGTTAAAATGTGACCTTAGATGCTTAACATTTCCTGGCTTCGTGACCCTGGGCAAGTCACTTCACCCCAATAGCCTCAAAGGAAAAAAAGTGTTGTGTTCGTTTTGTTTGGTTTTTTTGAGTCAGTTGTTAAACATCTGCTGGGAGACTCCTAAATATCAGAGAATTTCTGTCTCTCCCTAGACTGCCTTGGTTCCAAACCCTCCTAACTTTGCGCTCAGAGGCCAGAAGCCAGCGCGGGGTCCCAGGCTCCCCACCCATCTGCACAAAGGCGATCTCGGGCTCCACCAGCCCAGAGTCCCTGACCCACCATGGTGCAGGGCCTGCCCTCTAACCTCCCCTGCCCCCCCACGTCTGAGCTTTGTACCGGAGCTATTGAAGGGGCTTTAACTCACTTGGGGCCCAGAGATGCTCCCCAAGAGCCTGAAATGCCCTTTTGCTTCACCAAGGCCTCAGGGGTGCTGACCTCCCCTACATCAGACATGGCAGTTTCAGGAATTCTCCTTGGGGAGACAAGTTCCTCTGGCGGGGGGGCCCGTCCTGGCTTCCTGCAGATTGGGGGGGGGGGGGAACGACACATTAACTTGTTCAGCCATGGATTTACCTTCTGAGTTGCCTTCCATTTGGAGCCTAGAGCTTGGGTTCTAGGCACTGAAGTTATCACGGACTATCCGAGACCCTCTAATTCCTGCTACAAATGAGGTAACAGGTTGAGAGAAAGTGAAGGGTTTGATCACTGGGTCTGTAACCCAAGGAAATCACAAAGGAGGGAAAAGGGCCCACATGTCAAAACTGTTTGTGGCCGCCCTTTTTGTGGTAGCAAGGAATTGGAAAAGGAGCGGATGCCGGGCGAATGGGCAATGGCCCAACAAGTTAACGATTTAATGATTTGACTTAAATCCTTAGAGAATTTGTGTTACTAAGGAGAGGGTGGAACCCAGAGTTGCTATTGTTTAGGCAGACAGGACGTCCAATAAATTATAGAGTGTAGGAGCCAGAATCAGCAAGCCCTGAATTCAAATTCTCATTTACGAACAGGGGCATCCCGAGAAGTCACTTAACCTTGGTTTGCCTCTTTCCTGACATACAAAACGAGGATCATCACCTACCTCTAGGTGAGGAGAAACACTTATAACCCTGAAATTGCACTACAAATGGTAGCTATTATAGTGGCAGCTAAGGGGCACAATAGAGCCTTGGACCTGGAGTCAGGAAGACCTGCATTCAAATCCCCCGATACCTGCTGTGTGATGCTGGACAAGTCATTTCACCATTTGCCTCAGAAGGAAATGGCCAAATTTTTGTTTTTTCCTTCTCAGGTTATTTTCACCTTTTTAAAGCCGATCTTTCCTGTGCAACAAGACAACAGTATAAATATGTATACATATTTTGTATTTAACATATACTTTTAACATGTTTAACATGTATGGCACTCCCTGCCATCTAAGGGAGGGGGTGGCAGGAAAGAGGGGAAAAGTTGGAACACAAGGCTATGCAAGGGTCAATGTTGAAAAATTACCCATGCGTATGTTTTGTATATAAAAAGCTATAATAAAAAATAATTTTAAAAAAATGGCCAAGCACTCCCTAGCTTTCCCAAGGAAATCCCAGATGGAGTCAGGAAGAGGCTGAACATTATTAGTCTTTAAAATGTATCCTAGTTTTGGTGCAAATTCAGGACCCTAAGTAGGCTGTCAGTTAGCAAGCACTTGTCTTTATTGTGTGCTAGACTAGGAAGATGAAGAAATCTGCCCTTGCCTTTCTGGGCTCCTGTTCCAAGGGAGAAAGACAAGACAGCACCTGAACTCCTAGGCCCATGAAGGACAAAAGACTCGATGGAAGGAAAGCTCCGGTTAAGCCCGCCTTGACAGTGGGTGCTTCTACTTAAAGTTGGAAGCACCCCATGCTCTTCGGGCCGTCTGACCCAAGCCCTTTACTCCACGGGAGAAAATGACATTTAGCAAAGATGTGCGTCACTTAAAAGATCTGAACCCACATCCCGACTTCTCCTATACAAGGAGAATGTATTTATCTGCATATGTCTCTTGGCTCCTTCAGAACTTGCCATAAGCTCACTGAGGAAAGAACCTAATTTTGTTCATCTCGACATCCCCTTATTTCCCCAGCATTACACACCTAGAGGCAGTGCTGGATTCAAATCCAAGTCACTTGTTCCCAGTGCTGCCTGCCTTCCTCACTCAGCCGTTTGTGGGAATGGCTCCAAGAGCTGACGTCCGGGCAAACGGCCAAGTCAAGTGGATGTGAGTTATCACCCGATGCCCAGGCTCTTACCGCCAGTTGGTACGGTGCAGCCTTCCCAGTGGGATTCTGGAGGCTAACTCAGGGCTGGAACGTGACCCCCTCCAAATCACCTGACAACTGTGCCCCCCTGGGTGGTCCACTCTACCTTCAGGAAGCTTTTCCTCCCATGAAGCCTGGAGCCCTCCTCTAGGGCCTGTCTGGAGAGCAGAGAGCTGCCTTCCAGGGTATGGTCCTTAAAGATGAGAGATGTTCCCCAAGCACATGCGTCTCCAGGACAACATATAAGTTTGCATAGACGGTCAGCCTGCCCAGTGTTTATGGTTTCCCTGCTTCTCAAGATTCTCTCAGATCCTCATGAGGCATAATCTGCATGAGGAGCCTAATTTGGGACTTAAGTCCAACATCAAGAACTTGTTTCTCAGCAAAAAGCTTTTCCAATCGATCAAGGCCATGGAATAATATTGCACATTCTAATTGTGTAGCTGTCCTTAGAGTGGGCCCTCTCATTCATGTGAAAAGCATGTTAGAAACCCTTTTTGTTCCACTGAAATATTATTTCCCAAAAGGCCTTTCCAGACTCTTCCCAAACAAGAAGTCAAGCAACAAGTTAAATGACAGGTGCAGAGAAAATGGGTTAAAGGTGGCAACCAAATTTAGGATGCCCTAAAGTCTAATAGAGAACATAGCTTTCCCTATTCCTTGAAGGGATGAGTCACGAGCTGCGGTTCTTCCTGGCCTACCTTCATAACAGATGTCCCCATCTCGAGTACTTCTTGACACCCTGTACCCCCACATCCCCTTCTGAGCTTCCTGTTGTTTTTTATCTATATCCCCAGCACTTTAGCACCACAGGTAAAAAAGGTATGTAAATCAGTCTCTAAGGAAATGTCACAGGAAGAACTGAGTGATTTTGAGATTGGATTAAGTGGTTTTTGCTATCTCTCCCTTTATTCAAGATAACAGGTGTCATGATACACATCTCATGTGGATGGCAGGTATCTCATGATACACAAAGATGTCCTGCCCCAAGGATGGGAGACTCAATTTGGACATTTCTCTAAGCAAGGAGAGGATTAACTGGCTCCCTCCTACATCCAGTGCCCAGCCCTGCTCCATTATGCCAGATTTCCCAGGAGGGGCTAGTTCACTAAGTGCTGGTGGGTATCCCGGGCCTTTGAAAGCATACCTACCTTCATGATGGGCTCCAACAACCTCCCTGCTCCCAAGGGGCTGCCGGCCTCTAAGGGGTCTCCAATCCAGAGCCTTGGGACCAAATAGCTTCTGGCTCCCTGAACCAAGGTCTGCTCTAATCCAACTCTCCTTGACCTTTCCACCAGTTACTTCTGGAGGGCTCTTGTCCCACTCCACATTCCCTTATTATCTGGCCTCTGACCATCTCTCTCCAGTTACCCATTAAGTCCTTCTCTCAGTCTGCTCTGCAGCAGCCCATAGTGGTGCAGGATCCCCTTTCAGACCCCTTCCTCATGAGGGGTGTCCCTCAGGAGCCTGCTCTGCCCTGGAATCTCCTTGCTCCTCCTATACTACTTCACTTGACCTCATCAGCTCCCATGGATTAATGCTGATGATTCCCAAATCCCCCTTTCCTGCCTCAATTCCTCTGACCTCTAATCTCGTATTTCCAAATGCCTTTTAGACAATTTTAACTGAGTTCTAAGAGACATCTTAAACCTAATGACTAAAACCAGATACTCTTTTGCCCTACATTCCACTCTCCCTGGGCCTCCCCTCCCCTCCCCACCAGCCCTTTACTCTAGAGACTAACACCATCTTCCCCATTCCCCAAGCTCAAAACCTCCATCCTCCATTTCATTGGAACTCGCTCTTTCTGGGCTCCATACTGCCCCTCCTGTGGTCCCCCCCAAGCTTGTGCCCAAACTGGGGGGAGAGCCTGCCCTGGGTCCTCTGCCCACTTCACTTGGACGGAGCAGACATTTTCCTAAAGCACAGGTCAGACTGTATCATTCTTCTGCTCAATAAACTCCAGGTTCCCTAATGCCCACAGGAGACACTAAATGAGCATTTGGTGGCATTCGAAGCCCTTTGTAATCTCACTTCCTCCTACCTTTCCAATCTTCTTAAATTACATACCCTGACCCAGTGACACTGGCCTCCGGGCTCTTCCCCTACACCTAGACCCCCCTCCTCCCAACCTTCCTAGATCCCAACCAAAATCCCATTTTCTACCTGATGCCTAACCACTTGATTATTTCCAGGAAACCCAAGAAACAAGTCAATCGAGCCAGAGCAGTTCTGGCACCTTTTAAGGGACCAGCCTGTCCTACAAACCACAGCTGTCCAAGTCTACTTGACCCTGGATTTCATCAACAAGCTGACAAGAACAGAATCGGTTTTCTTGCCAGTCCTGTGATCTTATGGGCTGGACAAAGCTCACAAAAGCCACGTGTGAATGGCAGGATCCACAGACCGAGCCTCATCTCAGAAATAAGAATGTCACCACCACAGGAATGAAAACAAAGGAACCCACCAAATATTCATAAGCTCTTAAAGACCCATTTATCTTTTTCTGGTGACAAAACTTCCACTAGCTCTCTTTCCTTTGGACAATTCTATCCCAAACTTTTTAATAAACAAGTCTTAAGAAGGAACAAGGACCACCTGGTATCTTCTAGGCTTTTATCACACCCTTTCCCCCAACTAAAGATAAATCAAATTCTGATTCCCACACTTACAGATGTCACATCCAGGAGGAAATAACTTTATTTGAATTGCTAGCCACAACTCAAGATACCTTTTTGCTAAGAGCTCACATAACAATCATTCATTTAGATGAGAACATAAGCATTTGCCTCAATGCAACATTTGATATCATTTCATGTTATCCTCTCCAGTGGGAATACCTTCCTTTTGAAGGCTGTTCTGAAACAAAAGGACATTAGTGACAAATAGACAAAAGAAACAAAGTAGTGATGGTCTCATCTTTCTTTATCATTTCACTACCAATTATGAATTATGTTAAATTAGATTGGTCTTCAGAGTTGATTTTTTTCATTCTTCTTTTTGAATGTCTCAATTAGGCTAATCCTACAAAAGAAAAGATGAATATTACATTTACTGACAACCGCAGAAGTTCTAGCACTATCATAACCCACACAGTTGACCAGGTGGTGGCAGAAGGCCCAGCAGATCCCAGTTTAAATTTGGCTATATGCTGTCATGGGTACGTCACCTGATCTGAGCCCCCATTTTCCCTGGCATGATGAGGTTAGTCATACAGCCCCCGTGCCTCAGAAGACTGCATAGAAGCTAGAGAAGCAGCCGCCTAGGTTCAGTTTGAGGACCTCCAATCACAGGGAACCCATCTTGCCCTCAGTCAGTCCCTTCTACTGACAGCTCAGCAGAAAGGCAGCTCCCACAAAAGCAGTCTGCTAGCACTTCTCAGAGCACTTCCTCTCCCTAGTAGAGGCCCATGGCCTCCAAGCAGCCATCCCGAGAATGCCTTCAGAAGAAAGGGAGGTTCCAGGGAGCATCGGTGCTTACCATTTGCAAACCTGCACTGCTTCAGCACCTCACTGAAGCCTTCACACAGCTTGAGGTCGCCCTGATTCTGGGCACACTCCAAGAACTGCTTCATCTCATAGTGGCAGGGGCTGAACTGCTGCTGCTGCTGCTGCTGGTAACCTGGCTGGGCTCCCTGAGGCTCCTGAAAAGACAGCACTTAAGATACTGGAGAAAGGCACAAACACTTTTCAAAGACCACCACCCAAGCAATTTTCTTTTTTTTTTAATTAGACTAGATGATAGCTAGATTGGAGTTTTACACACTCCTACAGAAGAGACAGAGAGAGAGAGAGAGAGAGAAACAACTAAGACCACAAAACACAGAAGAATGAACATGAGTAAGGGAAAGATTCAAATAAGAGGCAAGAAAAAGCTGAAAGCTCTAAAACAATTAGCACTTAAAGATCAGTCCAAAAGGAAACTGAGGAAATATGATTCGGGACTAACCTCTAAAACCTTCCCTTTGGGGAAGATGAGTTTAATTTCTAATATAGTCTAATAGCTCATGATCCAAAGTGCGACATGACCAGAGCCAACTGCCAAATGCCCCTTACTGAATAAGGAAATAGGACAGTCCTGGAGAAGAATGAGGCATGTACACAGGCTGTACTAAAGCGTCCTGGATTTATTTACCTGGTAGGTGATGTCAGGCCTTGCAGGCTCAGCATTACTCCCACCACTGAAGCCACCAGTAATGGCATGACCAATAGTGTGGCCCACAGCTGAGCCCACTGCCACTCCGGCTGCGGTGGTAGCCATTTGGGCCATCAAACCCGGCTGCCTGGGTGCAGCAGTAGGAGGTGCAACTGCAGATGGTGGGACTGCTGCTGGAGGGTGGGCTGCTGGTGCAGGTGCAGCTCTCATTGGGGGTGCCCGACTGTAAAAAGAAAGACAAAATGACCAAGATAATTAGCAAATGGGGGGAAAAGAGTCTTGAACATTTACCATTTGAATAACCTGGATCTTAAGATATCATTTATTTTTATTATTACTATGCAAAACCCAATAACACTGGGTTTTATGCTGATTTTTGTATTAAGTCACAAAAAGAGGAAAGTATAGAGGATATAAAAATGAAAGATATTGGCAAAAAACTTTTTAAAAGCATAATCATATGAAACAGTTATACCTCTTGTCCCAAACCAGGAATTATATTTGCCTCCATACTAGTAACTGACAGGTGACCTCAAAAATCTTTCTGGTATTAAAGAAAAATGTTCACAGATCAAGAACTGGGCTCACTTAATGGCTGTCACTGGACCAGGGGCAAGTCACTTGATTATCCCTCACCCCCTTTTAAAAGCTTCTCTATCCTATGTAGATAGAACAGGATAAATTTGAAGCCTCAATGAATTGAGACATAAAAGCAATCTGGAAGCCTTCAAACAGGAAACTGATCCTGCCTCTTAAAACCAACCACAGAAAGCAAGGATGAGACAAACTCCACTCTCAACCCCGTGGTCAAGCCGGAGACATTAGGGTCCTGTATAACACCGGTTGAGTATTTCGAGGCCGTAATCAGGCAGTGGATTACATTTAGGCTCAAAGGATTTGAAGCAGCAAAGTGCTTCGATCTCACGCAATCCCTTATTTCACAAGAGCAGGAAGGCAAGGACCTTCCCAAAATGGGGCAAGGAACAGGAGCTGGATGGCGTCTCTAGGTCCCGATCAAGAATTCAAAATTTAAGGTTTTTAATTTAGTTCATTTTCCATGAACTTAATTAAGTTTTTCCTTTTGATAACCGCAGGTCAACGTAGTTGGT
The DNA here is from genome assembly GCF_902635505.1 of Sarcophilus harrisii. Classification (NCBI taxonomy): domain Eukaryota; kingdom Metazoa; phylum Chordata; class Mammalia; order Dasyuromorphia; family Dasyuridae; genus Sarcophilus; species Sarcophilus harrisii. The sequence continues at coordinate 442,008,072 of NC_045429.1, read as the reverse complement.
TTCTTTGGCCCACTACTATCATTAAGCACCTATTGCGTACTTAGAGCTAGAGGTCGGTCTAAGGCGGCAGGGGATGGGGAAGGGAGCGCACACAGGATAAATCCGAAATCATCGCCAAAGGAGCGAACCCCAGGCTCTGAGGCGAGAGCTGGAGGGGAGGAGGGGGACGAGGCTGGATGGGCTCCGCGATTTGGGGTTTCTCCACTGACAAGAGCGCTCGGTGGGGGGGGGGGGGGGGGGGGGGGGGGGGGGGGGGGAAGGGCCTAAAGATTGTTCGGGATTGCAGGAAAAGGGAGTTCACATCTCGGTTTTAACGCTAGAAATTTCATTACACTTTATTCGAAATTAGATTGTTCTTCTCCAATTTCCCCCATCCAGCCTTTGAAGTCATTAAGAGTGATCCGGGCCCGAGGCCCAGGATCTCGGGGGTTGTAAGCGTGGGCTAACGGTCCGGACCGAGCCCGAGAGCCACCCTCTGGCCCCACCCGGACGGTTAAGTTCCGGGTCAGTGCGGCCGGGTCCGACTCCCGGTTCGTTCCTCCCAACCTCCCCGGGGCCGGGAGACGAGCTGCGCAGCCCGGGCCTCCAGTATCCTGCGGCGAGATTTCTCCCCTCCCCCCGCGGGAATCACATGGATCCTCGAAGGGAGCAAGTCCCCGCGAGAGGAGTGGGGGAGGGACTGACGAGAACCACAGGCCCAGCGGCCCCTCCTCCCGCGGCCTTCCCGGGCCGCTGCGTCACAGCGCGCCGAGCCCCCGCTCTTCGCCTTCTTCCTTTTCCCCCGGAGCCAGCCCGCCACTGTCTCGCCACCCCGGCGTCCCTCGTCTCTTACCTGGCCGGGGGGGCCACCCGGGAGGTCCGGCTCCTGCTTCCGCGCGGCATATTCGACTCCTAGGGGCAGAGTTCCTGGGGAGAAGTGAGAGGCGAATACCGGTGGCGGCTCTTTGGGGGGCTTGTCTACAGTCCCCAACCAATCAGCGGCCACCCGTCTGCGCGCCCGCGGCCAATCAGCGGCCGCCACCCTCCTCGAGCCACCACCAGCCAATCAGCGCCTCTCTCGCAAGGCCTTTCCGGCTCGCCCCCCTCTGACCGCATCGTGAAGGTCATTAGGAGGAGGGGCAGAGGCTCGCATCGCGCCCGTTGAACGTCACTTGCCGAGCCGTTCGTAAGCCGGAAGTAGGCGTCGTTACCCAGCAACCGTCGTTCGGCTTCATCCCGGAAATGGCTTTACCGATACTTTCCTTCGACCGGGGGAAATGTGGGGTTGGCCCGCGAGGCTCGGAGTTCCTGGGAATTTTCTGGGTCTTCCCCGGGGTCCTTGACCCTAGGGACAGAGTTCCACTGGCTGTGGAAAAGCCCTTCGTATCCCCACCCCCTCGGGGTTCGGCAGCCTGACCCTGTGGTCCCAACAGCCGGGTCTGTTTTTGCACCCCCTTCTCCCAATAGTTCCAGGTTGGATTGGCCCATAAGCATTTATTAGGCGCCTGCTGTGTGCCTGCCATTATGCGCGGGGCTGATCATTTGTGGGGGGGGGGCAAAAACCGTTTCCTGCCCTCGAGGGCTGGAGAAATAATTCTAAAAAACAAGCTCTGTCAGTGTAAGTGGATGACCCAGGAAGGCTTTTTGAATTAGGAGATTTGAGCTGAGTCTCAGGGGTCCCAGGGAAGGAAAGGAGGGAGCATTTCACTAGGATTGTCGTGGAATTAGCGACGTTGTTAGAGGAACTGCGAGACGAGAAAGTCAGCACGAGGATGAGGGGGGAAGAATAAGTTAGGGAGCAGAAAGATGGAATTGGCAGACATTTAGCAAGAGACGGAGACCCCAACTTGGGGGAATGGGGGAGGGGAAGGTAGAATCCACAGGATTTGGTCATTAGCTCCATGTGACAATGAGAGTCACCAAACGCCCATTATGTGCCAGGTGCCTCGCCAACTCCCACGAGTCACCTCGCTCCCCGGCCTGTTTTCTAAAGTCGCTTCTATGAGAAAATGTGCATCTGCGCAAGCCTGTCAATGAAGGGTCGTCCGGGAGGAGCCAGGCGCGGGGAGCCTCCGAGGTTTGGGGGCGGGGATTCGGGGAACCGAGGCCGGAGGGAGCGGCGCGGGAGGCGGCCTCTAGGCGGCGCCGGTGGCTCGCAGGCCGCACGCGGAGAAACCTTCCTAGCTCCCGCCTGGTGGGGTGGTTGCGGGAACCCAGTGCGTGGGAAACCTCCAAACGGCTGTTTCCTAATGAGCTTAGAACCGGGGCGCCGGGGATGCTAAAAGTCGGAAGGGGGCGGTCGGGAGCTATTGGCGCTAAGGAGGAGGGGAGGGACCGTCGGCTCTGCCGGGTGTTTTTGCAGATCGATTGGGACGCGGAAGGAATGAGGCCTGGGAGAGCAGGGGAGGCAGGGGGTGGGGGCCTGAGCCGGGCGGCGGCGGCTGTGGAAAATCACAGCGACTCGGCATCTCTAGGGACAAAAATGTCAGCTCTTTTCACGGTAGCCAAAACCGGGAAGTCGGTGCCCCGTCATCCGGGAGCCGCCGAACAAATCGCGCTTAGAAACGTCTTGTGATGGGGAGAGCGTGGGCACCCACACGGAGCCTGGGAGGCCCGAGTGTGGATCACGGCAAAGGGTCGTCACCTTTTTGTTATTTGCATTTTGTTTTCTCATTTCGCCCCTTTTGATCTGATTTTTCCTGTGAAGCGCGATATTGTGGACATAGGTATAGAAGAACTGCACATGTTTAACGTAGATTGGGTTACTTGTCGCCTAGGGGACGGGGTCGGGAGGAGAGGGGGCGCAATTTGGAGCACAAGGTTTTGCAAGGGTGAATGTTGAAAGCTATCTTTGCGTGTGTTTTGAAAATAAAAAGCTCTTATTTAAAAGTTATATAATATTGTACCATTAGAAACGGTGAAATCACAGATTCAGAGGAAACAGTGAGTGCAGTGACCAAAATTAGAGCATTTTTTTAAAGAAAGACACTTCTGAGAGTCTTTAGAAATATGCTTACAATGATACAATGTAAGTCCAGAGGACTAAGCATGAATCATGTCCTGCTCCAGAGGGTGACTTCCTTAAAATCCAGAAAATAAGACTGTGCCAAAGATGATGATACATGTGTGTGTGTGTGTGTGTGGGGGGGGGGGGGGGTTACTTTGCGGGTCTCCGAGTTTTTGTGAGGGTTTAATTCTTTGTTTTTGTTAAAAATGGAGGGGGAGGTGCAGTGGAAAGAGATCGTTTTTTAAAAATGAGGTTAGATACAAGAGATTTTGTGGAGGTAAAAATGGCAAGATTTGGTGTCTTGAAATTAGGGAGAATGAGAAGTTGAAGATAACACCAAGATTATGGGTTTGGGAGATTGGGAGGGTGATGGTATCTTTAGAAAACAAGTAGGGGAGCTAGGTGACTCAGTGCATAGAGCACTGCCCTGGAGTCAGGAAGACCTGAGTTCAAATTCAACCTTCAACAATGAAATTGACAATTTCAATCTACAAACAAAAAACTTAACCCTGATTGCCTAGCAGGGGTCCTCAAACTACCGCCCGCAGGCCAGATGCGGCAGCTGAGGACGATTACCCCTCTCACCCAGGGCTATGAAGTTTCTTTACTTGCCCACAAGACAAAGTTTTTGTTTTTTACTATAGTCCAGCCCTCCAACAGTCTGAGGGACAGTGAACTGGCCCCCTATTTAAAAAGTTTTGAGGACACCTGAAAGAATTTGGAAAGATGAAGCAGCTAGGTGGCCCAGTGAATAGAACTCCAGCCCCAAAGTCAGGAGGACCTGAGTTCAAATGTGACCTCAGACACTCAACTCTTCCTAGCTATGTGACCCTGGATAAATCACTTAACCCCAATTGCCTCAGCAAAAAAATACAAATAAAAAAAGAATTTGGAACGATAACTCCATTTGAACATGTCGAGTTTGGGAGTTTTTCAGGGCATTTGATTTGAAGGGTCCAACAAGCAATTAGTTGGTGATTCGAGACTGAAACTCAAGGAGAAAGCCTGAGACTAAATATGTATATTTGTAAGGGCATAATTAATAGGATTATTAAAGGGATGAGAACTGATGAAATCACCTATAGTCTTTTTTAAAAATCATTTTTATTTCCCTACACCATACAGATAAAAATGATTCTTATCTTTTTTTTTTTTTACTTTTGAGTTCCAAATTGTATTCCTCCCTTCCCTACACCCCCTTCCTGAGACTATAAGTAATCTAATGTATCATACTTGTGCAATGATATAAAACATTTCCATAAGACATTTTATGCAAGAAGATTCAAACAAAAAAGTGAAAAACAGTATGTTTTTAAAATTATTTTTCTAATTGTGTTTTAATGTAACTGTTTTCCTTTGTAATCCAATGTATTTGGGGATTTTTTGCATTTTAATTTTTTTGCATTTGCATTTGCAAACTTCTAAAACAGGTCCATAGGTGTCACTAAACTGAAGGGCATCAGACCCATTTTGTGCCTGTGTCGTTATCCAGTCTGCTCAAGCATGGTAAAGGTAGTTGGGAAAAGGGAAGGGTCTCAAAGGAGAGAGGTTGAGCTAAGTGATCCCACTGAATGTGAGGGCCAATTAGGACATATGAGGTTGTAGTATATCCACCAGGTATTTAGAAATGTGGACTAAAAAAGGTGGAAGAGGGAGATAAAACTCGGTGAGTCCTTTGCATGGAAATGATAATTTAAGGCAGGAGAGAAAAAGGAGTGTCGGGTTTGGGTTTGTGACTACTGCTGTCAGTGTCTGTTTTTGTAAGTTCCAATAAGCCAAACATACTTTTTTTTTTTTTGTTTGTGCTTCATTCCTTTTTTTATTCAATTTAGAATTTTTTATTTTTATTTTTTTTCTGACATATCTTAGGTAAGCACAAAACATACTTATTTTTAAAAGGGCCTGACATCCATTGTTGCTGGAGAATAAATACAATAAATGCATAAGCACAGGTTGGGTTCAAATTACTGAGGAAAAGAAAAAGTTTATATAAGGAAAAAAAATTTAGTCTCACAGAGGGATGGCAACCAAAAAAGCTGTTTTATTATGTAAGCACATTATAGAGTCCCCCAAAAGGTACCATTTAGGGGTCTATAGGACTATGTATAGTCCTAATCATCTGGAGGTAAGAGGCTTTCTGGAAGAGGAAAGTCATACCCACATAGAATTGTGAGATAGGAATATGTGCCAAAGATGATGGTACAGAAAATAACTGATCTAGTTTGGGAGGGGGTGCTGCAGCTGTAATTATGGGCTCCAGTAGAAGTTTTCACAGAACTAAAGGGATCCCCTTTACCTCTTCTTCAAGAATTAGGCAGCCTCCTTCACTCAAGATCTGTTATATTCAAGAGGAAACCACTATAAGGCAAGGGTTTTTAATTTAGGGTCCCATGAACCTTTTTTCCCACTTAATAGTATTTTTAAATTTTTTCTAATTACATGTAAAAATAGTTTTCAACATTTACTTTTCTAAGATTTTTATTTCTATTTTTTCTCCTCTGTCCACTCCCCAAGATGGCAAGCAATCTCATATATATTATATATGTGCAATAACACGAAATTAAACATATTCCATAAACTTGTTTTTAAAAAACGTTTTGCATGACTTTTTAGGGAATGTTTTGCATAACTTCATTTGTGCCTTCTCAATGGAGGGAAGAGGGGGAGAAGGGAAGGGAATCTGGAACCTTGAGTTTTAAAAACAAATGTTAAAAATTTTTATGTAACTGGGGAAAAATAAAATATTAAAACTGTTTTGATCACTGTATTTGAATATGATTAATTTGTAATATTTTATTTTATGCATTTAATAACATAAATATCACTGGGCTGTCAAAAGGCCCTTATGGAAAAAGTCCTTTGTACATCTTATTTGACTTCACTTTTTAAAACATTTTTTATTCACTTTGAACTTAAATACAAAAAGAAAAAAAATAAAAACCTAAAATCTTTTCAGTATACACAGCATAACATAGACTAACATAAGACCATGAATTTCCATTTCAAACTATTTTTTCTTGAATACTCTGTAATACTATACATTGTTTTCAAAGCTACTCTGCTTTTTCTGTGCTTCTAAGTTTTCTTTTGTTCACTGCTGTGCACTTATTTTCTCACTTCCTTCCCGCCCCACCTAAAGAAGGGTATGATTAAACGTGTATCTCCCACACATACACACAGAGACCATGTAAAACCATATTATACATACTTCTATTTACCACTTCTTTCTCTGGAAGTGGATAGCATCTTTCTTCATAGGTCTTTTGTAGTTTTGTAGCTAATTTGGAGACTTATAATAATCATTCAAAATTGTTCTTAGGACAATATTTCTGTTATGTTCAATATTCTCTTGGGACTGCTCATTTCACTTTTCATTTCAGGCAAGTCTTTCCATGTTTTTTTCTAAAATCAACAAGCTCATCATTTTTTTTAATAACACAGTATTCCATCATAATCATACATGCTAATTTATTTAGAAATTCCCCAATTGAAAGGCATATATCCTTTTTAGCCACTCTGATAGCTATAAGATATCTCAAAGTTGCCTTAATTTGCATTTCTCTATTAATAATTTAGAACATTTTTTCATGACTATAGTTTTGATTTCATCATAAAAAAATTCCTGCTCATATCTTGTGACCATTTTTCAATTAGGAAATGACTTGTATTCTTATAAATTTGACAAAAGTTCTTTATATATTTATGAAATGAGACTTTTATCTGAGAGTATCTATAAAAATTTCCCCCCCAGTTTTCTACTTTCCTTCTAGTCTTGGCTATACTAGTTGGTTGTAGAAAACCCTTTTAACTTAAATGTAATCAAAATTATCCATTTTATGCTTCATAACACTGATTTATTCATAAATTGTTCTATCTAGATGTCTGATAGGCAATATGTTCCATGTTCTAATTCTTTTGTGATGTTCATTTATCTCTAGATTATCCATTTTGACCATGTCTTAGTAAATGGTTTAAGATTGGTCTTTGTACTGTTTTCACTTTTGGTCAGGTGTGTGTGTGTAGTTTTTTCCTTTTGTTCTGTTTTTTCTTTCACAACATGACTAATGTGGAAATATGTATTAAATGATGCACAAGTATACAATATCAGATAGCTTGTCTTGGGGAAGGGGTAGAGGATGAAGGAAAACATTTGGAACTCAAAATCTTTCAAAAAATTAATATTAAAAATTGTCTTTACATGTAATTTTACATGTCATTATAAAATAAAATACTATTGAAAATTCGAGGAAAAAGTTATTTGTCTATGCCAAATCTTATATGACTATTCAATATATCTGCTTGTTAAAATGGTTTAGGCTTGAAGTCAAGGAAAATCTTCCTCACAGCAACACCTAGCACAGCATCTGGCATAGAATAGGCATCTAATACTTTGTTGGTTTGATAATCAAAAAATAAAGATCATAAAGCCTTTTCCATAGTCCAGCTCTTTCCATATTAGAACCTGATTCTCATCCTCCCCTCGCCATCTTTTTTTTGTTTGAAACATAATCGTTCCTTCTACTAGGTAGGGGTCTGGCATGCTCAGATTTTCCCATTTTGAACTTTTGTTAATTGTTCTCTGTGCCAGTGTGCTGTGCCCTAGAGTTAATGAACCTAGATGAGGCAATTCCTTCCACTAAAGAGCACCAACTTTCCCAATGTCACTTACCTAGCCAATGTGCGTCATGTTGACTTGAAATGTCCCTTTCCAAAATCTGGCCAACTCCCTAAGCACACTGCCTCTAAATCCAGGGGATATAGACAAAAATGACAATTCCTGCCCCTCAGGAGATTTGACACACAGTGGGGTGTGTGTGTGTGGGGAGATGCCATGAAAATGTACAGGTCTAAATATAAAAGTATACAAAATGAATCCAAGATGGCTTGAGAGGGAACCTTGAAGGAACCAGGGTGGCAAAGCACTTTAAGCACAGATCAGATCTGGTTAGGTAAATAAGGTGGGGAGGGACTCAGGGAAATATGTTCTGGATCCAGTAAGGAAGCCCATAGATGGATGGATGGGAAGATGTTGGAGTTTGGGCAAGGCTGGCCACTTGAAACAGGACCAGATGATAGAGAGCATCATCTGGAAAGCCATTACAGCTCTTTACATAAGGAAGCTTCATGACAGAAACAATGCTTTTAAAAATTGTGTTTATTTCAGTCATGTCTGACTTTGAATGATCCCATTTGGGGTTTTCTTGCCAAAGACACTGGAGTCATTTGCAGTTTCCTTCTCCAGTTTCATTTAGCAGAAGAAACTGAAGCAGAGCGAAATGACTTGTCCAGAGTCACACAGCTATCTGAGGCCATTATTTGAATTCAGGAAGAGGAGTCTTCCTGGCTCCAGGCCTGGTATTCTGTGCAGTGTCACACAGATGCTGAGAAAATTGACACAGCAGTGACATCCTTGGGATAGATCAGGAAAAAGGCAAGACCAGAGGTAGGATAGCAGTTAGAACCCTGCCAGATAATTTATTTTTTTTTTTGGGGGGGGTCCTCCTTTCAAGAGAATATTTTTGAATCAGGAAAGGCAGAACATGAACGTTATTAGGGAAAATGAAACAGCATCTTCCGCCCTAATTTTTCTTAAAGTATTTTAAGCTAAAGTATATCTCCCATAATGGCTTACTTCATAAGTTATTGTTTATATGATCTGAATTCACTCCTTGGGTACATGTTGCATCCCACCAGTAGAAAGTATGTTTCAGCGAAAACAGGTGTATGTTTGTTGCTGAATTCAATTTGGAGGTGGTGAGACTGCCTGGTCTAGACTAGGGTATCATCTGGAGAAATAGAGAGGAAGGAACGCAAAAAATGTATTACTGCAGGCAGGGTTCTTCAAAAGGAAAAAATCGACTTCATAAATGGCTAGATTTAACACCAGATACTAGGTCTAGGGCATTATGGTGAGGAATGAGGATACAGAAATTTTATTTGTTAGCAAGCATTTATTTTCTTTCCCTTTAACACAACCCAAATCTCTTATAATAAGCAAAATCAAGACAAAAGCAAAATCCCTACTGTCTGTCTCCACTTTAAGCCCATCCTGGCTATCAGAAAGTGGGGAGATGCTGGATAAATCTTAACCAAAGAAAGGCACACTATAAGACAGAAAAAAATTGGCCACACTTAATCAGCATAATTTCATGATTTATTTATTTTTTTGCTGAGGTAATTGGGGCTAAATGACTTGCCCAGGATCACACAGCTAGGAAGCGTTAAGTGTCTCAGACCAAATTTGAATTCAGGTCCTCTTGACTTCAGGGCTGGTGCTGTATCCACTGCACTACTTACCTTCCTCCTATCCTTATCTTTCATCCCTAGAAATACTAGCGTTAAATAGTGCCCAACAGCAGGCGTCAACAGTCCCCTTTAAGCACAAAGCTTAAAACAAATGCTTCTGAGAATCCAGTATTCTTAGTCACATAAAAACAACTTTAAACTTTATCTTGGCCTCTGGGAGAATAACAATTAGAATTTCTATTTTAAAAAAAGGTATTCATTAGCCTTGGAGCGAAGTATTTTGCATAGTAATTCTAAGCATCTACTTTTCACTGTTTTTAAAATTTTAAGTTGTATCCAATTCTTCACGACCCCAGATGGGGTTTTCTTGGCAGAGACACTGGAGGGGCTGGCCATTTCCCTCCCCAGTTCATCTGACAGCTGAGGAAACTGAGGCAAACAGCGAGGTGACTCGCCTGGGGTCACCCAGCTGGGAAGTGTCTGTGGCTGGGCTGGAACTCACCCAGCGGCCCTAGCCTAGGTCTTGAGAGACCGTCGTGCTGCTTTTTACAGAGCAGACCTGCCCGCGCTCGGCCTGGGCACAGGGGTAGCAGCGCACCTACTGATCCCTCTCGCTGCGCTAACCCATGAGGAGTGCTGAAAAAGTACATGCACAAGTGCTGCGTCGAACAAGAACAGATTTGATCTTTATTATTCTGGTGCCTAAGCTGCAGAGTAGCACTTTGCATAATCGCATCGACGCCATATAAGCACCTATTTTATAACCACTTTTGTGCTCGGAGTAACATTAACTGACCAAAAGAGAAGAGTTGAAAAGCCATTCTTGCTGCTCTCCTTTAATGAGGAATCCTAAAGAGAAGATACAGCCCCAAGGACTGAACACAGATCTTACTGAAGGGCCGGCTCAAGGCGCGAAGGCACCGAGGCCCCGAGAGCGCCCTGGGGACCCCCATGGACTCTCTTTCCTTATGGCAACAGTGACCGCTGGAGTCAGAGATAAGACTTTAACGTGTCCTTTGTGTATCCTGCAAAAAATTAAACAGAGGGTGATGGGGGCTCTCAGGGAGGGAGGCCCGGGGGGAGGCGCCCCCGCGGCGGTTAGGCGGCGCCCCCGCGGGCAAGCCCCAGCCCTGCCGCCTTGGGCCGGTGGCCCTCGGCGGCCGTGGCCCCGCCCGGGGGCTCGGTACGGGGGAGGGGGAAGCGGGCCCGCGCACGCACCGTGAGCAGGGGCGCAGAAGGCGGGGGGCGCGAGGCCGCCCCCCTCAGCAGAGGCGGGTGCGAGGCCGGGGCTGCAGCTGGTGCTGGCGCCGCTTCCGCTGACTGTTGTACAGTTTCTGGGCGATCTTCCGCTCATGGCCCGCGGGAACCGGGCGGTTGGTACGGAGCTCCCGCTCCCGCCGGGTGCGGCCCTTGCTCCACCCGGGCCCGCGGAGCGGGCTCTCCCGCAGGTTGTAGTAGTCGTAGCAGTCGTAGTGCTCCTCCTCGAAGCTCCCCAGCGGCAGCTCTTCCTGGGACTTCTGCCGAGTCAGGGGCAGGAACAGAACTGGCGGCGGGGACTGCGGCGGGGGCGGTGTCGATTGCCGCTCCGCTTCCCTCTCCATCCCGGGGGCGCACTAGGGGGCCCCGATCCACTTGGCGTGAGTTAGGGGCCCCCCACGTGACAGGAGCCCGGGGCGACCATTGGCTTAGCCGAGGGGGAGGGACCTACGCTTCCCGCCCCTCGTGCTGCGTCACAGAGCGCGCGACCAATAGTCGTCCGACTCATGTCACCTGTCTCACCCTAACGCCCGCCCATCTAGTCACAAGCCAGAAAAGCCCTCTCCGGGAGATTGAGTTGGCGGCTCGGCCCCCGCCTTCCTGGTGGAATCTTTGAGGGGGGGGTGGGAAGGGCGCTCTCGCTCCACGTGCCTTCTCGCCTCGTTATCCTCTCGCGGGACTTTTCGCAGCCTAAGGATCCGCGCGAACTACCGATCCCAGCATGCTTAGCCAAGGGGCGAAAGGACTTAGATGGGATGTGCGGAGGGGGCTTCATGAGCGCTGCCGTCCATCGTCCGCCTACTTTGTCAGTTATCAGCCCGTCTGCCCAGTAATAATATTGGCCTGTGCACGTGACCTTTTAAGGCTTGCAGAGCACTTTGCAACGGCCGGCGATGTTTGTCAAAGCACTTTACGAACCTTAAAGCAATCAGTAACCCAAAGGTAGCTAGGTAGTGCCGCCATCACCACGGGCACGGAACGCTGACGCGGCAGAATCCGCCGACCCCGACGCCCTGAGCTGCCAAGCGCTCTTCAGCGGGCTGCTTCCGCCCCTGCCCCCGACCATGGCTAGCGCGGGTCCGGGGTAAAGCGGTCCGCTGTTAAATCTAACACTGATAGGGTAGCCAGCGTTCTCACGGGTCTCGCAGACCTGTAACGTGCTTTGCATGTTCTAGTGGTGCATTCATCAGAGTGTCTCTGATAAGAATGGCTGACTGACATATGTCAATCAGCCATTATTATTAGATATATATGCAAATAGATTTAGATATAGATAGATAGATAGTGATATATATACGTATATTAGTTTGAGGTTTGCAGAGTTCTTTGCCCATAATAATTATCTATGTCATTAACTATTGCTCTCTCTCTCTCCTTGAATCCCTCAGCCCAGCCCCTCCCCATCAGGATCTGCCCAACAGCTGTTTAATCAGGCCTTGGAATGGTAAGAGCCCGAAAGCAGAGGGTCAGAGCTCCGGGGGACAGTCCATCTGCTCCGATCCCTTCCTTTTTCAGAGGACGACGTTGAGGCTGGTCCTGGGCATCCCTGAGCACTCCCCCAGGCTTCTCACTGAGCATCCCGCGAGCTGTTCAGGCCTAGTCTGGAAGTCCCCCCCGGCAGCCCATGGGGCCCCTCTCCTCACTTCACACTTGGGGAAACTGAGGCCCAGAAAGTGTTTTTTGTTTGAGGTCCCACGACTGATGAAAGAGGAGTAAGAGCACCTTGTTTGAGATCCCAGCCCTGCTACTTCCTCTGTTACTCTGGGCAAGCCATCCCCTCTCCCCAAGCCTCAGTTTGCTTATCTGTAAAGGATCCTGTTGGACTAGCTGGTCCCCGGGACCCCCTCCAGGTTTGGCTCCAGGTGTTCCATCTGCGACCTGCCATTAGCTAATGTGTGATCCTGAGCCAGGCACGCCACCTCTTCTGTTCTGTGAGATTGGACTAGCTTCTAGTTTCAAATCTATTATAATATGATTCATGGATTTTAGAGGTGAGACTAGAACTCAACTCTCCTAACTTCCGGGGCTCTTGCAGAGAATGTTCTGTATACACTTCTGTAATCAAAGATATTGAAGCTATTGGTTATTGCTTCTTTTTATGTCTCATCTATTTTCTTAAAACAAAAACAAAATTTAAAAAGTTGTGTTGATATCTTGTCTTTTTTACAGTACCAAAATTTCTTCTAATATTCCTCCTCTCTCTCTCTCTCTCTCTCTCTCTCTCTCTCTCTGGCAATAGAGGTTAAGGGGGTTACACAGCTAGTAGTAAATATTAAGTGTCTGAGGTCAGATTTGAACTCCTCAGGTCCTCCTGACTGCAGGGATGGTGCTCTATCCACTGCACCCACTAGCTGCCCCTAAAATATTTTTATTTCTAAGAAAAAGAAATGAGTAAGACCAATCATTTCATCTAAAAAGTCTAATGATCTATGTAGTTTACCTCTCTTTGGACCTCCCCACTTCTTCAATATCTCTTCTTTGGGGCCACATTTATTCTTTAAAACTTTGCTGTATTCGCTTTTCATTTGTGTGTGATCTATCTACATTTTTATCTTGATGGTGTATATCTTTTATCTTCTTTCACAGATCTTTGCTTCTCTGTATTCATCATATTCCTCATTTCTCGTAGCCCAGAAGATCCCTTCCATTCAGGGCCAGCCATTCCTAGTCTCCATTTCTTTGCCACTCTAAAAAGCGCTGTCCTAAATATTTTGACACATATTATGGTGTGATCCCGGACAAGCAAAATAGATAAATAAATAGCTAACTTGGCATGTATGAGTGACCTATTTGGGAGAAAAATGCAACAGAGGAAGCTCTGAGGCAAAGGGCATGCATATCTTAATCGCTTTATTGCATAACAACAATTTGCTTTCCTAAATGGTTCCAAAAGCACAAAGACTTACCGGGGACCTGTCTGCCCACGGCGCCCCGTCCCTCCACGTTCATTACTGCCATACTGTCATTTTTGCCAAACTGTAACGTGGGAGGTGAAATCTCGGGATGTTTGGATTTTGATTTCACCATCTCTAATTAGTAGTGACATGGCTCGTTCCTTTATGTGTCTGTATGAGATTCTTTTGTCAATTGTTTGTTCATAACCTATAGCCACCTATTAGGAAAGGATGTTGGTCAAACACAAATGGTTCATATAGATAATATATTTCTATGAATATATGATGTAATATTGTGGCTCCGAGAAGCTGATGTGTATGGCCAGGCCTGATGAAACCATCTCAGCAGACAGGCCGGGGGTAACCAGCAGGCCTCAGGCTCACTGCTGAGTCAGGGGGAGGTCTCCCTCAAGGATCTGAGGACTTCCCACGGCAGAGGGGGCGGCTTTGAGCAGGCTGTGAAGGCTGAGGCAGGTGCTATGGAGCTTTTAGAGGATGGGCAGATGCAAAAGAAGTAAAGGTCATCTACAACCCCCTAGGCCATCCCCAGCCCGCTTACTTTTGTCTTAGAAGACTCCGGAGGAGTTTCTTATTTGGACAATTCTACATTGTCTATTCATGTGGTGAAAGAGATATAGCCAACTTCTAATTTTGTTCTTCTTTTGTTGATTTTCCAACTCACAGAGTTACTTACCTGTAACATTCTCACCCCAAGGAGAGTCACAGAGAACCTCACCCCATGGAGCATTTATGCCCCAGCCTCTAAGATGTAGTGACCTGGGGACCCTGGGCAAGGCACTCAACCTCTCAGTACCCTCAGACAACTCTCCAAGACTTCACATTTCTGAGAAGGTGCCAACCTTCACCGGGAGAAGGAATTTCCTCATGTGGGACTTCCGACATCAGCAGAATCTAGTCCCAGTGTCAGGTTGATGAACTCAGTTAAGAAAAATCTTGGATCTTTTAATTTCACCCTGCAAAAAATTTGAGACCAGCTTGAACCCAACTGGAAACATTTCTCGTACTGTCTCATAACTGGTATGACTTTGGGCACACACTGAGACTCTGTGGCCTCAGTTTCCTGCTCTGTAAAATAAGAACATAGACTAGATGTTCTTTGAGGTCCCTTTCAATTGCATTAATGAGAGTTTAATTGTACAAAGCTAAGGTTCTATTAAACTAGACCCAACAAGACAAACACTCAGAATTTATGAAAGATAATTTTTACTTTGCCTTCACCAAAGTTTTCCTTCAGTGCTTGAAGCAGTCCCCACTATTTTACCAGCCATTCGAGGCTGCCCTAACTCTGGCACTGACTGGCATAAATCAAGGGCCCAAGACTTCAATCTTGGTAAAGGATTAAATGCTGATCATTTGAAGACTAATCCAGGAGGCTCACAGGCTCATGTGGGTTGGGTGAAAGTTAAGGAAACTCTCTGCTACGGAAACCCACCAAGACCACCTGCCAAAAGATGGGGTGCCATTGTGGACAGACTGCCAGTCTGGAAATCAGGAAGACTCGACTTCCTGAGTTCAAATCCAGCCTCAGACACTTCCTAGCTGGGTGACCCTGGGCCAGTCAATTCACCCTGTGTGCCTCAGTTTCCTCATCTCTTAAATGTGCTAGAAAAGGACACGGCCAACCAAGAAAACCCCAAATGGGGTCATGGAGAGTCGGACATGGTTGAGAAACAACAAAGATAGACAAGTTGCCTTGTGCAACATGTTGACTGCAGGGGAAGTGCCCAGTTGGACAAAATCCATTTTCAACTCTTGGTATTTGTTGCAGCCATTGACAGGAAATGAGGATTTTATCTGATGTAAAACAACAAAAAGGACTTAGCGTATAAACAAGCCACAGTATTTTAGCAACAAGGAGCAGGAGTAAAGGAAGCTGTATGAAAGGTGTCAAAGAGAGCCGGACTAATAGTGGAAGTGGGCCAATTGTGTCGGGAGACCCAGCTGTGAGAAAAAAGGGTAGCTCCATTCACATAGTGCCCGAGGTTTACAAAGCACTTTATGAGCATTAGCTTGCTTGAGTTTGCCCGATCCTTCCAATGATCCTCTGAGCTGAATGCTCTTATCATCCCCATTTTACAGATGCAGAAACTGAGGCAGGCAGCAACTGAGAGACTCGCTCAGCATCCCACCCCTAGTATGGCTGGATTTGTACAAGGGTCTTGCTGGCTCCTGTGTGTTGATGGTACTCGTAAAGCTAAGTGAAATAGAGAAAGACCCTCACCTCAAATGGTTGGGCAGACCCTTGGGGAAAATTGATAGCGATGGGCATAGAGGGCAGTTGCATGGTTGGTTATGATTGGCCTGGAAGGAAGAGGACCCAAGATAATGAGGCTACAGATATACTGAAGGTAAGATAAGATTTCTTTGTTTTCCAGGAGATAAAGTGTTTATTCAGGGCTTACAATGTGGCTAGCACAGTGCTGAGAATACAGATAAAAGCAAGGAAGCCCTTGCCCTCAAGAAGCTTCCCAGGAGTGAGGGAAGACACAGAGAGAGAAAAAATGGGAGAGGAGAAGAGGAGGGAGAGTCCATGGTAGGCCTGAGAGAGAGACAAAGAGACAGAGACACAGAGACACAGAGAGAAATTTGAGACAGAGACAGAGACAGAGAGGGAGGGAGGGAGGGAGAGAGATGGCCAGAAAACAGACTAAAAACTTGGGTCTGGGCAGGTTCTAAAGCCAGCATGGATCTGGGGTTCTAGGCTTATAGGAGCCAACATGGATCTGGGGTTTTAGGCTTGGAGAAGCAGGACCAAATGGAGACAGCATGGCAGGAAAGGGTCAGGGTCTCCAGGAGGGGACGTTCTCTGCTTTTGGGGGCTGCCCCCCTCTACTCCTAAATAGTTCTAGTATGTTCACTCTCCTTCCTAAGCCCCAGTAAAAGTTCCCATGGGAACCCAGGTGCTAGCACCAAAAGTGGGGTCTGAGGTAATCTCCCTGGGCAGAGCCTGGAGCTGAGGGTGCCAGGATGAGGCAAGAGGGAGGAAACGCCTCCATTCCCCCCAGGGCCTGGGATAACCTGTGACTCAAGGTCGCTCTTCCCTGGCCCGCCATGCTGCCTCCTCAGTGACTCAGCAGGTGGTTCCCTTTTTAAGGTAGAATTCCTCTGGGTTCCTTAGCCGGAGGAGGAGGTATCAGCTGGCGGTCACCCACCCAGTCTGGGAAAGGGGCTTGACTCGGGGCAAATGAGTCACTGCCAGCCTCCCTCCTGACCCTGCCCAGCTCAGGCTTCTCTGGGAACCAGGTAGGCCCAGGGCGTGCCCATCAGCAGGAGCCAATCAGGGCACTCGGGTCTAGTGCCCAGCACCTTAGGCCCAGGGGAGCCAACAGTACTTTGCCAGCATTTTGATGCTCCTGGTTCTAATGATCTAATTGGCCCTTCCCCAGAAACGACTCCATCCCGTGGAAGGGGGCATCCCCTAGAACCCGTCCCTTCCTCCCTAGAAAAGCTCCTCTCCCTCGAGTTGGGCTTTCTAAAATGACAGAACATCAGCAAAAGGCGTCTCTTTGGCTCTGGTCATTCTGGAGTCCTGGGAAGCAGGGTGATAGAGCCAGGGCCCTGAGGAGGAAACCCTGAGACTGGGAAGGATGGGGACGGATGAGATGAGGCCCAGAGGGGCCATCAGGACCGTGAGCCACAGGCCCAGAAGCCCTTTGGGTCCAGAGCTGGCGCCTCCCCCACCGAGCTGGGCTGCCTGCAGAGCCACCCACTTTTTATTCTGCTTTCCTATCTGGTGCTGTATAATTAGGCGTGGGGAGAGTGGCCTACATATCAGCAGCGGTACAATTCTGGTGACTCATTAAGAGGACGAGTCCTGGAGGACTATTTTTAATAAATTGCTGAAGCTCGATGACTCCCGTGGACTTACAAGGAGGAAAAAGGGAGCCCAGTTCAGTCACGAAAGGCCCCCAGGTGAGCAGAAGAGCGGCTCCCAGCCATCCCTCCCCTTGAACTTGAGCCTCCTTTCTTGGCATTTCTGAGTTTCTGGTGACTAATTGCCTTTGGGTTCCCACCCTCTCACTGCCTGGGTTGGGCCTTCCCTTTAAATTAAGGCATGTGTACAAATATTCTGACTCCATGAATAGAAACATTTTCCAGTTAATATTTAGTCACGATGGAACTAAATGTGGGGGAATAGAACCCCAGTCCAAAAGCCTCCATTAAGAACTTCTTATTATGTATTTGCCGCTGGAGATGGCAAGGGAAGAAACAGAACCGTCTCATAATGAGCTAGCTGGGCTTTTTAAAAAATTGTATTTTATTTTCCCAAACACATGCAGAGAGTTATCTTTTTTTTTTTTTTAATTTTTTTTATTTAATAGCCTTTAATAGCCTACAGGTTATATGTATGGGTAACTTTACAGCATTAACAATTGCCAAACCTCTTGTTCCAATTTTTCACCTCTTACCCCCCCACCCCCTCCCCTAAATGGCAGGATGACCAGTAGATTATCAACATTTATCAAACCCGTGTTCGAAAATTTTCTCCCAACGAGCGTCCTTTTCAATGGGAGATGATAAGGACCTCTGTATAAATAAGTAGACTCAGAATACATCTGAAGAGAATACAGAGAAGTTCGAGTCACCAGAGCTGGAGAGGGGAGGACGGCAGGAGCTGGGGACCAGGACAGAATTTTGGAGAAGACGGGATTCGAGAGTTTCTATGAGGTGGAGTTAGAGAGGGAGCGGATTCCAGGCCCTTGGGAAGAGGAGATGGCCCGACAATTAAGGTCAAACACAAAACACACTGATTCTAGAGTGGGATTGAGGTAGGTAGCCTACACTGCTCTCAGTTTTGTGCTTCCTGAAATGCAAATGGTTTTGAGAAAAGTCGGTACCAAATCACCACTCAGTGAAACAGAATATAAATTCATGTTCTACAGTGAGAGGTTGGGGGCACCTGGATGGTACAGTGGGTAGAGCACCAGCCCTGCCGTCAGGAGGACCTGAGTTCAAATATTAACACTTCCTGTCTGTGTGACCCTGGGCAAGTCACTTAACCCCAACTGCCTCAGGAAAAAATAAATAAATAAATAAAAAGTAAAATGAGAGTTTGGTAGTTCACCAAGCCTCCCTCTGAAGCGTCAGATTGGCAGAAGGTGGGAGATATTTTGAGTGATCCATGAAAGTCCCCAAGAAGGCTTACAAATGCACACATGGGCTAAGGATGGTCCCCAGACAGGCTCCCGTTACCCATGCATACCATATTTGTAATATGGGCTTGGTATAAATTGCAAATGATGAAGTGGAATTTTAATTATAGTTCAAAGTTTCATTTTTTCCCCTTCACTTTTGATTTCCTTTGCACGAAAACTGTGGGCAGCTAGATGGCATCATAATGGGTAGAATGCCAGGTCTGGAGTCAGGCAGACTCATCTTGGTGAGTTCAAATCTGTGCTGAGATACTCATCACCTGTGTGACCCTGGGCAAGTCACTTAACCCTTGTTACCTCAGTTTCCAAATCTGTCAGATGAGCTGGAGAAGGAAAGGGCAAACCGCTCCAGTATCTTTGCCAAGAAACCCCCAAATGGGGTCATGAAGAGCCTTCTCTAGTTAGATGAATTGGGTAAAAGCTGCTAATTTAATGAGTTAAAAAAAATAGGAGTTGAGTAATTTAATCGCTTATTCACCCCAGTTTCTCTCTGCCCAGATCTAGGATCACAGGATTTCAGCTGGAGGGGACCTCAGAGACCTTCAGTCCAACCTCGATCTAAATATGAATCCCCTCCATGTCACAGGCAATCACTGAGACAGAAGCCAGGCACGAGGATGCTTATCTGTGATCCCTGCTTCTTGGGGAAACTGAGGCTGGCAAATTGAGTTTTGGAGTACTGAGCTGCAGCTAACGCTCATTGGGCATCCATGCAAAGTATGACATGGTGAGCCACCAGAAGCAGGAGGCTGCCCGGCTGATTAAGAAGGGTGAACCAGGAAATGCAGCAGGTCAAAGCCGGGCCTTGTCAGAGAAAATGCCCGGTGTCTTGTCTGTGGGATGGCCAGGACCAAGGCCTAAGGTGTAGGGTGACAGGAAATGTAGGAGAGAGCCAGTTGTGGAGGGCTTTGAATGCCAACACAGCATTTCGGATTTGATCCTAAGAGCAGTGAGGGGGCTTTTGAGTGGCCACTATAATTCCAAGCTGAGCAAGAATTGAAGATTCATTTTGAGCAAAGAAATAAAAGACTATCCCCACACACTTCCCCTTTGCTCTAGGAGAAAGGACTTGCCTCATAGACCTAATTTTTAGGCAGTTTTTCGAGATCTCAATCCCAAACTTGCCTCTGTGACACGACCGGCCCTTGCTTTTCCTTCTGCCCTCTGTGGACAACAACAAACCTGATGCAATTCTTGCAATAGCTATTTGAGTACTTGGAGCCAGCTGTCAGCTCCTAAATCTCCTCTTCGGGCAAAATATTCCCAGTTTCTACCATTAATCCTCATATGGCCTAATCTTAAAACCTTTCACCATCCTGGTCTTCCTCCTTCGGACCACCCTCTCCTGATTATGTTGAATCCTGAATGCAAGCTTTATTTCCCTATGTGGCCTGCCCAAGGCAGATATGGCAGCATTATCGACTCCTTAGTCCCGGACACTGGGCATCTGTTACACAACCTGAGATTGCAGTAATTTTCTAGGTTGCCATAACACACTATTGGCTCACACCAGACTTGCAATCCACAAATCCCTGCCTCTGCCTCAGTGTTTTCAGTCATGGACCACCTTCCTCTACACTTTTAAAGTTGATTTTTATTTCTTAATATTTTTTATTTTCCACAGTTACGTGGAAAACAATTTTTTAAAACATTTGTTTGAAAATCTTTGAGATCCAGATTCTCTCCCTTCCTCCCCTCTCTTCCCATTGAGAAAGTACATACGTGTGAAGCTGTGCAAAACATTTTCCTCAAAGTCAGTTTGCAAAAGAAAACATAGATATTCCCCCCCCCAAAAAAAAAACCCCTCTAAGGCAAAAAAAAAAAAAAAAGTAACTTCAGTCTATATTCAGACAAAATCTATTCTTTCTCTGGGTATGTATAGTATTTTTCATCATAAGTACTCCGGACAGAGATCTTTATCATCTCCCATTGGAAAGGACGCTCATTGGGAGAAAAATTTCGAACACGGGTTTGATAAATGTTGATAATCTACTGGTCATCCTTCCATCTGGGGGAGGGGGTGGGGGTAAGAGGTGAAAAATTGGAACAAGAGATTTGGCAATTGTTAATGCTGTAAGTACTTTCATCATAAATACAAGTATAAGTACACTTGAATCATTGGATCATTGCTGAGAACAGAGATCACGACCGATCATCCCACAATTCTTGGCAAATATATTAGAATCGTTTGCCATGTCTTTCTCCATTACAGACTTTTTTTTACAGATGAGGAAATTGAGGCAGACTGGGGGAATGACTTCTTCAAAAAGCAACCGAGTTCAAACCTTGATATTCCTCAGATATCACCATTCACTGGAACCATTTAGAACATCCACAGTTGCATTCAAAGCAGTCCATTATAGAAAACTTTGCCAGCCCCAAGATCTTCAAAAATTGGGGTCCGTGGGATCCTGCCATGGCAGTTTGCTTAGAGTCTTCTGGGCTTATTGTCCAAGTGTTAATTTGGCCTTTGGTGTTTTTATGAGATTCCTGAATTGGGGGCAGTTATTTGCCTGGGCCTGGAGTCAGGAACATCTGAGTGCAAATCTCACCTTAGATAGTTCCTAGTGTGATCCTGGGTTAGTCTCTTAATTTTTATGTGCCTCAGTTTCCCCTTCTAGAAAATAAGGATAATAATGTACCTGCCTCCCAGTTTGTGAGAATTGAATAAGACAATATTTATAAAAAGCATTTGGCCCATTAATAGGCATCTAGTAAGCACTACGGAAATGTTAGTTATTATTACTTCATACTTAAAGCTGATATAGAGATATTTCTGAATAATCAACTTTATTCTCCAGGTTTTTTTTATCTTCACTCTAGAGTATTGTATTTGTTTCCCAGTTCAAAGGTTTCACCAGAAAGCACCCAGCTTATAAATTCAGTAACTTTATTTTCTAATGACCAGAGACATTTCCTTATAACATCCATGTTAAGCTGAACTATGGTAACATGTGTTTATTATTGCTGTTGACATGTATTTATTATTATCACTGACATAATAATTATATGGTTTGGAGAATGGAGTCAGGAAGACTTGAGTCCTCACCTTCTGGGGACTTCCTAGTTGACTTTCTAAATTATAAATTACAAATGATCTCATCTATCAGATTTTTCAATCAGGAAATTCTCAATAGAGCTGAAACCACAGGTCTGTGTGCCATCTTCCACCAAAATTGTGATTATTTCAGATCTTCAGCATGTTTTTAAAGCATCAACATTTAGCTTTAGCAGGATTCATTTGCTCTTTATCACAAGCCCACTTGGCTTCCACATTGTGCAAAAGAAGCCCCAGAAATCGAGTTTGGGAGGGACTGAGCGACCTTCCCAGGATCCTCCAGAGAGAACATGGGTCTGGGATTTGGTTAGGGCCCAGTATCCCTGATTCCAAGGCCAGCGCCCCGGCCGCTGCAATACCTAGCTGAGCAAATATTTCGAAAGCCTTGTCCTGGCAGCAAAGGCCATTCATTAGGAAGGAAGGAGAAGGAAAGCTTTTCTAGAAAACAGTCTTTAAGTCCTGTATTATCAGGCTTAGCCTAAACATTAAAGTACAAAGTACCAGCATCTCTGGCCCCGCCTGGAATTAGCAGAAATCAATGAAACTGCCCTTTTGGAAGCACCTTTTGGCAGCTCAAAGGGCCTTATACCCTTCCACGTCGAGGAGGAGAGAATTGTAGAGGGATGAGTCATTGCAAAAGCCCTGATCTCAGCTCCTTCTCTCCCTTCCTCCAGTCTGACTGAGAGCCGGCTTTTCTCCTGGCCAAAGCCAGCTCCCTTCTCATGGACAGCCTTGTCCCCTCTTCTGGCTACAGGAGATGCTCCCATCTTTCCTTCTCTACCCCGCTCATCTTCAACTGCCCCCCATCCACTCATCCCTTCCCTGCTTTCTGAATCTCCCCCATCCTTAACCAATCTTCATTAGACTCTCCTGTCCCATTAGCTGTTATCCCGGATCTCTCCTTCCCTTCCTCAAGGGAATCCCAGAAGGAATTGGCTGTGCTCACTCCCTGCATTTGTGGCTTTGGACCACATCACTCAGCTGAAACCATCTCCCCAAAGTGATCCCGATTATGATGGTCCTTTCTCAGTCCTCACACCCCCTCTCTCGCTGCTGCTTCTGACGCTCATCATCCTTTCCTGCGTTTTGGCCGTCGCCTGGGTTTTTTAAATGACATTCCTTTATTCCTCAACCTCCCTTTCTGACACCTCTTTCTCAGCTTCCTTTAGTGGGGCATCATCTGGCTCTTCACTGTGGAAGTCCCTCAAGGATCTGTCACAGATCTTTTCTCTCTCTCTCTCTCTCTCTCTCTGTTTGTGTGAGTCTGTCTGTCTTATCTCTCTCTCCATTTTCTCTCTCTGTCTTGCTCTCTTCATTCTTTCATTTCCCTCCCTCCCTCCCTCCTTTTGTCTCTCTCTCTCTCTCTCTCTCTCTCTCTCTCTCTCTCTCCATTCCCCTCCCCTCTCCTCCCACAAATTTAATCACCATTTCTATCCCAATAACTCCCAGATCTACATATCCACACTCTTTCTCCTTGGACTGAGCTTTAGTCTCAAGCATCATTAATTGACTAATAGACATCTCGAACGGCTTGGCCCGAAGCCATATAAAATTCACTAGGTCTAAAACTGAACTCATTTCCTTTTCTCCCGAACCCTCCCCCTCTCCCTAATTTCCCTATTGCTACCAAAGGACCCAGTGTCCACCTGATGTCCCACATTCACAATCTCAGCGTTATTACCCAGCACTCCTCACTCTTCCTCTCCAAACAGTTGCTGAATCTTACTTTTTTTTAACCTTAAAAATGTCTCTCAGTCTATCCCTGTCTCTCCACACCCAAAGCTGTCACCTCAGTTCATTGTCTCATTGCCACTTCCCTGGGATATTGCAGCTAATCAGTGTCCCTTCAGTCTATTGAACTCAAGAACTGACCATGAGCCTCCTCAGAGTCACCAATTCTAGTGACTTCTTGGTAAATCCTGTAGGATCAATTCTTCACTTTAGATTTTAGAGTCCTAAACAGACTGGCCCCTGGTGCACTCTGGGAATCCACAAAACTCTTTAGTCCCCACACAACCATCCATCTTGTCTTTGCTATGAGGATGTACTATTGGTCTTTGGTGACTTCGCCTTAGCAGCATTTCTTGAATACAGACCCTGCTCTGACACGGCTCCTCCCCCAGATGTAAGGTCCTTATCACCTCACACCTGCACTGTTGCTGATGGTGGGTCCACCTGCCCCAGCCCTCTACCCTAAAACACTAAGCATATGGACTACTTATTTGTACTTAATACATTACTTAACAAACTCCATTTTATTACTTAATAAAACTCCATTACTTAATAAACTCCAGTAGCTCCCAACTGCCTCCAGGAGCAAATACAAACTGTTCTGTTTGGCATTCAAAGCCCTTCTTTCTCTCTCCTTTCCTACCTTCCCCGTCTTCTCACACCTTACTCCCCAGTAGTCTTCAACTGATGTTCCACCAACCAGACCCTCCATCTCTCAGCTGGAGAATGCTCTGGACATTCTCTCTGTCTGGGAGTCCATCCTGCAAATCCTCTCCCTCCCTGTCTGCCTACTGACTTCCTTGGCTTCCTTTAAGTCCTACTTAAAATCCCCTCTTCTAGAGGAAGCCTCTTAATTCTGGTGCTTTCTCTCTTTTAATTATATTTTGTTTATCATATATATGTGTGTGTTGTATGTGTGTGTGTGTGTGTGTGTGTGTGTGAGTTTAAACACCAAAAATGAACATTTCCATACACATAGAAAGAACAAAAAGGATTCTGTATAAAAACCATGAATCTTCATAATGGCAATTTGCTCACCGTGACCTCTTTTTTTTTTTCTTATTTATTTTTTTCTTATTAATTTCTTTAGTAGTCTCTGAAAATATCAAGGATCTGAAGAGATACTTGTTCTCCCTCTGGATTAACTATTTTACATCGTTATACAACTACTTCTAACTCCTCAAAAAGGTCCCTCAGACACTTGCTAGTTGTGTGACCCTGGGCCTTGTCTGCCTCAGTTCCTTCCACTTAAAATGGGATAATAATGGCATCTATCTCCCAAGGGTGTCATTTGTAAAATGCTTAGCACAATCAGGTATACAGCAGGCACTTAATAAATATTTGTTCCCTTCTCCCAGATACATTTTTACTTTCTTAGGTTTTCGAGCTGTGCCTTAAATAAAGAGAGGGATTCTCTGAGCCGGACGTGAGGAGGAAATGGCTTCCAGACACGTGGGACCCCGGGTGGGAACTATTTTTGAAGGTTTGCAATTAACAGAGGCCTGTAATCGGCTGCCAGAGGCTCTTGGGTGACAGCGGAGCTCCAGCCGAATTTCACCTTTCAGTTCCAAACTGGGTCCCATGTTTTCTCCCATGCCAGTCTTTGAACAAAGGAGACCTTTGCCTGAACTTAAACGGGTGAAGAAGAAACACGCTCTGAATTGTTAAAGGGCTTTTCATGCATCTGGGACAGTAGCTGGTCAATCCTTTGCGGCCACTTTGCTTGAGTTGCTCCCCAGTACATTTTGATGAGCTGGGCTTTTGTCAGAGGGAACAAAGCGGGCACTAATGGCCGCACTGATGTGAATGCCGGCATTGTCTTGTATTGTCCCCTAGTCCTTGGGGAACAGTCCCAAGCGGTGGCGCGGCTTTGGGAGGATGGAGTGTTGGCTCACTCCTTCCTTAACTGAGGAAATGCAACCGGCCATGAGCATGGGGTCGGGTGGGCAGGAAGAAGCTTGAAATCCCCATTTTGAGAGGAGGAAATGAGGGTAGGGGCAAGAAAGGAAGATACTGGCGAGAAACTGGGCCCCAGCTCACAAATGCTCTTGAGCACCCAAGGATTTTCCCATGGCTTTTTATTGCACACCTTGGAAACCAGGAGTAACTGCCGAGATTTAGTCTGATTAACAATGACATGTTTTTCCCCCAGGGCAGGACAAGAAGCAGTAAACCTGACATAAAAAAAATGTTTACCTACTAAAAGCTCGTCTTTCCTGAAGCTGACGGCCTCTTCTCTTGGCGTTTTCAGGAAAGCTAACCCGAGACAGGTAGCCACAGATAGACAGACAGACGAACAGTTAGATAGATAGATAGTAGAGAGAGATAAGAGATGGAGAGCGATAGATAGTAAAGAAAGATGAAAGTAATCGATAAAGAGAGAGATAGTAGATAGATAGTAGCTTGTGATAGATAGTAGATAAAGAGAGATAGTAGATAGAGATAGATAGTAGAGAGATAGTAGCTAGTGATAGAGAAATAATAGATAGAGATAGGTAGTAGAGAAATGGTAGATAGAGATAGTAACTAGTGATAGATAGTAGAGAAAGAGACAGATAGTAGATAGAGATAGATAGTAGATAGTGAGAGATAGTAGAGAGTAGATAAAGAGAGATAGTAAATAGATAGTAGATAGTGATAGATAGTAGATAGAGATAATAGCTAGTGGTAGATAGTAGATAGTAGATAGAGAGATAGTAGACAGATAGATAGTAGAGATGTAAATAGAAAGTAGCTAGTGATAGATAGCAGACAGTAGATAGAGACAGTGGCTAGTAATAAAGAGAGAGATAGTAGTTAGTAGAGATAGTAGGTAGTGATAGATAATAGATAATAGATAGAGAGATAGTGATAGTTGGTAGTAGATAGAAAGATAGAAGTAATTAGATAGATGAGAGAGAGATTACTGTTCAGTTGTGTTTGAGACTTTGTGAACCCATTTGGGAATGGTTTGCCATTTTCTTCTCTATCTCATTTGACAGATAAGGAAACGGAGGCAGACAGGGTTATGTGACTTGAGCAGCATTATATAATCGGCAAGTATCTGAGGCTGAATTTGGACTCATGAAGATGAGTCTTCTTGACTCCAGGACCAGCACTCTATCTGCTATATCAGCCAGTGGCTCCAGATAAGTAGAACATATTTATTTTTGAGGCTGTAAATGGTTTTTTTTTTTTTTAAACTTAATAGTATTTCCCCCAATTACATGTAAAGATAGTTTTCAACATTCATTTTTGTAAGATTTTAAATTCCTATATCCAAAGGGTTATCAAACTGTGCATACTCTTTGATCAGCAGTGTTTCTTGTACTGGGCTTCTACTGAGCCATTTGTGTAGTGGCGAGAAACTGGAAACTGAGTGGATGCTCATCAAGTGGGGAATGGTTGAATAAATTGTGGTATATGAATGTTATGGGATATTATTGTTCTGTAAGAAACGATCAGCAGGAGGATTTCAGAGAGACCTGGAGAGACTTACAAGAACTGATGCTGAGTGAAGTGAGTAGAATCAGGAGATTATACACGGCAACAACAAGATTATATCAGAATCAATTCTGATGGACATGGCTCTCTTTAACAATGAGATGATTTAGACGAGTATAGATCACAACATAGTATTTTCACTCTTTTTGTTGTTATTTGCTTGCATTTTATTTTCTTTCTCATTTTTTCCTTTTTGATCTGATTTTTCTTATGCAGCACGATAATTTAGAAATATGTATAGAAGAATTTCACGTTTAACATATATTGCATTACTTGTCTTCTGGGGAGGGGGTGAAGAGAAGGGGGAGGAATTTGGAACACAAGGTTTTGCAAGGGTCAATATTGAAAAATTATCCATGCATATGTTTTGAAAATAAAAAGCTTTAATTAAAAAAAAAGATTTTGAGTTCCAATTTTTTTTCTCCTTCCCTCCCCAAGACAATAGAAAATCCTTTATAGGTTATATAGATACAATCATTTTAAATAAATTTTCACATTAGTTATATTGTGAACTAAAGGGGAAAAAAAAACATAAGTAAGGAAAAAACAACAAAAAAAGTGAAAATAGGATGTTTAATTTACATTCAGTCTCCATAGCTCTCTCTCTGAATATGGATGTCATTTTTTATCCCAAATCTATTGAAATTGTCTTGGATCACTGTTTTGCTGAGAAGAGCTGACTCTGTCACTGTTGATCATCATACCATGTTGCTGTTACTGTGTACAATGTTCTGGTTCTGCTCAATTCACCCATCATCAGTTCATGTAAATCTTTCCAAATTCACCTGTTCATCATTTTTCATAGAACAATCTCATTCAGTGACATTCATATACCATAACTTATTCAGCCATTCCCCAACTGACGGGCATCTACTCAATTTCCAATTCCTTGCTATCACAAAAAAGAGCTGCTATAAACATTTTTGCACATCCGGGTCCTTTCCTTTTTTTTTTTTTTTTTTTTGTGATCAATAAGAGTCTATTTATGAAACAGTCCAACTGGATGCCCAACACTGCGATAAAGCCCTGGGGTTACAAAAAAAAAATTACCTGGCTCCTACTCTCAAGAAGCCCACATTCGAATACAGGAAGACAAAACTTAAGAGGGGAGCTGGGAAAAGCTGGGAGGAGAGGAAAGGGTCCTGGGCAGCTGGTGTGGCGGTGAGGACTGGGAGTGAGCAGGGTGCCGGGGGTATAACAGCGTTCTCAGGCAGGAACTCAGCCCCAGCTCTCCAAGAGGGCACAGGCCAGTCTTCTCCAGGTGGAGGTGAAGTGGAAGCCTGAGCAAACACTAAAACAAGGGGCAGCTTCCCTCTGACCACCTTTTCCCCTAAGGAATCCTGGGAGCCTTATTTTCCCTCCAGCAATGAATTTTTCATTTTTTTTCCCTCTCTGATCCCTTTTACATCAACCTTTCCTTCCTATAAATCTGAGTTAGCCAGTTAACTCCAATTTCTAGCTAAAATCCCATCTCTTGCCGAAAGCCTTTCCAGTTCCCCTGAATAGGAGGGCTTTCCCTCTGTTAATTATCATAATCTAATCCTGTATATAGCTTGGTTGTAGATGGTTATTTATATGTTGGTTCCCCATTAAATTGTGAACTACCTAAAAACAGGGCCTGTTGTTTGCCTTCTTCCTTTCTGTAGAGTTTAAATCGGTCCAGTATCTGTGAAAGTCAAGGAGAGGCTCTGTCACCTACTGGACCACAACCACAAGCATCCTTGGGGTGGAGGTGTTGATGGTCACTGTTTAAATTCTGAATTTTCTCCCCTAGAAAATTTAAATTTTCTCCCTTAGAAACTGAACTGGTAGTTGAGAGCAGCCTTTTTGTGGTGACAAAGAACTGGAAATTGAGGGGATGTCCATCATCCGGGGAATGACTGAATAAATCATAGTATGTGAATGTAGTGGAATATGATTGTTCTATAAGAAATGATGAACAGGAGAATTTAGAAAAATCCTGGAAAGACTTATATGAACTGATGCTGAATGAAGTTGTTCTTCTTTCATTTTTTTTACACTTTTTCAGGAAATATCTCTTTGTAAAACTAATAGATGTTCGTTGATTAATTGGTATTGGAATGATACATCAAATGGTTAATGAAGATATTACTGGTCAAAATTATGTTGGGGCAGTAATCATTGGTTAGATAATATTTTCTCTCTTGTTCTGGGATTAAGTGACTTGCCCAGAGTCACGTAATTAGTCTGAGGGCAGATTTGTACTGGATCCTCCTGACTCCAGGTTGATACTCTATTTACTGAACCACCTAGTTGCCCCCATGATTATATAATATTAAAGAGAGGTCATTTGAGACTGGAGAGATGACTACTAGTGATTTATATGATAGGGATACATGATCAATCTGAAAACCCCTCCTCAATCCCTCAGGATTATCCTAAAGGAGAGAAAGAGCTAGACATATTCTGGGGGGGGTTGTCTCAACTGATAGTGAAGTTTGGGGTTGGATGAACCCAGAGTCTGTGAGATGTATATTTGTAAATGTGTATGTGTAAATGTATGTGTACATACACATTTATATGCACATATGTATAGATGTGTACTGTATAGATATCTATTACATATATGTGTTTATACACACACACTGTTTAATGGCTTGTAACTTTGCCAAAACTTTTGGAATACTGTATTTATACACATCCATAAAATTACACATGCATATATGTATATAACACACATATATACCTATATATAAAACATACACATATACCTATATATATTTGTGCTTATGAATTTATTCATGTCTTTCTTTCTTTATTCATTCATTTATTTGCTCATTGATTTATGTTGTTTCCTCCAGGGGAATATAAGCTCCTTGAAGACACAAACTTTTACTTATATACAATGCCTGATGAGCAGTAAGCACTCAATAAATTTAAATTGAATTTAACTGTGTGACCTGGACAGTCTTTTTCACCCTGTCTGCCTCAGTTTCCTCTTCTGCCACAAATGAGCTGAAGAAGGAAATGGCCAGCCACGGCAGTATCTTCGCCAACAAAATCTCAAACTGGGTCACAGAGAACCCGACACGATTGAACAACCACAAAGAATGGCAAGGACAAGGCAACTTATCATTATGAAATGTTTATAGCTGGCAGGACTTTAAAGCTTGTCTGGCTCACCTGGCCTATTTTTCAGGTGAGGAAAGTGAGACCAGAAAAGGAAGGTCACTCAGTTAGTTAGGGGGAGAGCCACAGCATCTGTGCTTCCTGAGAAACCTAGGGTCCATGAATTAGAAGAAATAAATAATATGGGACCCTGGAGAGTGTTAGAGTGAGAAAGGTCGGGGAAGTTAAGTAGCCCATCCCCTCCACCCTCACTGTCCTGAGGAGGAAATCCAGGAGTTAGGAGCCGGGCTGGGCCATTGGCAGCCTTTGCCCTCCAGAGAAAACAAAGATTGGTGGCGTTGGTTCATGAGATTAGGCTGCTAACAAGCTTGGACAAGTGGAGAGTTGAGGAATGTGGCTGGCCGAGATACAAAAGGCAAGGACAAGCTGGTTGTCCTCGGATCTGAGGAAGTGACTGCTTTCTGGAGAACTTGTACACCTTGGACTATGCTCCCTGAAGTTAGCCAGATCAGGGTGTTCCACTGGGGGCCTTTCGTGATTGTGTAAGAAATGTGTAAGATTACAAGGCAAGGTCTCCCACTGCATCCAGGGCCATCTCCAGGCCCATAGCTGACCACTGGACCAGATGGCTCTGGAGAAAGAAGCGAGGCTGGGGCTGCCCATCTCTCCCTCACTGAAATCCAATTCACTTGCAAGTCATGGTATCCCCTCTCTGATACTCCTTGAGAACGAAGGACCGTCTGTTGATGTAGTTACAATAAGAAAAGATTGATTTCCCCCCCACAAATAATCATATTTTAAAATAGATTTACCCCTCCACCATTAAGATCTCTGAGAAATATCTTTGTTGTGTCTCTCTCTATATCTCTAATATAGAAAGACCCCAAGCTTTATTGGACTGAATTTTCAATGAGCTCTTCCTTTTGCATGCATATTGTCACCCATAGGGTGTCTTTCCATGGCCTTTGGAGTTAATGTTTTAATTAATTAAATTAATTAACAACTAATTTATAAATTAGTGATTTTAATTATTAGAGTATAATTCTTATAATTATTCATCCTAAATATTATTAATACTAATTATTTAATTCTTATTATTAGATTATGTTCTGTGACTGGCAGCCACACTGGGAGAATTATGGCATTAAATGGGGCTTTGGCAGTAATGTGCTGCGGGAGACATCATTGAAAGCCCTGCCCTGCTTCCAGGTAAAGGAGTGAAAATACCTTAGAGTTAATGATAAACAACCCAAGAACTCTTGGGCTGAAAAGCAAATATTTTCAAGATACACACAGAGTTGGAAAGATATATTCTACAGGTGTTTTGTGAGGGATTTATGATAAACCAAGGGCAGGTGTTATACAGGGTGTGTGGAGGGATTATCTGTGCTGGGAAATGAAGTCCCAGCATTGATGGAATCATGGGATCCTTCACATTGTTGATGTCAATATCTGCAGAAGCCTGTGTGTTCCTGCTCAGAATTATATCTCTAAATGTAACCAAAAAATATACAGGATTATGTATATAGAAATCATACTGCATACTGAAAATTCATATTTGTTCATAATAAAAATATTTTCAATAAATAACAACAAATATTGTATCCATGATGTTGCATGAAGTTGTCATTTGATCAGTTATGCAAAGGACCATTAGAACTGAATCAATTTCTATCAAAATGAAGTTATTCACATATTTATTTAAAATAATATTTACAGACCTCCGGTTAATTTAGATGTATCAAAATATACACTTAAATAAAGATTGTCTCCATGGAAATAGTCATCTTTGAGAGACTTCACACTTATTTTAACATTATCGGAGCCTTCTTTTGGAACTGCCTTCAGAGTTCATGCTATCCTCAGCCTGGGAGATCTTTGTCCTATGAAAGTGGACTTGGCTTTTAGAGAAAGCCCTAAGTGATTCATTCTGATTCGAGTCTTGAGAACAAGGATAACCAAGTTAGGTAGTGTGAATTTTGGTCCAATTCATTCACTGAGAAGCTAACTCAGTATTGGAACATCACCATAGTGATTCTCAATTGCTTTAGGATTTCAGTCTCTTTGGGAGATTGATTCTGCATGAAGACAGATATTAAAGTCAAAGAACCAAATCAACCCCGTCTTCACTTCTGACTCTTATGTAAAGTTTAGGTTTCAGGGATGACTGAGTTTGAACTACGAACTCTGACTTCCATTTGCAAGTCAGTCGTACAGATATTATCCAAGGTGCAGAGGAGGCCCCCTCTCACAAGGGACTCTTGCTCTGGATTCCCATGAAGCAGGTTCAGTCCTAGTAGAGTCTGACCCCAAAGGCTTTTCTCTTATTGTCCAGCCTGTGATGGCCCCATCTCAAAGTTCCAGTGGAGATAGCTTAAACAAAGCTGAGATATGTACCATGTCTAAGGTCTCTCGGAAAAGGGATTAACAAAGCACCTTCTACAAAAGGTAGTCGGTATACAAAGGAGATATCAGGGATAGGACAGCTAACAAAACAAATGCTTAAAATGAAAAAGACTCAAGTATTTGAGTCTTACTCAAATTAAATACTTAAATTAAATTAAATTAATTGCTTAAAATGCAAAAACGATAACCATTAGACTTATTATATTGTCCTGAAAATTAGAGCTGTTTTGTGGGATTGTGAATCTGACCATTTACTTGCACCTCAGATATCCTGCCTGAGCAATGTACAACATCCGGAGCTCCTGGTTGTATTATCTATGGCTTTTGGTTGAGCAGAATCTTCCTGATGGTCGTGCTATTTTTATAAGAGCTGCTGTGGAAATCACTTAATGATGGCCAACTCACATCTGATGAGAGAACTTCTGACCTCTCAAACTCACAAGATTATGGAAAAGGCTGAAGTGTCAGGAAACACACACACACATGAGTTAACTGTGGTTTCAAAATCTTACCTTAGGTTCATTTAAAGAAATACATGTTGACTGCCATTGACATGAGTCCAGACTGTAGGTTTCCAAAGTTGCTGGAGTTGGGGTGAGAGAAAAACCCCCCTCCCCTCCTTTCCAAGGAAGGTCAAAAGAAAGCTGTGGTCCAAAAATAGGAGAGCACAATGGGAAGATACCAGAGTGTCTCAGTTTCAATGGGAAGATACATGGGAAATGTACCAGCCTAACACATTTGGGGTCCTCTCCCCTAATTACCCTTGTTACATTTGAGAATACTCTCTCTCTCTCTCTCTCTCTCTCTGTCTCTCTCTCTCTTTCTCTCTCTCTCTCTCTCTCTCTCTGTCTCTTTCTTTCTCTCTGTCTCTCTTTATATGGTTTTTTTTGGAGGGGGGGGCGAGGTAATTGGGGTGAAGTGATTTGCCCAGAGTCACACAACTAATAAGTGTTAAGTGTCTAAGGTCAAATTTGAACTCGGTTCCTCCTGATTCCAGGGCTGCTGCTCTATCTACTGCACCATCTAGCTTCTTCAAGAAT
Source organism: Sarcophilus harrisii (assembly GCF_902635505.1). Lineage (NCBI taxonomy): Eukaryota > Metazoa > Chordata > Mammalia > Dasyuromorphia > Dasyuridae > Sarcophilus > Sarcophilus harrisii. The sequence goes on along the minus strand of NC_045429.1, from coordinate 441,974,707 downwards.
ACCATATTTTGTAACTACTATTTTCCTCCAAAATGTGTTAACTTTTTTGGAAACATGGGAATAAATGTCAAGTCTCTCTTGTTCTCTCTCTAATAAATCATTCAGGATTATGTAGAATGATCTTTGTAGAAACATTGCTCATGTTCAACTTATCTTTTAGGTGAGTCAGAGTATTCCTTTATCTAAATTGAACTGTTTATTATCATCATGATCACAGTTAATAATATGTATAAATATAGTAAATCTCTGACCTTACTAACAGTTCTATTGGACCTTTGCATAATAAATCAATGACAACTTTGTGCAACATAATGGACACAAATTATTTATCATTATTTTATTTATTATTTATTCACTGTTGAGTCAAAGGGTGTGCACAGTTTGATAGCCCTTTGGGCATAGTTCCAGATTACTCTCCAGAATGGTTGAATCATTTCACAACTCCATCAACAATTCATTAATGATCCTACATACCCTCCAATATTTTTCATTATCTTTTCCTGTCATTTTAGCCAATCTGAGAGGTGTTAAGTGGTATTTCAGAATTGTTTTAATTTGTGTTTCTCTATTAAACAATGCTTTAGAGAATTTTTTCAATATGACTATAGATGGCTTTAATTTCATCATCTGAAAATTGTCTGTTCATATCCTTTAACCATTTATCAATTGGGGAATGACTTGTATTCTTATAAATTTGACACAATTCTTTAGATATTTTAGAAATGAGACCTTTATCAGAAACACTGTGTAAAGATTTTTCCCCCCAGCTTTGTACTTCCCTTTTAATCTTGTTTCTGTTGGTTTTGTTTGTTTAAAGCCTTTTAAAACTTGTTCAAAGTTGTTTAAAGTTGTTATTTTCCCTTTCATAATGTTCTTAGTTCTTTGGTCATAAATTCCTCCCTTCTCCAAAAATCTGATAGGTAAATTATCCCTTGCTCTCCTAATTTGCTTATGGTGTCACCCTTTAGGCCCAAATCATGTAGCCATTTTGACCTAATTTTGGTGTAGGGTGTGAGATGTAGGTCTGTGCAGAGTTTCTGACAAATTATTTTCCAGTTTCCCCAACAATTTTTGTCAAATTGTGAGTTCTTATTCCAGAAGCTTCATTAACCTATGACTCAGAATTAATGTACTTTTGAAAGTCTGATGGATCAGTGACCTCATCAGATTGGTACTCTCTCTTCCAACTTGTGTGGCTCTGGTCCATGTCACCTACTGGAAGCCCATCCATCATGCTGGAGGCTTTCCTTTAGCTCCCTTAACCCTATTATTAGCATTATGATACAAATGGAGAACACAGATGACATTGGTTATCCCTCCATCTTATTATATGCTCATTATACAGTTTCATTTTCACAGAAATATAGTCCTATATATGTACATATATATAAATATACATTTATACATATGCATATAGATGTATACACACATATACACACAGACACACACACACACTTACATATAGTCCCTTACACTGCTTCCTTCTCCTAAGCAATTCTTCGGTAGGATTATGTTACAGGCATTTCAAGTCCACCATTTCCCTGTGGTTGATTCAAAACTATCATTCTTCAGGGTCGAAGGTTTTCCATGACTCAGAGTCATAGAGCATAACCTATGTGGCAAAATTAATTTAATAGGGCCAAAATGTTACCTAAATAACTATATTTACCTTCAGTGCTGATTTTTGATTTTTGATTTTTAAAGCCAAGTATAGACTCCTTTTCGGAAGTAAAGAATGGGGACTGTTCAATAGTTTATGTGGAAGACCCCACAAACCTGTGATTTAGCAAGTTATAGTATATAATGTATTATAAATTATAAATCAACCTTGTGTGACATTGTAGCCAAAAAAATTGTTATTGTAAGTCTTTTTTTTGGTGTGTGTTCTTGGCAGTCTAGTACTTGAATCTCTTCTCAAAATGATGTTTTAAATGCATAAAATAAATGCACTGGATTACAAAGGAAACCACAATAAGTGAAATATAGTTATTGAAAATTGTTTTTAATTTACAGGATCCTTGACGTCTATCAGGGCAGAGGACCCCTAATCAGGAACTCTCATCTAACTATTGTTTTGTAACAAATAGATTTCAGAAGAACCTGGGAGCACCTGCATGAACTGATGCTGAGTGAAGTGAGCAGAACCAGGACAATATTATACACACTTAACAGCAACATTTTCTGATCATCAACTTTGATAAACTCTACTCTTCTCAGCAATACAGTGATCTAAGACAATTCTAAAGAACTCTTGATGGAAAATATTACCCACATCCAAAACTATAGAATCTGAGTGTATATGGAAGCATACTATTTTCACTTTGTTGTTGTTTTCTTTTTTTGTGGCTCTCTCCTTTTGTTCTCATTCTTCTTTCACAGCATGACTGATATGGAAATATGTTTAAAATTATTGTACTTGTATAACCTATATCAGATTGCTTGCCATCTTGAGGAAGAGGAAAGAGAGAGAGGGAGAAAGAAAAAAATTGGAAACTGTTGGAAAATGTTGAAAACTATCTATCTATGTTTAATTGGAAAAAATAAAATACTATTAAGTGAAGAAGGGAAAAGACTCTCCATTCTAGGGTCCATCGAGTAAGCCAGCATGTGTAAAGAAGTGGTTCACACACTATTTTTTTTTTTTTTGGCAAGACAGTTCTTTGTTAGGAGAAATCATGATATATTGAATGTTTATGGTGATTACACAATGGGAGGCTTGGGAGACTCATGAATATACAGTTTTTTTTCAATAAAACAGATGGTTTTATTGAGTTCTTTTCAAGTTCAAAGTCTAATGTGCTTTGAGGGTCATGTGAAAACCAATATAGATTTTTATTTATATTTGTGAATACCATATTTGCTGTACTATTTTTTAATTAAACCTTTTATTTTCAAAATATATACATGGATAATTTTCAACATTCACCATTACAAAACCTTGTTTTCTAATTTTTTCCCTTCCTTCCCCCATTCCCTCCCCTACATTTGCCATAATTTATTAATACTGGTAAGTAAGATTTAGAGTGAACAAAATTATCTACATATTTTCTTAACAATGACATCTAAAATTCATGGTGTACCTGGTGAAACTCATGGCATATCAATGTGACATGGAATCTCCTTTGAGAGTCCTTGATGTAGAACGTGGAAGATAGTCCTTTGCCCAGACCAGACAGTGTCTGAAGTTCTGGATTTAGTTCTAGATGTCACATTTTGGAAAGGATATTAATAAGTCGGAATGCATTGAAAGAATGATGGCAAAGATAGTAAAAAGACTGAAGAATATACTATATGAGAATTAAGACCAGCAATTTGCAATATTCAACGTGGAGGAGCGAAGACGGTGCAAAATAGTGGAAGATTTCAAGGATCTGAAGAGTTGTCAAAGAGAACTTTTTGTTATATTCTGCTCTCTTCTTGAGGGCAGAGCTATAGCAATGGATTAAGTTGCAAAGGGAAAGTCTTAGGGAAAGTACCTTAGTAATTAAAGATAACCCAAAGTGGAAACGATTTCCTTTGAGAGATAGTAGCCTTCATTTCAATGGAGGTCTTTAAACTTAGGCTGAATAATGACTTGTTGTTAGTGTAGAAGGAGGGATTCTTGATCAGATGTGGATTGGATGAAATGGCCTCTGAGGTCCTTTTCAAGACTGAAATTCTTCATTGAAAATTATTTTATAAGTGAACAACATATATATCTAGAAGAGCATAAGAATCTTCTGAAACAATGTATATAGATTAAGAATTAGGAAGGTAAAGGGAGAGAGTAAGGAAGAGACTATTAGAGGGGTTGGTAAATTAAAGAATAGGAGGGTAAGGTAATAATTAGACATAAAGTTAAGTAAAGGATAGTAGGAAAAATAGGACAAAGGGAAATACACAACTAATAATTAGAACTTTGAACATGAATGGGATGAATTTACCCAAAAAAAGGAAAGAGATGGAAGAATGGATTAAAAATCTAAATTCAACAATATGTTGTTTACAAGAAACAGAATAAAAAATGAGAGATACACATAGAGCTAAAATAAAGGGCAGGAATAGAATTTATTATGCTTCAACTGATGTAAAAAAATCGGGGGAGCAATTATGATCTCAAACAAAGTTAAAGATAACATAGATTTAAGTAAAAGAAAAATACACTATGCATCACCAATATTATTCAATATTGTTTTAGGCCATTTAAAAAATTTTAGATAATCTAAAATACCTGAGAGTATACTTGTCAAAACAGTCCCAGGCACTACATGAACATAACTATAAAACACTATTTATACAAATAAAGGCAGATTCAAATAATTGGAGAAATACTAATTTTTCATGGGTAAGCAAAGCCAATGCAATAAAAATGACAATTTTACTTAACTAATCTATTTATTCAGTGCAATACCAATTAAATTACTAGAAAAAATTATTTTATTGAGTCAGAAAAAATAATAAAATTCATTTGGAAGAACAAAAGGTAAAGGATTTCAAAGAAATTAATGATAAAAAAAAATAAAGTAGGTTCAGCAGCACCACATTGCAAATTCTAGGGTAGTAAATATCAAAAAAATACAGAACTGGCTAAAAAATAGAAAAGTGGAACAGAATAGATACACAATTCATTTCAGTGAAGGATAAAGTAACTGTGGTTGGTAAATGTAATGATTTAAATTTGGGAGATAAGAATTATTTGATAAAAATAGTTGGGAAAATAATCTTGCTGAAATTGGGCATAGACCAATATTTTAAACCATGTACCAAGAAAAGGTCAAGATGGAGATATCTAGATATAAAGGGAGATATCACAAGAAAATTAGAATATGAAACATATTACCTATTAGACTCATTGACAGGAAGACAATATATAAATAACAAGAGAGAGAATTGTGAAATGTAAAATGGATAATTTAGATTATATCACCTTAGAAGTTCCTTTACAAATTAGAAGGAAAAGCAGAAAATTAGGAAAAAATTTTCATAGACAGTCTTAAATAAAGGTCTCATTTCTCATATAAAGAACTTTGTCAAATTTATAAAAATTTCAGTCATTCCCCAACTGATAAATGGTTAAAAGAAACAAATAGACAGTTTTTGGATGAAGTAATCAAAACTATAGCCTCATGAAAAAAAATGTTCTAAATCATTATTAATTAGAGAAATGCAAATTATAACAGATTTAAGATGTCATCTTTTGCCTAACAGATTGGCTAAAATGATAGCTGCCTTTCAATGGGGAATGGGTAAACAAGTTGTGATATATGATTATGATGAAATACTACTGTGCTATAAGAAATAATGAGCTGATTGATTTTTTAAAAACATGGAAAAACTTGAACCTATGAAGAAAGATGCTATCCACTTCCAGAGAAAGAAGTGGTAAATAGAAGTATGTATAATATGGTTTTACATGGTCTCTGTGTGTATGTGTGGGAGATACACGTTTAATCATACCCTTCTTTAGGTGGGGCGGGAAGGAAGTGAGAAAAAAAAGTATACAGCAAAGAACAAAAGAAAACTTAGAAGGCCAAGCTCAAAAGCCTTGAAAATAACGTGCAATATTTATTACATAGCTTAAAAGAAAAAAGGAAATAATCTGAAATGGAAATTTATAGTTTATGTTAAATCTTCTTATATTCTGTTGTGTACATGGACATTTTTTTTCTCATTTTGTATTTAAAAGTTTAAAATGAATTTAAAAAAAAAGGCTGAAATTCTTCAGTTCTGTAATTTTACCCAGAATATTAGAAGCCAAGAATTATATCTCTCTGATGACTCTCAGATTTATTGTCACATTGCCAATGTGAAGCTATTAAAGATTATCCTGGAGTTTTTTTTTCCTTTTCCTTTCTTTCCTTCTTTTTTTCTTTTTTTTTTTTTTAAAGACTAAGTAGAACTGCAGAATCACAGAGTTAATAGGAACATTCACCATAATTTTTCATTTTACTTTTAAATTTTATTTTAACTTAAAAATATTATTAATTACCTAAAATTGGTTTTCCTTACTTTCATCCCCTTCACTCAAAAATTTTCCCCGTTAAAGTAAAACAGATTCCCATATTGGTGATGTCCAGTGTGGATTCATTATGCACCCTGAGTCCAACACTTTTCTGTTGGGTGGTGGGTAGCATCTTTCATTATTGGATCTTTGGAATCCTTAGTCATTGCATTTCATTTTATTCTATCTGTCTATCTATCTACTTACCTACTTATCCATCTATCCATCTGTCTGTCTGTCTATCAGCTGATCTCCGTATCTTGTCCAGGCTAGAAGTACAGGAGCTATTCATAGGCCCTTGTCCCAGTATTAATACTTAGTTATTTTTGCTTATTAGTGGTATTATCATCATGTTGTTATATTATATTACATATAATATAGTATATTATTATACATTGATATTATAACATATAATATTGTTATTATTAATGCTTAGAGCTCCATTTCCAACCTGGGCCAGTTTGAGTCTCCTAAGGCATATTTCTGGTCACTCATTGCCTTGTGAGTCAACACAGCCCATTTACAGATTAGAACTCCACAACTCAAGCAATCCACCAGCTTCAGCCTCCACTATGTCCAGCAAACAGTTTATTTTATAGATGGGAAAGAGGAGGTTCAGAGAAGGGTGGTGACTTGCCCAAAGTCACACAGCTTGCTAATGTGGAGCTAGAATCCAGGTCTTTGTACTCCTAGTTCATTTTTTTCCCCTACCAAAGCATAGTGCCTCTGTAAATTTAAAAGAGTCTCATTGGGGAATTCAATCCCCATTTCCTAAATGACCAGTGAGGATACTAAAAAAAAAAACAAAAAACTGTCACGTTCCTGTAGAATCATGGTTTTCTAAAGTGTGATCTGAGAGATCTGGGTGCCATGCCCATGTGAGAGAGTGAGTTGAGCAAACCTCATGTGGCAGGCATGAGGTTCACAAATAGAATTTTATAGAAGCCCCACGGAATTGTTCATCCCCTGAGTCCTTGAGTGGTTTAATTATGTTCTGGAATAGGTCTAAAGGGAAATGATAACTCGGCTACTTTAATTCCTAAAGACATTTCAAGCAATAAGGAATCCACAGTATAGCATTTTCCTAAAGATCTGATCTTCAGCATCATTTGGGAGTGGCTTGCTACCTAATTCCTTGATCCGTGAACCTAGTTGTATATGTTGTAGGCAGGACCCTACCAATAATGTCTGAACTGAATTTAATTTCCAGTTCATTCGACTCAATGCTAATCAATACTAGATGTGTAGAGAGGGTGACATTTTCTAGTTCCATCAAGGATACAAGGATTCAAAGCCTTTTGGGACATTTGAGGAATAGATCTGAGCCTTTTCCTTATTAAGCTGCAATTCTGTGATTTCTGCATCAAAGAGAAGTGGTGTCTCATTCTCGGCCTCAAGACTTGCTAGAACAGATTGTTTTGCAAGTACAGGAATTCTATGGGAGACATCTATCTGGAAAAAAAACATTTCAAGAGTGATAACATTTTTCCATGGAAAGATGACAAACTTTTTAAAATATATATATATATATAAATTAATAAATATATATATATATAAATATAAATGTACATTATAAAAACAGGAGAAGCATTTAATATTTTTTCACCAATTGACTCTCAGGCCTTTTGTAAATTGTTGGAGAATTACACAGAGTTTCTTAGGAGACTTAATTAAGGTAGAATTTTGTAATTTTACACAAAATGGTGAAAAATTCATAGACATTCTATTGGCAGACAAATGTTTATAATGCAGATCCCCTTCAGGAATCCAGTATTTTGGAAGAATTATATTTGGTTCGTCTCTATTTTAATAACAATCATATCTTGGTTGGTTTCGATGTTCTCTTGTCTTTTTAAAATAAAGTTCTCATCTTAACATGCCTGGGAAACAGGCATTTATCATTTAAAAAAAATCATTTATTTCATATCAATGTTATGTTATTTTTCCATATAAGACCACAAAGTAACTCAATGACACTTTATTTGTTCTGTAAGCAGCACATAAGGTCTTTCTCGGAATCAGAAGCTTTTGTCAGGTATACAAACATGTTTTTATGCCATTATGGAGTCAAGAATCTAGGTGCTTAAACAAGAGTTTTGGGAAGAGCATTGAAAATAGGCACCTCCAGTTCTTAAGGGACTCTGAAGACAACCTAAAGGCTTTTAAGAAAGGGGGCCACAGAAATATACAATGTGAGATATAAGTGATGGAGACAATCAAGTCAGCCTGGTCATTCTCTAAAATTGTAAGGCTCAGGAAAATCTACAATCCTTTGGAAATATTTGAGGATGTTTTGTGGGTTTTTTGTTTTGTTTTGTTTTGTTTTTGCTGAGGCAATTGGGGTTAAGTGACTTGCCCAGGATCACATAGCCAGGAAGAGTTAAGTATCTGAGGTCATTTTTGAACTCAGATCCTCCTGACCTCAGGGCTGGTGCATGGATTTGTCTTTTTAAAGTGTGACTGATTTCTACAGCATCTGATAAGGGAATAAATAGGATAGTGAGTCTTCCAAGGCTTAGAAGAGTCTCCTCAGCCTCACCATGCTGATTCCTGGCTTCACTTGCTGATCTACCAATGACCAATTAGTGTAAGACCAGAGGCAGAGACTAGTCTTTGAATTGGGTGCAGTAGCAGACAGAGTGGCCAGGGGTGATAATGAAGTGGACCCTTAATGATGTTTTTTCTGGATGCTTCAGTGAATTGGGAGATGTGCTGTAATGAGGAGATATGCTAATTAATGTTGCTCATGATTAGAATAATAATAATGAGGGCTTCATTAAACTTTCTAGACAACTTAGGGGGATAAGGTCAGATCTCTGGCATGAGGAAAAGAGGATTTGTTTCTCTTTTATTGCCAATCTACCTCAGGAAGGAACCTAGAAAGGATTAAAAAAAATTTTTTTTTGATAGTTTCTTATTTTCAAAATACATGTAAAGCTAGTTTAACATTTCCCCAAAATCTTGTGTTCCAAATTTTCCCTCTTCCCTTCCCCCTACCCCTCCATACAATCCAGTACATGTACAATTCCTCTATACACATTTCCACAATTATCATGTTGCACAAGAAAAATAAGATCAAAAAGGGGAAAAAATGAGAAAGAAAATAAAATGCAAACAACAAAAACAGTGAAAATGTGATGTGATCCACGCTCAGTTCCCACAATCCTCCTTCTGGGAGCACATGGCTCTCTCCGTCCCAACACCACTGGAACTGCCCTGAATCACCTCTCTGCTGTAAAGAGACACGTCCATCAGAACTGATCATCCCATAATCTTGTTGTTACTGTGTACAATGATCCTGGTTCTGCTCATTTCACTCAGCATCAGTTCGTGTAAGTCTATGTAAGTCTCTCTGAATTCATCCTGCTTGATCATTTCTTACAGAACAATAATATTCCATAGCATTCATATCCCGTCACTTCAGCCATTCCCCTGCTGATGGGCATCCACCTAGTTTCCACAACTTGGTTATGCAGGTGAGGAGAGTGGAAGAAAGAAGACCATACTCATCACACCAGATGACCAACCAGATAAAATGAGAGCTGATGGCATCCCTTAGCCATGGTTCCCTGGTATTATCTTCAGAGGAGAACACAATTTGATCATGATTTCTGAGTTCACCACCCTTCCCCTTCTTCCTCCGTAAGGAAAGGTAACATGAGCAGGATGCGGGGGGTGTGGAGCCGGTGCTGGACCTGGCCCAGCCGGACCCCTCTGAGTGGGGCTGGTCTTTGTTCTGGGGCTGTGGGAGGATTTTTGCACCGTCCTGCTGCACACAGGCATGTGGCCAGGCAGCTGACGGGCCTCCAGCACATTGCCACACCCTGAGGTTGACCCTTGCAGGCATTCCTGATAGAAAATGCTTGGCAGGCAGCTTTCCCTGAAGGCCCAACCAATAGAACGGCAGCTCGGGGCTTCTTTATCAACTGACACTTGGCAAGTGCCCGGCTTCTGGGGCAGAAACATAAACTGGGCAAGGGAGCAAACACTTATTGGGTGCCCATTGTGTTTCGGGGGCTGTGTTAAGCAAAAATCTCAACTTAGGGAAAGATACTCTGATGTGGATACTCTTTCAGCTCTCTCTTTTTCTTCTTCTCTGTCTCCCTCCCTTCCTCTCCTTCCTCTTCTTCCTCATCTTTCTCCCTCCTTCCCTCTTTTTTCTTCTCTCACTCTCTGTATCTGTCTCTCCTTCTTTTCCCTCCCCTCTCCTCCTCTCTTGCCCATTCTCTTCCATCTTTCTCTGCCTCTGTCCCCTTCCTTCTCCCTCCTCCCTCTGTCTTTTCTTTTCCTCTTTCTCTGTTTTTTCTTCCTATCCCTTTTCTAGTCCTAACGAACTTTTCTGGCCAAAGTCTTACACCTCCATTTACGGACAGGCGCCCTAATTATATTCCAGGCCGTGGCAGGGAAGGGAATCTCGGAAAACTTCATTTGACAGAGACATTTAAAACGAGGCCAGGGCTCCACTCAGCGCGCTCTCCAGATGGCAAACTCCACAAAGGTGGGGAAGGCTTGCGTTTGCCTCTTCGCCTCCAGGGAACTCAAGGGGTGAATTGGGTGAAGCCCGAAGGCGTCTTGCGGGACCCGTGGGTGCATGTGCTTTCTCCCATTAAAGGGAGACTTCCTCGAAGGCAGGGCATGTCTCCTTTTCCTGGCCCTCCGCCCCCAGTGCCCGGGACACGGCAGGCGCCTAATAAATGCCCGTGGGTCGTAAAATGGGGCTAATGATAGTAGCCCCTGCTTCCTGAGCTTGCTTCAGAGCATCTAGTGGGGCGATAAGTGAAGCCGGGTAACCGAGGCGATCTCGGGAGGCGAAGGCAGAGGCCGAAGGCTTGCAGGGAGCCGGGGAAGCCGGCTAGGGGAGGGTTGTCCAGGAACCAGGGTCACTGGGTCCCGGGGAGCGAGGAGAGGGAGGAAGCTGAGGGTGAGGTGGATTAAGTGATTCTCCGCGGACCCGGACCAAGGCACAACAGCAGCTTTCAGCCTCAGGACCGACCTCGCCCCCCGGGGGGCTGCGCTCGGGATGTTCGGGAGGGGAGATGGCGGAGGGGGGAGGATGAGGGAAGCAAGAGATGCTCGGGGGGAGAATGGGAGGGTGGGGGAGGGTGCCCCATAAAGAGGAGGGAGAATGGGGGTGGGGACGCTCTAGATGGGGAGGATGGGAGGCAAGCAGGGATGCCCTATTAGGGGAAGGTGGGGGGAGGGCAGGGATGTTCTGAGGAGGAGGTTGCGGAGGGGGCGGGGAGACTCTGGAGGAGGAGAATGGGAGGAGAAGGGGGGGGGGTGGGGATGCCCCGGAGGGGGAGGGAGGAGGAGATGCTCTTGGAGAGAAGGAGGGACAGGGAAGCTCTGTAGGGGGACGCCCTTCAGGGGGAGGGTACGGGGGGGGGGGATGCTCGGGAGGGAGGGGGGTCTCCTTTCTGGGACGGGGGCCCTGGTGGGCGGGCCGGCGTCCCGCCGCCGTGGCAGCCGGGTCAGGCGGGCCCCGGGGACGCAGAGCCGCCCCTCCCTCCAGGCACGCCCTGCCCCTTTTGCGCGCGCCCGGAGCCACGGCCCCCTCCCCCCAGGAGCGCTCCAACCCCCCCTCTCCCTCCCTGAGGCGGAGCCGCGCGCGGCCGAAGCCGCCGACAGGGGCGGGGGCGGGGGCGGGGCGCGCGCTCCCTGCTCCCTCCCCCCCCGGCCCGTCCCGTCCGCGCGCCGTCAGGGGGCGGGGCCCGGCGGCGGCGCCTAAGCCAATGGGGCGCGGCGGCGGCGGCGGCGGCAACGGCGGCCGCGGAGGAGGAGGCGGTAGAGGCGGCGGCGGCGGCGGCCGAGGAGGCGGCGGCGGCTGCTGGGCTGGGGCTGGGCGGGGGCCGGCGCTGGGGTCAGCCTGAGGCTGGGTCGGGCCCCGGCGGGCGGCGGCGGCGGCGGCGGTGGCTGAGACGGAGGGGAGCGGCGGCTGAGGCGGCGGCGGCGGCCGAGGAGGATCGGGCGGCGGAAGATGGCGGCGCCCGTGCTGCGGGTGTCGGTGCCGCGCTGGGAGCGGGCGGCCCGGTGCGCCGTGTGCGCCGCCGGCATCCTCATCTCCCTGTACGCCTACCACGTGGAGCGCGAGAAGGAGCGGGACCCCGAGGCGCGGGCCCTGTGCGACCTGGGGCCCTGGGTGCGCTGCTCCGCCGCCCTCTCCTCCAGGTACGGGCCGGGCCGGGGCTGCGGGAGGACGCGGAACAGGCCCGCCGCCCGGGGAGGCAGGAGCGGGGCACGGGCCGGGCGGGGTCGGGCCGGACAGGGGGCGCGGCCCCGCCCTGCCTCGGCCCGCGGGAGCGCTGGGGAAGGGGGTCAGTCTCGGAAGGGAAGGGGGGCCGCGGGAGAGCCCCGGGGGTCCGTGGAGGCGGGGGCCGGGCCGCTTCCGACCCACCCGCGAGCGTGACCTTGCCCCGCCACGAGACGCTCGCCGCCCCCCCGGACGTTGCGGGTGTCTGGGCAGGAGGCAAGCGGGCATCCCGGGCCGCCCCCGGGCAGCCGCGGGGCCCTCGGACCGGGCCGTGCCCCCGCGGCGGGCATTTGCTCGGGAGCAAGTTCCTCGATTTGCTCGCGAGACGCAAAGTTGAGGGGCGCTCCGGGCGTGGGGAGGCCCGGCTGTTCGGACGTTAGCTAGCCCCTCCTGACCCGGCCTGCTCGGCCGCCGGCTCGTGTCCGCGCAGAGCGGCCCGTCCTGCGCACGCGGTGGGTGCTGGCCGGCCTGGGAGCCCCTCCTCGCCTCGCAAGTGGATGGACTTTCTCCGGCACTGGAGACTCAGCAGGAGCCCCCTGCAAACGCCGTAACCCTTGGAAATGGACCAACGGGTGCAGTGCTTACCACGTCAGGTCTGCCGGTTTGTTTTTGCCCTTCCCCATTTCTAGTCCCACACGCGGGGGGATTTAACAGAAAAACGACCATATGCCCAGGAGTAGAGTAATCGCAGGGAGGCGCATCTCGGGAGAGAACCCGCCCCGGGCTAGTGGGCCGGGCTTGGGGTTTGACTGTCATCTGGCCGCTGCTGGCCTCAGTTTACTCCTCTATAAAATAGGGTTGATTGAATGGCTTCTGAGGGTCCTTTGGCTCTAGCGCTATGAAACAGTTGGGAACACGGTTGTGCTGTGTCTGAAATTGAGGTTGCAGAGTTATTTAGATGCGTGGGGGAGATGTGGTGAGGTGAAAGAAGAATGAGTGAATCTTATTTTAGGGAGAGGCAGGAGATGCATTAATGTGATCTCACTTGCCATAGAGGTTTTGAGAGATCATCATAAATAACTTCTTAAAGAGATTTATAAAAGATCATGCACAGTAAGTGTATTCTCCAGTAACTTGATACGATACCATTTTAATTTTGGGGGGGAAGTAGTTTGGAGGGTTTAGAAGCGTGAACCTAGTTTTATTTAACCCCTAGAAATGGAGTGAAGATGGCTAAGGATTTTCATTTTGTCAGGGTCTTAGAAATAGCCTTAAATATACATAGGACAGAACATCTGCTTCCTACCTCTAGTTGTAGTTTTTTGTTATTTGATTCAGGTCTTAATCATCAGTCAGCAGAAGCATGAACAATATCACTAAGATAGAAAAGTTTGAGCTCTTAAAGACTAATAGAATTGGAGTACAAGAGTGAGCAAGAGGAAATTGTAATGAAGATTTTGATTGAGTTCTTTTCCCTTTTCCAGCAAGCATTAACTCGTGTGACTTGGAGTTGCTTAACAACTCCATCCCAGTTTCTCAGTCTATTGTAGGTACGCTGTCAGATAAGGAAGATGGAAGGTTTGTAAAGATGCTGAAGATTACTTTTTTAAATAGCAAAATAGGTAGTCTACAAAAGCCAGCTTTTCTTTATGCTCATTGATGCTACAGACACATTTATTCAAAGGGCAAAGGGTGAATCATAGAATCTTCAGTTATTTAAGTTTTTGTTCCTTAAGATGACAAAGCACACACAGTGAACTTAAATTGTTCATGGGCTGTTCAACTAACTACTTTGTGGCACTCCATAAGAATATAGCCGAAGGCCATTTAAAGCACTTTGAGAGGGGTGATAAAAGGCAAAAATGAGAGTACTTTCTAGGTGGTCTAAGTCACTATATAAAAAGTACCAAATGATCTGTCTCTTGAGGGAATAAGACTGTGACAGCTAGAACAGTTTTGTAGTGCTTCAAGACTGCCTTGGAAATAGTTTTCAGAATGGTTTGGTGCATAGAAAGCTTCTCTGGATTGTAAAATTAGTATCAGATTGGTCATCCCCCCAATGTTTTGCCCAAAGTGATAGGAAGGGAAAGTGTGATCCATTAAATTCCTTTTGGGCTCGGTGTCCAATTCCTTGAGGATCTTGTTTGGAAAAGACTTTACAAATCGTCTAGCCCACCTTTCTCATGAGGAAACTGAGGCCTAAGGAGGTGAATACAATAGCTTTGGTGGTGGTGGTGGTTTATTTAGCATGTTGACATAACATGTTTTACGGAGCTGAAGTGCCTGGGGCCTCCCTTTGACTCTGCAGGCAGAACAGAGCTAATAAAACTGGATTCAAATGTTTGAGGGCCATTTCCCTGGGGGGCCTTTTCTAACCGAGTGCCTCCTGGTTCCTGGGAATAAAGGGATAAAAAAGAAACAGTTCTTGCCCTCAAGGAACTTCTGTTTTAGAGTAGGGGGAGGGAGCAACACAAACAAATGAAGTGGAAAGTCACTGGGGGGAATGCAGTGGGGAGAGGCAGGGATCACTTGCAGCAGCAGCAAAGGCCTCTCAGAGTCTGGGAGGGTTGGGCAGGGCCTGGAAGGCAGCTGGGATCCCAACTGGTCTGGGCCTGCTTAGATGTGAGCAGGAAGCCTCCTGGTGAAGTGGTTGGGGGAGCCGGCCTGGGAGGCCTGACGCCAGGCTGCTGCCTACGTTGGGCAGCTGCAGCTAGCACGAACTCGAGCCTCGCTGCTCTGCAGTGAGGGACCTTGTGCCCGATAGTCACAGCCAGATTCTTTAAAAAGCCCAGGCTGGGAATTCCAGTGTGGAGTGAGGATTTCCTTTTTGACACAGCAAGATGGCAGATTGTGGCAGTCTGGTTGATAGACCCTTTTCCGGATCATGTTTATAAGTAACTGACAGAACACTCAAGCCTTTTAAATTGGAAATTAGTCATAATAAAATGTAATTTTTCCCTCATCTGAGTTCACAGACCTCCTGAAATCTGTCCATGGAAACCAGTTTAAGAACTTCTGACCTAAAGTCCAGAAGACCTGAATTCCAGTCCTATCTCCGTTATAAGCAGTGTGACCATGGGCAGGTCACTTAATCCCTGTGTGCTTCAGCTTCCTCATTCTAATTTGAGGGAGGTAGACTGAGAGTTTTCCTAACTCCAAACCTGATCCTGTGAAAATAAGGAAGATTTGTTGTAGTGTTTAACTTTGATAAAAATGGATATAAAATCCACATATGTATACATATGCACATAAATCTGTATACATATATGTAAAAATGTCATTATTATATAACCCTTGCTTCTTGATATGGAAACCAGAGGAAAAAACCCTGAGGGATTCTAAAATTTTAGCATCAGTAAACTTAAAGCAGACGGAAACTGAAGGTATCAATGGAGATCTAGAAGTGGAAAGAATACTGAGAGTATTTGCCTTTATTATTTTGCCATTATCTTCCCATTTTACAGGTGAGGGAACTGGGGCTTGGAGAGATTAGGTCATTTAATGCTCAAGGTAATCCAGCTGGAAAATATGACCTGTTCTCTGATCCTAAAACTAGTGCTCTTTCCACTGTACAAAATCATAATAACTCGTATTTTCTTAACACTCTTTGGTTTCCAAGGTCTGATATCTCATACTGACTCATAGATATAGTAAAGAAATTTATGAACAAATGGTTTATTTCTTGGAGTTGTTGCATTGCAGAATGTCTTTTAGGAGTCTTTTCCTAAATTTTTGATCAGTTGCCATTCAAAAATCTCAGTCTAAACATAGCCTCACTATTGAAAGTACCAAGTCTCACTCTGAAGTTGATGACTTCCCCGATCCTGTTGCTTTCATATTGTATTACAAATAATAATCGTAATCTTGGCATACACAAATATTTGATGCCTCTTTTTTTCTTGCCTTGCCTGGGACTTTCTGAGTTAGTCAGTTTTGTTCAGTTTAATTAAAAAACAACAACAACAATAACACAACAGATCCTAGAACTAGAATCTAGGTCTTCTAACTCATTCACCCAGGATTCTAAGTATTGCTAGTTGAAAATAAGTTAATGCTGTATTATATAGAATAAAGTTTTTGTTTTTGTAGTGTATCGGGTTTGAAAGCCTTGGAAGGTCTTTGGAGCCCATGGTTTAGGTCAGGACATTCTGGTGACCTTGTAACCTTCTTACCCAGGAAGGGTACGTGAATTTCTTGCTTTCTAAAGAGGAGGAAACTGAGGCTTAGGATTGAATGACCTGCCCATTTGTTAGACTTTTATTAAAGATCATAACCTGATCATAAAGATAAGTAGAGAGGTTGTGTCAAACTCAAGTAGAAATGGGGAATATTGATCCATCTATAAGGATCCCTCTGCTTCATATGGACTTAGTTGTAAAACATAATGTTACGCAGGGGTTATTTTTACTTTTTTTGTTAAATATTTCCCAGTTATATTTTCATCTGTTCAGCCTATACTTGGGTTGCTCACCACAACTCTGTGTTAGTTAGCTCTAGATTAGAGAACCCAAGTAAAGAGGGAGAAGAGCTTTGGATTTAGAGGCAAGAGACCTGGGTTTTGGGGCTCCATACTTACTATATGGCTTTGAACATACTGTTTTCCTTCTTTCTCTAGGCTTCTTTCCTCATCTTGAAAATGCAGCTCACTTGCACCTTCATTTTACAAATTAAAACACTGAAGCTTTACCAATAACCATCCAGTTGGCCTAGATGATAAAAGATAGAAATAATGCTAAAGGGCTGTAGGAATACACAGTTGGTGAAACTGTGAACTGACTCAGCCATTCTGGAAAACAGTTTGAAATTAGGGGAGAAAAATCACCACCAATCCAGGGAGCAGAAAAACTTATAAATATGAAAATATAGATAGTGGGACTTAAAAGTAAATAGCCGAAAACCGGGATGGAAAAAGCATGTGCCCATCAATTTGGTGGAGGGGACTGGAGTATAACTGGATGCATAGATACTTGGGACATTTTGAAGTATGCTTCGAGAAATGAGATTTAGAGAAACATGGGCTGACTCTTAAGCGGGGTACAGTGACTATAGCAGAACCAGGAGAGAAATAGGCCCAGTGAGGAGGGTGGTGTTAATGAAAAAGGTGATTAGAGAAAGCCTAACTCAGTTTGACCATTTTAACTAATGGTTTCAAAGGACAAAGGATGAAACTAGCATTTGCTTCTCAGTATAGAAAAGAGTGGGACAGCAGTTTGCTCTGACCACCGTGATTGTGCTAAGGGTTAGTTGTGCTTAATGGTTTCCTTTGTTAAAAGTTTTTTGAGAAGAATATCCAATATCTGGAAATGACTTTTAAAAAACAACAAAAAAGGCATTGTTGAATAAGATGCCTTTCAGTTTCCTTTCCACTGCCTTAGTTCTACAGTCCATTAAGTTCTGTGGTCTCTGTATCACTTTGGCTGTTAAACTGGATTTCCAGCTATTGCTGGAGCTTAGCAGTCTGTCAACCTTACCTGCTTTACCATTCATGATGTTCTGCTCAGGTGCCACCATTTCCTTCCATAAAGTCTTCCTGGAGAAAATTTCTTTTCTCTGGTTTTGGGAAGAGGATTATCTGGATCTCTCTGATCTATCAGTTAATTACCTTACATTATTACCTATCTCTGTATGTATAATACATACGTACATGTATCTGTTCAAGTAAAACAAGACCGTTTGTATGCCTGAAATTCACTCCTTCCTCACTTCCACCTTGTAGAATTCCTTATTTTAAGTCTCATCTCAGTGCCATCTCTCATATTATTCTTACACTAGTATCACAGAGTGATGGGGGGGGTGGGGGGGGTGTCTAAGCCATACCTAGCCATAATTGTAATTACTGATTGAGCGTTGCTTCAGTCAAACTGAGACCTGTTAAAAAGGTCAAGGTCTCCTACTGCATCCAGGGCCATCTCCAGTCATCTTGACATATCTTGGTGCTAGACCCAGATGGTTCTGGAAGAAAAAGTCTTAAGACATCTTTGAGAAAGAATAACAAACAATAAATAGACTATTTGATGTATGTATAAATATATTTACTTATATATTCTGTTTTACATGTTTATGTATTTATATATTATGTATATTTTATACCTATATATAAGGATATGAAGAATAAATACAAAAAATTTAGGAAGGGAGAGCAATAGCAATTGGGGGCACTTGGGAAAGCATCTTATAGGAGGGAGTGCGTTTGTTGGCTCTTGAAAGAAAAGGGATTTGGGAATGTTTGAAGGCAGTAGGAAAGGCGTGAGTAAATAGGAGGAAATTGAGTGAAGGGTTGAGGGAACAATCTACTGGAAAGAAAAGGGGAAGAGATCAAGGATACCTCTAGAGGAGTTGGCCTGGCAAGTAGAGAGTAGGGGATGCAGGGAGAAAAGGGAGTAAATGGCCTACTTTTTCCTTAGTAAAGTTAAGAATCCAGGTCTTCTGCAGGGAGATCGGGGTGGGGGTGGGGGGTGGGGAAGAAAAGCATAAGAGGCCTGAAGGGGGAAAGATGTTTGAAATAGTTTCTGTGAGTGAAATGGAATGGAATGAAAGGATTGCTTTTGTGAGGGTGGTGGTTGTACTTGTTTTGGGTCCCAAGAGTGGAAATCGTGCAGGATTGGGGACAAGGGGACAAGAGGGTATATGGGTAGAGAAGGCAGTTGTGCTATTGAATTGGTAATTGTTGAATCAGGGTTGGGAAAAGAGGTAAGTAGATTTGAAGTAGTAAGGAGTGGAAGAATTATAGGTCTTGGGGAGGGTGAAGAATAGACTTTGAGGGGTGCCCCAGGAGAGATAAGAGTATAGGGAGATGAGGGACAGAGTATGACTAGCAGAGCACTTGGCTGGGAGATCCAGCACAGTGGGAGAGCTAGCCCTGGGCTCTGAGGAGGGCATGTTGAAATGAGCTGCAAATCAAACGGCTGCTAAACTAGAAAAAGGAACGGGATGACCTGGCAGCTGTGATTGGAGGAAGGGACAATTTTAATACATTTTCACAAATCCTGATCTCTTGAATCTCAGTTGTTCTACATGACTGTCCTGTTTATTTAAAAAAAAAAAAAAAAATCACATGCAAGTTTGCCGACAGTATCTGCCATTGGCTGTTAAAATCTTGACTGACTTCATGATTGGGGTCTTAATAGTGATATAGCATAATTTATGTTGGAGACTTTGAGTTCATATAACTTTTTTTTTTTTTTTTTAAAGTTAAAACTAAAACCATTTTCTCCATTTAAATGAGAATACAAAAGGTATTTGGGCTGAATAATTTAGTCAGGTGTTTACAGGTTGCTTTTATTTCTTTTCTGGGACAATTCTGTGGAATTTGCTTAGTAAATTTATTTAAGTTTAAATTAAGAGCATTTCATGATAATTTTCTTGCAAGCTTCCTAGGAAAAGCTTGTGGTTGTGTGAATGGCACTGGACTACAGTATTTTTATCCTTGAAAACTGACAGTATTAGTGACTAGTGCATATTAAGAGAAACCAATAATTGCTCTAAATGTTTTCAAAGTAAGAAGCATATTATCTCGTGCCTCAGAATAAGAGGTCACCATTATGTTGAGGTTTTGTTTTAAAAGTTTTTCAGTTTATCAATCCCAGAACCTTACTGGGAGCTACTGTACTTTGGATACAGGGATTGTAACTTGAAAATTTTATGCAGGGTCTTCCTTTTGAGAATAAAAATGGATGGCTTGTCTTAAGCAGGCTTTTGGAGAGGGTAGGATTTATCCGCTTTGCTTATAATATTGATGATCATAGACACTAAAGAAAATACTGGTCAAATATATCTGTAGATGGACATTTGTTAAGGGTTTACTGTGTAGTAGGTACTGTGAATTAGCCCTTGCCTTGCTCTTAAGGAAATTCCTTTGTGCTGGAGGAAGGGGTTACTGCCCAATCACAAATGAATACCTACACCTGCTGGGAGCAGAAAAGCTGCCTCCTGAACTGAGCATTGACTGACTTGAGTCTGAGGACTCAAGTCCTCAGGAGGAGGGACAGCCCATTGAAAGACACCTCCTTTTTTTCTCCCTGGGGGAGGAAAAGGAAAAAATGCAGTTTAGCTGCATTTGCATTTGGGATCTAAAAACCAGATTTAGTCCATATTCTCTAGGAATTTAAATTAGAGTGCACTTATCTCTTTCACTTTGAGACTTTCCCTTTCGCAGTTTCAATATGTCATAGGTTGGCATAAGAAATTAATTGGGAATTTGGGGGCAGAGGCCAGCAGATGATAAAGAAGGGTCCTATGACCAAATACTTGACCCAGATTTTGCAAAAAGGTATTGTAAATTCCCCAGAAGAGGAAAAATCCAGACTTCTCTGGTAGGAAGGGATGGCAGGGGTGCTGGAGTGATGTGAGATAACTATAAATCAGCTAGTCTTCTCACATTGCGAAGTCCTGTCTCAGTTCTGTCTTCATTGGACCTTTGGCATCTGTACCCTTGTCTCTATTGCCTTTGAACCTGCTTGGATTATTTTAACCACCCACTCCCCCAAACTCACTGGTCTTGGTTCTTCTCTAATCTTGCTGTCTCTGCCTCCCCAAGTGTCTCCAATCTGGTCTCTTCTCTCTAATCACAGGGTGACTTCTGGTCTCTCACTCTCATCACTTTGTCTAAAGCTGGGTCCAGTAGTCTCTGACCTCCAGGTCTAAGGTTCCATGGTGTCACTCTCTCATGCAGTAGCTCCCTATTGCTCCTAGGAGATCTCCTTCAGCCCTTCACAGCCTGGTCCTAGCTTTCCCCATGGGCCATTACACATTTTTCCCTGTCCTCTCTATAACCCGCCCAGGCAGCTTTTACTCACATCTGATGCTTTACTTCATCTCCTTTGTTTTGTGCTTCCTTACCTATCTCCCAGAATGCCCTTGGTTTCTTTGAGGTTTAAGAGTCCATCCCTTTCGCTTGGAAGAAGAAGCAGAATATCATAGAGGTTAAGTAGATTTCTTCATAGTTACATAAATCAAGGCTTGATTTTTTTTCTTTAACTCTAGGAAGTGGCTGCCAAGCTCAATAGGAGCCTGATGTATTTTGTACCTCTTTAAAAATGAAAAATAAAACATGGCCAGTTCACGCTACGTTACAGTAGGTCATTGGTTTCCAGTTCTAGATGGAGATCCAAATTGAGGTCCCTGAGGGCTCCCCTGAAGGATCTACTCCAAAGGGGACTTGAATCCATGCTTAGGGGTCCTCTGGCTTCTTTTCTTCTCTGTTAATCTATCTTTGGGGACCTGGAGTCTTCTGAATTGGAGTGAGCCCCTCAGAATCTCAGAATGCTGACCTTCCTCTGCCACATGCACGTGTCATGTACAGTCTCGGTGCTCTTGGGAGAGATTGCAGAGCATCTAGTTCAGTTTGTTGATAACCAGGAATCCTCTCAATGACAGTTGGCAAGTTGTCATCTGATGTCCCTTTCAGAACCTCCAGTGGGGGTGAAGGGGAGACCCAAGTCCTTCAGGCCGTCCCCAATGGGCAGGAAGTGTTCCCAGTCCTGGAGCCTACAGCTGGGTGTTCCTGGCTGGAGCAGCAGCAGAGGCCTCCTCCACATGGCCATCCATCTGAGGCAGACACTCTATGGCCTATGGATAGAAAGACAAATCAGCCCTTTCCCTCAAGTAGTTTACATTCTGTGGGGGTGGGAGAAGGAAACAATATGTACACAGAAAATGAAATACAGAATAGAGAGATCTCATTCCTCGGGTTGGATCAGAGTAGGCTTCTCTATGGGAGGTGCCAGGGCAGAGGGTAGTGAGGGAGCCCTCTGGGGCAAAGGTGGGGTGGGAGAAAAGCAGGACCAGTGTGTCCGGATGGTCCAAGGGGTGAAGGGGCAGTAATGCACTGTGATTCTGGAGCCAGGTTATGAAGACCTTGGGAAACCAAAGAGAGGAACCCACATCTCTATCCCTAAGACAAGGCAGAACCTGTGCTTTAGGGCTGTGGCTTTGGTAACTGGCCTGGACATGGGGAGACCAGGGAAGAGGCTCGTGTAGTAATTTGGGTCAGAGGTGAGAAGAACTTGAAGGAGAATGGTGGCCTGGTGGTGTGGGAGATGTGGGGCCCAGGTTGTGCAGGTGGGATTGATAAGACTTGGCAAGCAATGGATGAAGGAAAAGAGTCAAGGGTTTGAACTTGGCTCATGGAAAAAAGGCTGGGTTTAGGGAGATGGGAGGGGCAGGATGCCTCCAGCACCTGGAGCTGGTAATGCTACGGAGTGCCCAGGTGGTGTGGCACAGAGAGCTGGGCCTGGCTGTGTGACCCTGGGCAAGTCACTTTACTCTGCCTTTGTTTCCTCATCTGTCAAATGAGCTGGAGAAGGAAATGGCCAATCGCTCTGGTATCAGCCAAGAAAACTGGGCCCCAACTGGGGCCATGAAGAGTTGGACACGCCTGAAAACCTTGGTAAAACAGGACATAGGCTGTTGGTTCCATAGAGCTGGAGATGAGCAGGGAGAACATAGGGCTCCTACTGAATTCTGGTGTCCCACACTGAAGACCCTGCTGTAGATGGGGTCTCATGTCTGGGAGCCGTTGCTTTCCTCCCTGCTGAGGACGGTGAGCCACCTTCAGGGCCGGAAGAGCAAGGTTCAAGATCTGCTTCTGACCCGACTGGCTTTGTGATCCTGAGCCAATCCCGTGGCCAGCCGGTGCAGAGAGGCTGCGCTCAGCATTAAGAGGTGACCTTTCCTTGCCCAGGAATTCCATGTGTCAGTGAAATGGTAAGCCCAGGCTCTGGCCCTGCCCTGGCACTAGGTCTGGCCCTTCTTGACCTCCTGAGTGTAACTGATGGTGAAACAGAAACGTATGTGAGAGGGTCTTTGGCTTTTGTCATTTGGAAGGCTGTCCGGGCGGCATTAGGTGCTGTCATGACCCGGCTCTTGGCCATCACCTTAACTCAGTGCTGATGGATGGTGAGGAGGGACACAAAAGCATTGCCTTCCTCTGGGGAAAGCATCTGCTTGGGCAAAGCCAGGCTCCAGGCTTTAGAAGAGCCAGCCTTGGAGCAGATTGATTCTTCCAGATTATTTTTTGTCAGTTGAGAAAACATTTTATTAATGGTGTACTAAGGCCTGCAGAAGATGAAACAGCCTCTGCCCTCAGGCAACATAGGTTCTTGGCCAGCTCCTATTTCCTTTGACTTCTTCCTAGGCTTATGTATCACTTGCTCTTGCTTTGAGATTAGTCAATTCTTAGGATGCCTTGATTAAAAATTAACTTTGGAGTAAAATCATCTTTTTTTTCTTTTTAATAGCATTTTATTTTTTTCCACTTACATGTAAAGTTAGTTTTCAAAATTCACTTTTATATTATTTTGAGTTCCATATTTTTCACCCCTTTTTCCCCTTCCCCAAGATGGCAAGCAGTCCGATATAGGTTATACATGTGTAATCATATTAAACATATTCCCATATGAATCATGGTGTGAAAGAAGAATCACAACAAAAGGGAAAAACCACAAGAAATAAAAAGTGAAAATAGTATGCGGTGATTTGTATTGAGACTTCATCAGCTCTCTCTGGATTGGACAGCATTTTGTGTCTTGAGTCTCTGGGAATTGGCATATATTGCTGACAAGAGCTAAGGCAGTCATAGATGATCATCACACAGCATTGCTCTTACTGTGTCTCTCATTCTGGTTCTGCTCATTTCACTCAGCATGAGTTAAGTGTTTCTTAAGTTAATCTTAAGTCTTTCTGGGTTTTTCTGAAATCTTCCCACTCTTTATTTCTTATAAAACCATCTTAGTTTTTTTTTTTTTTTAAATGAGCACAACTGCCTTCATTTGTAGCCCATGTACAAATACTTCTGATACATGTTTCTTTGAATTTCATTTGAAAGTAAATGGTGATCCAGCAGTGTTTCTACTGGGCTTATACCCCAAGGAGATACTAAAGAAGGGAAAGGGACCAGTATGTGCCAAAATGTTTGTGGCAGCCCTGTTTGTAGTGGCTAGAAGCTGGAAACTGAGTGGATGCCCATCAATTGGAGAATGGTTGGGTAAATTGTGGTATATGAATGTTATGGAATATTATTGTTCTGTAAGAAATGACCAGCAAGATGAATACAGAGAAGCTTGGAGAGAATTACATGAACTGATGCTAAGTGAAATGAGCAGAACCAAGAGATCATTATATACATCAACAACGATACTGTATGAAGATGTAATCTGATGGAAGTGTATTTCTTTGACAAAGAGACCTAATTCAGTTTCAATTGATCAAAGATGGACAGAAGCAGCTACACTCAAAGAAAGAACACTGGGAAATGAATGTAAACTGTTTGCATTTTTGTTTTTCTTCCTGGGTTATTTCTACCTTCTGAATCCAATTCTCCCTGTGCAACAAGAAAACTGTTTGGATCTGCACACATACATTGTATCTAGGATATACTAGGACATATTCAACATATATATATATAAGACTGCTTGCCATCTAGGGAAGGGGGTGGAGGGTGGGAGGGAAAAATCGGAACAGAAGCGAGTGCAAGGGATAATGTTGTAAAAAAAATTACCCTGGCATGGATTCTGTCAATAAAAAGTTACTATTAAAAAAAAAAAAATTAAAGAATAACTTTTCAACATTGAAAAAAAAAAAAAGAAAGTAAATGGGGGGCAGCTAGGTGACACAGTGGAGAGAGAACCAGCCTTGAAGTCAGAAGACCTGAGTTTAAATGTGGTCTCAGACACAACACTTTAAGGCTGTGTGACCCTGGGCAAGTCACTTAACCCCAATTGCCTCAGCAAAATTAATTAATTAAATAATTGAAAGAAAGTAAGTGGGGCTAGGCTCTGGCAAAGTTGTGAAAATTCTTAGGTCAGTTTACCCCCCTTTCCCTTCTGCACCCTTCTCTACCCTTCTCCCCCAAAGTTTATAAATAATAATTTCAGAGCCCCCCAGAGCTCATCTGGATTTTTGTTTTCTCTTATTATATCCTTCCTTTCTGACAAGAGTACCTGGCACATGGGCATATTCCTAAGAACTTTGGGAATAGAATGCGGTTTTCTCAAGCTCCTCCACTCTTGGTCCCTCTCCTCTGGGCCTGGTTCAGCTTGTCCCAGATCTGAACCCCGGGCTTTAAATAAGGTAGGTCTCCCTAGGTAGAGCTCTGAGGTCTTCTTCCTGTTTCTGGCCACCTCTCCTCAGATGGGCCACACTGGCTGGCCTGGTGGGTAGGACTGCCGACATTTCTTGGAGGTGCAGGGCTTTCCCAAGGTTTCTGGGCCTCCCTCAGATGCTCTTGGCGGTGGCAGAACCTGTGCCTGGCTCCCTGCTGGGCTGGAGTCCTCCTGGCCACTCTAGACCCAGCTTTTTATCTTCCTCTCCTTTGTGCCACAAGCTTCTGGTTCATGAAGTACGTTTCTTGGCCCTTTTGATGTTAGTTTAGCTAGCATTTCGTGGTGGTTTTTGGTAAATGTGTTATCATAGTATCACGATTAGAAAGGAGCTTAGTGATTATCTGGGGCACCCTCCACTTCACCAGTAGGGAATCTCAGAAAAGGGGTTTGTCCAACACCCGGAGTTGGGGCTGCTTCTCCTTCTGCGTAGCCCCCAGCTCACTTCTTGGAGTGTTCCTGAAGTTTCTCATGAAGAATATTGCTACAATGAATGCATTTCTTTATTAGGCTCTTTATCCAAGTGTGTATTTCTTTGTGTTTGGTTTATTTTGGTTCAGGATGTATCGCTTTCAATTATCTAACCTAGGAAGATTTTGTCTGTTTGTTTTTGAGATAGGCCTCCTTTGATTTAAGCACAATTGCATGTAAAACAAGATAAAATCCCCTATATCAGACCAAACATTTTCCTCTAGGCCATGTTGAAATAGAGTTGGATTTCTCCTCCCCCTTTCCCTCCCCATGCTGGCTTAGCAGCACCTGCCCAATAGAGAGTAGCAGGTTGTGTTTCATTGCCTTTGCTCTGGGCTCTTCTGTCCAAAGCTTGATGGTTACAGCAGAAATGTCATGGGGTCACTGCTGCCACAGATCCTGACTGCAGACTCAGTGGAATGGGGCTACTTCCATGGCACTGAAATAATGGGGTCCTGGACATCCGCAACCTGCTGGTACAGAA
This sequence comes from Sarcophilus harrisii, assembly GCF_902635505.1. Lineage (NCBI taxonomy): Eukaryota > Metazoa > Chordata > Mammalia > Dasyuromorphia > Dasyuridae > Sarcophilus > Sarcophilus harrisii. The sequence goes on along the minus strand of NC_045429.1, from coordinate 441,948,485 downwards.
AAAGTCTGATAGGTGGCCAGTTTGATCTTATGAGATCAATCAAACAAGGAACTGGAATAAAATTATAATAAGTTCAATACCACTGAGTTTAGGTATCCACATGCTTGTAGTGGCCCTAATACTGGATCTGAAGCCAGAGGCTCCTTGGCCTGGCCGGAGGGACACTTTCCCTCACTTGAAACCTAGTGTCTTTATTTCTAGATTCATTCATTTCTTTCTTTCTTTTGCTGAGGCAGTTGGGGTTAAGTGATTTGCCAGGATCACGCAGCTGTGAAGTGTTAAGTGTGTGAGATCAGAGATTTGAACTCAGGTCTTCCTGACTTCAGGCCTAGTGCGCCACCTAGCTGTCCCCAAATTCATTCATTTCTAAGCACCCTTTACTTCTAAATCTTTGAGCCCTTTTGCAGCCCTTGTTTCTGTTCAGTTCTAAGAATCTGAGTGTCTAATTGAGGAACAATATGATTTAAAAAAAAAAATTAACCACATTGGCCAATTTTGCGGTTTTTCTAGAGGTTGGGTTCAGTAACTTAGTTCTGGAAATACTTGTTGTTCCCTCCTAGCATAAGCATTCAGCTCTGATTGATTTTAGAATTTTTAGGCTATTTTTATGTCATCATTTGATTATTGAGTCTTATTTGAGAGTTTCAGAAGTAAAATCCATAATTTAAAAAAAAAAAGTTGAGTTGGGCTGTCCATTCTTAGGTATCTTTTCTTAGCACATATTTGTAGCATTTTCATTATTTCCCCCATTGTTCTTTCAAATATAAAACTCTCATTGAGAGCTGTTGAATTTCTGTCACCTGCATTTTCTTTTTTTCTATGTTTTCTTCCCTTTGTTGGTCCTCATGCAAAGTATCCTACTCTGCCCGGTGCCCTCGTACAGCAAAGAAAATCATTTGACACATCCACATTCTCTGTAGTGTTCCATCCATATATGTTCCCATTTCTGCAGAATAGGGAGTGAGGCTTTTTCATAGCCCTTCTTGGAGCCAGGTCATTATAATTTCATAGCATTCAATTTAAAATTTGCCATCATCATTCTTTTTAAATATATTGTGGTGATTGTGAATATTGATTGCCCAGTTCTGCTTCCTTTATTTTGTATTAATTCACAAACGTGTTTACTTCTCTTTATTCATATTCATTATTTCTTACAGTGCTGTAATATTACATTATATTCCATTGTTTTCATGTATGCCGATTTATTTAGCTAGTCCCCAGATGATGGATCTCTACTGGAAACAGTTTTGTGTTACCAGGGAAAAAAAGCCCTGATGTGAATATTTTGCTTAAGTATGGAATGCTTGCTTGCTTTGACCTCTGGGGTATTCTCCTAGTAATGAAATGTCTGGGTCAGAGGTAGTAGTGCCTTTAATTACCTGCTTAGCATAATTCCAAATTGCTTGCCATAACGGAGTGGATCAGATCACTCTATTATTGGGCCTCTCCCCATGTCTCCCCTCCTCCTCCCATGCATCTTTGTCACTTTTCAGTGTCAGGGGAAATCTAATTTTTATTTCTCTTCATGGTGACTCAGTGGTATTTCTTTAGAGAATGGTGTGTTCATATCTTTTGTATTGGGGAATGGCTTTTGGTCTTATCTATTTGTTTTTGTTTCCTTTAGATCCTGGGAATCACATCATTATCCAAGATTCTTATTACAAATAACTTGTTCTCCATGAACTTCTTGTATGGCAGCTAGGCATGTTAATATGCAAATTAAATTAGGCTTCAAATCTTATGATAGAACTTTAATGTAAAGCAGTGAGTCATCGATGGCTTGGAATATAAGTGGGGGGCGGGTGAGGGCAGCTAGGTGATGCAGTGGATACAGCACCAGCCCTGAAGTCAGGAAGACCTGAATTCAAATCCAACCTCAGACACTTAACACTTCCTAGATGTGTAACCCTGCACAAGTCACTTAACCCAATTGACTCAGCAAAAAATATATATATATATATATATATATATATATATATATATATATATATATATATATATATACACACACATATACACCCAGGCATTAGTTCATCTTCTTGGTCTTTCCCGATATAAGCATGTATAACTGCTCCTATAGTAATTGCATTATATTGATATCTCACTAAAAGGAACCCTTTTTGGCTCATTAACTCAATAGCATCTTGGAAAGATAAAAATTTAGCCAAATAGGTAAGCCTGAAATTTGGGGTTAATCTCAATAGAATATTTACATCAGGACTGATACTGATCCTTAATCTTTAATGTAAAACCTTCTGAACCCATTTCATTGTTCTGAATGAGTTGATTTAGGGCAGGGGTCCTCAAACTTTTTAAATAGGGGCCCAGTTCACTGTCCCTCAGACTGTTGGAGGGCCGGACTATAGTAAAAACAAAAATTTGTTTTGTGGGCCTTTAAATAAAGAAACTTCATAGCCCTGGGTGAGGGGGATAAACATCCTCAGCTGCTGCATCTGGCCTGAAGGCCTGATTTAGAGTATGCTAATCTTTTGATTTTTAACCAGGAGGAAAAGCTCTCTATCCTTAGAGTTTGAATATGAAAAAACTCGTTTTGTTAGTTATTTTTTCTAAAATATATCTGATAGCAAAATAACGGTTTGGTCATGTATACTTATTGTGTATCTAATTTATATTTTAATATATTTAACATTTACTGGTCATCCTGCCATCTGGGGGAGGGGGTGAGGGGGAAGGAGGGAAAAAATTGGAACAAGAGGTTTGGCAATTGTCAATGCTGTAAAATTACCCATACATATAACCTGTAAATAAAAGGCTATTTAAAACAAACAAACAAACAAACAAAAAAAACCAAGACTACAAAGCATAAAGAAAAAAATATATATATCTGATATATTTTGGAAAGTAGGTGTTGGTTTATCATAATTATTCTAACTTGTAAGACTGATAACAGTTAATAAAAGTTTGAACACTGAACATTTACTATTAATTCTTATAATTAATAGTAATAATAAGAATTTTAAAAGAAACTTTAAAAAAAAAATACATTCTCATTTTATCTTTATCTACAGACAAGTAGCTCTGTAAGAAAGATAGGGCAAGTATTATTCCCATTTTACCCCAGGAAACTGTAGTGTAGTTTTAAATGACCTGTCCAAAATTACAATGTCATCAATATCAATAGAAGGCTTAAAAATGACTGTAAGTTAGTTATGTCATGAAATATTTAAAATATAATAGTAATTTACATCTTTCTAGTTGTTTATTTGTTAGTGGAATAACTGATCTCAAAGCAGTTATTGGATTAAATAGTATCAGAGTTTAAGTTAGACATGAAGGGGTTTTTTGGTTGGTGATGGTGGTTTTTATTTTGTTTTGTTTTGTTAATATAGCTGAGCACTTGTTGGAAGGATGTTCCCTTTGACCAAGGATCGATACAGATCACTGTTCCTACTACTAAAGTCTCATGTTTATTGAGATTATAGGGCAATTGTCATTGGAAAACAATGAAAGTCTTTACCTTGTTCGTAAGGATTCATAAATTTAAAAATCCATAAGGATTTTGTGGTTAGTTTGTGATGTCCTTTTTGGACGGCGGCAGTGTTCTTTTCCTATTTTCTTGTAGTACAAAGGCATGTCATTAAGGATGGTTGGGCTTCCTCCCCCAAATCTGTAGTTGTGGCATATTTTTGTGTTGTTTTGGAGGCAATTGGGATTGACTGGCCTGGGATTACACAGTGTGTTAAGTCTGGATTTGGAGTCAGGTGTTCCAGACTCCAAGGCATCTCCTGATGGAGGTGGAAGCTAGAAGCTTAACCACCACTTAGCTGCTTTAAGTTTTATTTGTTTTAACCTGTTGCTTGTTTCAGATCTCATCCTCAGAGTGAGAGTGCAGTGAGCTTGCTGTTCAAAACAAAGCTGAGATATCAATGATGTACAAAGATCACGAATGCTTGCAAGCAGTGTGATTCCCAAATCCCCCATGCAGGTGCAGAGTTCCATTGAAACTCTTGAGTGATTCACCCTTAAACCGAGACAAAAAGTCTCCTTTTAAGTTGGGAAACTCTTTTCCTGCTATATTTAATGAAGTTTCATGTGGTCCAGGCAGCTGCATGGTCCAGTAGATAGAAGGATACACTTGGAGTCAGGAAGACCTGAATTCAAATATGTCCTCAGATATTTACTAGTTAGGTAATCCTGAGCAAGTCACTTGACCTCTGTCTGTCTCCCTGAAGGGTGGCTAGGGGAAAATGAGGTAAGCTTTGTAAAGCACTTTGCAACCTTACACTATTCTTAAGGTAAAAATAACATGATCAAACACGAGACTATAAAATTTTATGCAGGAAGACCTTGGGAAAATAGAACTTTGGGCAAATCCTTTTTCTCTTTTCTGGCCTCTTTTTTTCTTTTTCTTTTTTCTTTTTTCTTTTCTTTTCTTTCTTTCTTTCTTTCTTTCTTTATTTTTTTAAATAAAAAGGCTTTTGACCTCCTTTCTGATACAGTGGTGATAGATTCAAGCTGCAGAGGGAGGTAGACGTTCATGGACTTGATCATTTGGGGATTTGTTTGACCTAACTGTGTTAATAAAGCTTTTGTTGTGTTTTTCCTTCTGAATGGGGGTTGGGAGGGAAAGAAAATGAATGCATGTTAACTATAAAAGATTTTTAAAATAAAATCTGAGGGATTTGGACTACAGAATCTTCAAGTTTCTTCCCAAAATTTTCATTTTTAATGTTATTTCTAGTATTTACCATCAAAAATACATTAACTCTCTAAATAGAATTAGAAGTACTGCCAGTCAAGAGGAACAAAAATTTGTACCCCAAGGAGTAAAATATTAAGTTGTTTGGGTTTTGAATATTGGACATTTGACTAGGAAGCATCTTTTTCCATTTCTAAGGTCAAATTAGTCTTTTAGACTAATTGCTGGTGGTTGATAATGTTATCTCTTTTGTATAAACAATGCTTTTCCTCCTTTCTTTCTCCCTGGGTTTTGGGCCCAGTTGTTCCTGCTACTTAATGACCTTGGGCAAGTCACTTAATTTTATTTTCTTATCTCTAAGATAGAAGTCATGACATCTGTTTTGCAGAAGGTTCAAATTAAACTGCTTTGGAAACTGGAAAAAAATTTTTTAAACAGATTTTTATTGGTTTTCCTTATACAGCATTTTTTAAAATAAAAAAGTAAGTAACTTATTTTACTGATTTTTATTTTTACATTGTTGCTAAACCTTTAAAAGAATACTTTCTTATAATAAAAATAATAGTTAAAAGAACTATTATTTATTACTATTGTTATTACAGACACTATTGGTCTGTTTACTAATTAAAACAGAGCAATAGTGAATGGCAGGGAAATCTGTTTGGTCAGAGTGTAAGAGAATACAAGGAAGATAAATAGGAAAGAAGCCTGGGAAGACAATCTATAGCCAGATAATAAAAGGCTTTAAATGCCAAACAGAAAAGTTCGTATTTTACCCAAGAGGCAAGAAGAGCCTTTGAAGTTTCAAGAAGAGGAAGGTGGTACACTGTTCGTGGATCTTGGCAATGCCCATTTTTGGAGCTCTGTGGAAAATAGATTGGAAAGGGGAGAGGCCCGAGGTCTGGAGGGAAGCCAGCTGAAGAGATGGTGAGGATGTCCAACTTGACAAGATAGATACAGCCACTGACTAGCCCTGGGGCTGAGGAAGCATGAAGAGGCCAGTGATATTTAGTGAAGCTGAAGTGTTCCCTTCTTTCCCTTGAGGGGATGAATTACAAGTAAGAGTAAAGCATACAGAGCCAAGATGACAGATAAAGGCAACCCAGCTGAACTTTTTCAACATCTTGCCACCAGACAGCTTTAAAATAACATCTTATCAAATTGTGAAAGAGCAGAGCAAACAAAAGATCTTTTTCTGACCTAAGAAACTTAGGCGATTGGAAGGAGAATGGAAGTTTGGCTAGAGCCCACTCACAGGTTTCAGGGTAGAGAGGAGTACTGGTCCTGGTAGCTGCAGGGAACCAGGTCCATCCTAGGTAAAGACCAGCTTGCAGACTAAGAGAGTGACCACACCTCTTCTAAGCCCATACCACTTTGGAAGCATCAAAAACTTAGGGACTCCTAGAACTGCCTCTGAAAACAATAGCATGGTGAACAGAATTCACATAAGCTGACATTGATTTAAAAGTCAAGAAATAGGCTGGAAAAATAAGTAAAATCAGCCCTCTTCCCCCAAAAAATTTTGCTATAAAAATGTACTAAGGTGGCAGGAAAGGCCAAGACTCTCAGAAGAAAACAGTGAAAAAGAAAGCTTCAAAGTAAAATACTAATTGGATCCAAGCCCACCAAGAATTTCTGGAAGAATTAAAGAACAAAATTAAAGTAATAGAAGGAAATTTGGGGTAAGAAATGAGAGTGATGCAAGAAAATTATGAAAAAAGTGTTAATAGCTTGATAAAAGAGACACAAAATTATTGAAGAAAACATTACCTTTATAAAGTGGATAGAGCACCAGCCCTGAAGTCAGGAGGACCTGAGTTCAAATCTGGTCTTAGACACTTAATACTTCACACTTCCTAGCTGTGTGACCCTGGGCAAGTCACTTGTCACCAATTGCTTCAGCCAAAAAAAAAAAAAGACAATAGTTCAAAGGACTAAAATATGCATACTCTTTGATCCAACAATAACATGCCTACATCTGTGTTCCAAAGAGAGATGAAAGAAAAAGGAAAAAAAAATTATATACAAGGAATCAATTGGAAATTGAAGGCATATCCATTATTTGGAGAAATGGCTGAACAAGTTGTGACATGATTGTAATGGAATGTTGTTATACTGTAGGAAATTATGGGGCAGGGAGGGGAGTTTCAGAAAAGCAAGGAAGAACCAGAAGATGTATTTAATAACAGTAACATCATAATGATGATCAACTGTGAAAGATGTGGCTACTTTGATCTGTGCACAATCCAAGGCAGTTCAAGGACTCATAATGAAAACACTGCTGTCCATCTCTTGAAAGAGAACTAATGAACACTTGAGTGTGAATTGAAGTATAATTCTGTCTGTCTCCCTTAAAAAAAGCGTATGGGTAATATGGAAATGTTTTGCTTGATTTTGCACGTATAATTGAGTTCATAATGCTTACTTTCCCAGTGAGTTGGGGCAGGGTGAGAGAGGGAAAGAATTTGGAACTTAGAATTTAAAAAGAAAAATGCTAAAAAAATAAATAATAAAAGATATGTAATCATCAGACACATCGGTTTGTTTTGATTAACTGAAGTTCTTTATCATAAAACATTCTCTTGAGAAGGACATGGCAGCAACATGGAATGAACCAGTAAGAAATGTTTTTTTGTTTTATTTTAAAGGGGGAAATAACCAATCTTATTTACAACAAATTGTGTTTCTAATTCCCTTTTCATCCATTTCATGTGGGCTTGTAAATGAAATCTACATGAGATCACAGAATTCGAGTGTGCTTGTGGGAATAGGAGATTCAGCTTGTTTTTCTTTTTAAAAGTTTGGTTTTCTTTATTATCTCCTACTTCAGTTCATTTATCCATTGAATAATTAGTCCAACATTGCTAATAATGAGATTGCAGAAGACTAAATTCTATTAGATCATTACATGAATTCCTGAAATAGTGTGTTGGTTCAACACATCTGTTAAAATACACATAATTACGTTGTTATGATTATAAAACCTCTGGGAAGCCATATTTTGTAGAAACATTAATATAATTGTATATAAATTACATAAATCCAAAGAAATACTTAGTGTTTCTTTCTTTTATTAGAACCAAGCCGTGACTTAAATTTACATAGGAGCTCTTTAAAATTTATAAAGTACTTTGTGTGCACGATCTCATCTAATACTTATACCCACCTATAGCAGTTATTCCGGTCCCCCTGTACTCACAAAGCAATATTATCTTCGTTGTATATTTGAAGAAACAGGCTATCAGAAAGTTATCTTGAACAAAGCCACACTGGTGGCTAGTGGAAGGTATCAGGCCTGGAACTAGGGTGTCTTGGCTTTAGGATCTGATCTATCCACTGTACCAGGCTGTCTGTGGAAGAGGGCAGCAATCTCAAAATCATCCTGTAGCTGCCTTCCTCTGAACCCTGTTAACCATCCTCTCCTCCTGGATCCTTCTCTTCATTGGGTATTTGGGAATATGCTGATCACTCCTCAGTATCTTTGGGTGAATCTCCACCCAGGCCCTCTTTTCTCTCTCTGCTCTCACTTGGTATTTTCACTTTGCTTCCATGAGTTCAGTTGTCTCTATCCAGATGACTTCCTCCTCTTCCCTGTTCCCCTACCCCTGAGCTTTTATTTATTTTTAAAATTTTTAAATTTTAATATTTCCAATTACATATAGATGATTTTTAACATTCATTTTTGTAAGATTTTGAGTTCTATTTTTTCCCCTCCTTCTCTCCCTTTCCCCTCTACATACCAGCATGTAATCTATTATAGGTTATACATGTATATTTGTTTTTAACATATTTTCATAGGAGTCACTATATTGCTGAGAAGAGTTAAGTCTATTAAGAGTTGATCATCACACAATATTGCTGTTGCTGTGTACAATGTTTTTCCTGGTTCTGCTCACTTGTGTCCAGCCATTTCTGAAATTGGCTTGCTCATTATCTCTTATAGAACAATAATATCCCATTATATTCATCTACTATAACTTATTCAGCCATTCCCCGATTGATGGGCATCCACACAGTTTCCATTTTATTGCCACTATAAAAAGAGCTGCTACAAACATTTTTGCACATGTGGGTCCTTTCCCCTCTTTTTCAATGTCTTTAGGATACAGACAGACCCTATGTCTGATGACTTCCAAAATTGTATATCTTCCTCTGGTGTTTTTTCCAAGTTCTAGGTCTGAGTTCTGCCTATCAATTTAACCCAGATATAGATATGCTACAAATGGCTCACAAGACTTCCAAAATCGAGCTTATTCTCTTTTCCCCCAGGTTCACAACCTTGGACCTCTAGTTCTGCCCCTCCTTCAGCCATAGTCCTCCCCAGACTGACCTGCTGCTGCCTCCCTCTGCATAAATGGCTTGCTTTGTTCTTCCTCACCTCCACATCTCAGGCTTCCCATGGTGAGGGTCCCATTCCCCTGCCTCCCCGGTGTCATCCAGCCCATCCTCAAAGGTGCCATTTTCTGCCACTGAGTGTGTGACATTCTTGGAGAAGCTTTGTTTCCCCCATAGTTTGTATCCCCAGCTTTTAGCCGAGGAAGTAGTGGGCTATGAGTCCTTAATAAAATAGTCGTTGTTGACTGTCCTACAGTGGGAGGGAGCAACAGCAGTGAGGAGAAAGGAAAGTAGATCAGCAGAAGCAGGCTATCAGCAGGGGCTTACAGTTCATTGGGCATCCACCTCTGCAAAGAGGGGAAGGTAGGATTTCCTCAGCTCTTCTCTGGGACCACAGCTTGGTCAACATAATGACAAAGCTTTTTGTTTGTTTGTTTGTTCTTTTGGCACATTTTTAAAGGTTTTCTAAAATAGAAAATTACACTAGGGAAAACGTCTCCTGCAGAATAGGGACAGTCACCCAGTTAACACAAAGAAACAGTTGTATTACATAAAAAGGATCACTGAGGAAGCATGATAACATCAGAAGTTTGGTGTTATGCACAGTTAAGACAATTTGTAAATTTTAATTTAAAAGCTCATTTATAGGGAAGACCCAGATCTAGAACTGGAAGGGCCTTCTGAGATTTCTGAAAGGAAACTGAGGCCCATAGGAACAAAGAAAAGCTCCACCTCCCCACATTTCTTAAGCTTCCTAAAAACCTTATGCAGTTTATTTATAAAAGATCCAGATGGCACAAAACTGGAAGGAATAGCTAAGCCACAGAATTGCAGAATCAAGATTCAAATGATTGGGCTAAAAGTATGAAGCCAAATAAAATTAAATTTAACAAAGAAAAATAGAAAGTCTTAAATTCAGGTTTTAAAATTAATTACAGTAGCTGAATAATTTGTGAGAAAACATCAATATGTAATAGATTATTCTCCTGTAGAAATTACAAATAGAAGTCATAAAAATTCAATTCTTTGGAGTTGCAGATTTGCAAAGAACTATCTTATCAACAATTCTTTAAGAATGTTTTTAATCTCTACTTCACTGGTAAGATTCAATAAGTTCTTCAAATGTCACAACTTTTATCACCAGAATTTTATTCCATTTGTATAGATAAAGAGTACAAAAAATTATGGAAATCTAGGTTAGGATAGCACAGAAGATAGGAATTAGAAGAATAAGAATATGCATATTGACAATATATCTCTTTTTAAAAAAGGAACACAAATAACTTTCCAATTACACCTAAAAGACATTGACAGAAGTCCCAAATTTAAGAGGTTATTTCTATTTTCTTAAGGGTTATATATTTTTCTTTGAAAAAAATTTGTTTGTAGATTACAGATAGTTCCTGATTGGTGTAAAATAAAAGGAATACTTCTACTATTCTAATTTCTACTTCATATTTCCAATGGGCCAGATTCAGTTACCATATTGTATATAATTATAACTTTGAATATATGTGACAAATTCAGGAGAACTTCTTTACAGCATTGTTCACACTAACTGGGACCTGGCCATGATTTTATTGGGAATTTAAATTATTTTTTCTTCCTATTTGTTGAGTTTATTTACAGTAATTTTTAATATAAAAATTAATTACATGTATATATGAGTTTGGGAGTTTTGGCTGAGGACAAGGGCAAAATGGGTCCTAGCTGCAATGAGAGCTGACTCCCTATTGCCTCCAGGATAAATTGAAACACCCATGTGACCATAAAGTGTATGTCTGATAGTTCAGGCTCCTTTATCATACCTCCCCATCACTGCACATCCTCAGCCTGGAGGGCCAGTCAGTGGCCAGGGCTTGCCACCAGCTCTCTAGTCGGTCCCTTCTTGGCCTTCCTGTCTCGACCTCTCCCCTTTCCAGTCCATCCTGCACAGAACTTTAGAGCGGGCACTGCCAAGGCACGTGCCACTTCCCTCTTCTCACAACTCCAGTGACCCTTCTTGCTTCTAGGACACAATACAAAACTTTATTTGGCCTTTAGAGCCCTCTCCTGTCTGGCTGGACATGGTCTTTTGGGTCCAGTCCCTATTTCTCCCCATCTTGCCCTCTTCTAACCCAGCCAGATGGGCCTTCTTGCTGCCTTTGGTACTGCTGACCATCTTCACTCCTCTTTCTCTGGACTCAGCTTCAGTCCTTCCTCTCCAGACTTTCCAGGCATTAATGCCCTTCCCAGATTACTGCATTGGTTTTGCTTAGATATGTTGTCTCATTTAAATGTAAGCTGAAGGGCCTTGAGGGCAGGGTCTTTTTCATTCTGCTCTCTATTCCCCATGCTTAGCATTGGGCCTGACTGACATATTATAGGTAATTAATAAATATTTTCTGATTGTATTGATCAGAGTACTGATGTTTATTTGACTATTTAGAGGAAAGAAATTTTTCTTACTCATTTGAAATAATCATTCACCTTTATGGGCTGGTTATGAAAAAAATATATTTCTAAGATACAAAGAGGGTCAGATTTTTAAGTTTCCTGAAATCTCAGTTATAACTTATTGGGTATTGCTGCTATTTACTTTTCAGTTCATTTGAGTGTGGTTGATCTTTTAAGAATGTAAGGCTATTTGGGAAATAAAGGTGGAATTGTGCTTTTTAATAGCCATACCTTTCAACCAAGGCATCCCACGGTTGGGTATATGTGCCCCCAAAAGGTCAAAGACAAAGAGAAAAGTCCTGTGTGTACTGAAATATTGATTGATACATTTTTTCTTTTTGGTGGAAGCAAAGAATTTGGCACAGAGTAGATTAGATGCCCCTTGTTTGGGAGCATTGGCTAGACATATTTGTGATACACCCAGGTGATGGAATGTTACTGTCGGATAAGAATGAATGATGGGGAAACTTACATGAACTGATGCTGAGTAAAGTGAGCCAGAACCAGGAGAACAGTGTATATAGCAACAGCAAGATTCTGTGCTGATCAACTAGGATGGGTTTCGTATGGAAAACACCATCCATATCTAAAGGGAGAATCATGGGAGATAGTATTTTCATCTTTTTTTGGTTTGTTTTTTTTTTTAATCATATTTTTTCACTTCTGATTTTTCTTTCATAACGTTAACAAATATGTAAATGTGTTTTAAATGGTTGTATATGTATAACCTTTATCAGATTGCTTGCTGTCTTGAGGGGAGGGAGAGAGATGAGGGAGGGAAGGAGAAAGATTTTGAAATGCAAAACCTTACCAAAGTGAATGATGAAGACAATCTTTACATGTAAAGTACTGTTAAGGGGGAAAAAGAATAAATGGTAAATATGAAGAATTTAGGAAGTACAGAAAGACTTAAAGACAAATTTAGTAAGCAGAACAGGGAAACCATGCACAGTGACTATAACAAAATCAATGAAAAAGCGGAAAAATGCAATGGAATAGTATGTAATTATCTTGGCTACTCTTGACCTCAAAGGAACAATCTCCTTCCTCTCACTACAGATGTGGGAGACTCTGCGTGTGGAATATTTCATATATGGTCAGGCAGACATGATCGATTTGTTGGTTAATTTTGCTGAACTGCTTTTCTCTTTGTAAATCTGTTATAAAGAAATACATTTCCAGGTGGAAGGGGGAGGAAAGGATATGGAGTGTACTATGGAAATGAATATACTATGAAAACAAAAGGCATTAAGATTAAATGAGTTATTTTTCAAAGAATGTAAAGTATAACATAAGCAAAGTTATTTTGAATGGAGCTGAGGTGGCTAATTGAGCTTTGAATTTTTATGTCAAGTTTTAAGAGAAAAGGTAAAGCTGATTATGCATGTTGTGAAAAATTGTCCCCAGTATAACCAGCAAGATGTATCCTTTCCCATTAACCCTGTGTAAAGCAGCTGGAAAAAAAACACTTTTTTTTGGTGGTGGTGGTGGGGTGGTGGTGGTGGTAGTAGAAATATTTTTGAACGTCTCATTTCTTTCCCCTGGGAAAAAGTGTTGCATGTTGAAAATTCAAGTTTCTGGAGGAAGACTGTATTTAGGTGAGAGATCAACCAATGCTGGGTCTTCAAGAGTCATCTTGTTGATTCTGCTTGTATTGAAATGAAAGGAAGCTCTGTTTGCATTGGTGTAGACTGTCTTAAGATAACTGTGCACAGACCCCCACCCGCTCCTTCCACCCCTCCACCCTCAATTTTAAAAAGCAGGTGTGTGTGTGTGTGTGGGGGCAATCTTTCTTCTATGGAAGATTCACAGTTGAATTACATTAAATTAAGCCCCAAACTTCTCCCTAGCACACTTAAAATGAAATTTGTAAAAATGTGCTTTACACGGATTTGAATATGGTATATTTAATAATATGTGTTAATCTGGTTTGAATATATTAAAATTTAATATATTTCATAGAATCCTCTTGATCATCCCCTTTCTGAAGCATGGATTTCTTCAGCCTGATAACACTCCAACATCTCAGGTGGCGATGAGGGCCATCAGTGGGACCTGTGGGCAGGGGAGGGATCTGCAGAGAGGGTAGTCAGAATGCTGATCATCAAGCATTCTGGGTTTGACCTTGCCTCAGCACCTTAAGGAGCCTGGTCTTCTCTCTACAGGGAGGACAAGACCACCCCTGACCCCAGTGTTGGTGTGAGGCCCCCAGGAGATGATCTGTGTCAAGTCTCAGCTGTGATTAGCAGGGCTGTTTTTATTTTGGGGGGGCAGCTGAGGTTGGAAAGCTGCTCCTTCCAATTTGCTCTTCTCTAGCTTCACTCATGGAGCTGAATTCTGCCTTCTGCAAAATAACTCTACTCTTTCCACTGTGTATGAAATATAAATGATGCATTCAACTTGGGTGCAATTGCTAGGATTCTTAGGACCTTTTGTACCAATGTGATAAAGAGTTTATCCTAATTCATAGATTGTGGGTCAGGAAACCAAGAAGCTCTGGATTCAAGTCTTGCCTTTGACAAAGACTGGCAGCGTGATACTAGGCAAGTCATTTAACCTTTGAGTGCTCTAAGTGATGGGGTGGTGTCTTGGTGCTGGGAGTTTCCTAAGACTGTGAAATTACAGGATCTCCCTTCTCTCTTCCCCTTCTCTCTTTTTTCTCTTCCCCCAGCTCTCTCTCCCTTTCTACCCCCCTTCTTCCTTCCCTCCCCCCCAGTCATACTGTCTCTCAAAAACTACATTAAAAAAGTAATTGCTCATTCGTTAAGGGTGTAGTAGAGCTAGTGCTGTGTTTCCATCAATGTAATGTTCTCTTCTTTTTCTAAAATATGATGGTTCTCTCAGGGAGCAGGTTTCTTGGGGAGGAGCCTTCGTTTCAATTCAGATCAATAATCACCTCAAATGCAGCCAGGTGATAAAAGTTCAAATCTTTTATTGTCTCTTCCAAAATAGCCCTGTAAGCTTTCCTCAGTTCCCAGAGCTCTTGTTGCTAGTCCTTTGCCGCTGCCAGCTTCAGCCTCTCCTCTTCTGAATCCCCAGTTCTGCTCGACTGCAGTCTCTAGCTTGTCAATCTCCTCGATTGACTTCTCACTTCTCAATCTCTTCAACTCTCTTCACTGACTTGTGGCTCTCAATATCTCCAACTGACCCTCCCTGAGACTGAGAGCTTCTAATATATGATCTCTTAAAGGTGTGAATCTAAAGGTTGACTCCTGAGAAAGTGGGATTCTGGGAGGTGTAAACTTGTGAATCTCATACTGAACAAACTTGTGAACTAATATATGAGCTAATGTGTGAACTCTCAAAGGTGTAAACATAAGCATTGTTTCTACCAATTCTGGTGACTTAACACCTTGTTTAAAGTTCTGGCTCATAACACATCACGTTCAGAAATAATCCTATTTATGGGTGCCCTTGCCTCCAGGTATGCTGTCAGCGCCTCTCTCCTAGTGCCTGCTGGAAACCCTTCCCAGTGGTTTCCCATCACCCCCACCCCCTGGAGGACTGCAGTCTGGCACTGCTGGATGGAATTGGATTGCCCGTGGGGAAGATCAAATCACAGGCCCCAAAATGGGACTTTGAGCAGACTGTCAGTTTATTAGGTCAGGGTTAGGTCTGGCTCCCAAT
The DNA here is from genome assembly GCF_902635505.1 of Sarcophilus harrisii. Lineage (NCBI taxonomy): Eukaryota > Metazoa > Chordata > Mammalia > Dasyuromorphia > Dasyuridae > Sarcophilus > Sarcophilus harrisii. The sequence goes on along the minus strand of NC_045429.1, from coordinate 441,933,427 downwards.
AGCATCCTATTTGCAAGGAGAGTGTTTTGGAGGATTGACCCTAATCCAAGAGAGGTGGAAAAGGGCCCCAGAGAGGTGGGTGGCACAGAAGAGCCAATGAATGGGTTGAGTGAGTGATTGCCTGGGTTAGTCCCAAATTCTGGGCTGCTTCCTATATACCACATTGTCACTTTGGGTTTTTTACATCAAATTTTAGGTTTTTAAAGTGTTTGATTACTGACTTACAATCTTTTCTGCTTGATTTTTGCAAAGAGGGTTATAGTTAGAATCCTTTTTTCAAAATCATTTTAGAATTTGAAGGTTATTTTTCAAAAATAAGAAACGGAATCAAGTTTGATATAGCGAGTTTGTGCTATATCAAAAATTCAGCATCTCTTACAAAATGAAAGAATATGGAAAACTTTGAATCAAGGCTTCAAATAATTATCAAATTGACCAACAAACAAAAGGTGAATGAGTAAATGATGAAGCTATAATGTTTTGGTCTTTTTAAATGACACTTAAAAATCTTTTCTAGTCTCTTTCTTGTTAAGAGATCCTAGATTTGGAGATAGCAGGAACCTTAGAGACCACAATGTTAAAGTGTAGAAACAGATGCTCTAATTCTCTGATTTTACAGATGAGAAAGAGCCATAGGTTAAACTGACTTGTCCAGAGTCCCGCAGCTAGTGGCAGATCAACAGAGGCAGGTAACCTGGCTCCTAAGTCAAGCATGCTAGACAATACTGCCTTTCCTGGTTTCTAAGATGTATCGTATTGACACTAACAAAATAAGGAATTATAAGTTCAGAAGAACAAATGCATTGTATCTGGCCTGTTTGTCAGTTTTCAGCATACAATAAAACATGGCTGAGCATTATTATCAATATTGATAATGAAAATGACATCCCTATCAAGAAATTGTTTGGGGCCTTCTGTGAGAAGGAAAGAGATGCTGAAGTTGGCATAAGTTCTAAAAATTAGTGTGGTTGTCCAGGTGTGTCCACAGATGAACATTATTAAGTATTAATTTTCCAGACCACATGAAATTGGTGCTTCCATTTTAATAATGTACTGATTTTATTTGGCATAAAACTTAAAAAGTCATTTTTCTAATGCTTCTTTTTAAAAGAGTTGATGGACAAACATTTATGACCAGAGAATTTGATTAAATTGTTTTTAATTGGATGGTATATTTGGGGGTTATTTTAGGTTAAAAGCATGTGAAGATTTAATGTAATCTTACTGATATTCCTTATTTTACAGATGGGGTCAAGGATTTGGTCTTTTGGGGTCCATCTTTGGAAAGGACAGTGCAATAAACCAACCAAACAGTATTTTTGGACTTATATTTTATATACTACAGCTGTTACTTGGTAAGTGTTTAATCATAGTGTAAAATCCATTTACTAGCATGTAGTATATTTGGTCAGAAAAAAAAATCTGCTTTTATATTTTGTGAAAAGGAATGCTTGATTTATTCAAAAGTTTTATATTAATAGAACCCATAATTTACAACCCATGAAGGCTAGTGTTAAACCTTGGAGTTGGTTCAGCCAACAACTAATAAACTATAGCTGAACTCATAGATATTTAGACTAAATAAAAGATTTCAGACTCTAATGTCCAAGATACCACCTCCAAAGTTATAGAAATGAATTCAGAATCTTTTTTCTCTAATTTACATCAGATAGTTTTCTTTATAATTTTGTTGACAAGTCATGTTATTTTAGATTAAGGGAGGTACCTCTAGAAAATCCTTAGGATATTGCCACCAAGGGGCCAGTATACAATAGGACCGTTATCTACCAAGGCTTCAGCATGAATCGGGCCTGTAGTTTTAATTTGCCCTTTAAAGTGTTAAAGCTCTTTCTGGGATTTGATTGAACCCTGATTGATGCTATTTTCTGATGCTCTTTGGCTATGTTGACAGTGGCTTCTTGGTCACATCAGAATATAAGAAAGCCCACCTCTGGGGGGTTCTGGCCCCTTCAGACTAAATGTTGGAGTGTTCCTATAGAATATTTTTTCTATGTTAGGGCTAAATAGGTCTCCTTTTGTCTTGTTTTTTCTTCTTTTTTTTATTTTTATTTTAATAGTTTTTTATTTACAGGTTATATGTATAGGTAACTTTACAGCATTGACAATTGCCAAACCTCTTGTTCCAATTTGTCCCCTCCTTCCCCCCATCCCCTCCCCCAGATGGCAGGATGACCAGTAGATGTTAAATATATTAAAATATAAATTAGATACACAATAAGTATACATGACCAAACCGTTATCTTGCTGTACAAAAAGAATCGGACTCTGAAATATTGTACACTTAGCTTGTGAAGGAAATAAAAAATGCAGGTGGGCATAAATATAGGGATTGGGAATTCAATGTAATGGTTCTTAGTCATCTCCCAGAGTTCTTTCTCTGGGCGTAGCTGGTTCAGTTCATTACTGCTCCATTGGAATTGATTTGGTTCATCTCATTGCTGAGGATGTCCAGGTCCATCAGAATTGGTCATCATATAGTATTGTTGTTGACGTATATAATGATCTCTTGCCCTGCTCGTTTCACTCAGCATCAGTTCGTGTAAGTCTCTCCAGGCCTTTCTGAAATCATCCTGTTTGTCATTTCTTACCGAACAATAATATTCCATAATATTCATATGCCACAATTTATTTGCTTTTTATTTTTTTAATGAGCTGATGCTAAAATTTCATATTTTTTGCTCATTAAGTTGTAAATTTCTTAGAATTTACATAGATTGAGTCTTATACGATAATGTGCATGTGGTACTAAACTGGACCCAGAATTACTGTTCCACATTGCGGTTTTTTGTTTATCTTTTGTTTTTTACCTTGGATAAAGTACTCTCTCCTTTCTGGGTCTATTTTCCTCATCTGTAAAATGGCTAAATGACTGTTTGTGTTCCTTGTCGCTCTAAAAATTCTGTGATTCCAATGAATAAGAAATGGCTTAGATTGGAACTGAGATTTTGGAACTCTTAGTTAGGAAGCTTCCTCTAAATAATAAAGATTGATAGCTCTTCACAATTTGAAATGTTAGACTACTGAGCCTGGTATAATTGGAGCCTCAGACACCCCCCCCCCCCCAGGCCAATCAGGTCCTAGGGGACAGCTTTGTCACCTTTTAGAGTGAAGTTGCTGTGGGGAGGGAGCAATATTAGAGAATACTGCCCAGGGAAATACCTTATATGAATCAGAATAGGACTTAAACCCTAGAGTGTCTGACCCCATTCACAGCTTGCTCTCTCTGTCCACTACTCTCAGCTGCCTTTCACTTCTTAGCTATCACTTGAATAATATACTATGTTTTGAGGAAGCAAAAATGTAGGGTGTGAAAGAGTATAAGAAATGTAAGCATTTCTACTCTGGATCAGAAATAGGATTCATTCAGTATTGTCTATCTCACAAGTGGTAAATGATACCAAGGAATAGCTTGTTGAAGGACTTGATTATTTCTTTCCACTTCCAACTTCTCAGGGCTTTAATTCTCACATTTATAAAATGTGAGGGGGCTTGGACTCTTTGACCTCTAAGGATCCCCTTGTAGCTTTTAAGTTTTTTCTTCTAAGACCTTTAAACAAACTTGGCCAGTCATGGTGAGACTGCAGACATCTGTTATTTCCCCTTAATAACTTGCTCTGGATTTCACCTCCATGATTTTATCGAAGCATCTTTGTTCCTACTTATTTTCAGTCTCTCCCTTCTTTTAGGGAAGTGAGGTTGAGGTCTATGATTTCATTAATTTCAGTGTCAATTAACGGTTCCATTTATTTATTCTGGAACTACTTAAAAGTTTCTTTAGACACCTTCTACTTCCAGGAATTTTTGGAAAAAAGTCTGTTTACCCATCCCTACATCCTTCAAGATTTTTATTGATTTTGATCCTATTATCTTTCATATTTTTCCTTTTCACAAGGAAGGATTCGAATCCTTTCCAATTATGTTCTCATTTTTTAGCCTCTTTCATCTCTTTTCCTTTCTTAGTAAGCTGCCTTTCTCTAGGCTTTTTAAATTTTCCACTCTCTCTCTTCAGATGAACTACATGGATTTCAGATGCAGACACCCTGTGAATGTGGACACAAGAGGAGAGGGTTTTTGGTCTCTTTGTGGTAATAACCAATACACTGGGCAGCAACTGTAGGGCCACCCAAATCCCTTTCCTGTTCTGTGCTGTTGATACACTGGATTCATTGCCTTCCAAGTGGATCTTTCCCAGGCCCACTATTTTATTCTCGTTGAGCCTGAAGCATCTGTTCTTTTTACGTCCACACCTACGATGTGGGAGCTTCTCTTTATCATCTTGGGAGTTTCCTCATTCAGGAGAGCTTGGTGTTGCCTGTAAGCATAGAGAGTTTTCTGTTCATGCTCCTTGTTCCATATGATACATCATAATAATCAGCATTTCAATTTCTTGTACCCAGCCTTTATTCATCCTGCTCTACCACTCCTTTCTGTGGAAAGGTGAATGTTTATTTCAGCTTTCTAAGCCAGTTCTTACTCAAAGGAATCACAGAATTTCTAGAGCCACAAGGAACACAAATGGTCATTTAGCCATTTTACAGATGAGGAAAATAGGCCCAGAAAGGGAGAGTACTTTGTCCAAGGTCACCAAGCTAGTTAGCAGTAGAATCAGCAACCAGAACTTTGATCTTCCTGTCATTGCTGTTTCTAGCATATTTCCCTGTCATCCCATTGTGATAATTAAAAAAACAATAACAACCCATGATCTGTTGAGCATTTTTCAGAGTTTCATCAGCTAGATCCACCTGGTTTCCACTTGGCTTAGGAACTGTCTCAGAACTTAGATGAGTCAGGCACAATTCTTCTGGCTGAGACTGAGACGCCTTTCTCCCAAGGCAGCTGGGACTCAGGACAAATGCCAACTAGCTATAAGATACCCTTTCTCTCCTCTAATGTTTATGTTGTAATATGTTAAAAGTTACCAAATGATAGGAGATGACAACACGGACTTGTTGGGATTTGGGCGCTTAAAAGCCCCAAAGTGTGTGTGCTATGTTTGGGTCCGCACTGGTAAGTGACCCTCCGAAAGGCTCAAGATTCTTGATGGCCACAGACTGGCCCAAACAAACTGTCCCAAAACAGTTCCATGTGCAGGCTTGTGGGAGTGGATCGATGCCCCTGCACTCAAACAGCCCCCAAAAGGGGATTAAGGTCTTACTTACCTAGAGCCAGTTGTTGGGGTCAGTGTGCGGCTTTTTTGGGTCTCCTCCCCCTCTGCTTTTTGCTCCCTTCTTATTTTATGCCCTATCCCTGAACTCTCTTCTCCTGAGGAATTTTCATCACCTTGTCTAAAAGGTGTTTAATGGATACATAGAAGGACCTGGAAAAGATGTATATGATATGTCTGTATACATCTGGTCAAATTTGAAATGTGGGGGGCAAATGAATCTTAGCGCCCCCAAGAGAGAAAATGGCAAAGGAGGTGATGCTATCACTGCATTGGTAGAGGCAACTTCCTCCCCTAGAAATCATAGATCCAATACCTATTTCTGTCCTGTTTGAAATGCATTTCTATTTTAGGGAATCCCATGGAGAGGTCATTGAATAATAACCCTTTATTTATCCTTGTACTTTGCCTAAAGTAGAATATACTGGATAATAGGTTGTCTCCCAGAATTGTATGGGAATTCTATTTCCCGTAATATGTTTAACACACTTTTTTTTTTTTTTTTTTTTGGGCCATTGATGCTATCTATGCATATCCTTTGGAAACTGTCCTTCAATGAAAAAAAAGAAAACAATATTGCTATAGGATGAATGAGGTGTATAGTACAGCTAATCCAACCTCTTAGCCTTAAAAACCTCCTTAAAACTTAAAGGCAAGTCCATGAATTCCTGGCAGATAAGCTCATGAAGGTCCTTCTCCTAAGAAACTGATTTGGTTTTGCACAGTACACTAGTGGATCTAGTGGATGGGCAGATCTGTGGTCAGTTCAATATTTTTCTTTCTCAGTGAGTTGCATATTTTAAAAGTACAACAAAAGAGAATTCACAGCAAAGATCTTGACTTAAGTCTGCGCTGGTGTATTTTACACCACTTGTAAAACCACTTTCTTTACCTGAGATTGAGGATTTTCTTCCTTGTAATTGGGGAGGGAGAATCTAAGAATCTGAAAACATCGGGTTTGGGAACAGGACGAGCAGTTAAATGTACATCCAATTTCTTGGAACACTGATGGCCTTCAATGGGGCCAGCGTCCCCGAGGACGGCCGCAGACGTGGCTTCATTCAATCGGCCTCATCTGGGCTCGGGTGTCAGACGACAGAGCTAATGGGAACAGTTTGCTGGGCCCGTGTCCTCAGCGGGATGACTGACCTGGGCAGCTGGCCTCCACGCTGTGGGGCCGAGGCACGACTGACTTGCTCCTGCTCTCTCTCTCTCTTACAGGCATGACAGCCAGTGCGGTGGCAGCTTTAATCCTCATGACCTCCTCGATAGTGTCTGTGTTAGGGTCCCTGTACCTGGCGTACATTCTGTACTTTGTGCTGAAGGAATTTTGCATTCTCTGTTTTATCACATACATGCTGAACTTCATTCTCCTTATCATCAACTACAAACGACTCGTTTACTTGAACGAAGCCTGGAAACGGCAGCTGCAGCCTAAGCAGGACTGACCCAGCCTGGACCCTCGGGAGACCCTTCGTCCATTCAGTTTATTTTGCAGTAATTTTTTTTTTTTTATTCTTCATATCAGACACTTTCCCTAAGAATCTTAAACTGATTTTTTAAAAAATCCTGTAAATTAGAAGGGGCCCTGTCTATTTTCTGTGTCAATCTTCTGTTTGACTATGGACACAAAAGAGGATACTCCGAGCCAATCAAAGACAAGCTTTAACTTTCCTTTGAAGATGTTTCTGAAATAACAAAGTAGAGTTTTTTCTCCCCAGTCCCCAATTGTCAAGTGAAGCAACAGTTGCTAGTAATTCTCTTACATGTATAAATTCAGTTTCAGGTATTAAAAATGTGATCATGACATGAAAATATTTTAGAATAGAGATACTGTATTAAATATTGCCATGTTTACAGTATGTAATACATTTTTAGCCGATGGATTGAAACATGTAGATTCAACTAGAATCCATTTATGTGATATTGTCAATAAAGGTAGAAATATTGGATCCATCCCTGCAGAGCTCACTCTACAGTTTAGTTTAAAGTGTAGCACTGAAGAATTTTCAGCTCATAGTTGACTAATGAAATAGTGGAAGGAGTCAGGAAGCCCATCCAGGTGGGTAGCATCTCAACAAAGGCACTAGTAGCTGTGGCTTCAGGGCTAGCCAGCCACTTGGACCTTGGGGTTTTGGTCCCCTGCCCCACACCTCTTCTCTGAGGAAGAAACTGCAGTTTAAAAAGAGAGAGAGAGAGGCCCCAGTCAAGCTTATGTGAAGTCATGAAACGGGACTGATTGTTCCCTACACAGAATGAGTGGCCCAGCCTGGCTGGCCACAAGGAAGGTGTCTCTGGGGTGTGGAGGATGGGAAAGGGGGGAGGTGGGGCTGGTGACATTAACTTAAGGGTCCTTAGGAGCTTCATTTCTTCCAACAGTTGAGTTTTCCTCTAGACATTTTTCATACGAATCGGTGCCAGACAGCCAAGCAGTGTTACAACCCATTGGTAATAGGTGTATAAGTAAGCCCAAGGACTGTGAAGGAGGATCGAGGTCCTGCGTAGCCCCAGGGAGGTTTCCTGAGTGGGTTGAGTTTTGTGCTAACTAAAGAGACCTAGAGGGACCCGGTGTAGGATCTCAGATTTGTGCTATATTTAGAAGTGAACTTTAGGCCTGACACCCTGCACTTCTCACCAGAGACTCAGTCTGCTTTGGAGGGAAAAGAAAGAATTGGAGGTACCAAAGGAAGGGGGAGGCTCTAGGAGCACAGGCCTTGCTCTTTCTAAGAGCCATTGAAAGTGCAGGATGAGGAATTTTTTAAAAAGCTGATCGGAATGAATCCAGTGGAAGTTGAGTGTATTTCTATGGTCAACATCCTAAAACAGAATATTAAAAGTGCCTTCTGTCTTCAATCCTTAAACCAAATATTTTGTGTGTTGAACTCAGCAGGCAGAAGTGTCCTTGCTTTCCCCCCCACCCCACATGAATGGAATAGAATAACTCGCAGTATATAGAAAAGCACTGTATGTGGTCATTCTGGTCCTTAGGCTGAGCAGTAGCAGTAGCGTTGGTCCAGCTCCGTAGCGTTCCAGTGTAGCTGACAGGACTCGGGGAATGAATGAATGTGAACACTAGAGGGCAGAGAGCAGCTTCGAAAGCGAGAATCTGGAGAGTCAGCACAGTGCGATAGTGGTTTTCAACTAAAATCTCCTAGCTTATAAAACGGATAGCCTTTTCTGCCCACCGAGGAGGGATATTAGGGATCTGGATGTCTAAACTGCAAACCAATTTATTTAAAAATGGCCTAATCCAGTTGAAACAAAAATTTCCTTTTCCTGCGAATGTGAATGTTTAAAGAACAAATTTCTTATATGAATCTCTTGTACTCTAATGGTTTAAGAACACTAGGAGACAATGATGCTTGAACGTAAGTGATTTTTTGGGGGGAGGAGAGTATTGATCAATTTGTGAAAAGTAGTTTCAGTTTTGCTAAGGCAATTCACTTAAGTTCTCTTATCTAAGATTTGGGAGGAGACGGTCTCAATGATTAACAGTGCTGTGGTAAAAATAACATCACTTAGGAAGCACTCCCACACGTACCTGTCCTACCTTGAGACGGTTTTCCATCACATTTTGTATGAACCAGCAGTGTACGCTTCAAACTTCTCTCAATGTTCAGTTCTCTTGCAGACTGATTGAGAGGACACTGAATCTAACATTCACCTGGGGCCCTTACTAAGGCTTTCCTTTCTTTTTTCCTCTCATAAGCCTTAGGGGAAGCACCACTGGTTAATATGTTGTATAGAAGTTAGTTATTTTGATACATTCCTGTGACTAGTAGACTTAATGTGCTTTTTCTCCACAAAAGAGATGAATATGTGCTGCTTGATGTACGAACTTACCATTCATTGTAACTGTCTCTATAAGCACCTGTACTCATAGTAAGTAAGAATCTGATTTCATAGTATTTTTTTGCCCTTGATCAACCCTGCCCTGCACCTCCCCCTTCAATAAAAGTCACCATATTTGTCAAATTTAAATGTTGCTGTAGACTGGAAAAACATTTTGGATTGGACATTTTGTTTTAGCCTGCTAACTTGATTTGCCAACATCCTTGAAGAATGGGTTAGAGAAAAGATAATTTTAAAAACTCTTAGCCTTTTTTTTTTTTTTTAAGCAGGGTCTTTTGTCATTCATGTTATTGGTGAATTGCCTCAGAACAAATGAAGCTCTCACACATTTTTTGTAAGTTTTGAATGTAATTTTGATGAAATGATTAAAACAAGTTGTGGAGGGATTACAAATTCTAGGGGGGTCTGGGGGAGGTTTGGGATTTTCTTTTTTCCTTTCTGTTTTTGTCATCTGATGTCATCTGGGGTGAAAATCTTTTCTCTTCTGGTGAAATAGCTCAGGGTTAACCAGTTGTGTGCCAGGAATTGTACTTGTATTTCATGCAACTTCTCATTAAATCCGTTATTAATAAGAGTCCCAAAGTGTGTGGACTTGACTATTTTCAGACAGAAGAGCAAAAAACTAATCAAAACTTGGCTGCGAGAAATGTTAGGATTTCTGGAATTACAGGCACATAGGATAAGGCAGAGAGGTAAGAAATGATGAAGACTAAACCCTGAGTGGCTTCAGCTCTCGTGGTTTCATATTTCCATGGATAAACAAGAGCATCAAGAATCTTCAGTTCTTTTAGAATCTTGAGTTTGTGCTACTTGCTTGTGGTGGACTAGGAAAGGTTTCGGGGAAATTTTCAGATTCCCAGTTATTGGCTGGACACAGTCCAGCCGAAGATCAGTGTTAGACCAATTCCTACAAATTTAAAGGGAACACACACTTTCCCTCCTCCCACCTTTGACACCTCTTTGAAGGAGCGACTCGCATCTGGAAGAGGCAACGTGATCACCGACCTCCATTGACCATCAGAACTGTCCCATCTCGATGCTTCAGACGTCCGTGCGGGCTTTGAATTTAGGTGGACTAAACCTCAATAAATCATCTGATAACCCTTGACTCTGGTTTGGTCAAACTTGTTTAATGTGATCCCCACATTAGTGCAGAGAAGGTGAAATGTTTCATTTCTGTAAAACTGGCTTAAAGCATGGCCTCAATATTCGGCATGGGTTGATCTGTATAGTGAATTCCATGGGAAATATTTATTACTAGTGCTTTAATCTCCAAAGTAAACATTCATTTAAAGTGGAGCCATCAGGCAGATATTCCTTTGAACAACATCGATAAGATATGTTCTATAAAAGAGATTGGGGACACAATTTTTCTAATTGGTAGAAAAAAAGACAATAACCTTGTAAATATGTAAGAATGCTTATTTGTTGCACAGAATTTTTTGGTATAAAATAAATGTTGACATTTTCTGTGGAAGTCTTTGCTGCAATCATTTTTAGCCTGCAGTTCTGCATTTCCAGTCAGGAGCTTGGATGAACCTAAACAAACAGGCTTTAAGATGTTAGACTGGGACTTAGATGCTTAAAAAAAAAAAAAAAAAAGTTGATACTTTTCTAGAAGTGTACTAAGTTGTGCATTATTTTTTAAAAATTAATTTTTATGTCTGGAAAATTGAGTCCCTTATAGCTTCTAGTTCCTGGGATTTCTACCATTTTATTTCTACCCATGATTTGGGTATGTGGTTGTCTAGAGTTAAGAATACATGGCGTTAAGATGTTACTGTTTACAAAGCTTCAAAGTTATAGAAATGTGTTAAGTGGTTTTCTTTTTTCAGATTCATAGGTTTGGTTTCATGCAACTTGGACAGTATTACAGTCTTTAAAGTGGTAATGTCTTGTTCTTTTGATGAAAAAATGCTGTGGCTTTTAAGCATTTTGAAATCTACGCTACGAACATGTGCCATTGTCGTTGGAGCAGATAACAGTTTTTGCTCTCCTGATGCTCTAGATCCAGTGAAAAGGGATGTCTCATTCATTTGTAAAGCATTCAGCCTTCCAGTTGTGATTGTCGTTTTTGATGTGGCTCTTGGAGGGTAACGGTTCGCTATGTGTCAGTGTTGAAATCATGTGGGACTTGATGCTCTTTGAGAAGCTTTGTGACATTGGTGACAGAAGAAATGTATGATTCTATGGGGGACCAACCTTGAGTGCTGTTTTTATGGGGCTGATTTGACATTGGTGGTTTTGTTTTGAAAAGCTAGAGATTACAGAGCTAGAAAGCAAGGCTAAAATGGGCATTGGAGAGAACTTGCTTAATTCACCCTTCCATTCATTTAGTCGGAGCCCCTCATTATGTAGATGAGGAAACAGGCCTCTTTGGTGAGTTTTGTCTTCAGAGAATGGAGGGAATGGAAGTTGATGACTGAAGAGACTGAAGTTTGACAGCAGCCCCTTAAAAACAGATAAGTCTGTGTGGGATAGAATTACTCATCCCTAATAGAGACTGGAGCCTTAGGCGTCCTTTATTTCCTTCCTTGCAGCACTAATTAGGGCAATGTTGGTGATGAGGATAGAGGATCTCTTTTATGAATGATTACTTAAAAGACACCAGTGAAGAGGCATCCAGGACTCAAAAGGCAGGTGGATGGCTGTGATAGTGGATCTGAGTGTGGGGTTGGGAAGACCTGAGTTCCCAGCTAGCTTAGACATTTGCTGTATAATCCTAGTGGGCCTCAGTTTCCTTGTCTGTAAAAGGAGGAGTTTGGATTGTGGCTTTCCAGCTGTGCAAAAGATGATAATTGCACTATGCACTACCTATGTTACAGGGTAGTGAGGAGGAATGGTATTTAATCAAAAACTTATTGTTGGCCTCCAAGAGAGCAGAAGGGGAAGAGTGAGAAGTCATGGAGGCCTTTCCTCAGAATGAATTCTAAAGAAGTTGGGGCTATGAATCTCAGTAAAGACAATGAAGTCATCGTCCTCTTCACATTGTACATTTAGAGTGTTAGTCCTCCTTAAGTTCAGTCATGGCCGTAAGGGAGAACAGCCATTGTTTTCTGACGTGTGTGTGCTCATGCATTTCATCCTGGTTGGTTGGTCTGGGTACAGAAAAGTGTATTTTGTGTTAGGGGACCAGGATTTGTTTTTGAGTTAACACAGCTGTTGGGGAAACACAATTTTGTAACAATATACCTTTAATACTATGTAATTAAAACACCCTGATTTTGAGAATCTGCATAAGGGATGTGAGAACAAGGCACATTTATCTGTCAAACTGGCTTCAATAAATGCAGCCATATTTTTTCAGGTAGGTCTGCCCCACATCTCTCTCTCTCACACACACACACACACACACACACACACACACACACACAATTTAATCAAATGATGATCTGATAATCCTGGGAACATGTCTTCCTGTCTGTTAAGGCAGGAATCCCTTTGGTCCAGAGAGACAGTTCTGTTCTTTAGTCAAAGGCTGGTTTTCCAAATACTGTGGAATCGCTGCTAAGCAAGGATGCATGGTTTCATTGGCGATTCTCCAGTATCGTTCTTTGAGAAGGAATGCTGCCTCTTTGGGTTGCCGCTGGCGGGTGAAGATTCCCTTCTTATTCCCGACTACTCTTAATGGCGCTGAAAACGAGGCAAAAAAGCAGCTTTGTTAGTATGAACTAGATCCCAGCTCACCAGACTTGGATCTGAACTGAACGATGATGAAACGCCTCCTAGTGCTGGTAGTGGTGGTATTGGGGCTGAATTATGGATTAGTTATGGTGGTATGTCCACACTCAAACCAGAGGTCACCATCCGATCTGGCCCTTGAGCAGAAGCTCCCAAAGGAGGCCCCAGTAGTTGGGGATGGCACTGCTCTGGGTCACCCCAGGGTTCTCAGCGTGAACTACCTTACTGTAAACCTGGCTCTGATCAGATGCGAGTGTGGGCTTGGGAAATGAACACCAGCTGCTCTCCATGAAGAAGTTGGGGACCTCTGACAGAAGTCACTTAAGCCACATTTCCAGACCCTTTTCTCTCACACCTTTCTGTAGCTTATTCCTCCCTCTCTACTTGCCATAGCTGAGCATTAACATTTAAAATGGGCTTTAACCACTATGGTGGCTTCTTCTACCCTAGTCTCTGATGTATCGTGGCATATTTAGGCTTCTAGAAATGTTACAGGGATTGGCCTAGAAGAGTTTTACTTCCCTAGAGAATTTAGCCAAAACTAGTTTTATATCTTTACTACAATAAAAGCCAAATTTTGAATAGGGCTCATCAAGCTGAAAAGGAGGAATTTCTTTGAAAGCACAGGGCTGTCCCTTCAAATAAGCTTTGAAAAATGGAGTATTTTTCAACACTGTTGAAAATGAGTGTGTCTGAGACTGGAACAGCGCAGTCTAAAGGATAAGAGTTGGGCAAAGAATCCAGAAAATGTGGATTCAAATTCTGCTCATTACATGTACTTGCTGTGTGGCCCGGACATTTTGCCCCAGGCCACTGCAAGTCTAGATTTTGCACTACGAAAAGGGAGTTTCCTTATCGAAAGAAACTACCTCACTGTAGTAGAGGACATTTCCAAAATAAAAGATGATTGGTCTGGGTGATAAGAACTCACCCCTTCTTCCCCTCTACCATAAAAATCTTGTGATACAAGGGATACTATGGCTCATTTTTCTCAAGTTTTACCATCAAAAAAGGAGGAAATTAACAGGATCCATCAGCTTTTTGGTAAACCTTCAGGACAATAGATGTGTTCTAAAAGTTAAATGACAAGGGGCAGCTGGGGGTACAGTAGCTAGAGCACCAGCCCTAAAGTCAGGAGGACCTGAGTTCAAATCTGGCCTCAGACACTTAACACCTCCTAGCTGTGTGACCCCGGGCAAGTCACTGAACCCCGATTGCCTCAACAACCAAAAAATGATAGCCAAACGCCACCATCATTTAAGACAGACTGAATAGTTGCTTTTCTGCCCTAAATTGTTTGAGTTTAGTTAAAAGTTTACAATCTTGTAATTGGGAACTGTATAAACTATAACTGGGAAAAAATTTCCCAGATTTTCCCAACAAATGCTCTGACGGGCTCTCCCTCCTGTGACTTGGGAGCAGTGTGTTTGTAACTAAGGAAGAGGAGGGGCAGAAGAACGGCCCATCTACTCACATTGGTCTGTCATGAAATCAGCAAAGTTCCAGATGAGCTCCCCAATCACGTAGTCTTTGCGCTTCTGGTCCAGAGCCAAGTGATACTGCTGCAGCACCGACTTATGATACTCTTCACTGAACATCAGGGGAGGGTCCTGGAGAGCAGATGGGGAGAAGAGGGCAGGTGGGCCTTAGGGTTGGAGCTGGCAGGAGGGCCTAGGGGCTACTCCGGCCTCCAGGCCCCATGGCTTTTGGGTGCTATTGCCATCCCTTGGGCTTCTCCTTGCCCTGAGTTTCATTTTGTTCACTGGTTTTGCCCTGAGGCCATGGGGGAAAGCACAGGGAATGTCCAAGTGTCCAAAGGGGCTTTGTGTGTCAGTGGGAGGCGGACGGCGCAGATGGAATATTCAGTTTATACAGCAGAGAGCACGTCCCGACTGGCTCTAGGACAGGTCAGTGAATGCCAACAACCATTCTTGGGGAGCATTTCCTAGAAGCCTATGAAAGCCCAGGACCGAAAGCAGACCAGGGAGGTGGAGGGCCTCAGGACCTACTGCTCTGACACCGGCATAGGTGGTTCTCCAGCTGCTGGGGTTTCCTCGGACTCCAGGGCTCCCATGCTCGCCTCACTCTGGGGAGCTGGCCCAGGGGCCTGGAGAAGAGGTCCCAATTAACCTGTGGCGTCCCGGCCCCCTGCTTGGTACCTCTGAGGCCTCTATAGAGACCTGAGGACAAGAGCCTCGGGAATGGCCAAGGTTTCCCCTGATTTATCCCAGCTACAGAGAGTAATTGGCTGGATGCCCTGACCTAGTCCCAAAGATGGCCTTGGAGCAGAGAAGGTGAAAGAGGCAGTTTGGTGTGGATCTCTCTCACACTCACACATACACAAACACACACCCTCACACAAACACACACTCACACATGCTCTCACTCGCTCTCATCCACTTTTACAAAGAAGGTACTAAGCTACACCAGTAGAGGGAGCTTCTCTCCACTCTCCAATAAATCTAATATTAGGAACAAAATCTAGCTGGATTATTCAGTGGAATCGGGTGTTGTTAGGACAGTAACATGGGTCTGAGTTTAGGGGGAGGATTTCTCCATCTTCTACATCATTTCTAAGCAAATGCCAGAAGAGCCTGTGGAGAGCAGAGAAGTCTTAATCTGGGGCCCATGGGCCCCGAGACTTTGGGGAGGGTCTCTATAAACTTGAAATGGGATAAGAATTAAACCTTTTTGTTAAATGTTGGTTTCTCCTGCAGCTATCTCATGGATTTATGCACCTTAAAACACTATTCTGAAAAAAGGTTATACTTTTCTGTGTGAATCCTCCTATGAGGGAGAATAACAGGCTTTGGTTTCTAGAACAGTGGGTGTGTGTGGGCTACATGGTCACTGCATTGGGGTGCTTTGATGCACAACCATCCCCATTTACAGAGCTGGGTAAACAGGAGGTGTGTGTACGATGCAGATGAACATCAGAAGCCTAAAAGTCCCATCACAAAAGGGATACGCCAGCTTCTGCCTGTGAAGGGACAACATTTCAGCAGGGCCAGACTGTTTAAAAAGAAAGGGATCCACTATTCAATGCTAAGGGTGTTCAAAGGGAGAACTCCAGCACTGTAATCATAGTTGAGCCTCCTGAGGGGAAAAGGAAAATCCAGCCCTGGAGATGAAGGAGAAGGATCCCGGGGCTCAGACTCAGCAGCTCCCATAAGGAATGGGACCCAAGTTGGGCGCACGGGCGGCCTCCCACTGCTGGGGCTTGCCAGCCACCAATACCCCTGCAAACAGGCAGAGAAGGAAAGTCGGCTGCCCACCCAAGCTCACCCCAAAGAAGAATGAGCCTGGAATGGCCGTGGCTCACTGAGGAACTCACCTGGTGGAAGCCAGGGATGGAGTCTGCTCCATACTCGGTCTGGATAATTGGCTTCTGGTACAGTTTATACCAGATCTCAAAATTGGTGTTGGCCTGCAGTCGAATCACCTCGAGGTGCCCAAAGTCATGGTACCAGGAATAGTAGCTGTTTATACAGATTACGTCCACGTAGGGAGCCTAAGAGAGAGGTCAACAGCTTGCCGTGAGCTGGGCTGTGAGGGCGTACCTGGAAGCTGAGGGGAGGGCTGGCAGGTCTCCCACGGTCAGGACTTCAGAGCCGCGGTGGAGGCCAATCGGCCTCGGGATCGGGCCCTTCCAGCTTGGCGGCAGGGGGAGGCTAGTCTTTAAAACACCCAAATATGGCATTGCTTTCAGACCCGCAAGAGGCAGGATGGGCTCAGAGAGGTTGATATTGTCCACATTTCCTTTAGCAATAAAGCCATCGCCCAATGTAGAAGGGCTGGGCAATTTGGCCACGTGAGTGAGCAAAGTGATTCTTCCCCCCCACCCCAGACTCTGCCTCCAATGAGCCCCTCCTCCTGGTGGGCAGGAAGGGGGTGAGTAAAGGGCCAAGAAAGGCTTTGCCCATCCGGCTGGCCAAAAAGCCATCTTTGACTTTGATGTGGGAGGGGCACGGGTCAGGAGACAGAACACGATGAGGGATAAGGATTTAGGAGTTCACTCACCCCAGGGGGTGCCAGCCTACCCTTCTCCCTGGACACTTCCACCTGGGAGTATGGGGGTGAGAATTCTGAGCTGGTGAACAGGAAGGGGACAAAGAGCCACTGAAATGGCGCCACAGGCCTGGGGAATTGTCCACCGTGAGCTTCGTGATGATACATCTCTAATAAAAATGCTCATCTCCCAATCTCTGCCCTGACATGTTCTGTCTTCTCCCAGTGATGGCTCCTCCTGAACTCTTAGGGCGCAAGCACAAGGCAAGTGGGGGGGGACGCCCTGGAACAGGGTGTCTGTCTGTGTGCCTGTGTATGTGGGGGTCACTCCCAGTGAAGTCTAAGTGCCTTTGGGAGGAGGTGAAGTTAGGGCCAGCTTGGACCCAGCCCCCCCCCCCTTTGTGTGGAAGGACCCAGGGAGGAGAAAAATAGAGAGACCTCAAGAAGAGACAGTCTTCACAGTCCCTGAAAGTGTGTGGGGGGGCTCTTTGGGGGCCACAGACTTTTCTCAGACATTTACAACTCTGGCAGCTTGGAGGACAACCTATAGGGTGGGAATGCTTCCCTTCCTCTCTGCAGAAATGCTGTTGTGCATGTAGCGCGGAAGAAGGCATGGCAAACCACTTTAGAATCTCTGCTAGGAAAACCCCAAATGGGCTCACAGAATCACACAACGGAACAACAAATAATGTGAGGTGCGCTAGGTACCATTTCCCCAACTGTGGTTTTAAAGATGGTGGGCAGCAGTGAGAGTGGGAAAGGATGACACCCTGGAGTTCAGCTGGGGCTGGCCACTGTCTTGGTCAGCTCCGCCCTGTAAACGAAGGGCTGGGCTGGGCTGGCTGATGGGTGATGTACTCCTTTCAGCTGTGACATTGTATGGATGGACCAGCATAGAAATTGGCTGACCGGTGTCCATTCTTGCCATTGGATTCTACCTCCTCTCCCTGGATAATTGGAGAGTAAACAGCAGGCTCCATGGAAGGCCCAAAGTGTTCCCGTGGCCTTAGCTCAGATCCATGGGTCTGGGCCTTGGGGTGCATCTATGTTGGCAGTCTGGTGTTAATCCATGCTACTGAAAAAAATGACGCCATCCCTGCACTTACCCCAAGATCCAATTCAGGCTTAGCGTTGGACACAAAAGTCACAGGCCGGGTGGGGTCCAGGGCTTTGGTGTGCGTAATCAGGGTCCTGTTTATGGCACAAGACATCAGGTAGTCCATGAGAATGGGAAAGGGCTGTCGGTCCCTACCCCCTTGCTTCTTCCTCCTTGCTTTTGTGTCCCCCTTCTCTGCTTCCAGAAGTGACCTGCCTCCTGAGGCCGCTAACACATGTGTTTGTGGGGCAGGCTGGGCAAGGGGGAGCAGAGGGTCTCCGATTTCCTAGAGTGGAACCTACTGCCAGTGAAGGCAAGAAGTGGCCCTGGAATGGGCAGCCCACAGTAGGTGTTAGAAAAAGGCTGATTCTGTTTTTCAAAATAGCTGTGGCTTGGAGTTCTCTGCTTAATGTTACCTGTTCTAAGGACCCTAGAACCCTGAGGGAGGGAGCTGCTCCTGCTCCTCTTAGGCCAGGGACCCTTTCCCTCCCCACTGTGACACCTATAACAGCATCTCTACTAATTGAGGTGTCAGGCCCAGAAGGGGCCATCAGAGACCGTTTGGGTCAGCAGAACCTGCTCAGAGACCCACTGACTGCCTTGGACAGCAAGCAAGGCCTTTCTCCTATGCCAGAGGGGTCAGAGGGGGAGGTAGCACCTACTTCCCACGTTGTTAGGAGGATCAAATGAGAACTTTATACTATGGAGGAAAGGGAGGCTCAGGGGAAGGGGGGCTGCTAGTGAGTGATAGGGCTCCACTGCTTCAGGCCACTGGCCTTTGCTCAGTTTCTAGCTCATCTGCTGGTGATGGTTGGTTAGCTAATGACTGTCACCATTGCTCTCCTGATTCATCTTCATGACTGGTCTCCCTCCCTCCCTCCCTCCCTCCCTCCCTCCCTCCCTTCCTTCCTTCCTCTCTCTTCTTTGTTTAATTTTTATTGATAGCCTCTTTTCCCTTCACTTTCATTTTCAAATTTATCCCTTCCCTATTCCAGAAGTCAGTCTTTGTAACAAGAAATAAGAGGCCTGCAAGAAGCATGTGGTAAAGTGGGTGGGATGGCTGTTTCTGGAGCCAATGACTAGGGTTCCTGTCCAACTTTTCTGAAGTCTGTCTCTTGCCCTCAATGAGCCTTAGTTTCTTCTGCTCTACAATGAAGGCCCCTGGGATCACCTCACATTCTCCATCTAGGATCCTGTGTCGTTTCATTTCTCGGCAAAATGACTTGAACCAGATCTCTTGGAGGCCCTTCTACTTTGGAATCCTTGATCCATAGGATCAGTATATCTGATGAGTCTGACAGTATATACAATAATCCATACCCACAGTCTCCCATCTCTCTAAAGAAAGGAGGAAAACTTTTTATGAGGGAGAGGAAGGAAATATGCAATTATTAAGCATCTACTGTGCCCGGCACTGTGCTCAGCACTTAACAGATATTATCTCACTTGATCCTCCCAGTTACCCAGGGAGTTAGGTGCTTTTATAGTCCCAATTGGAGAACCTGAGGCAGACAGAAATTAAGTGGCTTAACCAAAGTCACACAGTTAGTCATAATTTCCCCAAATATGCTTTAGAAGATTGGTGTAGGATGTAGGGAGGAGAGAAACTAGATCCCCTTTGCCAGCCCCCAGAGAGGGTCCTCACTTGAAATAATAGGCAGCAGACTTCAATGAGGAGACGGGCTCGTTGGCCACAGACCACATGACCACGGATGGGTGATTCTTGTCCCTCCGGACCAGCTCTTCCATCACCTCCAGGTGGTGATTCAGGGAGATGTTCCCAAAGCTCTCCCTATGGAAAGAGGAGAGGCCCCATCAATCCCTCCCTTGACCTTGTGCCAGCTGGCAAGGTGACCCCAGATGGGCACAAGATGCCCCCACACAGATGAGGAAACTGAGGCACAAGGCCTCTGCACCCAGCCCCACCATGGGGGACACTCACGGTAGTATGATCCCCACGCCCGGACACTCGTCGATGACCACGATCCCGTAGCGGTCACACAGCTGCATCACCTCCTCGGCGTAGGGGTAGTGGCTCGTCCGGAAGGAGTTTGCCCCCAGCCACCGGAGCAGATTGAAGTCCTTCATCACCAGAGCCCAATCGAACCCCTTCCCGCGGACCTAGGGACGGAGATGATGGGGACACATGCTGGGGCCATTAGGGCAGTGGGAGGGGGAGACACACAGGAAGCCCCGTGTCCCTCCCCACCTGCCGGCCCAATCCCAGAGATGCCGCCAGCCATGCTCCGTTTCTCTATGTCTCTTTAAAGTTGTGGCCAACCAGCATTTATTAAGCTCCCACTGTTTGCCGGGTACTGAGCACCAGGGATACAAAGCAAGCCAAAAGTCAGGTGAATCCATGAAGAGAAGTCCTGTGTGCTAAGTCTGGAAACATAGTGTGGAGTTGGGTTGTGTGGGGCTCTAGATGCAAAAAAGGACTCTGGATTTGACTCAAACACAGGAGCAATAGGGCAGAAAAATCTTTCCTGGTGCCCTTGAGGGCCTCCCTAAGCTGGAAGCCGCCCAGTCCCGTACGACCCATTCTGCTCTTGTCTTAAGTCTGGCTGTTTGGGAGTGACATTAGAATATGAGGAAATAAAGAAAGCATCAAAAAAAATCTAATAAGTAATAGATAATTAAAGTTGTCAATTAAGAAATTAAAACTGAGGTCAGTAGATGATGTGCTCTCTGACATTTCTAAGTATGGGCCACCTTGTGGCCGCCATATTTTATAAATCAGGAAAGAGGCTCCAGCTGAGCTGGACCACGAGCTGTTCCCGAAATCTGAGGATCTCTCGCTACTGGGCCTTTACTGAGGCTGGTCCTCCTGCCCGGCGTGCCATCTTGGCCTCTGCAGCTCGGGAATCATCACTGCCTTCCCCCTTCTTCCCCCTCAAATTTTGATCTTCCTTTGCCCCCTTTACTCTCGTGTTCTGGAGACCTGAGTAGATGAGATGTCCCCTTGGGACACCATAAGCTCTGTGGGGGCTGATGTTTATTATTTCGTCACCTTGTTACCCTGGGCCTAGCACAGTGCCGGGCTGTTATCAGTAATGGTGGTTTGGCTGAAGCCCGAGAGATGGACGCAGTGGCTTTGAGACCGCCCACCCCTGGGCCCCGGTTTGCGCCCTGCCCCCATCCCATCACTCACATCAGCGTCTTCGTGCTTGTTGACCCCGTGGAAATAGAAGGGTTTTCCATTGATGAGGAAGCGGCTGTTCACGACCTGCACGGTGCGGATGCCCACAGGAAGGGTGTAGACGTCAGACACGATTCCGGCTCCTGTCTGTACGGTCAGGGTTACCTGCCAGCCCCAAAGCACAGGACACAAGGGTCAGGGTTCGCCACCAGGGAAGGGAGGGAGCACGGTCAGCGTCCAGTATCTGGGGCCCTGGGCCCGAAAGATCAGGAAAAATCACACGAGGAAGCTCCCCAGGACCTGGCAGCCTCCCCTCTGAGACTCCCAGGCCTCACTCTCCAGTTGTAGTTTTCCCCACTGAGCACTCTGGCCCTGCCCTGGGCTCTGAATCTCAGGAAGTGGCTGACAGGCGGCACAGTGGGGCGGAAAGCTGGTTGGTCTCAGGAGAGACCTGGATTCAAATTCTAGTTCTGATATTTGCTAGCTGGGCAACCCTGGGGGGTCAGTCACTTAACTTTAGAGATCTCAATTTCCTCAACTGTGAATTGAAGAGATTGATTTAGAGCAGTTCAAGGAGGCCAGTGCCTCTAAAAACAGGAAAGTGTAACTGGGAGGGATTTAATACAATATAACATTGGCAATGTCAATTTGTAGTTTTCTTTTTTGGGGGGAGAGGCAGTTGCAACGCAATTGGGGTTAAGTGACTTGCCTAGGGTCATACGGTCTGAGGCTGATATATGTTATGTTCACTTCTTTTTCTGTTTTTTTTTCCCCCTCACTGTTGTGGTTTCCCCCTTTTGTTCTGATTTTTCTCAAGATGATTCATAATAAAAAAATAAAAATAAAAACAATTTTAAAGTTTTAAAAAGTATCTGAGGTCATATTTGACCTGACTTGAGGGCCAGTGCTCTATCCACTGAGCCACCTACCCAATTTGGAGTTTTCTTAGCCAGGATGCAGATGGCCAGGGATTTATTTCTATTTTACTGAGCATTTATAAAGCACTTACTATGTGCCAGATACTGTGCTCAATCAACGCAATCACCAGCCTCTCTGGATCTTTATTTCCTCGCCTGTAAAACAGGCTACCCACTCCTGGACGGAGATTCGAGGCCTATTGTTTGTAATTAGATCAGGAATTCACTCTGCTCCACTATGAATATTTGACAAAAAATTGTCTTGTTTTCTTTCTCCCCCCCAGGGGTGGTTTGGGAAAGACTGGCGGAAAGGAGATGAGGTTCCTGATGAAAATCTGAATGATGAAATAAGAAAGTCGGATGGGAGAGCGCCACCTCTGGAGCTGCCTCCAGTGACCCCTGAGCCTCCTCACTTGCGCCTCTGGGGATGGGAGACCTTAGCTTGTCTTAGATTTTGTTGTGAGGAAGGGGGACATAACTGTGAGCTCTGTGAGAGGCCCCTTTGCTGAGGACATTTCCTGAGAGCCTCCTCTCCCAGGGCGGCCTCCTCTCCCCAGGGCGGCCTCCACCAGGCCTCCAGACGGAGCAGGGGGCAGACTTACCTCGAGTGAGTACAGGTAGGCGGGCTGCTCGTGCATCAGGTAGGGCCACCAGAGCTGGGCATTGGGCACCTTGAGCTGCCCCTGGGTCCCGGCCCCCTTGGCCACCACTGTCCCAGCCTTGTCCCAGAGAAGGAGCTCCAGCTCAAAGTACTCACTGCTGCTGACAGCGACCTCGTAGTTCACCAGCCCTGGAGGAGGCCGAGACACATCTGATGGTGAGAGCAGCCCCAGACGCTGACGGTCAAGGGCAGGGGGGTGGGGGGGGATCTGCTCCTTCTGGCCTCAGTCTGAATGCTGAGACCGCATTTGGGGGGAGCATTCTGGGAGGCTCCCTCAGACTTCGTGGTCCTGGGGGACGGCCCTGGGGGTGTCTGGGTAGGAGGTGGGTCCCCTGCCTTGGGCCTGGAGGGGCGCGGGGGGGGGGGTGTGCCCTCCCCCCTTCCCAGGGCAGCCCCTCACCTGTGCTCCCGTCTACCTCGGTGGTGATGGTGATGTCATCGATGTAGAAGGAGGGGGTGGTGTACAGGAGGACGGGGCGATGCAGCCCGGCGTAGTTGAAGAAGTCAAAGTTGGTGCTCTGAACGAAGTAGTTCTTGGGGTACCTGGTTGGGGGGAGGAGAGGGTGTTCGCGGCGCGTTCCCGGGTTCTTAGCCAGGGTTCCAGGCTCGGGGGCGTTCCGCAGGAGGGCTGAGCCATTCTGCCTCTGCTATTCGCTACCCGGACACGTGGGGCACGCTCACCTTCCAGGGCTCAGATCCCGCCTTGGACACTTACTAACTGTGGGACCCTGGGCCGCCGCTGCCTCAGTTGCCCCATCTGTCAAACTCTCCCCTCGAGCCCCCTTTTCAAGAAGCTTTTACGGACCCCAGAAGGCAGACGGTGAAACAGGCATGGGGACCGAGCATCTGCCGATCCCCCCAGCTCTGGGACGTGCGGTGACCCCACTGGGGTCGCCAGCCGCAGTTTGAGAAGCTGGGGTTGACGTGGGATCCGAAGGCACCGAACCTTTCTGAGCCTCGGTGTCCGCACCGGCAGAAGGAGGGGGTCAGACTCAATGGGGAGCCCCTCTGGCTCCTGGGCCCTGGGGGTCCCCGGGACCCCGCTCACCGGGAGCTGTCGGTCTTGTGCTCGATGATGCCCGGGGGCAGCGTGTGGGGGGTGAGGGTGTTGTTGATGGCGACCGTGATGCGGCTCAGCTCCCCGGGATTGGACTGGACCAGCCGGCTGACGTCCGCTTCGAAGGGGAGGTGGCCGCCCTCGTGCTCCGCCACGTGGACCCCGTTCACCCACTGCAAGCAAGCAGGCGGGGGCGGGGTCAGGGCGGAGGGAGGGCAGGGGGCGGGGCCTCCGGGCTGCACGCAGTCATTGGCCAGGCACGTGCATCCACAGGCTCGGCTCCCGGCGCCAGCCCGGCCTGGGGCTAGTCCTTAAGCACACCCAAGCCGGGCCTGGGCCCATGCACGCTCCCAGCGCCAGCCGGGGCCTCGGGCTGCACATAAGCACCGGGGAGCTGGCCTGGGCCCATCCGCAGCTCCCACACCAGCCCGGCCTCGGGGGCATCCTTAAGCACACCCAAGCTGGCCTCGGGCCCATCCCGCTCCCAAGCCAGCCCGGGCCTGGGGCATAGTATCCTGAGGCCAGGGGAGCCTGCCAGGGAGCATCCACATCTTCCACCGGAGCCCAGCCTCGGGCCGTTCCCGGCTCCCACACGCAAGCGGGCCTTGTGGCTAGACAGTGGGACTAATAGGACTAATGACCCAAAAAGGCTTGGATAACCCGAGACAAACGACGGGCCAGAGCCAGGAAACTGGGCAAGAGCTCCCGGAGTCGCCTCCAACATGACCCGGCGGGCACTGGAGCGCTTTGCCATTTCTGGGATTAAGGCAAAGGCAGTTTGAATGGCCCGTCCCTTTCCCACAGCTCGTAACCATCCAAGGCTGGATTTGAATCCAGGTCAGGGCTCCATCCACTGAGGCCCCCCTCCCCCACCCTTGTAGCCAAGAACTACCCTGATATACAGGGAAAGGAGCTGCTGCCCCTGCCCCCCATCAAACCGATCACCTTAGGGAGACCGAGCTCATAAATGCATCCCCTTCCCTTTGCTGAGGGAAGGACCTCGGGTATGGACAGGGCATACACTGCCCCCCTCAGTCATAGGCCACTTTTCTGAACCGGCTTTTTCTGACCTGTCAGAGCTCTCAGCCAGGGAGAAGGGGAGGGACAGAATTGGAAATCAAGAGGGTCTAAAAGAAAAAACTCTCCCTGATTCTTTTTTCTTTTTAAGGCTAAGAGAGCCAGCCCTGTCTGGGAATTTAAGTCAATTGATTCTCCTCCCCAGGGATGCCAGCATTCAAGGCACTCTGTAAGGGGGAGGCATCCGGGGCCTTCCCCTGACGCTCTGATCTCTACCTGGCCATTGGAGCCTGGAGCCTCCAAGGACAAAGTGAGGATGGAGGCCTTGCCCAGCCCTCCCTCCCTTCATTCCAAGTCATTTGCCCATCACGGCATCAACTCCATGAAGTCATGGCCCTCTTCGACAAATTATAACCACAAGGAGAAGGTAGGCCCAAGGAGGAGGATGGCCCAGTAGAGAGAAATCAGTGTTCTGATGAAGGCCCATGGGAGACTGAGCTCAGAGCTGGCCAGGACAAGAGCTTGAAGGGCAAAGCTGGCCCGCTTCCTTTCTGGCCTCTGGGAAGTGTCACCAGGTGTTGGCAAGACTGGCACCAAAAGCCTCGCCATGGAGAAGTCTGATTGGGGTCACGGCCAGGAGAGGGACAGAAAAACAGATGGACACTCAGACCAAGACACCCCCCCTCCCTCAGACAGTCATCCCAAATCCTCTCCCCCCAACCCCTACCCTGGTACTGACCACAATGGCGTAGTAGTGGGCACTGCCAATCCTCAGCATCACCCTGGTGCCTGGGTTCTGGGCCCAGCTCTGGGGCACTACCACCTGCCGCTCGTACCACACCCAGCCAATGAAGCTGCGGAGCTTGTAGTCCTGGCCCATGTCGTTGAAGCTGGCCGGGACCGGCATGTCCAGCACGGGACCTGACTGGAGGAAGAGAGACGGGGATGACCAAGAAAGATCCTGCACCGGCGGTCGGAGGACCTGGATTCAAACGCCTCCATGTCCGTTGCCTTGGTGACAAGTCACCCGGCCCCTCTCTAAGGGGCAGAGTTTGGGCCAGATCGGAGGCAGCAATCTGGAGAAACTGACAGAGCCTCTGCCCAGAATCATAGTTTTAAATGAAAGATATAAAACTGAAAAAAAATCATATTGAAATATACTTCAAAATATTTTAAAATGAGATCATGGACCCCGAGGTAGCTATCCCTTCCACGTCTCTCTTGGGCTCTTCATTTTATGGGCTGATCTCAACCTGGGTGATCCCAGACTATCTGGCTGAACCGGTACCTGCCCTACCCATAAGGCTCTTTTTGGAAATCAAGAACTTGTAGTCTGGGGAACCTTCCTGTCTGGAGTGCACAAGGCTCCACTGAGCCAAGCTAGAAGGGCTTGGAAGAAGATGGCCCCAAGACATGATCTTCCATCTCTCTAGGAAGTCGGGATTCCAGCTCTGCTGGTTGCCCTCTGACTCTGCCATTGAAATCAGGAAGAACAAGCCCTTCCCACCCTTCAGAATTGCCATGTGAGATCTCTCTGGCTCGGGCACCCACCAGCAGTAATGGAAGGGAAGAACCTGGAGCCCCAAGGGGAGATGGGCAGTTTTACCTGGCTGAAACCGGGCCTTCCCGGGCCGAAGCCAAAGAATGGTGTTTCTTGGCCGAGTTAAAGGCCCGAATATATTATTTAAATTATATTAGAATATTCTAATTCTAATATACTAATAATAGAATAGATATGTCCTAAATGTCTACGTGTAGAGTCCAAGATTCTAATATAAATGTCTCAAAAGTCTCAAGTCCAAGACGCTGATATAAATGGCTCATGTAGAGTCCAAAACACTAATGTAACAGGTCCTAAAAGGGTAGCTACATAGCACAGTGGATAGAGCACCAGCCCTGAAGTCCAGAGGATCTGAGTTCAAATTTGGACTTCATGTCACACTTCCTAGCTGTGTGACCCTGGGCAAGTCACACTTCTGCTGGCAGAGTATTTTAGAATATACTATTCTATATATCCTATTATATAATATAGAATACATTATTTTATATTATTTCTAGTATATTAGAATGTATATTATAATAGGATATATATGTCCCAAAAGTCTACAGGTAGAGTCCAAGATTCTGATATGTCTCAAAAGTCTAGAGTCTGATATAAATGTCTCAAAAGTCTAGAGTCCAAGATTTTGATATAAATAGCTCATCTACATGTAGAATCCAAAACTCTAATATAATATGTCCTGAAAGTCTATGTGTAGTTTTAACCTTTAGTAAATCATTGAATTAAAAATTAAAAATTCTTTGTATCTCCAGTGCTTTGCATAATATAAAGTAATAGATATTTGTTGAATATTTATTTATATTATTTATGGAAAAATATTCATTGAACTGAAAAAATTTAAAGCCACTAAAACTTAATTCCTATTTATTGAATTGAATATTCATAAATATTTGTGGAACTGAAAAAAAATTTAAGCCACTAAACTTAAAACCTAACTAAGCTTTTTAGTATGTCCAATATATCAAATATAAAAAATATATAAATTGCAATATATAAAATTTCAGTACTAGTATCACAAAGTTAGGAACTTACTAAGAGAAGGGGGAAGAACCTCCAGAACTTCTAAGTTCTCTAAGGGCAAGGGAACAGTCCAGAATCTTAGCATCCCACTGGCCAATAGATTGATTAGACTTACAAGCATGAATGGGTCATGCTGCAGAATCTTGGACTGGGGGTTCAGGAACTCTGGGGCCTAGGTTCCATCTATAGGATGCTAACTGTGTGACTTTAGGCAAATTACTAACCTCACTTTGGGTCACTTCTTTGAGGAGAAATTGGAATGAGAAGGGAGCAAAAGTCCTTTCCAGACCCAATATTCTGTACTTCTCTGACCGATGGCTGCCTGGCACATAGTAGGCCTTTAATAAATGTTTATTGACTGACTGGCTGTCAGAGAGGGGATTTTTCTACTGGATCTCACAAAGCCTGGAAACAATGAGCAGTAAATGGGACTGAATCGGGAAGTGGGACTTCTTCCTTCCTCCCAATGCACATGTATCCCCTCCGTCTCTTCATCATCTAGGACAAGTGGAAAAAGAGGCAGTGAGTGTGCTGAAAGTGCCAGAATATGGGGAAGAAAGGAGCACATGACTGATCATATAGTCCCCACTGGGTTCTAGAGAAGATACTTAGCAAGTTGCTGGGAGCTTCAACTTTCTCCCCTGTAAAATTCCAGAAGATCTAGTTCCAACTCTGCTATGGCCCTGGGTCTCAGTTTCCTCCTCTGTGAAATGGGCCGAGATGCCTTCTAAGGGTCACCCTAGCTCCGACATTCTGGGTTTTTTTTAATGCTTCCACGCCCAGCTTCCCAACTTTGGGAAAGGGACTAATGGGCTCCGAGAACCCATGGGTCAGCACCTGTGCTTTTTCTGGGCTCCTCAGTCCCCCCACTTTCCCCCCACGTTTGCCCACACCCTCCGCCCCTCTTCCTTGTCCCACTTCCCCTTTCTTTCTTCCTTCTTCTTGTCCTCTGCCCCTTCCAAGCATCCCGCCCTCACAGTTCATCTCTAGGAGATGATCAAGTCCATTTAAGAAGCAGAGACCCAGAAAGGGGAGCCAAGTCTCTTTTGGGACGAGGCCCCTTTCCATGAGATCCTACCGCTGGGTCATGGAGGGCTTTTTACAGGAAACTGGGGCAGGGGCTGGTGGGAAGCACGAGCCAGGAAGGGGCTGCCGGCCCCTGGGACTCTCCCCAGGGAGTGGGGCCCTTCCCATTCTTCTCCTGGGGGTTAGGCTTTAGCTGATGGGAAATAATGGGAAGCTGCTCTTGTGCTCCTGACCCAACCCAGAAAGCCGAGGGCCTGGGGAGGAGGGGCTTCCCGGGCTGCCCACGCCCACCCCCCGTGTTGCCCAGAAGCAGAGGAGGACGGGCCACCCGCCGCATGGTCCCATCCAAGCTCCCGCCCTGGAGCGCGCGTTCGGAATGAGCAACAGGAAGGGCGACCAGGGCGGGCGCTCCGATCAGGGACTAAGCCAGGGCCACCCGGAGGGTCGGGCTGCTCTATCGAGAGCCGGGCGGGGGGCGAGTCTCCGCAGTGCGCCTTTAAGAGCCGGGAGGGGATGCCCAGCCTCGTGCCCGCCGGGCCTGACTCTCCTGGGCCGGGCGACCCCCGCAGGGGCGTGGGGGGACGGCTCTGCCCCCCCTTCCCCGGCGCCCCCCCGCCGCTCGGGGAGCCCCCTCCCCGCCCGTGCCCGGGGGCCGCCGGGGTCACCTCCCGCAGGGGCTTCTGGTACCACCGCTCCCGAAAGCCCTGGTTCCTGTCCTCGGAGAAGTCGGCTCGGAAGTCCCAGAGGCCGCTGAGGTCCTTGCGCTCCCGGCTCGGGCTCTCCCGGGGGTACAGCATCCCTCCCTCCAGGGCCAGCGCCCCCGCCCAGAGGGCGCCTGCCCAGCCCAGCCACAGGCCGGGAGCCATGACTCAGTCCCTCTCCCGCTGCTGCATTCGGCCGCCGGCCGGCCTCCTTATTAGCTGGAGGGGCGGGGGAGGAGCCACGGTGGGCGGAGAAAGGGAACGCGAGGCCGCGCGGACTCTGGGCGGGCCATCTTGGGTAAGGGCAGGGCCGCCCGAGGCCGCCGGGAAACGCCTCGTCCCGCCACCAGGGGGCGCAGCGCTCCCGGCCGCCCACGGGCTGGCGGGCCCCTCATCCCCTGCCCCGGGACGTGTGGCTACGCCGGCCTGACGATCCCCGGCCCGCCGGCCTGCTCCGGGCGGCCCCTCCGCCTCACACCCTTAATTACCGCTAATTATTAATCAACAGCCACGTGCTGTTAACCAAGCAACGAACAAGCATCCGGTGCCCGCAAGGGCGTCTGGGGGCCCAAAGCGCTCCTCACAGCCCTGCCTTCCAGCAACTTCCAGTCGCCGGGAGAGACCCCGAGCGGGAAGGAAGCTGGAGACTGGCTGAGGAAGAAATCCACAGGGGGGCGCCGGGACCGAGCCGGGAGGGCTTCCGGCCAAGGCCGGGTTTCCTTATTTCCCCGAGTTCAAACCCGGCCTCAGACACTTCTAGCCGCGACCCTGGCCGAGTCACGAAACCTGATTTGCCTCAGTTTCCTCCTCTGTAAGAGGAGCCGGAGAAGGAGATGACCGACCGTTCTAGTGTCTCTGTCAAGTCAAACGCGCAGGGCGTCGGACACAGCGGGAACGGGGCGAGCACCACCACGGGCGGACCAGAAGTCTGGGAGGAGGGGGGTGGGGGACGGCCAGAGGAAGTGCCCAGAGGGATGCGTCTCATTCGGGGAGCAGCCCGGAAGCCCGCGCGGGGAGGGGGGGGCGGCTTATGGAGAGCGTTGTGGGTCTGTTCTGGAGGCCACGGGGAGCCAGCGCAGCGCCAGCGGGGGCGCCTCAGACGCGGCTTTAAGGAAAGTCACTGGCGGATGGGCGGAGGGCGGGTCGGAGTGGCGAGTAGGCCGCAGAGAGTGCAGTAATGGGGCGCGAGGGGGCAGCCAGACAGCAAATCCTGTACCGCCCCCGAACTCGGGAGGACCCGAGTTCGAATCCGGCCTCAGACGCTTCCGTGTGAGACTCTGGGCAAGTCGCTTAACGCAAAGGCCTCGGCAGAAAACCAAGATAGTAATTACTATCATAAACAAATGATGGAAGGTGGGGGGTGGTGAGCAGTGAAAGGGAGACGGGTGGGACGCGGCAAGGGGAGAGATGGGGATCCAGGACGACTCCGAGAGTGCGCGTCTGAGGGACTGGGGGGAGGCGCCGTCCTCTAGGAACAGGGCGAGGGGGAGGGGGAGGAAGGCCGTGGGGGAGAGATGATGGACGTGTTGCATTTAGGGTGTTGGGAATGGCCGGAGGCAGCTGGACGGGCAAATGTAGCAGAGAGACGGGGGCAGGGGGAGAGATCCCCTACTCCTCCGCAGGGAGACGTAACGAAGCCCCCGGGAGTGGCTGGGACCCCCAAGCAAAGCGGCACCGGGAGAAGCCCCGGAGAGACCCCGAGGAGATCCCCAGGTCTGGAAGAGGACCCGGCGGTCGGAGCGGAGCCAGGAGGAAACAACGTCCCCGACGTCGAAGCCTTCTCGAGGAGTTCGGCCCCCAAAGGCCGAGGAGGTAAAGGATGAGAGGCGGGTGACTTCCCAGCATGCCCGGAGAGGCGGACGGTAAGGGAAAGGACCCGGATGGCGGGGTCCGGGGCGGGGGAGCGGGCTCGGAGAAGCAATGGGAAGCCGCAGGGATTTATCCTACAGGGGCCCCGGAGGGGGGATACCCGGGAGAGCAGAGAATCGAAGGAAGGGAGTCCCAGAAGAGCCCTGCCCCCATAAAGTGACTTGGGCCCGCGGTTTGTTTGCCCGAACTCAGAAAGGATTTCATCAGCCAACCCCGTGTGCCAAAGACATTTAAGAAATACCCGCGGGCCGAGAATCTTTGTCCCTTTGTCGCAAGCCGGTTGCAAGCTGTGATTTATGAGATCCCTCAACAGGAGCTTCAACTACCGGGAGATACATTAGCTGTCGTTATTCACCCATTCCCGACTTTCGCGATGCTCTTTGGGGTTTCCTCGGCAATTTGGTCGGCCGTTTCCTTCTCCAGCCCCTTTTATAGTCGGGGAAACCGAGGCAGAATGGGTGGAGTGACTTGTCCGGCTTCTGATTCCAGCCCTGACACGCAGCCACCTGACCACCCAGCTGCCCTAGCTGCAGCATTCGGGGTGAAAGTTCACTTAAAAGGTTGCATTGAAACTCACAACTTCTGTCATACCCTGGGAGAATTATTTTTTCTTTTTTTTTTAAATTAACCGTTATTTAATTGAATTGAACCCAGGCATTTTGAAGAAGAGGGCCATTCTCTTCTCTTTTTTTGTTTTTTAATTATAGCTTTTTACTTGCAAGGTATATGCCTGGGTAATTTTTCAGCGCTGACAATTGCCAAACCTTGTGTTCCAACTTTTTCCCTCCTTCCCCCCACCCCTTCCCCCACACGGCAGGTTGACCAATACATGTTAAATATGTTAAAATATAAGTTAAATACAATATATGTGTACATGTCCATACAGTTATTTTGCTGCACAAAAAGAGTCGGACTTTGAAATAGCGTACACTTAGCCTGTGAAGGAAATCACAAACGCGAGCGGACAAAAACAGAGAATTTGGGAATGCTATATAGTGGTTCACACTCATCTCCCAGAGTTCTTTCGCTGGGTGTAGCTGGTTCAGTTCACTATTGAACAAATGGAACCGATTTGGTTCATCTCATTCTTGAAGACGGCCCCATCCATCAGAATACATCCTCATACAGTATCGTTGTTGAAGTATATAATGATCTCTTGGCCCTGCTCATTTCCCTCAGCATCAGTTCGTGTAAGTCTCTCCAGGCCTTTCTGAAATCATCCTCTTGGTCATTTCTTACCAAACAATAATATTCCATAAGATTCATATACCACAATTTATCCAACCATTCTCCAACTGATGGGCATTCACTCAGTTTCCTGTGAGAATCATTTTTTCAAAACCATTCAATCCCTCCTTGACCATCCATTCCCTTCAAGGATTTCTCTTTCTATGGAATCAAAGGTGAACCCAGCCGAAATTCCCATTCACTAAAATAAAGGCTTCTTCTTTACGACTCATTTAATGACCCCCTTACCTTGATCAAGTCAAGACCTAATTGCATCAAGGTGTATTCTTTCTAGGCTGATCTGGAACGCAGCAGCAGGACAGTTTCTGAATTGATGCAGAAAAACTGATTAGACCAAAGGTTCCGAGTAGGATAATTTGCTCAACCACAAGTGAAAGAACAAAGTCCATCACATCTTATAACTCGCTTGCTGGTCTTCTTGCATCTCTGCACCTTTTCCACGGACCCCTAGCCTCCTGTCGCCTGTGATTACCAGTATCTCCCTCCCAGAAGGCCTTGTTCTGACCATCATTTCAACACATATTATTGATAAAGGCTGAATGACTTAGGTAGCATCCATGCTGGAAATGGAAACACAACCCTTGCCACTGGACCACACGGCCTCCAAACTCGGACGTTGTTAAGGGACTGGTTTTGAAGTACCCCCTCAACTGAACTGAGGTGAGGGGAAAAGATATAAGACAATGGCTGAGGATGTTGCTATTCATCAGTGTCTCCAGGGAAGCAGAATCATACGGTGGAGAGAGAGGTGGAACTGGATTCAAATCCATTCTCCACACAGCTTCCAAAGTGATATATATATATTTTGGACAAGGTAATTGGAGTTAAATGATTTTCCCAGCTAGGAAGTGTTAAGTATCTAGCTGCTCTCAAGTAACATTCCTTTTATTTCTTTTTCTTTTCTTTCTTCTTTTCTTTTCTTTTCTTTTCTTTTCTTTTCTTTTTTTTGTCTGAGATAATTGGGGTTAAGTGACTTGCCCAGGGTCACACACCCAGGAAGTGTTAAGTGTCTGAGGCCAAATTTGAACTCAGATCCTCCTGACTTCAGGGCTGGTGCCGGATCCACGGCACTAACTGGCTATTCTTTCAAGTAATATTCCTAAAGCACAAATCTGATTAATGTAGGGCAGTTGTATAGTACTATGCTTGGCATCCAGAGGACCCGAATTCAAATCCAGACTCAGACAATTATTAACTGTGCGATCCTGGGCAAATCAATTGCCTCTGTCTGCCTTGGTTTCTTCATTTGTAAAATGAGAATAATTTCTCAGCTTCCTTGGGGGAATTGTTGCGAGATAATATTATTTGTAGAGCACTTAGGCCAGGACTTTCCTCGTAGGGGCTATAGAAATGCTTATTCCCTTTCTCCTTTCCATTCCGGAAGCTTCAATGACTCCCTATTACCTCCAGGGCAAAATACAATTCTTCAGGTTTAGCATTTAGCAACTTTCCCTTTTTAGCTCCAGCCTTCTAAGCTTTATTTAAAAAAAAAAAAAAAAGAAAGAAAGGTTTTATTCTTTCCAAGTTCATTTACATATAGCTCTCTCATATATGTTACTTTCCAGGCAAAATGGTGCTGCAGCAGGTTTGCTTTCGACTGTCTTTGCTTTTGCAGAGCCCTAGAATGTATTTACTCACCTCTGGCTCTTGGGCTCCTTAAAAGTTCTTTCAGAATGATTAAAACATCTGATCAATGAGATGAGCAGCCAGGATGCGGGAGGATCAGGGATGCGGGAGGATCAGGGATGCGGGAGGACCAGAGATGCGGGAGGGCCAGGGATGCGGCATGTTGCTCACCTCCAATGGAGAAATGCTGGGACATGGCTAAAATAGGAAATCATTTTGCCTGATGATGCATGTTTATTACAGGGAGAAGACGAGAAAATAAGATTTGTTATTTTTAAAATGGCTAAATTTTTTTTTAAAATCAGCTCAGAAACTACTTTCTTTATGCAGTGTTTCTAGATTGCTTCAATCTATTCTATTTTGTATTCATCCCAACACACAGACACACACATATACTATAGATACACATGTATACATACTGTGCACACATACAAACACACATATACTATACATACACATCTCTACATATCAAAATACACTATATATATGCATATATATATAATACTGTGCTCACACACAAACACATATTCTGGATACACACATCTATATCATAATACACTATATATATGTAAAATGCTGTGCTCACATACACATATACTATATATACACATATACATACAGTGTATATACACACATATACTACACTACACACTATATATACACATGTGTACATATATACACACTGTATACACACACTATACATACTGTCTACACATGCACACATACTACACACACACACACTACACATACACATGTGTTAGGATTTTTACAAGGTGCTAAGTCACTTATCTAATTTAGCCTGGTACTTAACAGTTCTCTAGTTCACTAATGTACTTAGTACTTATTAGAGCTCCACAAGATTGACACCTTTAAGAGAGCATATATAAGAAGGAGCCTCAACCAGAATTCAGTCCAGGACATTCAGAAGCCGGGAAGAGCAAGCCCACTCTCAGAGGCGGAGACAGATTCATTCCATTTTCCACCCCTGTGCTGGCTAGAGACTCGGAGGGAACTGGAGGCTGAAGCTGGAGAGGCAAAGGACTAGCGGCAGGAACCAAGGAGAGAGACAGGCCTTGAAGAAAGCTAACCAGGCTATTTTGAAGGAGACAATAAAGGATTTGGACTTTAACTCCTGGCTGCATTCGAGGTGATTACTTGGAACTGAAACGAAGGCTGCTCCCAGAAGCCCCCAAGAAACCTGCTTCCAGAAAACATTCTATTTTAGAGAAGAACATTACACATGTGCACATACTATACACACCAGCACATCCCAACACTACATATAAACACATTATACACATTATAGTCACATAGACATCCACACATAACACTATTCTCACACAATATACACGCATATGTACATACTATCTACAGAAACACAATACATCATATACACATTATAACACTATCCATACATATACACAGAGACACATATACGGACATGCTATACATACAAACACAATATACTATACACACATATACACATACTATACACATATACATACTGTGTATGTATACCTATATGCATACACATATTATACACATACTGTATATACAAACACAATAGATTGTTTCTCTATATACAGAATATTGTATAGAACCTCTTTCAACTCAGCGAGGCTGGTTCTTGGACAGCAGTCATACTTTTTCCCTGGGTGTCTGTTTGAAGGCTTGATGGGACCAGCCAGATCTTGTGTTCCATGCAATCATTACAGTCTCGTAATGAGACCCCCAGGTCTCAGAGGAAGAAGGGGACCTCCAACCTAACCTATCCTTGAAGAAGGGTCATCCAATCTTCATGAGAAAGCCCACCACCTGATCACTTCCAGAATCAATCCATTTATTTATTTTGGGGATAGCACTGGAAGCTTTTCCTGACATCCGAGTCAATTATGGAGCAGCTAGGTGGCACAGTGGATAGAGCACTGGCTCTGAGTCAGGACCTGAATTCAAATCCAGCTTTAGACACTTACTAGGCTGTGTGACCCTGGATATGGCACTTAACTCCATTTGCCTCAAAAAAAAAAAAAAAAAAAAAAGGCAAACCTTCCTCTATGTAACATAGCTCCAAGGTGTCCTCTGGGACCAAAGAAAGCACACTGAATCCCTTTTTCTTAGAAGACACATTCAATGTTGAAAACTTTCTTTGCATGCATTTATTGCAATAGCAATAAAAAGCTATTATTTAACAAAAAGAAGGAGAATGAAGAAGAAGCAGGAGAAGAAGAAAGAAGAAGAATCAGGAGGAGGAGAAGGAGAAGAAGAAGATGAAGGAGAAGGAGAAGAAGGAAGAAGAGGAGGAGGAGGAAGGAGAAGGAAGAAGGAAGAGGAGGAGGAGGAGGAAGAAGGAGGAAGAAGAAGAAGAAAAGAGACAAATATCTTTTCTTCTCCAAGCTAAATATCCCCAACTCTTATTATATAGTATTTTATTTTTCTCCAGTTAATATAAAAAGTTTTTAATATTCATTTTTAAAACTCTCCAAATCTTTAATCTGATCCTTATTTGAGGTGATCACAAGATCTTTCCCTGTGATAGTTGATCTCCAGATTATCAAAACCTTTCTTTGGGCATAGTAAAGAGAAACCTCCTTCCCTTTTCTTGGACATTTCAGCTATCTGAATACTAAAAGAAGTAAGATTTCTCCTCAGTCTTGGCCAGGTATCAACTTATCTCGCCATGGCTTTCCTGGCTTACATTGGTGAAACTCATTTTGAAGGCCCTCTGGACTTCTCCACTTTTTCACAAGGCACTGTTCTGATGTGGTTGATGTAGTAAATGACGTGGCCCCAGTTGATGTGTTTCAGGAGAAGCACCAAATGTTGGGGTTCGGTTGTGTGAAGAATTCACAATGGCCATTCCCTTTGGCAAGGTTTATTTAGGAGAACTTCCCAAACACTAGGAGTGGTTGATATGAAATAGATTGGGAGAATATATACTTAGCAAGAAAGGGATTTTAATGATTAACGATGGAAAGTTCCCAATGGAACTCACCATCATCCAGGAAAAATACCCCAAGAGGTTGGGGCCAACCTTAGCTGGCAGGTTAAATCCTAGGGTGCTAAGGGATTTTGCACCCTAAAGAAGTTAGTTGAATGTAAGGAGACAGATGCCATGAGGCATAATGGGGTTTGAAAGGAGAAACACTCCATGGCATGGAGGAGAGGTGAAGGGAAGATACCATGAGGGAAAGATACTATGGTGGACCAAGGGGTTCAGCAAAGATGGCATGAATCATGGGCAGATTGTACAGGGGAAATTGAATCTCAGCGACATGACTGGGATTTCTAACAGGATACAGCAGGGCTGTCCACGACCTCCACAGAGGCTTTTGGGGATTTAACCTAACTTGGATTTCTTGGCTGGACACTGTGAGAAAGGGCTCTAAGGTTAAACTGATTCCCATCTGTGCCCTTTCCTGCCCGCCTCCAGGAAATACTTTAGCCATTTTCTGCTAAGCACACCCAGCCACCCAGGACACCTGGAGGCCCTGTTTCTGTGAAGGAGACTCTCTAACCCAGACTATCGTTTCACTGGAAGCCTCACCCACACTGGGGATCTTCCTCCATCAGCCTGATTCAGTTCCCCAGGATTTCTCAATCGCTGCTTTGTCTCCATTAGGACGCCCTTCCTTCCAATGTAATTTGTCTCTGGCACTTAGCACACATCTGGCCTGTAGCAATGATAAAAAGGTAAGTGCTTACTGTGTGTCGGGCACCACGTTAAGTTCTGGGAGTACAAAAAAGCAAAATGCAGTCCCTGCCTTCAAGGAGTCACAATCTAGTGGGAAAACCCTGTCTTCCTTTGTCCTTTTTTAAGTTTGTCTACCTCACAGCTATCCCTGTTAAGTCTCATTTTATTCCATCCCAGCCCAGTGTTCGAGCCCATCGAGATCCCTTGGAGTATGGACACTGACATCCAGTGTATCGAATAGTTGCTCTCCATACCATAATGAAGTGATGGGAAAGAGCTTGAATGGAGCATTAATACTCATGATATAATATATATTTATATTTGTGTGACTCTGGGATCCCACTGCTACAGGAATTCTCCACGCAGGGATGGAGCTTAGTGTCTCCGGAGCTTCCCCTCCTGTGCGCAATCTCTTCCCTGCATACCTTTCCATAAATTCTCACTTTAATAGCTAGTAATTGGAATAGCACAAACTTTGTAGTTGAGGTAGTCCCCTCACAAAGTTTGTGTGCTATTTATAGCTTATATTGCATTTGTCTGCACCCTATTATTCGTGGGATAATTCCTTTAAGCAATTGTTAGTGGTTGTGTTCATAAAGTCAAAAGCAGGGGCAGCTAGGTGGAGCAGTGGATAGAGCACCAGCCCTCAAGTCAGGAGGACCTGAGTTCAAATCCGACCTCAGACACTTAATACTTCCTGGCTGTGTGACCTGGGCAAGTCACTTAACCCCAATTGCCTCAGAAAAAAACAAAACAAAAGTCAAAGGCAATGGAAGAGGTGGGGATAGGTGGGCATCTCAGTCTCTTCAGTGGGGATAGGTGGGCATCTCAGTTTCTTCAGGTAAATGCTATCTGAGAATTTGGTGCTGAGATGGTGAGTGTGGGAAAAGAAAGAGGAAGAAGACAGGAGGATAAATATCCAATTCATGATTAATCTCTCCAATTTATCAGGATTAAAGGAAGGGATTTACACTGAGTAGAGAGGGCTCTGATTTGTTTGTCTTTCCTCCAGTCCATCATTTTTTGTCCCTGCCAGGCAGCGTCCCTTGGTCATTGGTATAACTAGTTAAGCCAAATGCAGCTGGTATTTTTCCACAGAACAGTTGATCAAATATTTGAAGACAATTCATCTAACATGTGCCACCCGGATCCTCCCTTCTGCAGCAAGATGCAAAGGAAAAGTGCCATATTCGGAGCCAGAGGATGGAGATTTGACTCCTAGCCCAATGGTCTGTGAGACTATGGGCAGCTAGGTACATAGGTAGATGGTGGTCAAGGAATCAAGAAGTTGTTGCCCAGTGATTTAGTCATGTCTGACTCTTTGTGATCTTTTTGTCTAGAGGGTTTTCTTGGCAATAGATGCTGGAGGGGTTGGCCACTTCACCTGCTGACTTCTGTTTTTTCAGCCACAGAATGAAGGGGTTGGCCAGCCTATGAGAACCCTTTCAGCTCCAAATGTCTGGTCCATAATGGAGTGATCAGGATCCATCTGATCTCCAACCCACTTTACAATCATCTGATTAATTTCATTAAGGGACTATCAAGGAGTTCTCCTGATTCCTTCTCTTATAAGAGTATTAGGATGATTCTAAATCCCTTTTAGACTGTAATGGGTGAAATGACTGCTCTCCCAAATCTTGACTAGAAAAGAGCTTTTACAAATGACCATATTTAAGACCCCCCAGTTGCATTTGCAAATTATACTAGTTCCTTTGGTTGCTTAGGGTTCCTGGTTTCCTCCCAGAGGCTCTGAGTGACTGAATGACTATAAGTGCCTGATCCTGTGTGCACCCTTGGGAGCAAGGCTGACCATCGGTGGGTGTCCTTGTTCAGCCGTGACATTCTAGTCTGTTTTCCTTGACCTTTTCCTTTGTTCACTCAGCGTTGGATGGCATTCTGCCCAGGTCGCCCGAGATGGGGACCGACGTCGATGTGACTTATGTCACCAAATGTTGGGGTTCGGTCATGTGAAGAATTCACAATGGCCATGCTCTTTGGCAAAAGGAAAGGGTTACGGACAAAATGAAGAGATCAAGTAAATCTGCAGGCTGGTAAATATGAAATAGAATGGGGAGAGCACATGACCACAGTGGAAAAGACAAGTTCCCTAGGGAAATTCACAGTTAGCCAGGAGAAAGGGAACACCTCTGAGCGTGCCCTTATCTGACAGGGCAAAGCCATAGAGGAGTTTAGCCCCCTAAAAAAGCTTAGCACACCTATAGTTATTAGCAATAAGAGAGACACCATGGAGCGTGGTGGGGACTTGAGAGGAACGGAGGAACTCAAGGCGGAGTGTCATGGCAGACCATAACTCCAAAGAGATTCAGCAAAGATAATTTGAGCCAAGGACAGATTTGTGGAGAAATTTAACCTCAGGGGTTTGACATAAATCAGATTTCTGACTGGATGACCTTTACAGAGGATGGGACTATGAGGCTAAATTGATTGCCATCAATGTCCTTCCCTGTTTGCCTCAGGGACTGATTCCATCAATACTTCAACCTTTCTCTGCCAACTGGACCTAGTCACGCAGGACCTCATCAGCTGGAAGACAGAGAGGTACCAGATTCTCCATTTCTCCAAATTCTCCCTTGAGTTGCAGTTGCTACTTCCCTCTGCTCCCACCCCTAATTCTTTGCAATCTGTTGTGTATTCCTATGTATGCACATGTTATTTTCCCCAAGAGAATTCAAGCAGAGACTGCTTCACTTCCGCTTTTTCCCTTGCATAGCACCTGACACATAGTGGGTGCTTAACAAAGTGGGTTTGTTGATGGATTGATTATGCAGTAATGAGTTATGATTTGGGCAAATCATTCACTCTTCCTGGGTCTCAGTTTCCTCAGTTGTAAAATGAGGAGATCAGACCAGATGGCTTCTGAGATCCCCTTCCAGCTTCAGATCTGGGATCCCATGTAGCAAGAGCAAGGGGATGACTCAACTTATGCACCCCGTTGGTCTCCCCAAAAATCCAGAGAATTAGAGGAAGCTTTACAATGGGTTGAGGAGGAATGATGGGAGAACACAGACAACAGTCAGATAGGAGGAGACGGCATGGGTGGGTTGTGATCTGTGTCACTGGAAGGATCACTCGATTGAGGAGATCATGGAACCATCAAAGAGCCAGGACTCTTGTCTACATAGTCTTTATTGACATACTGATGGTCTTGGAGATACACTTTTCTTGCCACTCTGAGTTCTTTGCTCTGTACCACTTAACACAAGTCTAACTATTATTTTCTGCATTCTTCTCTTGTTCCTTCTTCCATCTTTTTCTTCTTTCCTTTCTTTTTTCTTTTATCCTTCCTCCATTCCTTTTTCTTTCCTTTCTACCTTCCTCCTTTACTCCCTCCTTTCCTTCATTTCTTATTTTTTTCCTTCCTTCTTTCCTTTCTTTCTTCCTTCATTCCTTCCCTCTCTTCCTCTCTCCCCCCTCCTTTTTTCTTTCTTTCTTTTTCTTCTTTGCTCCCTCCTTCCCTTCCTTCCTTGGGATAGCATCCCAGTAATGAGAATGGGCAACTGAAGAATGAGCAACTGGGGTAATTTTCTTGCAT
Organism: Sarcophilus harrisii; assembly: GCF_902635505.1. Lineage (NCBI taxonomy): Eukaryota > Metazoa > Chordata > Mammalia > Dasyuromorphia > Dasyuridae > Sarcophilus > Sarcophilus harrisii. Next base: position 441,892,519 of record NC_045429.1, on the reverse strand, counting down.
AATTCCAAATTGATTATTTCTCCGAGATTTTAAACAGAGTGGGATGAAGAGAATATAAACTTTTCTTGAGGTTTTGTCATTATGAATATTCAATTTCTGAACTGAGCTGTAATACAATGATGTCTTCAGGGCCTACTGTATTATATAAGGTAGTTTGCCCCTGCACTAAATGGCCCCAGATTGATGTGGTTTCTGGTTCTCATTTCTGCTTTGCAAAGTTTTCTGTCTCTTTGTTACCAGTCCTTACTTCTTACTGATAAGTATATCTTTGCTAACAACAACCTCTTCCCACTTCCAATTTTCAGAGGGCTGTTCAACCAGATTTTTAAAAAAATCTTTAAAGAACTTTGTTTTGAGCAAAAGTAAATAGATTTTGCTTGAAAGCCATGAATAGAGTACATGAACCTTGCCTATTGGGCTGTTTGAGGGCTGCCCACCTGATTCTTGGGTACGTTTTAGGTAGAAGAGGTTTTCCAGATGGAAGAGTTTCATCTAAGTCAGATATTAAGACGGATTATTCATCTGTTAGTCAGGGACTGGGGCATGGGTGAAGTGCCTCAGTGTGCTCGGCTATTTCCCAAACAGCCAATTCCAGATAAGCTCCAAGGAGCTTGGAGAGGTCTGATGATCTAGAAAGGAAATGCTTTGGAGAGACCCTGGAGCACACAGAGCCAGCCCTTACCTGGTTCTTCTGCCAAACCTGGACTGAATGGTGGCCTCTTTGGTTATTGGCCCAGCCAGCTGTATGGGCTGCCTTCAGAAAGGCCCCATGGACTAGAGCCTTGATCGTATTTCCTGGGGCTCCTCTCTCCTTTGTCTGTAGGGGTCTGAAAGAATGCTATATGAGAAGAGGACTTGGGTCTTCTCTCTCCCAGGACTACAGGCCTGGGTCTTTCATCCATTCTTTTTCTGTTTTAGTTAGCGATGAATCTGGAGATTTTGACTGAATTTTGGAAGGTCAGGAGAGTGAGACTCCAGAATTCTGTGAGATTTCGTGGCCCAGACTACCACTGATGCTGAGAGGAGCAAGGAGTGACCTTCCGGAGTTCCCGTCCAAGTGGTAACTCACCATCACCCAGGCTCATCTGGATGTGAGTTTTGTGGGACTGATGTTCGATAGAAGCCATGCTAAATTTAAGTCTACTCTCCCCATGGAAAGAGGTGTTGGGGGAAATGTTTGTACTTTTGCAAATATCAAAAGCTAATAATAACACTCTGTAAAATGGACATGGACTGCTAATCAGTGGTACTCAATAGTGACAGGGACATGGCCAATGGGAACCTGAGCCAATTAGAGCAGGAGCGAGGAGACTCTTTGAGGTACCCTGGGAACTCAGACGGCCGTGCTGGGGAGAGACCCAGATTGCATCCACTGTACACCTAGCCCCCCTCGCCCAACCTTCCGCCTTGGGAGCTGAGTGAAGGGAGTGGTCACCAGCTCTGCAGGAAACATGTATCCTGGGGATTCTGGGGCCCTGTGCTGGATCTGCACCCCGGAACCGGGCTTGGAATCTCAGCTCTTGTATTTTTGACCTGGATGACACTGAGCAAATAATCCCTAATCCTCTGGGTCTGTTTCCTCATCTGCCAGACTAGGGGTTTGGCAGATAACCAATCTCTGAGATCTCTTCCAGTTCTAAACAGGGATTCTAGGAAAAGGGTGAGATTCTGTCTCAGTGTGGATTAGACCCTGAAAAGTCAGTGGGAGGGTGGGAGGTGGAAAGAAAACAGAGCTGGGTGAGCTCCAGCCCCTGGTGATCCCCTTCTAGGAAAGGGAGTACTCAGCAAACTGAGATACAAACAGATTAGTTTCGCTGCCTAAGGTCACACACTAGAGCCGAAGGGAGGCAGGATTCTACATTTACAGCCAGGAGGGACCCGCAGGCCTTTCCTCTCATTTGCAGATAGGGACATGGAGGGATGTGGAAGCTGAATCCAGGTAGGGTAAAAGGTCTGGTGGTGGATGGGACTTCAGAGACCAAATATTCCCACTCCTGTATTTTACAGAATTGTAGACTGAATCCTAGAAAGATTAAGTGACTTGCCCAGCGTCTCAGGCTTAAGTGCAAATTAAATGCTTTTTTACACTACCCTCAGTAGGCTTGGAAATAAGGCTCTGGAGCTCAGAAGAGAGGTGAGGGCTGGAGGTGTAGCTTTGGGAGGTATCTGAGTAGAGGTGATCACCTGGGTCTGAACACGTGCAGGGTGGGGTGGGACCCCTCTGAGCTACCAGCCATGGCCGGACCTGGAGAAGGCTGTTCCCCCCCTTGCCGCCCTTCCTGGATCTCGTAGCTCAGGGGGCAAGTTGTCCATCTCCAAGGAGAAGTTAGAGCCTTTGTGAACTTCTGACCAAAGGGAGCGGGGCCCCCAAGGAGTGGGGCTAAGGGAGAGGGACGCACAGGTGCCACACACCTGGACCGGCTGGCACATGGTATGTATAGTGTTCATAATCGTGTACAGCAAATAGTGCCATACATAATATACATAATATGTAGTGTGTGCATGAATAATACATGTAAAGTGTATTATAGGTCACATCTAGCATGTATCAGAGTATATTAATTATATGTAGCAAATAGTACTGTATAGTGGATGTATAATGTGTATGTACATGTATAGTATACTATGGGTCATGTCTAGCATATATTAAAGTATATTTATTAATTATATAAATTGCAGGTAGTGTTAGATACAGTATATTAATTATGTGTAGCAGAGAGTAATGTATAGTGGATGCATAATATGTAGTGTGTGTGTGTATATAATAAATACTATATATACTATGTCATTTATAGCATGTATTACATATAGTATTTTTACTAATTATATATAGTAATGTATAATGGGTATATAATATATATGTATCAATGATATATAGTAAGTGTTCTATGATACATAGTACACATATAATGTTTATTAATTATATAATAGATAACATAGTTTGTGTGTCATATACATATATGTCATATATAATACACACACCATATTTCATTTATAACATATATTTATTATTTTTATTTACTATATATACTATAGTATATTTATTAATCGTAGCAGATCGCAGTGTATAATATGTCACATATCACAGAGATATTGCTGTCCATCTCCATATGTACGTGTGTTAGATATTGATGCCCGTGTTATTTTCTGCCTGGCCCAGAAGGCCCTGAAATGCTCCTTTATTGACCAGATGTATAGTTGTAGATACTCAGATGGACACATGTTGTTCCCCGGCCTCCGCGCACAGAACAGAGGCCTCCGGAGGCAGGACTTGTTGCATTCTGTATCTCCCGGAGCCCGTAGGAGACACGTGACGAGCGTGCACACGATTCCATGTGAGCGGGCCCAGAATCGTGGGACGACGGCCGGCATCGGGCTCTCCGATTTGGGGGCGAGGGAGAGGCCGGGGCAGTAAATGAGGTGGGGGAGTCACTGAGGATCCAGGAGGGAGAACATGGAAAGGGAGGTAGGTCAGGGGCCTCCGCTCCTTCCCCTGCCCATCTCTCTTTTCCTTTGTCCCCCTGCACCCCAGCCCATGAAATGCTTTATGATAAAGGGGAAATATAAGCCTGTAGATTCAGAACTAGAATTTTACAGACCAGGAAGCCGAGGCCCTGGAAAGTCAAGTCACTTGCCCCGGATGTCCCAGCTCTCAGGGAGTCCCTGCTGCCCCCGGCCCCACACCGTCTCCGCCACGGCCCCTCTCCTGCCTTCACCAGGATGACAGCCGAGTCCCCGGGCTCTGTGAGGTGGGGCAGAGGCTGGCTGGGGCCCCTATTGGGGCAGGGTCCGCAGCAAGTCCCTCAGCTGCTGAATCTGCCATTCCACGCTGCTCTTGGCCGTCCCACCCAGGGCCTTGTACTGTTCCACGCTGTTGGAGTAGTTCCACACGTGGCTCACATCACCGGAGAACAGGGGGCTGCGGGAAAGCGGGAGCGGGCGGTCTAATAACACGTAGTGTGTGCACAGCATATACAGTGTACACATTACATGCCATGTCTAGCGTGTTTATGCATTGTGTATTTATTAATTATACTTCACATTGAAGGTGTGAGGCCGGGGGTGGGGAGATGCTCCTCCCCCCTTCTCTTACCCCACGAGATCCCAGACTAGATTCCCCTTCTAAGTCATCTCATTCCATCTCCAGCCGTGCTCTGCCTCCGGCCAGGCTCAGGCTGCCTCCTCCAGGAAGCTTTCCCTGATTTTACCCTGGCCCCCCCCCAGCTGGAAAGCCTCACTTCCTTCCTGACCATATCTGACCTCTGAGAGGCAGTGGAAGCAATGGAAAGAGTCCTAGATTTGGAGTACAAGGGTCTGCGTCACCCAGAGGCGGCCGGTGGTCCCCAGCCCCTGACACTCACCAGCCGTGTGACCTTGGGCAGGTCACTAACCTCTGCCTCAGTTTCCCCAACTGTGAAATGGGATAATAATAATACCTCCCCAGGTAGGTGAGAGGCTCAAACGACACCGTATTTCTACAGGGCCGGGGCCAGAACCACAGAAATGGAGCCTCCGGCAAGGCCCCGACCTGTTAACTTTGGCCCCTGCATTGGGTGTGGTCGGTTCCCTGGAAGGAATGGCGGCCACAGATATCCTAGCACCCGCCCTGTCCTCCGCGCCACCGGGGGAAGGCTTCAGCACACAGTAGGCACTTAGTGCAGCTGGCCGGAGCTAGGGGGACCTGAGAAGGGCTTCGCACCTGATGGTCTGCAGCTCTGACAGAGAGAGTTGGTTGAGGGCCAGCTTCTTGGTCTCCGCCATGAAGACCGCTTTTCCTGAGGCCTCATGGGCCTGCCTGAATGGCATCTGGGAGAGAAGGAGGGAAGGGGACATCGGCTTCCTCCCTCCATGTGTCCCTGCCCCCCTCCATGGGCCAGTCTCCCGGGCTCCCCAACTCCTGGGCTCCCTGGCTCCCAGGCACCCCAGCTCCCCAGCTCCCAGGCCCTCTGACTCCCTGGCTCCCCGGCTCCTTGGCCCTCCGCACCCCGTGACGGCCGGGTCTTGCCATGGCCCTTACCCCTTTCCTGACGAGGTAGTAGGCGAGGTCCGTGGCGAGCATGTCCGGGCTGAGAGCCTCCTCCATGCACACCTTGTTGATCTGCAGTAAAAGATATGGAAAGGCATTAAAAAGGCCGGAAGGGAGAAGTCTGTGGGAGGCCCCAGTGCTAGAGCTGGGAGAACCAAGGTCAGTGTGTCACCCGCCAAGGCCGGCGGCCTCGGGCCTCACAATTCTTGAGAGCTTTTCTTACAGGCGACTGGGAAATACTCAATGAGATAAATTTTAAATGTTTGTTTAAAAGTCAATTTGATTACATTTAAAATAGACCTTTTTCTAAACTTGCAGGCCATCTTGACCCCCCCTCATTCTACAGATGAAGAAACAGAGGCTCCCACAGGGTGTGACTGGCTCAAAGCTGGACAAGTTCAGAGCAATGAGCCTGGGGAGTCCTTGGTCTCCAAATCCATTGGGCCTCTCCCTGGGCTTCCCCTTGGGCCTTTGGGCCTCCCCTTGGGCCTCTGGGCCTCCTTCTGGGCCACCAAACCTCTCCCTGGGCCACTGGGCCTCCTCCTAGGCCACCGAGGCTCTCCCTGGGCCACTGGGCCTCCTCCTGGACCTTTGGTCTCCCCCTGGACCTCTGGCCTAAGCCCACCTTTCCCGGTGACCCCTTTGTTCTCAGCCCCCCAGGGCAGACTTGGGGGGAGTGCGCCAGGACAGTAAGGAGGGAGGTGGCTTCTTGCCTTCATGGTAGAGATGATGCCGGTGGCCACTTGTAGCACAGAATTCATGGTGTCAAAGACTTCAAAGACGGCCTCTTTGTCCTCCTGGGGGATCAAGGGGGAGGACAGGTTAGCAGGGAGGGCCGAGGGCCCAGCTCTCCCTGCACCTTCTCCCTCCCCCTGCCCCCAGGGTCCAAGAGGGCCTCCCCTCTCCCTTTCACCAGAGCCCAGTGGCTTTCCTAGGTCTGTGGATCCAGGGAAAGGGAAAAGGTAGTAAGCATTTATGCAGCACCTATTATATACCAGGCACTTTATGAATGTGACCCTCAGAACAACTCTGCGAAGTAGGCCCCCAAATTATCCTCATTTTACAATTGAGGAAACTGAGGCAAACAGGTTAAGGTCGGAGGTTTTCCTCCCTCCAGGACTGGTACTCTATCCATGGGGCCACCCCACTCCTAGAGGGAACTCACACACTGAGGTAACTACACATTTCCATGCATGGATGAGCAAGCCCTTGGGGGTGCTACCCTGGGTCCCTGGGCGTCCGAGCCACGGAGCCCCCAATGCTGGGCACAGCAAAGGGAAAGGCAGCCATCCGGCTCTGCCATCGATTAGTCAATAAGTCTCCAAGCATTTATTAAGCACCTGCTGTGTCCCCCTTAGCTCTAGCAGCCCCCTTCTCTGCCAATTTCCAACTGCTCCTGCACTTCGCCCATTTGGCCGCAGCATTTGGACGGCCTCTCTCCCTGCTCCTCGGGGGCAAAAATCACCCTTCTAGTTCGGCTCTTAGCACAGTGCCTGGCATGCAGCAGGTGCTTAATAAATGTTCACTGGCTGACAGACACCACTACAAGGGGCCCTGCCCTCAGGGAGGTAGAGT